>NC_051183.1:148177024-148777024 GCF_013339695.2 Rhipicephalus sanguineus
AAGCCAAGCACTCGTCAAAATCAGGAGCAAAAGAACATAGGATTATTTCATCCGACCTTTCGAAACCCCCACGGGTTTCTTGTTCACGATGGAACGAACGTACAAAAAGTAATCCTTATGTAGTGGTTAGATTGCGCAAGCATCTTGCATACTCTTAGATTGCGCAAGCATCTTGCATACTCTTCTGGCATGTTGCCCCGTGTCCACTTCACTGTATGATTAAAGGATTGAACGTATAGCGATTCCAGTATGGACGAGAAGATAGTGGCTTCTGTGGCGACGGTATGTGCTGACGTCCAGTCAATTGTGTAGCCTGTGTCGACGGCGTGTTCGGCCAATTCATTTGAGGCTACATGTACTTTGGCCACGTCATTGCGGTGCTGTCTAAGACGTTGATTAAAATTTCCCGGATTCGCCTATGTATGAAGCTTCACAGCCTCCGCAGGCTATCTTGTAAACAACCTCCAGCAAACGCTTGCGATCCAAAACGTATTGTGCGCGAACAAGACAGCCCTTCAACTTGTTTGAAGGTACATGCGGTATTGAAACATCGTATTTTCTCAACATTCTCGCTTCACTTGTTCCAGGTGCATACGGCATGGACACTCATTTTTTTCCCGAGGTTCTTCGTTATAGAGCGGAGCTGAACGGCGTACTCGTTTTCGCAGGAGTTGACGGGGGCACCCGTTGGCCTCGAGAGCCTTCCTTATTATTTTCAATGCTTTTCTCTGACATTCTTCTCCTGAGCGTAATGGAAATGCCTGATTTAATAAAGATGCTGCCGCGGAGCGTTTGTGGCCCGTGGGATACTTCGAGTCGAAGTTCAGGTATTTATGTGCGTAGGCTTCATGTACACAGAAGTGTTGAGGCCGGTAGGTGTGCGCTCCACGAGAACGTCCAGGAACTCAATGCGGCCATTGTCTTCTTCCTTAAGCGTGAATTGCGTGAATTGGATGCTTGCTTGAACGAAGTTCAGGCAGTCAAGAAAAGGCACCACATCACACCGGTGTAACGCACAGAAATAGTCATCCACATACCGTACGAGTAACTTCGGCCGACACTCAGTTTGTCAAAGCGGTGTGCTCTATCTTTTCGAGGCTTAGGTTGGTACAGGTCACAGAAATGGAGGCTCCCATGGCGGTCCCCAAAACTTGCTCGCAAATTTCCTGGTTGAAAATGAAGTAGTTGTTGCTTAAGCAGAATATTAGAAGACGCCTGAAGTCGTCCACTTCAAAAGGTGTCCTTGACAGCAAAGTATCATCGTCGTCGACAACGTCTTTGCGGCACTACACAGCGAAATTCACCGGCACCGACGTGAACATTGACTTGACGTCAAATGAGACCATCACGTGGTCATCGTCGATGAAAACGCCTTTGAGCAGTTCGACAAAGTGTGTGGAGTCCCGAACGTGCGTAGACGTTTTAGGGGCGAAGCTCCTTAAGGCGGCACCCGTTCGTCCCTCGTAGTCGTAGTCGTAGTAGTAGTGCGTAACAAGTCTTACGCTTTGACCTCCAAGGTGGTGCCGGTGGGAGATTTTTCCTGTGCGTTGTTGAACAATAAAAAATTCGCAGCGTGCGCGTTAACTAAAAGCCGAATTCTTCTGTCTCTCATTCCCCATTAGCAGCCATTGGCATGTTCCAGTAGGAAACGTTAGTAGAAGTAGAAGTGTAAGTGTTAGCTAAAAGCCGACTTCTTCTGTCTCTCATTCCCATTAGCAGCCATTGTTTACCTCCAAGGTAGTGCCTGGTGAGATTTCTCCTGTGCGTGATTAAACAATAAAAATTTTGTTAAAAAACGCGTTGATTGATGAAATAAACCAACGAAAGACGCCAGATGTTTTGTAAAAGCAAAACGAAAGAACGCCAGATGTTTCTAAAGCAAAGCGAAAAGACGCCAGCTGCTTAACGAAAGACGCCACATGTTTTCTAAAGCAATGGTTTTCTAAACAATGAAAATTCACAGCGTACATGTAAAATTAAAGTGAGCTGCAAGTCGTCATAACTCATCGAACCTTTAGTATAAACGCGCCCGATCTCACGTCGGTGATGATGTACTGGGCAGAATTCACGGAAGATTCACGGTTTACCGATGAACCTCCGCAGCTTCGCCCACTCATCATCATTCACTCCGTGGATATGCTGTGATTTTTTTTTTAAGACGATAGTCTTTCTTGGGGAACTTAAACGCAGAAATTTTGGTCTGTCTTTCTGTTTGTCGGCACGTCCCTCGATTCAGCCACTCGGCCAAAGTTGAACCACTTGCACAAGGGCCAGCCATCATGAACGGCTCACTAGGTTCATACTTGTGTACATGGTTGATCAAAAAGCAAACATTACGCATATCTGAGGCGCAACATCACTAGGTAAGTATTAGGTGGTATGTTCCTTTAATAGAAAATACATAGATACGTAATTCTAGAGACCCTAGTTTCTTAAGCTGCGCTGAAAATGCGACTGCGCCGAAACTTGGCTTCCTCCGTGCCCTCTGCGCGAGCTCATTGTTGTTTCGGTTTCAGTTCAGTATTGCACTGTACGAGTGCCATGGGGCGCCGCTCTGGCATTCCTGCTTTACCCAGGCGACGTGAATATAAAAGAGTGTGTGGAGAGTACTCGTTGAGTGCGGACGTTTCTTCTGCTTCGGCGCTTCGCGCCAAACCGCGTGTTCGGGCTGGCTGGCGTCCCCGCCGGTCGCGTTGGTCATCGCCAGTCTTGCCTGCTGCTGCGCCGGGACTGCCAGCCCGCAACACAGCATTCACGTTTCCCGACGTATTGCCAGATGGCGTTCATATCTCACGCAGCGCCTCTTCTATCGTCTTTAGACGACATTTGCAGCGAAGCACGCAGATACGCGGCCAATTTTTTCAACCAGAGGACTGACGATGCCATGCACGGTACTTGGAAAGCTTGCGAATGGGCGAGCATGTAAAAGTCACGATAGGCCTAAGCGGCACACCTGGTTTGTAGCTTGGGTAAACCGTACATAGGGGGAGCCGAACCGTTGTGGCACAGAGGCTAGTAGTGCACTTTCGTTTCGTCTGGATGGACGAACTTGAAGGCGTCAAGCAGCAATTTTCGAAGTTTACTTTGCACCTTCCAGGTAGGATGCCGGCTTAGCTTTATTTTAGTTATTTATTTAGAATACTGCAACCCTCACGTAGGGTTTTAGCAGAGTGGATATGCATTTGCTGAATTTTCAAATTGGCAAAAAAAGAGAGAATAAATATAGGGAAGATAAGTATACGCTTTCGAAAAAGAAGCAATCGTTCACAAAAAACAGGCACAAGGGCATATAATGAATCAGCCCAATATTCAGGACAATCCCTACTGGAGGATAATCGCTGCAGTGATTCAAATAAACAAGCAGAAGCACTTGCAATGAAATTCAGATAATCACTACTGGAGGTGCGTAGCAAAAGGTTTAAGGATGGCTGTGAAACAAATTCGTTAGTAAGTTTATTCTATTCGGTGATTGTCCTAGGAAAGAAATTATGGCAGCTACCTACTAGTTAGTGGTGCCAAGCCTGAAGGAAGAGCGGAGCGGAGTGACCTTCCTTGTTTCCTTTTATTTTAAGGCTACAGCCTAAATAGCTCGTTTCGAAGAAATTTCAGTGTCGGCATCGACGTCGGCGTCGTTGCTTGTGAGCGAAAAATCAGCGTTTTCCGCGAGCGAAGTGTTCAAGATAGATGCAAATAAATAAATAAATAATAAAAAAAATTCGGCTCAAGTGTGATTCGAACCGAGGCCTTCGTGTCAAACAGATGCTCTACCGGAGATCCAAGCCATTGTTTTTTTTTTGTTCATGGTATTTATTACAAATTGACGAAATATACATACATAGCGAACAAAGTACTCAAGGCTGCCTCTACAAGCGTGCAATAAGCATTGCACAGAAAGAAGTTTCAAATAAGAACAGCTGCAGTTCCAGCCGGACTGGTATCCTCTGTTCACAAAATGCACTCCTGTAATACCATTCTAGAATACAGTGTTATTTGAGCCGCGCCATTGCTCGGAGCTGCTTCGAAAAAAAAAACCACTATATGAATATCTTGTAGTAGGAGGAATCTCCTTAACGCATGCAATATTGTGTGGCAGAATTGTAGAATCGGGCCAGGCGTCAAGACTTGTGAATTGAACAACGAGTGAGGGGTTTAAACGCCCACTCATTACAAAGCGCTCAGACATATTTAGTCATCAGCATCAGCAAAAGCATAAAAAAATGAGCAGCTGCGTAGGTTCACGTGTTGTCTTTTGTTGACGTAGTGGGTACTTCGCTGATTCGCAAAAGGAAGAACTATGGCGTAGTGGGCACTTCGCAACTGTACTTGCAGTAGGCATTCCTGGATAGTTTTAAACGGCCAATGTTACTTGCACAGACGCTCCTTTCCCTGCGTCATGGTTCAGCTAGGTGTCCACAGAAAAGTGAAGCGAGGCTCCCGATTGAGAAGGCGATGCGATAGGGGCCCGATTACGGTACCGCGTTTTGCTCTTGAGGCGAAGCTCAAGCGTCCTCCAATTTTTCTATTTTTTCACACAAGAGTCTGAGTAGGGAGAAAGCGGTGACCTGGAGAAGACTCCAGGCCGGAACTTACCCGTGCGGAACATTGGTGCACGCAAGGTATCCAGGGACCTACCGGCGGGACTGCAAGTTTTGCCCACCGGACAGGCGCAACACCCTGCGCCACATGGTGCTGGAGTGCACGAACAGTCCCGACGTACCACCGTCATCACCCCCAAGTGAAAAGGAAGAGGAAGGAGCGGATACGGAGAAAGAATTAGAAGACCAGTGGGAGGCTCTGCTGGTGACGCAAGACCCTGACACCCAGCTACGATTGGTGAACAGGGCTCGGGCGGCGGCAGCGAGCCATGGCTACCTGGACTGAGGAGGCCACCCACCTAGGGGCTGGAGAACAAAGAGCCTGGTCAAAAATAAAGTTCATTTCTTTCTTTCTTTCTTTCTTTCTTTCTTTCTTTCTTTCTTTCTTTCTTTCTTTCTTTCTTTCTTTCTTTCTTTCTTTCTTTCTTTCTTTCTTTCTTTCTTTCTTTCTTTCTTTCTTTCTTTCTTTCTTCACATTGTCTCCGTTTCTTGTATCTCTTTTTGTACGAGTTCTCAACTATTACTCTATTATTCATGCACAATACCAAAAACACCACTATTGTCGTGACAAGACGCTTGGTAAAAGAAAAATGCTCCCCCTCCAAAAAGAGAAAAAAAAATGCGGCGACGTCATCTTGGTGTTCCTGCACTATGACGTCATACATTTTTGACGGCGTGTGCAGTGGCCTATATAGGCTTTATCGTTAAATGCGCTTTACTACGTGAAGCTTTAGAAAACTTTATAAAGACAGCGTGACCAAAATACTTTAGAGGATGTTGCAACCATCGCAACACAATGATATTCATCTACAGAGGTTATGCCGCGAAATTTAGGAAAAGCGAGCCTGGACCATCTTTCTTTTTTCTAGTGAACCACCGTGGTTACAAAAATAAATTCAGTAGACTTCAGAGAGCGTAATATAGGAACCTCAATAAATGACTTTTAGCTTTAACCAAAGACACGCATGTCGCCAGAATTAGTACACCACGATAATGTACGATGGTGTACACGATTGTGTACACCACAGTGGTGTACTACACTCTGCTGCGGTGCCTGGATAGCCGGGTGGCTAGGACGCTCGCCTTGGGATCGAGAGTACGCGGGTTCGAATTAGGACTCATGAAGAATATTTTTTTCGGCGAAAATTTCTTTTTTTTCTTTATATCTTTCTGTCTCTCTGTGTCTTTCTTTCTTTCTTTCTTTCTTTCTTTCTTTCTTTCTTTCTTTCTTTCTTTCTTTCTTTCTTTCTTTCTTTCTTTCTTTCTTTCTTTCTTTCTTTCTTTCTTTCTTTCTTTCTTTCTTTCTTTGCTCATTCTCTCACCCTTCAGGGTTATTACAGTCCACGCCGGAGAAATCGGCGCACGCGTGTTCTGGGAGCGAAGCAGAAGGGGACTGAGGGCAAGAAGAGGACGAAGAGGAAAAAGAAGACGAGGAGAGCGCGTGCGGGTTCATGATGATGATAGCTTTTGGGTCGCGATAGACATTTTACGCCGAGCAGGAAGAACTTTGTTGTTAAAAACGAGATGATCCTTGCAACCAGCGGAACGTTGAAAAAATTCGCTTAAAAATCATCTCCAACAAATCTGCTTTACCGGTACCCATTTCATGCTTACATGTAGTGCTCTTGATTACAGGAATGCCAGCCATGTTTTTTAAAGAATGTTCCTAAAAATTCCTAAAGTGAGTTTAGTTCCGCTGCAATGTAATCGCTCCATTTTTTACAGCTTTACAGTTAACTGAATCCGAACGGATGCTGACAAAATTGACAAAGTAACCGTGGGCTAGATATTGGACGGTGTCTCGAAACATCTTTACTTTGTGTTTTTTCTCCCCCACTGAACGTTAACTTCTCAGTTTTTACGTGCCAAAACCACGGTCTGCTTATGAATTATGCTGTTGTGGAGCCTACAGATCAGTACTGACCACCTGGGTGTCAATAAACGGACGATAAGGTGAAGCAGTGAGTTAGTTAATATTGATAAATTCTTCTTTGTGAACTCCGTTATTAATTATGGGACAATACGTTGTTTACCAGAAAGTAAATGGGAGTCATATTTTGATCGTCTAGGGACGTGTGCACTGCACCCTGAGTGCTGCGTTCGACCATGCGTTTCTACATAAGGCAGCGGAATATGTGCGCCGTTCTCGATAGCTGCTGGAGGCGGGGCGCAGCTGCGGCTGCCGGCGGTACTCAAGCGCCGCTCAGCAGTGCGATTTCCACTGGTGACTGTATATAGGACGCACACGCGCTGTTGTTTAGGCGCTTAATTAAGACAGCCCAGTTATTGCCCGCAAGAGGGACGCGGTCGGCAGGCTCCGAATGACATGCTTGGCGTTCCGCGGCGACTTTACGTCGCGTTAACGCCGCACTGATGCGTGCGAGTGCAGGAAAAACGATTAAGAAAAAAATATGTGGAGTAAGCAGGCTGGTGTGGAATAGCGAATGCGCCGTCTATGTTCACTGCTCGGTAAGCGAAGCATGCCACGAAGGCGGACAAAGCAGACAGAGGCCTAAAACGGGCTGAAGTCCGGAACTGACTTTTAAACAGATGTTTTATATCTTGTGTTAGGTGGACGTCAGGAAACCCCAGCAGGTCGAAATTAATCTGGGGTGCCGCACTGCAGTGTGCCTCATAATCATATCGCCGTTTTCACTCGTGAATCCCTTGAAGTTATTATTATTATTATTTGTAGTAGTACACTCTAAACGTGGTAACCGATAAATGTGATTTTGTGCACCGATAGTAAGGGTCACCAAGTTTCGAATTTACGCACTCAAAGCTAATGTAACCCTTACTTTCTAGGTGCACAAAATCACATTTGTCGGTTACTACGTTTTGTGTGTATTACTGTTCTTCTGCAACCCTGCATAAATGCTCCACTGAAACTCGCCGCGGTGGTCTAGTGTTACGGTGCTCGACTGCTGACCCGAAGGAATCCCGACCGCGGCGGCCTCATTTCGATGGAGACAATGTGCTCGAAACCCGTACGCTTAGATTGAGGCGCACGTTGGAAAAACACAGTTGGTCTAAATTTCCGGAGCCCTCTGCTGCGGCTTCTCCCATAATTCTATTGCGGTTTTCGGAGGTAAAGCCCCACAAACTACCCCATGTGCGCCGCTGACTTCGACAGTTGGACCTTAGAAAATTCGCCAAAAACCTTTACTTTTGCTCTAAATAGCATTGGCCAGATTTTTTCCCGTGCATAGGGGATGAGGATAAGAAGCTATCTTTGTCTCCAGTGCGTCCCTGCTTCCTCCCTTTGCTTCCGTATCCTCATCAGCTACCTTCGGTCCTCCCTTTCCCGAATAAAAGAATTTATCTATCATCGGTGAGCGCCGGCTGCGCCAGATGCGATAGCACGAATCGAAGTGAAAGCGAAGCATGCAGGAGATGAGAATAAAAATATAGCACTGAAACCGGAACTTATTACAAAGAATGGACGATCAATCTTGACAAGCCCGCGTCTCCCTCACTGAAGTCACGCGGCCGCATAATGCGAGTGGTATGCGAGCCTGAATAGCTTTAGTACTACAGAGTCCGCGAGGAATAAAATAATTACAAAAACAGGGTGACGAAAAGGGGCCACGATTCTTCGTGGATTGGCTTCGTCTTTGGCTCATTACAAGAAGCCAGTACACGAAATGACAAAGACTCAAGGATAATGAGAACTAACAGACTCAAAGATGAGGTAAAAAGAAAAGGCAATCGTGACGATTCAATTCATCCTTAGGTTTCTTTCTTTGCTTTTTTTCTTCTTTCATTCACCGCCGCACAATGACTCTCTGTCCGCAGGCTCGCACAGTCCTCAGCTAAACAATGAATGTCGTAGCTGATAAGACGGGCACTTTTCACTGCTTCATTAGATCGTGTCTTCCTCCTGAGGTAACTCGTCCCTCAAAAGGTTTTTTTGCTTATATTTTTTGTTGTCTACTACTGTGGGCTTTAACTTTTCTCTTGTCCAGTACTGAAGTGCGGCATCTGACCGATCACCCGTAAGCATGACGACAGGGACGGAGTGACAGCTTAATTGCATCCCGGAGAACTGAGTCCGTAGAGTACTTACTACTTAATCACTCTTCTATTCTCGTTATATATATCTCTATATTTTATTGTTCGTTAACCTAAGCTTACGTTGTTCACTCATCGCTGGCGCTTCTGTCGTCAAGTCTTGACTAAAACAGAAAAAAGAAATGCATGGATTCATTTTACGCACGCTCGCACAGCCATTCCTTGAACGCTTTGAAGAACAGCTTGCTGTCGACAAGGAGCTGTCCGGTTACGATATATTTGGATAAAAATATCTTATCGTACGAATTTCTTTACTAATTACGTTTTGAATGCGTGCCTTTAGTGTGCACTGAGAAACAGTGGAAATTCACTGTTTGAGTTTGTGGCTCTCTTATTTTTTTTTTCGCCTTCTTACGTGACTTTAAAATTTGAGCGTGGCACGTTAATAATGCGTGGTTCATCGGGAAAAAGGACTGAAAAGTTCTATGACACTAGCAGTGACGATTAGACTATTGCTGGTAAAAGAAGTGTAAATAGATGGGAACTGTTCTGTCGTAGTCATAGATAACTTCATCAGAAACAAAAAGATATGGTCGGAATGCCGAGTTTCTATCTGATAACGGGCAAGAATAAATTGCAGAGGACGAGCGGCCTTTGTCCCCACCGCTATTAAAAGGCACTGCTTTTTTATTCAGTAACATCGTAGCCATTGTCGGGCATCGAAAGATCATAGAACCGAAATGTTCGGCACTGCCGCTGTATGCGCAACTGCAGCTGTATTACAAGACAAGTCGCTTCATTACAAGTGGCACGCCATAAAAAAGTTATGGGGGAAAGAGGACGCGATGTAGTGTAATGATATGCGATTTGTGCTACAATGCCCCACCTTGCTGATATTAGTTACGGTTTAACAATAATAATATCTGGGGTTTAACGTCCCAAAACCACCATATGATTATGAGAGACGACGTAGTGGAGGGCTCCGGAAATTTCGACCACCTGGGGTTCATCACTTACGGTTTTGTGATGAGAACAGGATTAAGGCGAGCTTTAATCTATCAGCGGGCGGCCTGCCTCGCTTGAGCGCGTAGGGCCTTACACCAGGTCCTATATGATTGAATTGTTCTTTGCTAAGCAATTTTGCATATAATTTTGGTCGACTTTAATTTGGCGAGAGTCGGTTGAGCTTTACACTACGCAGATTGCGTTTGTTTACTTCCCGGTGACTACTGCTCACCGGTTATACCTATATAAGTGCTAGATAGCTCGGCGCGAGGAGTTACTTTCGTGTATAGAAACTTTCTCGAAAGCCATCCCTCATTCTATGGCGAAGCTATCTTATTTACACATGGATTGCTTCTTACGAGCGACGTAAATTATGGTGTACGCTTTGGAGCGTACGCGAGCAGCATTAATTAAGTGGCACTGCATTCGACTACTCGCGTACAAATAGCCGACACGTTTCACCCGTCTATCAAATTTTCGACAACCAGCGAGTATCATTGCCCGTATCGTTGTATAATGTGACTCGTACTTACTATGCTGCGTAGAAGTGCGCCCAACAAAGAATTATATAACTTTTTGAGGTGTTTTGTGCCCATTTATGCACACAACTTGCTTTTAATTGCTAGTTGTGTCGACTAGTCGCTAAGAAAGAGCAAGATACACTGAGGTTTGGCTCAATTGAACATCCTGCTCAATAAAAGTGTCCCCATTCAACTTCATTTTGCACTGTACTATTGGATATGATCAAGTGCCTATCATGTTCGAGGAGTCGTTCGACGCACTGCTTTCCGCGAGCCACAAGCATAATTTTTCTTTGCTCGAAGTGAACATGACCGAGAACGTCATTGCACTATATTTCTAAGCCTGAGATTTGGTTCTGTTCATGCAAAAATAGGACATGAATAACATCAGAACAATTATATATATATGATTACCAGTAAAAAAGATTAATTACTGCAATACACTCGATTCAACTTATTATGACATTACTTTTGTTGCAATAGAAAATGGAGCTACTTGAAATAATGTGTAAATTTGAGGCATTTACAGACACTTCTTCATAGGTCGCGCTTGAAAGGGTAAGCTTGACTGCTGTATTTGCGACCCTTACAACAACGTGACCCAAGTCACAATTTCTCCCGATAAGCGAAGCATACACAGCAGTAGCCATTTATCAGACGCCCCTTTACCAGAATTTTCATCCATTTTAGGGGGCAGCCGCCTTTGGTTGGTGGCTACGGGTAGTCGGGAGGAGCGAAAGACCACGATGGCGCCTGTCCTTATCGCGTGCTGACTGCCAGCGTTGGCTCGCCATCATTTGTGACGCAACCAAAGTAACAGTGTCAGCTGTACTGGCCGCGCCGACAAGTTGCGACTGTGATGAAGATCATATATGTTTGCTGTAAACGCGAGCGCCAGAGTACCAATAAAATCTGGGGCCGCATTCCCAAAGTTCTCGTTTGTGAAAACGCATCCTGATTTGTCCGAGACCTTAGATAACAACTTACTCCAGTTCCACCCAGTGTGAAATCTGCAGGAACTGTGGAGCTGCGGTTTTCCTGCGTTTTCGTTGTCATTTTCTGTGATGTTTTGTTATTTTGTGTGGGTGTCTGCGATTACGTTATTTTAACAGCGAAGGTGTTTAGGCTAGCCGTAATGTGCAGCCTATCAGAGAACTACCATCATCATAAACGGGTATGTTTCACCGAATTCGGGCCGGTCTCACTACTCACCGTTACGGCGTGGCCTGTTATAACTCCGAGAATGAGCACAGAGAGAAAGAAAGAAAGATATAAAGAAAAAGGAAGACAAAAATTCTTGCCGAAAAATAAATTCTTCGCGAGGCGGGATTCGAACCCGCCTACCCTCAATCCGAATGCGAGCGTCCTAACCACTCGGATATCCAGGCACACTAGCCGAGCATAGCCTGCAGAGCCTTGTATAGTACAATGTGGCACGGGGGGAAAGGGAAGCGAGCGTGAGGAGGAGGAGGAAATCCCACTACGCACCACTGGTTCGCTGAGAGAGAGACAAAGATATAGAAAGAAAGAGAGAGAGTTAAAATAGAGAGAAATAATGAGAATAAAGACATAAAAAGATAGAAATACTTGGCACGACTAGTGTGCCGCTGCCATACAAGGGAACGGGAAGGGCAACGACGGCTGCGAGAAGAGGCCGAAGCGATGGAAGCCCTACGCCAACGACGACGTGCCCGTAGATCTACGAGAGGTGCGAACGCTCGGTTACGGGGGTTGGACAGCCGTGTCGTGGCTAACCTAGCTGAAGCCTAGGAACCAGGGGCGTAGCCAGGGGGGAGGGGGGTTGGGGGGGTTGAAACCCCCCTGAAATTTTTCAGTTTTGCTTGTGCATATATACACGCACACATACAAACGCACGCACGAACATACATAAAGTATGGTTGAACCCCCCCCGAAAAAAATTTCTGGCTACGCCCCTGCTAGGAACAACCTAGAACCAACCAGATTAGACTTCAGAATCGTCCAGTTTTGCTGTTTCATGCCTTGCGCGACTTAGTGCAAGCTTCGCCAAATATTTTAGAGTAGAGATGCACGGGAAAGGGCATGTGGCAGCCACTGCCACAGCCGCCTCTGCTACAATGACTTTAGCCCCCATTCACGCTCGAGCCGCCCTTCCACGTTTCACTGTGCGGCTAGCGCAATGTCCGCGACCGAGGTAGCTACGCCATCTTTCTATCGAGGTAGTTACGCCATCTGGGAAGCGGAGCGTGACATGTGACGCGGACACTCATTTGTCGTGAGGCCCAGCCCTAGTTAATGTGTTTGCTGGCACTGTTGGAGAGGTGGCACTATGGCGAATGTTATGGGGCGTAAGATTTTTTGGGGAATACAGATCGTGGCCTGTGCACAGTCAAGTGCAAATCTTTCTTAATCCTTATGCATTGTAGTCAACGTCAGCTCCCTCTCCCCGTATAGAGTAGCGAACCTGGCTAACCTGCCTGCCTTTCTCGCGCTCTCTCTCACTAAGCGAATTAACGTGCCTGGTGTCACGCGCACACAGGACAAACATGAAAACAAAACCCTCGATGGCGGTCATCCTTGCAGTGCAGCTCAGTTTGCGCGATCAACAGTGCAAACACAATTAAAGGGGACCTGAGCAACGTTGTACAGTGGAGCTGTCTAAGCTTGAGTTCTGTCCGTGGCCGGCTACCGCTCAAAACTCGGCGCAGCTGTGCAAAGCGAAGTGGACGCATAGCATAGCCATGTATATATAGTAAGCAAGGGTTGGGAAAGGGAAGTGAGGGTGAGTAGCAGTGATGTGAGGGTGAAGATGGAAAGGATGAGGGGAGAGGGTAAATTGTAGCATAGCCATGTACAGAATAGTATAGCCAAGGGGATGGGAAAGGGAAGTGAGGTTGAAGAGAAGCGATCCGAGGGCGAGGAGGAAAGTCAGGAGGGGAGAGAGTAAAGCATAGCACAGCGATGTTTAGTATAGTACAGCAAGGGGGTGGAAAAGGGAAGCGAGGGTGACGGGAAGGGTAGAGGTTAAAGCATTGCATAACCATGTATAGTATAGTATAGTATAGTATAGTATAGTATAGTATAGTATAGTATAGTATAGTATAGTATAGTATAGTATATAGCATAGCAGGGGGTAGGAAATGGAAGTGAAGCTGAAGAGTAATGTAATGGTGATGAGAAGGAAAAGGAGGCGGGGAGAGGGTAAAGCATTGCTTAGCCTTGCACAGTCAGCATAGCAAGGAGGTGGGAAAGGGAAGTGAGGGTGAGAAGTGATGTGAGGATGGGGGGATGGTAAAGCACAGCATAGCCATGTATAGCATAGTATAGCAAGGGTGGGAAAAGGAAGTGAGGGTTAGTAGTGATATGAGGGTGAGGCGGAGAAAAAGGAGGAGGGGAAGGCCCCCAGCCTCACTGTTTCCTCAGTCTGACAAAATATTTGGAGGCACAAACGAACGAGGACAAGAAATGACAGGTCCTCGTTCCTTTGTGCCTCCAAATATTTTGTCAGACCATGCACCAACTAGCCCAAGAACGCGTTTTAGTTTCCTCAGTCTTCGTACCTCGAGTGCATGGCTGCCCCAATTTTCTTTCTCACTATACCATCGAATGATCTGAATATTGGAGTTTCTTGCCTCACGAATTGATTCGAACGCCCATTAAGAACGAGCGGACTTAATGGGCCTTGTTGCACGCTTTAAGTGCTTCCTCTCTTCACTCTTCCCGACGAGCGCGCCGGAAGCTGAACCGGGAGGGATGGCACGGGGTAAAGAAGTTACGTCAGCGCATGTCATCACCTGGAGCGCGCGGGATGAAACGCGATCGCTCTCTTCCGTTGTGAGTCTTGTGCGCTCTAGTGTGGCTATTCTGTAATGTTAGCCGATTGCGGAGCGCGGCGCCGGCACGTGGCGGTACCCCGCGGCAAGAAGCGCATCTGATCCAAACGCCACGTGTGATTCATGGTGGCTGTTAGCCAATAGCATGCTATCTCTTGCTTGACGCCAAACAGCAGGCGCCGGCAACTCCGAAGAAGAGAGAAAAGGAAGAAAGTTAGCACAGGCCTCCGTATGAAAGGAGCTGCCTGAGGAAATGGCAACTTGCGCTCCGCTTGTAAACTCTCCTTCCATACATGACTACAGCATGTGGCTGAGCTATTCATAGCAGTGTCTGCTTTCCGCAGGACGTGTTTTTTCAACAAGCGCGAGGGGTGGTTCATGACCCTCTTAAGCGAATTTATCGTATTCCTTTCTGTTTCTCTGATTTAACGCGGTCTTCAGCAGTATGCGCAAACGCATCGGTCATGCTTAGGCGGTGATCTATGTAGCCCTTGTATAGACAACCGCCTTTCACCACTTCATTTTGCTACGGCCGCAGGAAGTGGGTGAGGAAAGGCTCATATTTGTGCAACCTATAAAGGAGCAGGGCGAAGCGTTGTTGGAGGGAGGGGAAGCCACCACCACAACACGAGTGCTCACGCCACCGAGTGCCAAATCAGGGCGCCCCCCACTCCCGCTTGCAAGACGTGCACTATTCGCCCCGAGCTCTTTGAGTGGCGCCCTCTGGCGTGTGACGACAGCAGGAAGACCCGGGTGCCGCCTCTCGCGCGTTCGCTACGTGAAGGCTGCTCGACGCTGCCGGCCAGTCTGTCCTGCTTGAGTTCTAGAAACATTAGTGGTTATAGGTTCATAAAAGAATTTGCGCTGAATGTTTGAGCAAAATGCTCTGGGGAAATCGGGCGGAGTTGCCGTCAGGAGCACGTTCAGTGTCGATTGCTCCTGGCGTCATCTGCTGGCGATCAAAGCATACATTTGCATGTATGGCGTGGATTTCTTTTCCTGACCCTTACATATGGCTGTGACGCACTCAAAATGACCTGCCGGCCCGTTCTCGACCACTGACTGCAGCGTTTGGGTTTTGGTTTCCGAGTCTCCGTTATAGCGTCATGTGTGAGTGTTTGTTAGTGCCGACGCCTAGATAAGGGTACTTTACGTTCCGCTGCTCTTGTTTCAAATACAGAGTAACTCACTTCTGTTTACGAGTCAACATCTTCATTCTCTTCGCCGAAGTTTGCTTTTCCAGTATGGCGCACGTACCCGCGCCGTCTCCTGTTATTTGCAGAACGCGCCGTGTTACGGTTTCGCCTTTTCCTGAACCTTAATCAGCGTGAAATAGTTGCTTACTTTGCTGTTACATGCTCTGTTGCTTACTGGGATGCTTACTGTGCGCGTGCTGGCAATGAGGCTTGTGCGCCTTTCTCGCATACGTATTGTTTCTTTTCGCACGCAAGCTCAGTGTTTACACGACGCATATTCGCTGGCGCATGGATTCGTGTCAATGCGGAAGTACCGTCTACCTTCATCCTTGCAATTGCGTTTCGTCTGCTCACAAAAACAAAGAGCATGGTACCGTTTGTTCACAGGGCGCGCCAAGTCAAGCGTTGTCACTTTGAATATAAATTACTGCACGTTCGGAAAGCGGCAAGGCATGAGCTCACGAAAGAAAAATATAAGTGGCATGTAAGCCGATGTGTCGGTGTTACACCGGTGGCTGCACACGCAAGCAGAAATAAATCCTTCAACGCAACTGTACGGGGCATCTCCTGCCGCAAGTTAACGCACGCGCAAAGTCCTGCTGTTATGACGCGCAAGAAGGCGCGACGTTGCGGAAACGCAAATAATTGTAACGAAGAAAGCAGAAAGTTTTATGCGCATAATTGTTGCTTATACTTTTCGATAAACATGTTCAGAAACACTAAATATGACGTCGGTCGAATCTCATCACTACATTGAACAAATAGTCAGTTGATATCCTCCCAACAGCCATTGTAATTTTTGAGAATTGCTTCGTGATGTGTTTGGCCACCGACTTGCATTTGAAACGTTTCCAAAGCCTTTCTGTAAACATCATAATGACGATTTGCCAGCATATTCTTTAGACGCACCTGCAACGCGGTCACAACGATTCTACGCCGACTATTTATTGAAACATGTTTGTAAACGTCTTGTCAGTGCCTTTCCAATATCCTGCCAGCACATATGTGACGTCACGTCGCTGCCGTTTTCGGTATCTGGTGCGACAGTGGTCACGTGACAATGCACAGTGAGCAACATATCACTGCACATACGCTCGAGTGCCTCCTGGCATTTTCCTTTTTCTTAAACGAGAGTTCTTCGGTCATACGTGTAGCAAAACACCCTTTAAACGCTCTATGTATCAATTGCACCGCCACGGTGGTCTAGTGGTTATGGCGCTCGACTGCTGACCCGAAGGTCGCGGGATAGAGTCCCGGCCGCGGCGGCTGCCTTTTCGCTGGGGGCGAAAATGTTTGAGGCCCGTGTACTTAGATTTAGGTGCACGTTAAAGAACCCCAGGTGGTCGAAATTTCCGGAGACCTCCACTACGGCGTCTCTCATAATCATATCGTGGTTTTCGGACGTTAAACCCCAGATATTATTATTATTATATCCATGTATCAATGGGATGTTTTAGCAGTGACGGTAATACTATGCGGTAACTACGGAAATACCGCACCGTTGACGTCTGCGCGTAGCTTTTATTGCAATAGCAATTATGTGGACAGTCTCGACGGGTTTTTGCCGTTGCCGTCGCCGTCATGTCCTTCCGGTATGAATTCCAAATTGAAAAGATCCCTCCACGCATTGTACGTTCTACCGCGGGTAAAAGCTCGCGAGCGGGGGCGACGAACGCGACCGAAGCAGAGTTCAAACGAGGCGGCCCATTTCCGTCGCTCGGAGGGTGCATACGATAACATCACCCGCTAGGGAGGCCTGCCGTTGAAGCAGACAGAAAACGCCCCGCCCGTCTTTAACGAGCCTTAAAAGGCGCGAAGACGCGAGGGGGGGGGGAGGGAGGGAGTGTCGCGCGAGGAGCAACCTTGAACTTTGAATCTAAGGGCGCGATCGCGATCGCTGGCGCGCACTATCTCGAAAGCCATCACAGCGGGCGGCTTGTATACCCTTCTACGTGCTGTGCTCTCAACGCGAAGTGACTATGCGGAGAGCATCTCTCCCTGGAGCGGCCGTATTCTCTTACACCAGAGTTTTGTAGTTACGCGAGATCGGATACAAAACAGTTAGCTGCCATCCTCACTTCGTGTAACACTACAATTTGTTGCTATCGCACTCATTGCTTCGCCCTTGCGGTGAAACTGTGACTTTTTTATTGCGATAGCAATTACGGATTTTAACGCGATAGCGATAAAGAGCTCGTTTCGCAAAAATTCCGGCATTGGAGTCGGCGTCAGTGTCGCTGGTTTTGAGAGAAAAATCATCATCTTGTCCGTGACCGAAAAATCGAGAAAGCTGCAAATAAAATAAATAAAAGAAATGTTGGGTCTAAGTGAGAATCGAACCCAGGCCGTCTGCGTGGGCAGCGGGTGTTCACCACACAGCCACGCCTCTGCTTCGAACTGTACTGAAAGCAAATTTCATGCTTCACAAACATACGCGTCCTGTATACAGGTGTCACAGTACGAGATGTAATATTGCGTGGTACAAGCGTGCAATGCCATCGGGCGTCGCACCATGTGAATATCATAACGACTCGGTGGTTTTAAGCCAGCCACCCATTACATAAGGCACACACATTCATGGTTAAAAAACAGCGCGAAGAAGACGCGGACAAGAAAGAACACAGGACTAGCGCTGACTGCCAACTGATGGTTTATTGTTAAAACGCGCAACATATACACAGATACAGAAAAAATGAGGAAGGGAAACATAAGAGAGCTTCTAGCGGCGCATGCGTCCAGCGGCACATTGTCGTTTAGTCATAGGTGATCAGTTACGGAGATAGCAACACTCCTTGTCTGTTAGATTAATAGACGGCTCGCTTACACATGCATCATCTTTACATTTCATTGCGAAAGCCTCGTAGACTTCACGTGCTGTCTGGTCCTTGTATGTGCGCAGCACACGGGTCTCCTGAAAACGAGGTTGGCAGCCACACTTAGCACAGTGAATGGCCAAATTGCTGCCGCTTCTCGCCTTGAGGTTGTTGGCGTGTTCGCGCAGACGGTCGTTCAGGCAACGGCCCGTCTGCCCGATATAGGCACCCCCACACGAGGTCGGGATCTCGTACACTACTTCACACCTGCAAGGGACATAGTTAGTTGCGTGCTTTTTTACACAACCCTTGCTGACTTGCTTGTTCTCATTCACCTTCTTGCAAAGGGAGCTCAGTTTGTTGGGGGCCGACAATACTACATGGACCCCCGCTCGCCCAGCGGCCTTCTTGATGCGGTGGGACAAACTGTGTACATACGGGATAACCACAGTCTTAGACTTCTGAAGGCTCGGCCGGATGCGTTCCCTCGTTGACCTCACTTCTCGCAAAAGAGCTGCAGTCAACGAAATCAGCAGGCTCTCCGGGTAGCCACTCTCCTTTAGCCTCTGAACCTGCGACCCATAGCTGCTTGCGATCGAGTGGTGGCAGGAGCGAACGAGGGCATTTCTCAGGGCTCCACAAGCGATGGCCCGTTTCACAATCTTTGAGTGATTCGATGTAAACGGCAGGAGGAGCTTCTTTGATCGTGGTGCGTAAGACCAGCAGGTGTGGCTTAGGCCGAGGTAGATTTCCATGTCAGGGAAGCGACTCTTGCCTTCAACAGGCAGCTCTTGAGTGAAGGTAAGGCCTGGAAAACAGGACCGGAACATGCCAAGTATTCTTTCCACTTCACAGGAGGTCTCCTCTGGTTGGACCCGGAATAAAATCAGGTAATCATCGACATACCGGAAGATCCGGACCCAGCCGGCGGACTGAAGCTTCTCATCGAGGATCCCATCATAATGTGCTAAAAGCAGATCGCTCAACACAGGTGCGATGCGCGAGCCGATGCAAACGCCATTCTTCTGTACGTACATTTGTCCATTGTGTTCAACCGCTGTGGAGCGGAGGTACAGCACCAGCAACTCTTCAAACCTGGAGGCGCTGGTTCCTATGGTGTTTTGAAAACGTACGACTCCGTACTCTTCTATACCTTTCTTCACGACTCTGACGAGGTCTTCTTGCGGCAGGGAGTAAAATAGGTCTTTGATGTCCACTGAGGACGCCTGCGTTCCCTCAGGGCAAGACCTGGCTAGAAAATCCGATACCTCAGACGCCCTGTGAACCATGTACGGGTCATTCACTTCAAGAAGCTTCAAACAATTCAGTAAATAGCTTCCTAAGCACCTTTGCCAAGAACCAGCCTCTTAGACAATCACCCGGAAAGGGGTATCGTCTTTGTGTGTCTTGGCAGAGAAGAAGGCCTAGACACAGAACTTTTGAGTTCTTTAGTGAAATAGCAAGCTTCCGTAAACCCGCTTCTTCACATACTTCCACAGCCACCTTCTTAGCTTTTGATGGGAGGAATTCTTCTGCCGCCTTGAAGTTCTCACTGAAGGCTTTGTCGGATAAAAGTCGGTACTGGTCTGGATGGACCACAACAAAGGCTCCCTCCTTGTCGGACTGCAGAAGCTTGTAGTTCTTCTCCTGTACGATGCCACGCAGGTTGATGCGTCCTGAGCTTGCAAGTTTCGACGGTAGTGCTTCGATACATTCGAGAACTACGCGGTCCGCTTCGGGCGCGGTAGCCTTCTTGGCAGCAGCCCTAACAAGGGACAATGCTTCAACTTTGTCCAACATCGGAGCTAAGCAGAATTTGGGCCCCAGGCTGAGGACTTCTACTACCTTGTCGGGGATGGCTATATTACCCAACTTCTTGACTTCCTGTCCTGGGGGGTGCGATTTCGGCTTCTTAGTAAGTTGGCGAGCATGCTCTTCCACACAAATTCCGTTAATTGGCCCACCTCTTTTAACTCCCGGCGGTAGCACTGCAAGAGGCGTCGTTGGGGTACTCGTTGGGAACAGCTTAGCAGCAAACAGTCCTTCAGCAGCTCGATTTGCCTCCTAGTTTCCGACCTCAAGATGCGGCACATCTGTCGGGTATGGCCTTGTGTGGGCAGGAAGGGGCCCACCAATTGGCTGATAAGTGGTGGCATATAGACCAGAACACAGAGAATTCCATGCGCATCGCCATATTTGCATCGCGCGTCGCGCCATCTATCGCACACGCGACGAAACAACGTGCGCGGGCTGCCACGCCAGCAGACGCTACACAGAGCAAACGTGAAACTCCCGAAACTCAGCCCGTCGGAGAGCGTGTTTCGCGTCTTTTCTAGCCTGGACGTTTTCGCTGATTTTATTGGAACATCAAGAACATCTTGCTCATGCAAGTCCACAATGTATACAGTACGTGATGATCAAGTGGGCTGCGGAAGCAACCTCGTCAGATACATACGCTGTTACATTTGTAAAAAAAAACGTTCTCGCTGTAGTACGCGTGAATCGTAATTGCAGTGCAGCTCGCGAAAGAGTGAAATGATGTTTTGTTGCGCCATATTACAAGTTGTGCACAAAGTTTTGTGAAAGCTCATCATTTCAGCATGCATCGCGTAATAATTAGAGTACGCTTCACGGGTAGTTTCGCGGAACGTAATTTTTGTTTCACGAGTGCTCTTACAATAATGCGTCTTGCTCACAAAAGCGTGCTCTCAGAGAGTATAACCGATCCCTTTCGGAAGCTACCTGCGCGATTTTATTCTTGTAACGATGATGCTTTACAAGTGAAACTGTGGTACTCTTAGTTAAGCCGGTTAGCTACGCCTGCGACGTAAAGGACACTGGCGCGAGTACTGTTTACTTACGTGCCAATATATGTATTATGTGCAGCTGGATGCCTCGTGTCCAAATAAATTTGGGGGCATCAAACACTGCAATGAAAGCACGAAATTCTGACCAGCTGTTGAGGAGCACCGTGCCATTTATTACCTTTTGAAGACGAAATCTCGAAGACGTGGATGCCATCAAATCACTAAAGCATAATACTACGTTGAAAGTGGCAAAGCATGCTGATTGCTTGGGCTTGAAAGCACTACCTTGCCTGAAAGCACTACCTAAATCAAGCACCGTATATTTTGCCATTATCACGCATATCCTATCGCATTGGTCACCCTCTAAATGTTGCCCGTCCTCATGCTCGTACTGTCACCTTCGCATCTTCTTTTTTTCCTCGAGCAGCCAAGGACTGGAACGACCTTGCGCAGGAAATCGCTGACTCAAGCCCATCTGCCTTCATGGAAGCTATCACATCCCTATATACCATGTAACAAAGTGTTTACCTTGTTGTGTATCTTGTAACCCACCCCTTATGTAATACCCCCTAGTGGGGTCTTTAAGGAAATAAATAAATAAATAAAGAAAGAAAGAAAGAAAGAAAGAAAGAAAGAAAGAAAGAAAGAAAGAAAGACTTTCGTCAAAGGAAACGCTCAAAGGTATGAAGTGCACCCCCACACAAAGCTCGCGCCTGCCTTCAACTCAGCTGCGTGTCACGCTTTCACTCGGCTCCTAGTTTTTTTGCTTGAATTACAGTTATCCACTCGCGCCGAAGCTGAAAACACCACACCGGCACTATTTCCGTGGCGCGTCGTAATCGTCGCAGACAACGCTAATATCCTCTTGTTGCGCTGCTTGTTTTGGCATACAAAGACGACGCGCAGTAGTGCCGAGACGAGCTCTTACACGCTGAAGCGGCGTGAACGGGTACTTTTTCGCACTTTAAAGCCTCAAAACTGCAGCTTGCCATGTTTACTTGGTGCAGCCCGCACGCGCCTCGGCAGCCCGGTCAGCCCGGCGTCTGGGTGCGAGAGTATCCGCTCGGCTCGCCAGCAGCCTGGGTGCGAGACAGGCGTGCTCTGGTGTATAGGGGCGTTTCATAGCGAAGGTAAGCAGGCGTGCGTTGCACGAAGCGCGAACTAGACGCACTGAACACATAGAAGGGTTTAGAAGGGCATTGAAGGGAACAGAGCTCGATGAAGTGGCAATGTAACTACGCGGCCCGAGAACTACGCGGCCCGAAGCGGACCGCGTAGTTCTCGAATGTATCGAAGCACTACCGTCGAAACTTGCAGACGCATCAACCTGCGTGGCATCGTGTCCTCGATACAGGAGAAGAACTACAAGCTTCTGCAGTCCGACAAGGAGGGAGCCTTTGTTGTGGTCCATCCAGACCAGTACCGACTTTTATCAGACAAAGCCTTCAGTGAGAACTTCAAGGCGGCAGAAGAATTCCTCCCATCAAAATCTAAGAAGGTGGCTGTGGAAGTATGTGAAGAAGCGGGTTTACGGAAGCTTGCTACATCACTCAAGAACTCAAAAGTTCTGTGTCTTAAAGGGACCGACAACCAACTTTTGTGGTACCCGTTTTCTTGAGTGCAACAGGAAGCTTACCGGTCAGAGCTTCTAATCACGGAGTGGTAACGCGGAGAACGCCGTAAAACATTTGTAATCAGAGTTTTTCGATCTGCAGCGATTATGTAGTCTTAATATCACATGCTGCAAACAGTGAGAGGTGAGCGCGATAGCGATTATACGCCAGCAGTGGTGACAAGTTATGCCCTAAGTATAAAAAGGCAATGTTACGTTTGCAAAGCCTGCGGTGCCGCGACTACTGCTTTCTAGCCTATTAAATTATTTTACAATAGTTATAGCGTTTTTCTGGGGCTTCTTGTAGAAGTATTTTGGCCGTACACAGGTCGCTTTATCACATTTTAGTCAAGCCAAGCCAAGCTAAGCCTTCGAAAACGAAACAAGTGGTAGGATACACCAGCAGTGTTGTTCATGAAGTGGTAGCAATCCTCCACAGAACAGTAATTAGTCGATGGCATTTTGCGAACAGCAGCGCAAACTCGCGTGCTACTCTTCAAAAGTCCGATACGACGAGAGCAGACGAGAGTCGAGTACGCGGGAAACGCCGCCGGACGCCGCGCGCATGCGCCGCAGCCTCTGTTTCACTGGAAGCCACGAAAGCAGCGCCGCATCTCATGCTTTACTTCTTTTACCTTAGAAACAAACGGGATTTGACAATAACATACATATTCAAAATTTCAGCCCTCGTTCTGGTGCTTGTAAAAGCATTGGACTACGTACAACAAAGTGCTTAAGACTGCATACGTCTAGTTCATGGCGCTCGCGCTAGGCTGCGCGACATACCGGTTTTTGTTACTTTTAAACGCGATTTAAAAATATAAATCCTACTCAGATCGCGAAAAGTATTCTGGAATCTGTCACTATAATTCACGGCCTTTTCATTTCCACCAGGCTCTAATCACCCGTTCTGGCCAGTTGTCGGTCCCTTTAAGGCCTTCTTCTCTGCCAAGACACACAAAGAAGGTACCCCTTTCTGGGTGATTGTCTCCGAGGCTGGTTCTTGGCAAAGGTGCTTAGGAAGCTATTTACTCAATTGTTTGAAGCTTCTTGAAGTGAATGACCCGTATATGGTTCACAGGGCGTCTGAGGTGTCGGATTTTCTGGCCAGATCTTGCCCTGAGGGAACGCAGGCGTTCTCAGTGGACATCAAAGACCTATTTTACTCCCTGGCGCAAGAAGACCTCGTCAGAGTCGTGAAGAAAGGTATAGAAGAGTACGGAGTCGTACGGTTTCAAAGCACCATAGGAACCAGCGCCTCCAGGTTCGAAGAGTTGCTGGTGCTGTACCTCCGCTCCACAGCGGTTGAACACAATGGACAAATGTACGTACAGAAGAATGGCGTTTGCATCAGCTCGCGCATCGCACCTGTGTTGAGCGATCTGCTTTTAGCACATTATGATGGAATCCTCGATGAGAAGCTTCAGTCCGCCGGCTGGGTCCGGATCTTCCGGTATGTCGATGATTACCTGGTTTTATTCCGGGTCCAACCAGAGGAGACCTTCTGTGAAGTGGAAATAATACTTGGCATGTTCCGGTCTTGTTTTCCAGGCCTTACCTTCACCCAAGAGCTGCCTGTTGAAGGCAAGAGTCGCTTCCCTGACATGGAAATCCACCTCGGCCTAAGCCACACCTGCTGGTCTTACGCACCACGATCAAAGAAGCTCCTCCTGCCGTTTACATCGAATCACTCAAAGATTGTGAAACGGGCCATCGCTTGTGGAGCCCTGAGAAATGCCCTCGTTCGCTCCTGCCACCACTCGATCGCAAGCAGCTATGGGTCGCAGGTTCAGAGGCTAAAGGAGAGTGGCTACCCGGAGAGCCTGCTGATTTCGTTGACTGCAGCTCTCTTGCGAGAAGTGAGGTCAACGAGGGAACGCATCCGGCCGAGCCTTCAGAAGTCTAAGACTGTGGTTATCCCGTATGTACACAGTGTGTCCCACCGCATCAAGAAGGCCGCTGGGCGAGCGGGGGTCCATGTAGTATTGTCGGCCCCCAACAAACTGAGCTCCCTTTGCAAGAAGGTGAATGAGAACAAGCAAGTCAGCAAGGGTTGTGTAAAAAAGCACGCAACTAACTATGTCCCTTGCAGGTGTGAAGTAGTGTACGAGATCCCGACCTCGTGTGGGGGTGCCTATATCGGGCAGACGGGCCGTTGCCTGAACGACCGTCTGCGCGAACACGCCAACAACCTCAAGGCAAGAAGCGGCAGCAATTTGGCCATTCACTGTGCTAAGTGTGGCTGCCAACCTCGTTTTCAGGAGACCCGTGTGCTGCGCACATACAAGGACCAGACAGCACGTGAAGTCTACGAAGCTTTCGCAATGAAATGTAAAGATGATGCATGTGTAAGCGAGCCGTCTATTAATCTAACAGACAAGGAGTGTTGCTATCTCCGTAACTAATCACCTATGACTAAACGACAATGTGCCGCTGGACGCATGCGCCGCTAGAAGCTCTCTTATGCTTCCCTTCCCCATTTTTTCTGTATCTGTGTATATGTTGCGCGCTTTAACAATAAACTATCAGTTGGCAGTCAGCGCTAGTACTGTGTTCTTTCTTGTCCGCGTCTTCTTCGCGCTGTTTTTTAACCATGGATTCTTACCAACTGGCTCGCATTCAGTCGATTTTAAGGCACACACATTACTGCGCGTATTCTCTTAAGACCACGTAGTGGGTGTATCGCAACTTCGAAGACGTTTCTCGCGCATTATTGCTCTTGGTTTAAAGCATGCTACCCATTACATAAGGCACACACCTTAGTGCGCTCATTCTGTTACACACTCGTAGTGGTCGAAGTACGCACTTGGTGCAGGATATCGGTATCGCGTTCAACTCTTAAAGGCGAAGCTTAAGTGTCTCCCAATTTCTTGCCGTCGCCATCGCCCCCATGTCCCGTATATGTATATATAAATAAAAGCCAGAAGTAAGAATATCAGAAGAAAAAATTTCGAAGCGCTCGACCGGGGATTTTAACCTGCGACCCCTCGCTCCGCAGCGCGCTGCCTTAGACAATTACGCCATGCGCCAGTCGTTCTCCAGAATACTAACGGCCGAATACAAACTCATGCGGCGCTTGGAGAAACGCACGGGACGCCACACGTGGCGAAATTAAAATTATGTGAGACGCGGGCCATGCTGCATCGTTGCCCGCGCTGTGTTTGTGTCGTATCGCTGGCAACGCACGCTAGTTTTCCATTTTGGTGTTGTAGCACCACGCCACTCGTGGCCAGTCGGCCAGGGAAAAAAAAAAGTCTCCCGTGGCTCGTGGTGGTGTGCCTTAGCATTTGGATCACAGATGGCAATGAGGTCGCGCTCTTCTTCTTTTTTTTTTTTTTTTTGCTCCAGCGCGTTGAGGCCATCGACATGTGCTGCTGTGTTCGACAGCGACATTATACTGAGTTTCCGCGTGCCTGCCACATCGATGCAAGTCATGTCCTATGACATCCTATGGAAGGTTGACGAGGACCGAAAGAGGAAGCGTATGGTCTTGGCGAGGGACCCAGGCCTCGCAACGCCAACATGTACGATTGCTGGGGACGCGACGTGAGACTCCCAAATTTTGAATAAACCTGCGGACACACGGCGACACTCACACACATGCTCTGTGTAGAAACGCTCATCCCGACTCTACCTCACACAAGTGGGAGACGTCCCTCAGAAGCTCCCTTCTCGCCGACCAGCAACGGGCTGTCCAGCAGGCCCATGAAGCGGCCGCCAGGTATTCCCTGTCGGTCCCTACGTGGGAGACGCCCGCTACGCGCCAGGCGCGTCCTGCAGGACGTAAATAAAGTTTTTCCAATCCAATCTCCCGAAGAACATCCCGACCACCAGCGCTGTAGGAAAATAATCGTCGCTCGGCCAGCACTTGCGAACTTTGCTCATCAGGGCGCATCTCGACAGACATGTGGAGACGGCTCGTAAGAGTGGTGCACTCTCAACGCTTACTTCGCGTTTAGAGAACCGACTGCACGAAAAGCGCTTTGGTCTCTGGAGCGGTCGTATTCTCTAAAACCAGCGTTTTGTTGTATTACGCGAGATCGGATACAAAAGAGTTAGCTGCAAGCCTTACTTCGTATAACAATCCAATTTTCTGCTATCGCATGCATTGCTTCGTGCTTGCTGCAAAACTGTGGTTAAAAGAGAAAAAGAAAAGCTGCGCTCTGAGCACGACAGTACAGAATTTTTGTTCTTACCGTACGGTAAACCGGCTCTGCTAAAGGACCATAATATGAGTATGACACAGGGCAAAATAGCGGAGGTCTGCCGTTATTATAGCGTCACTTGCAGGGTCAGGGTTCGCTCACAATACAGTCGAATCCACTTATAACTATACCGGTTTTAACAATATATCGGTTATAACAATAAGAGGAGGAGAGGTTGAGGCAAGGAAAAGGCACAACTTCTGCAACCCTAATTGGGAGCACGGCTCAGCAGCTATTTCGTAGGTTTTCTATGGTGAGATGACCCGCTTACAGCAATGCCCGCATGCCGCATTATCGGTTATAACAATGAATTCTGTCTGTTGGGCGTCCGTGCTGAAAGGTAATGGAACGCGAAATCCTTGAAAAGAAAGAAGAAAAAGAGAAATTCAACCTGCGCACAACCCCAAAATCTCCCAGCTCCCCATCGTATTCGTGGTATGCTTCACCGTAGAACGTTGAGGCACTGCGGCAAAGCTGACTTTTGAAATCCGCTGTGGCGCGGGAGTGGCGGTGGCTTCTGTTAATGCACTTTCAGACATGAAACTTGAGTAAAAAGTTGAGACTTGGATGAGTTTCGGCGCCCAAAACTTCAGACGTTGATATACATTGGCTTTATGGGGCTTGTGGCGGTCCCGTTAGAGCGTCAGAATTTTCAAGCACGTACGAAAAATCGGCAGCTTTGTCATCCTTATCACTGATGTCTGTTGGAATATCCCATCAGGTATTATAGGTTTCTCACAGCAGCTGCCGTTCCCCTATATTGCTTTTTTTTACGTGCAACCCGTTTATAGCAATTATCGGTTATAATGATGAAATTTTCGCTGCACTTGGGTATTGTTTTGAGTGGGTTCGACTGGGTATCATTATCCAGTTCGTTGTCCATGTGAAGGTTCAGGCTTGCGAGAGTTACTAGAGACCGCTCGAATAACGCGCCAGTTGCGGTGCATTCGAATAATAACTGGCGAGTGTAGGAACCAGGCCCGTAGCCAGGGGGGGGGGGGGAGGCCCAGGGGGCCCGCCCCCCTTCCCGAAATTTGGATGACACACGGTGTTTTATCCAAAATAAATCATGAAAATAGGCGTTTTTCTCAAATAGTCATGGTTTTCTGCAAATCCCCCCCCCCCCCCCGCCCCCCGAAAAAAAGTCCTGGCTACGGGCCTGGTAGGAACCATGCTTATGTATACGCAGTGTCAGGTCCAGTTATAAGTTTCTTTTCCGCCCAGGCGAACACTTCCTTTGACAGGGAGACGGTTTCTGCTGCATAAATAGGAAGAGAGGATGGGAACGATGGCCCGCCTGCGCTCAGGGTCTTAGAAGAGGAACGCGGCAGTTTACGCTTCGATGCTGCTATCATCGTCTGGCACGCAACAGCTGTCGGCCTCGTTAGGCCTAGCGAGATGCCCGGTTGGCTGAGGTGAAGTGGCGTAGGAGAGGGTTGCAGGGGGCGAGTGGAGAACCACAACTCTTGCTCCCTCCATTTTTCTTTTGTTTTTACTGTTTGTCTGTTGCCTTTGTGGGATACATTGGTTTCTATTCTTGCGTAGCGCGTTAGCTAGGGCGCCTTTTTAGCGTTTGGTGGTACTTGCGTTGTTTTCTCTATTAGTCGTGTGTAGTGTTCGTCTTACAGTTGCGTTCCTTGATGGCGCTCGCTGGTTTTTCTGGACTTTAACGGCGCGTTTGACTTTAGCCTTGGTCCTCTTCCTTCTTCTCGCCCTACAACTTTTCCAGGTGCGTCTACTGTTTACCTTGCTCCTTTATCTTCAGATTCATGTTCATGTTCTTCATGTTGATCGGCGCACAATTTTTTGTTTGCATGTTTAAGCGTGGTATAAGCTCTTGCCTAAATTTTATGCCTGCTCATTTGGCTACTCGCAAAGCCTTACATCGTAGCGGTATATCTTCAAGACGCCGACAGAGAAGATGCATGTTTAATATGTTTACGTGCCTTGCATGTAAAGTTGAATCTTCTAAAGGGGTAATGAACCACCCCTCGTACTTGGTGAAAAAAAACACAACCTGCGGAAAGCTATGGACAGCCCAGCGAAATGTTGCAGTCACACGCAGCAGGGAGAGTCTAGAAGTGCAGCGCGAAGTTGCCATTTTCTCAGGCGCCCTCTTTTCATATGGAGGCTTGTGCTCGCTCTCTGCGGAGCTGTCGTCGCTTGCTGTTCGACATCGAACAAGAGATGTCATGCGAATCAAGAGCGGTGTTTGCATAAGATGCGCTTCTTACGACGGAGGGCCGGCTCGTGCCGGCGCCGCGTTTGCTGACATTGCAGAGTAGCCACACTCGCGGGCACAGGAACGACAACGGGAGGGAGCAATCGCGTTTCATTACGCGCACTAACGTGACTTAAAGCGTGAGAGAAATCCCTGTGACTCCGCTCCTTCTTGACGCATTGGAAAAATTTTTTCGGCAATCGAATCGTGAGAGAATAAACTCCAATACTGAGCTCATTCAATGATTACATGGAAAATGCTTCAGGACCCCTTTAAGCTTATGTTTGCATCACAGGTGAAACGTAAAAGAAAAAAAAAAAAAACGTCCGTGTTTTTAGCTGCGCTTAAGGGACGTAATGGCGCTAGCTGAATTGACTTCCTATGATGGCAACTGGTGGTGTGAAACATGGTGGTGTGGTGTGTACTATTCCGATAAACTTTGAGGGTCCTGTATGTAAACTTACGGACTGTGTGAATGCACATAGTCCGCTCTCATGTGATGCCCATTAGCACATCCTGGCCGCCAGGCTACAGAAGCTGCAAGACACGTGATCACGGCGGCGGTGAGAATCGTAACATAGCGAAGGCTAAGGGAAACCAACGGACCCGGGCAGTTCGCTACTGGAAACTGAAGGTAGTAGCATTAAACACGCGCACCATCTTTAGTGAAGCTAGGCTAGCGGAGCTACTATAGGAGTTGGAAGTCGTTGACCGGGATATCATTGGCCTTAATGAAGTTTGAAGAACTGGTAAAGCATACACAGGGCTGACCAATAGGCACGTGATATGCTACAGAAGACTCCCTGAGTAGCGAAAGTACAACGTGGGTTTCTTAATCCGTGAATATATTGCGGGCAATGAGGATGAATTTTACAGCATCAAGGAAAGGGTAGTAGACGTCGTGTTAACGCTAAACAGGAAATCAAACTAAGAGTAATAGTAGAGTACGCTCCAACGTTCAGCCATGATGACGAGAAAGTAGAACTCATTTGGAGCAAATGTTTGCGCAAGAAGTAGTAGAGCATGGTCTCCCAACTAGCCCGAGCCCACACCTTGTGTCCTGGAGGATGCAGAATTACCAATGCAAAAGGCACAAACTCTTTACGATATAGTGAAAAGTGACTTCAGTGCGAAAGTGTAAACAAAAATTTTCAGTGGCTCAGCTCGGCTATGCCAGGATATACGTAGCGTTAGCTGCATCACAGGTGAAAAGTAAAAGAAAAGGTGCAGTTAAGGGGCAGCTGATCATTCTTAACTTTCTTGGTTGTCAATCTTCTCCGCTTTTCCGCGCCGCTTAGCAGCATTTGCAGACTCCTTCTCCATGGCTATACCACACTGGCAAACGCCAGCCAGCCGGTCTGACAAATGGCTAACCTCCCTGACCTTCCGTTTTTCTTTTCCTCCTCCCCCTCCCCGCTATATGTATACCCCCACTGATACGTTTGCGTATGAGCGCAAATGAGACGCGCGATCAAGCGGCTCCGGCGCAGCTTCAGACGGCCACTGCGCAACGGAGGCGCACAGATGGGCGCGCGCCGGCGCCAATGCGTCTGCCACGGCTATAACGTCACTCCTCTGGAATGCGCAGATCGGCGAGGCGCGCGCGGCGGCGGCGGCTCCGGTGCGCCAGCCGTGCGCCGTGTGACCTCACTGCTCCTCGCGCATCCGGAGCACCGCTCTAAATGTGCTACGCGAAACTGCTCCGCCTCGGCCAGTGTAGCTAACGCTACAAAAAGGGGCAGAAGCTAAAGGCAACTGCGGCGTACATTGTAGGAATAGTAGAGGAGAGATGTTATTGGAATTCGCAGCATGAAATCGTCTCCGCATAATGAACAATTTGTTTTGAAAAAGCACATAAATATGAAGTGGACATGGAAAAGCATGAGAAACCAAGAGAGAAATAGACCTCATTATGTGCAGTGATCTAAGCACAATGCAGGATGTAGAGGTACTAGTAGACAAGATAAAAAGCAGCCGTTATAGGATGGTGAGGGCGAAGATCACAATCAACTTAAATAGTGCAAGGGCAGAACTTATAGCAAAAAGCAGGTCATCTTTTATGTAATCAGGTCAAAAGCTGAGGAATTCAGGATTGCAATATAGAACAAGTTCACTGCTTTAGAACAAGATAAAAAGGATGGCATTGAGTGTATGAATGAAACCGTAACTAAAGTAATTTCCGAAACTGCACTTGATATTGGAGGCAAGGTACCAAGGGAAGGATTAAGCAAGCTCCCTCAATTTACTAAATACTTAATAAAAAGCCGGTGTTTTCAAATCGAGGTGCGCAACCGCAGTCTCTAGAATGGATTCCTAGATGCCTTGACACTACTTTCCTTGTGTTGTATTTGTGCTCTTTTAATCTACCATTGAGGCATCTTCCTGTTCGGTGTATGTTTGACGCACCGCAAGACAAAGGGATTGCGTAAACCACATTTTCGTGAATGTGTGAATACCATAGCAACATACAGAGAGATTACACAGCTACTTTGCTTCTCCTTAAGCAAGAAAACGCCGATCAAGAAAGGGGCTCTTCAAGGAGACACAATCTCTTCCCTGCTATCCACTGCTTACTAAGAAGTATTCAAGCAGCTAGGTTGGAAAAAATAGGAATGAAGAGTAAGGGAGTATAGCTTAGGAATTTCAGGTTTGCATTTGACATAGTGCTTTTGAGCAATAGCGGCACCGAATTGAAAACGAGAATTGTAGAATTAATCCGAGAAAGCGTCAACGTAGTGTTCAAGATGAATAGGTAGGAGAAAAAGATAATGTTAGGTGGTTCGGCGAAAGAAGGAGAATTGTAGATAGACTACTGGCCCCTTGAATAAGTAGAAGAGTATGTCTATCCAGACCAAACGGTAACAGCGGAGCCCACTCGTGTAAAGGAAATCCACCGAAGAATATGGATTGGTTGGTGCGCATACGCTGGGCAGTCCTCACTCATGATCAGTTAACTTATCACTGCCAATAAAATGGAACGTGTGCAACCAATTTGCCAGTTCTGACATGTCGGGCAGAAACCTCAAGAATAACCAAGCAACTCGAAAAAAAAGGGACCACGCAGCGGCCATTGGAATTAGAATGACAGACGTAACATTAAGAGATATCCGATATCATAGTAGACATCGAAAGGAAAAATAAATGGACCTGAACAGGTCACGTCAAGATTTGCGGGCCGAGGTTTTATTCTCTTTTTTCTTTTTTCATACCTCACAATAAAGAAAGGTCACGTCAAGAGCAGGCCACAAAAGAAGTGATCACTTAGAACGTCGGAATGGATACGAAGAAATGGGGAACGCGTTCAGGGAAGGCCAAGGGATCGGTGGAGCGAGAAAATGAGGAAATTTCGATCCGTAAAATAGAGTTGTTTCCATCCATCAGCTTGCGGAGGACTGGATGGGTTGGATGTCAATGGAAGAGGGCTTCATCCTGCGGTGGACATCAGACAGTCAGATGATGATGATCGATTTCACGAAGGAAGAAAGAACTATGTGAGCAGAGCATTACGTAAAACAATGAAACAAACACTAAAAAAAATGCCGGCCCCCTACTTGCTTGTGTCCCCATATGTTCTGTCTTGCTCCACCGTGGTCAGACGTGCGTTCTTCCAAAAGTAAAGCGAGCGAGTGTGTCGCATTCGCGCGTTGCAACGACGTAAATATACTGTACCTATGTTCGTTACAGAGAGCGACAGAAGTTGGCCGTGCGTAACGGAGGCCAATGTGCAGGAAACCATGTACGGTCGCTCCAGTGCCCCACACGATACTCCTCGCGCTCCCGCTTCATGACCGCTGACGCGTACCTTTTACGCTACCGATGGCGACGTCGTCCTGGAATCACCGTCGTCTCCACTCGAGCAGTTCCCACGTGTTGAGTGTGCGAGCCCGGCAAATTCTGCGTCGTGTCGATCAGGCGGCGGTGCCCGAATCCGGTGTTTCGTGTACACGCAGCCTGGCAAGGATTTTAGGTACGTATTATCAGCAGGAATGCAGGGCAGCGCGTGGATGCGACGGCCGGAAGGTATCAGGCGTTGCTCGAAACTCTTCGCAATATCGCCTACGCACAGTTGACGATCCGCCCTGCGCAGGTTGGCATCGGCGGCGTCGAACTTGTGTGACACGTGCGGATAAGCGCGTGCTATAAGTGTCTCAAATAAAACCAGTTGGTGACAACTGGTTTTATTGTGGAGTTGCATACACAAATCAATAGAGGGGATTGGGGCACTGCATTCTTCTGAATGTACGAGCACGCTAGTTCAATGAGCGTGCGGATAATGGGCAGCGTATGGATTTGCATAAACTTAGTCTTTGCGGCTTGAAACGGTGTTGTTACTTGGAAAATTGAATGTTTTCGAGAAAATGTTACTTCCGTATTACAGTCGGTCGCAGTGTTTGTTCGTGCACATGTGGTCTTTTTCTATCTTCTTCTGTTCTTAGAAATGTGAGGTTGACTCGAAATTTGGGCCCGTGCTGCGAACTTTCTCAGGTTTCATGGCTGCATTAACCACAGGACTTAGAACTACACCGAGACCTACATAAGAACGACATTTTTTTTAATGCACACATCCTGAGAGCTTCATTCGGATGCATAACACGGTAATTAGGCCCCAACAATCGGTCCAGCACGTCTTGTTATCACAAAACCTCAAGTAGCTGACGTGAATATCTTGCTGTAGATCTGATGATGCATATTCATAGGATGCTATTCATGACAACCATGACGCAGATGAGGTGATATAAAGTTGTTTATTGAAAGACAATCAAGGCGTGTACGACATGCTAGAGGGGATTCTTACATGATATGCTTTACATGGTATTCGTGTCGTGACTTATCATTCATCTTTATGGTAGTCATCTCGTATCGTGCAAACTATTGCGTATGCCAAGCTAAGGAAACGAACACGAGAGCGCTAATATGAGATAAGAGTCCATTTACTAGGGTTGTGCGAATCGTAAAATTTCATCTCGAATCAAATTCGAATCGAATAGTGCCGAATAGTGGCAAAAATATTGAATATCGAATAGATAATAATAATATCTGGGGTTTAACGTCCCAAAACCAAGATATGATTATGAGAGACGCCGTAGTGGAGGGCTCCGGAAATTTCGACCACCTGGGGTTCTTTAACGTGCACCTAAATCTAAGTACACGGGCCTCAAACATTTTCGCCTCCATCGAAAATGCAGCCGCCGCGGCCGGGATTCGATCCCGCGACCTTCGGGTCAGCAGTCGAGCGGCATAACCACTAGACCACCGTGGCGGGGCTTGAATATCGAATAGAAAAGATTTTATTGAAAGCTGAAAGAAAGAATACAGAAATGAAATCTGCTCATGCACTCTAGCCCATAACGCCGTGAGTGACTGCTACCGAAAGTCTAGAAATTGTCATGCAGAAACACAAGCTCTACCACATGACCTGGCTTCAGGCTCTCGGCTAACCAAGACAGGTACAGTAGCTAGTTTTCCCCTCCCCGCTTCGCCCTATGGTCGCGCAAATACGGGTCATCTCACAATGGTAATGTTGCGCTTCATCGTCATGAGCAGAGTTGTATGTAACGCGTTACAAGCAATCGATTACTTGTAATCAATTACATTTTCTTCTAATATTGTAATATAATCGATTACATTTTCGAAACTGCGACGTTCTGGGTAGTTCAATTGTATTTTCCTAATTCTGAACGGTAGCGCAAAGAAGCGCACGGACGGCGACAGATCAAGACGGGACACAGCGCTGTGTCCAGTCTTGATCTGTCGCCGTCCGTGTGCTTCTTTGCGCTACCGTTCAGAATTATGCCCTACCAACTAGCCTATCAGTCTGTCCTTTTGTACTTTATATTTTCTTGTAATTGATTACGGGTAATCAATTACTCTTTTTTCAAAATAAATTCGTAACCAGTTTTCTATGACAGTTCTCGTCCCGAAAAACATGCGACCGCTCTAGAAACCTCCGTCTTGTCATACGGGGGCTCCCTCCAGAGCCTATTTTTTCACCTTTCTCCTTGGATTTACCTGCAATGCTTTACCCGAGCGCCAGCAATAGCGAAGCGCGATGCTTCATAGAGTACATAGACACTAGCACCGAAGCACTGCGCATCTATGAGCTGGTGTGCAATGTGTCCCTACGTCTTAATAACGATCTTGCCTCAAGCGCATGCATTGAGAGAGTGCTCAGTGTAGGAGCTTTTGGAAGAATCAGCGACGACAACTTTGAAAAACAACTCCTGTTGAAAGATAACAATGTATAACACTATATCACAGAAGCCACAGTAAGGCCCCCAGCCTTCACGCGAGCCTTCACGCGAGCCACAGTAGTTCGTTGTAGTTTGACTAAACATGTGTTATTGCGTGACGGCAACACAATTTTGAAGGAAAATAAAGCAAAAGTAATCTATTACATTTTGGTAATTGCTCAGTTACTTTTTTTGCGGCTGTTATTGATGACTGTAATCAATTACATTTTAAATAAATTATTGTAATTGTAATCGGTTACTTATTTGCTGTAACGTGTACAAGTCTAGTCATAAGTGCTCCGGGCCCAAAAATTATCGGGCGCCCGTTCATAGCAGCGTTTTAAATGCGCGCCGGAACGATGGGAAGTAACAGGAAAGAAAGAACAAAGCTTTTGAACGAGTAGTGCGGTGCGGCAGTGGCGAATGCACAGCGTGAACAAATTTTCTCATGCAAGCCAATCACCGATGATTTCGCAGGCCTTGAGGCGCTTGAGGCATACGCGACCGAACTATAGTTCGGTCGCGTATGCAAGATTCTTGCGCATACGCAAGAATTTCGTGCCTTTGTTTCGGAAGCGAAGTTGTGAAAGGCTTGACAGTTTTCTCATGTGTTTTGTTTTTTACGTCCGCAAATAACATAGTCTCCTTTAAAATAAACGTGCGCTCACTTTTGAACCAGGATACCGGTGAAAGTTTCAACGATATATCTACTGCAACGACATTAGCTTTACTTTTAGCCACCCCACCATAACCAAGTTAGACATCCAACAATGACACCCACCCCAACCAAGTTAGGGTGGGTGTCATTGTCGCGTTTTAGATATTCGTCCTGTCTTGTCGCGTTTTTAGATGCTGGACTTTGTCGTGTTTTAGATATTCGTCCTGTAGAATTATTCGAAACTTCGAATACTAGCCATTCGAAAGTCGAATCGAATTATTCTATTAGGTGTTAATCGATTCAACTTCGAAACTCGGATATTCGCACACCCATATTATTTACGTGTAAGTTGCTATTGGCTACGTAAGGAATGCTGCGCATTTAGAAATCGGGCTGATTTACGGGACAGTCATCCCGCAGATGTGTTCAGGAAATGGTGGTCGACTTGGAGCAAAGTGCATTCTGCTGATGGAGACCGGCAAGCCGTCTACACTGAGGAAAGCCGGATCTTCGTACTGCTGATGAAGCTAAACACAGATGGAAAAGTTAATCACCAATGGGAAAGGTATTAATGCCATGGTAACCGACCACCAAACACGCTATGAAACCGTATTATTAATAGCTTACTTGTATTTTTCACCAAGCTTTACAATGGCTGAATGTGGTGAATAGGCAAAACTGCGAATAACAATCAACAGCTACGATCTTTTAACCTCACACATTAATGCCGCCGAACATTTATCACGTCTTACGCTGAAGGTCTGCCGCATGCACAAGATCAGAATTTCCTAACACAAAAGTCGACAGCTGAGGGCACGTTGTCCACCATGAAGGTAGAGTGTACTGGAACTGTCGAGTGACGTGCGCCTCGCCGCCTGATGCCTTTCGCGTCTACCGTAGCGGCGGCGCTGCAGTCGCTCAGTACTGAAGGCGCATGGGCGCAGCGCGCGAGAACTGCTAAGCGTGTCGGCGGCAGCCGGCTAAACCAGCAGTATTTTAAAGACGATAGTCTTTCTTGGGATACTTGAACGCAGAAATTTTGATCTGTCTTTCTGTCTGTCACACGATTCAGCCACCCGGCCAAAGTTTAAGCCCTTGCTGAACGCCCAGCCATCTTGAACTGGTAGCGGCGTTCATAGTTGTGAACATTGTCGATGAAAAAGCAAATACTACACTTATCTGAGGCGCGACATTAAAACGTAAGTATAAGGTGGTGTGTTCTTTTACTAGAAAATACATAGATACGTAATTCTAAAGACCCTAGTGTTTCTTAGGCTGCTCTGAAAATGCTTGTGTTTCTTAGGCTGCGCTGAAAATGCGACACTATGAGCCAGATGCGGCGATTCCACATAGAGGAGGAGGAGGACTCATGTGGCACTGCCAGCAGAAAACTATCGTCTTTCGACGACATTTGCAGCGAAGTACGCAGATACGCAGCCAATTTTAGGAGCTTGCTCCATTTGCTGGGGGGTTCTCTCTTGTCCCTCCTGCCGTGTGCGCTAGTTCTCATTGCTCCCGATAGAGGCGCAGCTGTGCCCTCCGTTGATTCAAGGACGTGTGCTCCGCCGAGAAGAAGAAAAAGAAGAAGAAGAAGCCGAAGAAGCCAAGGCAGCAGCCCGGAGGTCTTTTTACAAATGCGGTGTGTAAATGTGACTTTCTAGACATTATGAGGTCTGAAAGATATCAGAAGTATAAGACAATTGGATCGCGTACAAATAACGGTCGCCCTCATACGGACATTATTGTCCGTATTTGTGCGTGCGTATATATGCACATATGCAAATTAACTAAATACTGCAAAGCATAGAGCAACACTTTTGACACGTTATAGATAAAACAGTTGAGCTTGATTAAAATATAAAATATTGTCATATAAAAGAGTTCGCTTGCTTGCAATAGCATCGATGGAAGATCTGGAAAACAGCGAAATATAAGCTGTCGATTGAAAAGGAGAACTGGTTATAGTGAACTTAGGCAGAACAATAGACGGGCCATATATACATCCGCGCTTTTTAACATGTTTGAGAAAAGAAAAGCGCTTTTTAACATGTTTGAGGGGAAGACGACGTGTAGTAACGGTAGCCACCGTGCTACGAGCTGTAATTTCTCAGTTTTTTTCAAAGATTCTCGCATTTTTGAGAACATTAATAAAAGTGATCAACACGTAAAGGCCTGGGGGTCTCCTTTCGGCGAGAACGGCACGTCAAGCGTCCTACTAGGCGCGCTGCGCCGAAGAAGCTGCGAGACGGGCTGACACCATCGGCTGCGCTTCATGCTGCACTCATGGCGTCCTCCACAGTCAACAAAACGGTGAGTGGTCACACTCTTCTACAGATCAAGGTGCAGGAGAGCCAGTTGCAAAGAGGTTACGCGAGGATGACGAGACAGGAAATTCCGCACGCTCCAGCGGAGAGGACATGGACCAAGCGTCATTCATGGTTGTGAATTACAAGAACAGAGGTGCTGGAATACCTGTTGTGCGCAGGCCAATGTCACCTGAAGCAAGTTTCAGGAAAGTGAACCCGAACATTTTGGCATCTGCGGTAGTTGCGTCCGCACAAGAAAAAGTTATCCGTCATCGCCTCAACAAGGATGGTAGCCTTATGGTGACTGTGTCGACACTTCCTGCTGCTAATCGCCTGCTCACCATCTCGGAATTAGCTGGTGTGTCTGTTGAAGCGCGAGTTCCTTACTCCTACTCAGCCACGTATGTGAAAATCCAGGACGTTCCCCTCGAATATTCGGATCAAGAGCTCCAGTGGTACTTACAAGCACAATGTGTCACCTCAGCTAGAAGACAAGTCTCCTACGTCCCTTGTGATGAAGGCGGAGTAGCAGAGTCTAGGCGGCGCTCTGTAATTCTCGAGTTTTCAAGAGACTCTCCTATGCCAAAGCGAATTGTTCTTGGATTCTGCAGCTATCGCGTACTGGAATACATTAGATCAGCAACGCAGTGTTTTAGATGCCAACGACATGGCCATATTGCAAAACATTGCAACGGCCCCAAGGTGCAAGATATGTTCTGGTGCTCATACACATAAGGAGTGCAAGTCACGAGCACAGCCTCTCTGTGCTAACTGGGGGGGTTCTCGCCCGGCCTCGTACGCAGGGTGCCCTAAAAAGAAATCAAGAACTCTGGCACGCCACTTGGAACTAATTCAGGGAAAAGCACCTAGACGGAATGAACCGCCACTAAACCCGAATGTAGTATTTACAAGTATTGAACCAGAGCACAAATATACATCGCTTCCAGGAATGTCATCTAAAAAGACCTTTGAATTGGTCGTAAAAGGTCATCTTGCAGAAGAATCGTCTTCGAAGACCCTCCAAGCAAAGCTCCGAGGTATATCAAGTGCAGGTAACCGCCAGCACACCTAAGATCCACATACACCTAGCACCAGCCATGAAAAGCGGACAGACTCATCAGTGGCCAGCGACATATCAAGCCTACTTATCCCTATGATGTTTGCAGCTATTAAGGCTCTTCTTCGAGCTGCTCCTTCCTCTAAGAGCCTTCCTGAGGTGGAAGCTGTTTTGGCGTTGGAGCACTTAGTGACGGCGACGTATGCGCCGCAGCGCTACGACTCATCGACGCAGCAATGATGGCTTCACCGGCATTGTCTTCACCTGCAGTTTGCATTAACATACACCTCCGACCATGTACATATTTCAGTGGAACGCTCGCTTTTTGCACTCGAAGCTAATGGACCTTCGATGCCTTGTGCGAGCGTACCGCTTCCCCTTTATGGTGATTTCCGAGTCCCGTGTTGGTGAACAATTTCGGATGAATGGCTACTATTTTTATGATTCACGTCGGCAAAAGGGTATCAGCCGACTCCTAGTTGGCATACGAATCGACATTCCTGCTTCTGAAATTGAAGTCGCACCACACGATAGAGATGAATACGTCTGTGTAACTGCAATGATAGCCTCCCAAATGTTTACAGTCATCGGTGTGTACCTTCAACCAAATTCGCCGTTTGATGTTTCTAGACTAGAAAGCTTGATAACGAAAACTTCCGCGCCGCATATTATATGCGGTGACTTCAACGCTCATAACGAAATTTGGGGCAGTTCGCACACATGCACACGTGGAGCCAAACTTGCGGAGCTTTTAGCAAAGTATTCCGTTGAACCGCTGAATGATGGTCGTGTTACTTACATGAAGAATTCGAGGGTCACTAGTTGCATTGACCTATCGTTTGTATCAAGGAACAACACTAAAGGGAATTCACTTGGTGCACCGACTTGGAAACGCGAGGTAGTGATCACTATCGAATTCTGATATCAGCTCGTGATGCTCCGGTGTCACCGGAAAAATACAGACAAGATCCGTTGACTGGGAAGCGTACACAGAAGTAGTAAATAGAGGAATCACAGCCACAACCAGGAGCGCTGAGATCATTCCTACGATTTCCTAATGCCTCGGAGAAAACACACGTACCACAAGCAAGCACTGTGATGTCCCAGCCATTGATGAAGAATTTCAGAGACTAGTTGCGATACGAAGGCGAACGGAACGAAAAGCGCTAAGGACTAAAAACATCAACGATCTCCGTGCTTGCCGGCGTGCACAGAGACATATCCGTCGCTACTTAACCAAGCTGAAGAGGCAGAGATGGAGAAACTTTTGCGCAACTCTGGACGTCCGAAAACCGTTAGCCAAAATCGGGCGTGTAATCAAAGGAATCCACAGAGAACCCCAGCAACTTCACCCGTTCACAGCGCTCTCACTTCATGAACAAATGCCGCTCAAGGCTGTTGCCAACGAATATTGTAGACGTCTGTCCGGATGCGCAGGACTGCTGCCAAGGACCAACAGTCTTAACACTAATGTACCACGTTCGGCTGTACCAGCTTTGGATACTCCATTTTCCCTGGCAAAACTGAGGGTTGCTATCATTGTTTGTAACAAACGCTCTTCTCCAGGGCATGACGGAATTACTTATAAAGCTATCACACACTTATCTCAAAACTCTCTTCTTCGGCTGCTAGAATTATACAATGATTCTTAGATAAATGCAGAAGTTCCTGCTAAATGGAAGCTGGCAAAAATAATCCCAGTCATGAAACCAGGAAAACAGCCAACGAGCTATGCCTCTTTCAGACCTATAGCTATTTTAAGTTGCATCGGAAAACTCATGGAGAAAATGATACACAAGAGACTAACATGGCCACTTGAAAGCAGAAAACTGTACCCCCAAGAAATGAATGGATTTAGGCAACACCGGTCAGCTATTGACAATGTGATAGCCTTCATCTCATCAATTGAAGGAGAACTTACCCAGGGACACATACCAATTGCCATTTTTTCTGGATATCAAGACAGCATTCGACTCTGTGTCCCGCAGTGCAATAATTGAAGCCCTGGTTGCCATCGGTCTTGGAGGAAGAGTACGCATGGATTACGAACTATTTGCAAGGGCGACAACTGTTCATGAGCACCGCAGAAGGCCATACTGCATACTACGCTGTAAAGAAGGGTGTACCACAGGGTGCGGTGGTTAGCCCTTTATTGTTCAACCTTGTTCTTATTCACCTCAAGAAACAGTTACCACGTGGTGTCCACATTACAATGTATGCAGACGATATCTGCATATGGAGCGCATCACCTTCTCGCTGTGTCATTCAGCAGAGGTTACAGAAAGCGCTGGCAAACACCTCCCTCTATTTGACACACAGAGGTCTGCACCTATCTCCGGAAAAGAGCGTCGTCATGGCCTCCTCCCGGAAGAGCATGAAAAAGTACCCGCTAATAGTCAGTGGACGCTTTCTTCCTTATGTGCGATGCCAAAGGTTTCTTGGCGTAATCATTGACAGAAGCCTGTCTTGGTCACCACGGGTGAACAAACTTTGTGCAAGGATCTCTGCATTCTCAGAAGTACTCCGCTACATGGCAGGAGCACGCACAATGGGGTAGCGGCTGCCACTCGATGATACTTCTACACAAAGCTTACGTCGATGGTATTTTGCGCTACAGTCTGCCAGTACTACAGCGAATATCATTGACCAGCAAACAGAAACTTGATTCCGCACGTAACAACTCTCTACGGATATGCCTTGGCCTACCAAAAGGATCTTCGTGCGTCGGAACGGTAGCGGAAGCAAGATGCTTACCTCTTGACGTCCTCAGTAGCCAAGAAGTCTTACGCATTCCTCTCCGACACATCACCCAAAATAGAAAACACTTCCTTGGCCACATTGCTAAAAGCTGCGCTAACTCAAGATTTGGACAAGCAGTCCGAGAAATAACTGCCCCCATTCCTGTAATGATGCTAGAGCTCATGCCCTTGAATTTTCCACCTTGGACACTGTCATCTATGCAAATCTGTTCACACATCCCCGGTAAGGTGGCTAGAATGGGGAGGTGTGCTGAGCGCCGCGCGTTTCCCTTGCCAGAGAGGGTCCCTCTGCGCGCCGATGCCACCAGAGGCGCTGCTGTAGGGGGCGCGGGTACAGCCGCCGCTGTCGCAGATTGCTATTACAAGGAAACGCGGCATGATTTTTTTTCTTTTCACCATTTACGTGTTCTTTATTGTACACGAGTCATGCATTAGTGAGCTGTGGTGAAAATGCCCTATAAAACGAAGAGAACTGAACGCTGGTGCTTCGTTCCTGGCTGCTACGAAAACTCTGAAACCAAAGAACTGAATTGCGAAGAAATACAATGATAGTGATTAACAAAATTTATGTTCGCCCTATCCCGGTATAGGGCGCCGTTTTCTTGTTCTTTTTCTCTGGCAACGAAGCTTAAAAAATTAAACCTCTAATACTATTAGAAAGGAATGATTTGCGCTTGTGCCTTGGACTTCTAATGTTCGTTGCAAGCAACGTGTTAGATATGGAAGCGCAATTACGATGGTCTGTAATTAGATCAGAGACACCAACAGTTAAAATGTACATTTTTAAAGATATACAGTTCGCATCAGAGACAATCATTATATGTTTTCATTTAAAAACCTAGTTTATTTTTTGAAGCACATTAGTTGTGTGTGCCATGCCCGCTTCCGCCGTTCAGAGTGTTTTTCCTGAGCCCCGGATACCAGAAATGGACAAAGATTTCACTATGGAAGAATTGGACGCATCCTTGGCGGCTTCCCGACGATCATCTTCACCAGGTCCTGATGGTGTCACCTACGCCGCTTTAGGCAACCTTGAAAAAGAGGCCAGAGGAAAGCTGTTGAGATATTACAACCACTCATGGCATGCGGGCATTGTTCCCCAGCAATGGAAGATAAGTCGGCTTGTGCCACTACTCAAACCAGGAAAGTCTCCATTCTATTTGACGTCATTTCGCCCTATTGCCCTGGCAAGTTGCGTCGGGAAAGTCATGGAAAGGATGATACTTCTACGCCTAGAATGGTATCTCGAGCGCTACAATGTGTACCCAGACTGCATGACGGGCTTTCGGCGAGGCAGGTCATCCGTTGACAACGTAATTGACCTCACAACCTTTGTCCAGCAGCAAAAGTGCCTCAAGCGCATATCACTGGCGCTATTTCTCGATGTGAAAGGGGCGTACGACAACGTAACACATGACGCGATCCTCGAGTCCTTGGAGGCTGTCGGAATTGGCGGTCGGATGTTTCAGTGGATCCGCGATTATTTGACGAGGAGGTCCTTCTTTGTGCAGACAGAAGATGGTCCCACTGCCAACCACTATACTTCCCGTGGCGTCCCACAGGGAGGTGTATTGAGCCCCACTTTGTTTAATCTTGTGATGGTCGGCATTCGTGAGCTTTTACCAAGTACTGCTCACATATCAATATATGCTGACGACATTTGCCTTTGGTCTTCGGCTGTGACCCGTCTTCAAGTGCACGCAAGAGTCCAGCAGGCTGCCACCTTAACCTGCTCATATCTTTGCAAACAGGGTCTTTCTGTCTCTACCGAGAAATGTGCGTTGGTCGCGCTTACACGCAAGGCCATGACACCATATCCTGTTATTATCAACGGCCAAAATGTCTCGTACCAGAAGAACCATCGCTTCCTAGGTGTGATTATTGACAGGGATCTTTCGTGGAGCGCCCACTGCGTTTATTTAAGAGAAGACTAATTTCCATAGTTCACATAATGCGGTTCCTCTGCGGGAAAACTTGGGGCACATCGATACGTTCCATGATGCAGCTTTACAGAGCATTGTTTCTGGGATTTTTACGTTACAGCTTGCCGATGCTGGCCAATACATGCAAGACGAACATCCGCACCCTCCAAAGTTTGCAAGGCCAGGCACTACGCACGTGCTTAGGATTACCACGCTGCACCTCCACGCACGGGACAATTACGATCGCAAGAGAGCATCCGATTCCAACATACGTCACTACTGACAATTTAAGAGCTCACATTAGACATCTCTGCCGAGTTCCCGGTCACCATATTGCTGCGTTGCCACTCCAGAGACCGCAAGCCATGTTTTCAAAGATTGTTTCGACTCATAGAGAATGCCTTCCGTCGGGCTTTACTCCAGCAGCAAGACCACTGTCGCCTCCGTGGTGCCTACAACAACCACAGGTACGCCTCACAATTCCGGGAATAACGAAGAAGAGCCGTCATTCGACAGTAGCTCTACGACAGGCGACATTGTCACTACTCAACGAGGAGTATGGCCAAAGGACACACATTTATACCGATGGATCAGTCTTAGCCGACAGCTCCACAGGTGCTGTTGTTATTCCGGCCTGCCAAGTGACTGTCAAGTTCAGGGTGTCACATGGGACGACATCAACAGCAGCGGAGCTTGCCGCCTTACGTGCTGCTATCCTTTATATCGCGGAAGCCCAGCCTCAAAAGTGGGCTGTCTTTTGCGACTCTAAGGCATCCCTTCAGAGTCTGCAATCAGCATTACGACGAAGGGTGCACGAGCAGTTAGTGAACGAAATGAGAGAAGCTCTTCACCAAGCTTTATCGAAGGGACATGACGTTGTGTTCCAATGGCTGCCGGGACATTGTGGTATTGTGGGTAACAACCTCGCTGATGATGCTGCTCGGTCCGCTCACGAGGATGCCCAGACAACCCCAATACCCTTGTCGAGGACAGACGCTGCAAAGGGTCTACGCTCGTTCGCTGACACCATGACGCAAACTTGGTTGAGTGACCCCAGTGTCTGGAACCGTCGCCTGCATGAACTAGACCCATTGAGGAAGCTCCAAGTTCCATCGCACCTCCCCCGCCGTGATGCAACTTTACTGTGCCGCCTGTGGTTAGGAGTAGCTTTCACGAAGGCGTACTCTTTTCGCATAGGAATGGCAGACACCTCAAAATGTGACTCGTGCAATAGCAACGAAACGATAGAACATCTACTGTGTTTCTGTGGACGTTTTGTGAACGAACGAAACGTGTTGCGCGATGCGCTGAACAAGTTAGACGACAGACCATTTTCCGAAGAGAAGATCCTCGGATCGTGGCCCTACGCATCGCAGGCCAGCAAAGCGACGCGAGCATTACTGCTGTTTTTAAAATCGACCGGCTTAAACGACCGCTTGTAGGCATTCGATGGACAGGTGCATATGTACCCTGACAGTGCCTTCTTCCCTCTTCTTTCTTTCTTTTAATCCCTTCATCCCTTCCCCCCAGCGTAGGGTAGCAAACCGGACGCGCGTCTGGTTAACCTCCCTGCCTTTCCTTCATTTCCTTCCTCCTCCTCCTTAGTTGTGAGTGAACACCCCTCAGATTATATTCGCATTAGCGCTGCTAGAACTACTCAATGTAAAAATATAACATATTGACTCTTCAAGTAAGCTCAGTTCGATCCTTCGCACAGAATGTCGTGATATTTTTTTCTCCTAATGCTAAACAAATGCCATTTCTCTATTTAAATTACCAGTACACAATCACCTTGCTCACATGACAATTAGCAATACAATTCATTATGTCAATAAAAAAACCGCGACTTATGCATCGGTAGAGGGTAAGGTTAGGACAACGTCACTAGACTAGGTTGCTAACCTAGTCTAGTAACGTTGGGTTAGGAATCATCTCTCGCTCTTTTCAGCGGTCTTTTTCAATTCGACTTCCCAATCATACACCTAAGGCGCTTAGCCGTGCTACCTATTGGGTTGCAGAAATTAGCGCTTTTTTTTCTATCTTCCTCTTATCATCGTATATATACACCTATATTAATTCCAGAAATACTGGCTGTTGTTTTAGCAAGCTCCCGTCAAATGAATCAACAGCAGTTATAGTTACAGATTATCTTTCGGTATGTTCAGCACTTCCTATATACGGCAGCGAATTCAACACTCCTGAGCATGTTTCGTTATCTAATACCTGCAAACTTACAAAAAATTTGGTTGCTGAGGGTACTGGGCCACCGCGGATTGTATCTAAATGAAATGGTGGATTCATGAGCCTCAGTATCTCTATGTGGAGCTCTGATTCCTAATTTACCAGATACGGCTTATGCGACAGCTTTAAGGTATAGAAATGCTTGTTTGCAAAGCGACACTGGCAAATTATCACTGGATAAATTTAAAAACTTCGTACATGTAAGGTATTGCTGGAATAAACAGGGAATAAACAGCGGTGTGCATCGTGACAATTAGAAGTTTCTTACAGCAGATTATGCGGTCAAATTCCACGAGTGAATTTTTTATTTATATAATGCTGGTCTCATGGCGTCCCCGGCCGTTGTGCAAATTTTGCAATCAATTGAAACAACGGACCACTTCCTTTTATTCTGTCGCCGATATTACAACTAGAAAAAAAAGGTACCTCGTAGCTCCACTTCAGAAGATATGATTAACAATAAGTTGTTTTTATATTCAGATGGATGTCTGTTATGCTGTATTTGGTTATATAAATATGACGAAAAGATTACCGAAATGGTTTATTTTTCTTTCCGTTTTCTTTGTTCCAAATCCATTTTGTCTAGATCGATCTTTTGCATTACTTCAGATCTATATATTTACTACAGCGAGGGTTATCTCTTTCATAAATTCCATCTGACAGTATGACCGCTTGCTCATTTATCATTTTCATTTACTCGATGTTTACTTTTTAATCTAACTTTGCAGTTACCCTTGGCTTCATATGTGTTTTTTTTTTAATTATCCATATTGTGTGTAACGAACTTTTTTTCTTTCAAGGAAGTAACACCAATCGAGATTTGCTGGTTGGTGCGCACCGCATGTCACTCCGATATATTCTTTCTCGCGTGCATTCCTTCACGGAAATCAGTAAAAAAGGAGAGGAAGATGAGAAGCGTACGAACTTGAGCTTGTTGGTACACATTCATAGTAAAAAAACAGCGCGAAAACAACAAGCACGAGACAGCGCTAGTCCTGTTTTATCTGTCTCGTCTTCGTAGTTTTCGCGCTGTTTTTTACTAGCAGAGGAAGATGTTACAGTGTGCCCTTTTTTACTGCACCCGCTGAAAGAGAAAAGGAAAAAGACGATTAACGCAGCAAACTGTTGCAAGCTAATAGCGCGAGGCAGGTTTGCCGTACATGAGCGGCGCTACGCGGCACGTCGTCTGCTCGACTCCCCGCGCCTCTGCGTACAGCGCCCCTTGCGGCATCGGCGCGATTTGGGGACCGGTTTTCGCGGCCGCTTTTCACACCTCCCCATTCTAGCCACCCTATCCCCGGTATCAACTCGAAAAAGAATATGCCACAAGCTGAGATTTTGCAAATCACCCTAGAATACATCGCCAAGAAATACTCCAGTTCGGCTCACATCTTTACCGACGGGTCTTGCTCTCCCCATAGTTCGTCAAGTGGTTTATACATATCTTCAACAGACCAATGTTTCTCTTACCGTCTTGAACGACTAACAACAAGCACGTCAGCCGAATTGTACGCAATAAAGGAAGCCATTCTTTACACCCAGCGGCAACCTCCTGGACGACGGGTCGTTTTAACGGATTCGAAAGCAGCCCTACAGAGCATGAGCAACATCAACGCCACTCGTCAACAACATCCGGTGACCCGAGACATTGGTTACATCCACCACATGGCCACTGTGTCTGGTCACACTGTCATGTTCCAGTGGATTCCCGGACACTGCGGCAGATACGGAAATGAAAAGGCGGATCTAGATGCACGTAGAGGTATATGCTTAAGGAAAATTCGGCGAACATACTTCACTAAATCAGATGCATCAGCAATGGCAAAGAAGAACGCCCACCGAGAGAGGGATCAGTTATTGAACCTTTCGCCTCAAGACCTCTTTCTCCGTTCCATAGACCCTGACGTAAAAACAAGACTTGCGCATCACCTTCCTCGTCACCTTGAGACACTCTATCATCGTCTTCGCCTCAACGCAGCATTCACCAATAGCTACATGTGCCGCCTTGGTTTGACTACTGACCCATACTGTGATGACTGTGGTGCTCTAGAAACAATAGAACATATTTTATTAGATTGCCTGGCACACAGAGATGAAAGAACTTGTCTCGAAAGTAGAATATGCTCAACTTCCCATGCACCGCTAGATCTCGGGAATATACTTGGACCTACGTCTTCTCCTTCTCAGCAACGTAAAAGTTTAAAATTTCTGTTCCGATTCCTCGAGGACATTCACCGAATTGATAAACTGTAATTTAACTTATATCACCATCATTACGTTGTGACATGTGCATACCACGATCATATTATCGTCGTTTCTTTTCTCCTTCTCCTTTCCTGCCCTCCTCCTCCTAGGGCCTTTCTGTCCTCACTCCCCTCCCCTATGCAGAGTAGCATGTAGGCGCATTTAGGTACGCCGGCAGAATTTTCTGTTTTTCATTAAAAAGCTTTCTCTCTCTCTCTCAACATGTTTGAGATTTTTAACATCCTTGGCCTTCTAGTATCTTTAAGCCCTGGGAGGCCGCGACGCATAACCGATGCGTAGTAACCGCTGAAGCACGCGGTTGAAACAAGACACCCTTTCGGCATTAAAGGAACAGCCCAAAACAGGTGCGATAAAACTGAGTCCTAATACAAATGTTGTGATAGAGTTATTCGTGCTTAGGTTACACATAAAACAATCGAGCTCATGTGAGCTGGTATAAGGATCAATGCTCTCTATATCTTAGGGAATGCCGACAGAACGATCGTAGGCTTTCCTCGCGGGTTTGGTACTTCGCCACTCTTCGTAGTGCGCCCGTGGTGACTTATGGTGTAGCGCGGCACGAAGTGTTGCTTGCAAACCGCACAACAATCAGTCAGCACTTAGATGGATCCGTGCGAATACCGATTGTCGCCTTCGTTGTGGGTTGGCCATTAGGGGATGTCTCGGTGCAATTTAGGCACGCCGGTCATGACACGTAGTAGGCGTTGAGACACCGATTAAAGCTCAGTAATGAATTAAATGCGCTAAAAACGCGCAATTACACGCTTTCGTAGACTACGACGCGCGCGCGCCATATGCAGACGCTCTCGACTACTTCAGTACAAAGTACAAACTGACTGTAGCGCGGCCGCTACGATGACCCGTCGGAGCATCACCCGACATGCGGCGCAGCCGCTTCGTTCGTTCCACTGCCCCCTTCTAGAACACTAATGAAGGAGGATTAAAAAAACGCCAGGTCTGCGCTGAAACCGCAGCACAGTCACAGCGAAAGCTGGAAGAGCGGCGTTTCTAGAGCCCGTTAAACTCTCTTGGGGCTACAATACAAGTGCACTAGAAAGGTACCCACTACGCCATAAATCACAATTTTGTGAAGTTGGGAAGCGCCTACTAAGCCATTATTCGTCATTCTGCGGAGAAGCGAGGCACCAGCTACACGTATGTAAGGCATTATGTGCACTTTGTTGACGCGACGACTGATGACGATGAAGAATTATGGCTCAGCCCTATGTAATGGGTTGGAATCTTTAAACGGCCCACCAGTTATGTAATTTGCATTGGGTGACGCCCGGTCGCTATTTCCCTCTCCCGTCATGCTGTATAACGTACGTTGACGTGGGGGAGAGACGGGGGGTGGCGATGAACTTTACTGAGACCACAAGGAAATAGATCATGCGCTTATGGACTTCCTTGACAACCAATACAAGTGCACTTGCGAGGAACCCACTACGCTATAAATCATTGTAATTTTACTGAGACCCCGAGGAAGTGGATCATGCGTTTATGGGCTTCCTTGGCAACCAATACAGGTGCACTTGCCAGGAGCCCACTACGCTATATATCATTGTAATTTTTGAGAAGTAGGGCAGCAGGCACTGTGCTATTTTACAGCGAAAGCTGTTATGAGATCATTTCACCGGCCGTTTTTGGCGCCGTAGTTGTCCGCCGCCGCCGCCGCCGCCGGTGTCCGTAACCAGTATCGCTCGAAATAAGAAAAAAAAAACGAAATGAGAAAAAAATTCCAGGATGGAACGAGGTTCGAACCCGGGCCCTCTGCGTGGGAGCCCAGTATTCAACCTCTGAGCCATGCCGGTGCTTGAAACTGCTTTGCAAAAAGGTCCTATACAGGCTTCATGTCGGGAAGGAACCACATTAGCATACGCAATATAGCGTGGTAGAAGAGCAAATTAAGCACCAAGCGTCGCACAACGCGAATTCTGTAACCAGGCGTCACACAATGCGAATTGCGCAACGAGTAGGTTGTTGAATGCTTCCAGCCCATTACAAAGGTCTCTGCCATAATTCTTCATCGTCATCAGGCACAGCATCAACAAAGTGCGCATAATGTCTTACATGCATTTAGCAGGTACCAACGCTCTCCGTAGAATGACGAAAAATGGCACAGTGCCTGCTGCCCTACTTCTCAAAAATTACAATGATTTATAGCGTAGTGGATTCCTCGCAAGTGCACTTGTATTGGTTGCCAAGGAAGCCCATAAGCGCATGATCCACTTCCTCGGGGTCTCAGTAAAATTACAATGATTTATAGCATAGTGGGTTCCTCGCAAATGCACTTGTATTGGTTGCCAAGGAAGCCCATAAGCACATGATCCATTTCCTCGGGGTCTCAGCAAAGTTCTTCGCCCCCCCCCCCCCCCCCGTCTCTCTCCCACGTCAAGTATGTATACAGAATGACGGGAGAGGGAAATAGCGACCGGGCGTCACCCAATGCAAATTACATAACTGGTGGGCCGTTTAAAGATTCCAACCCATTACAAAGGGCTGAGCCATAATTCTTCGTCATCAGTCGTCGCGTCAACAAAGTGCACATAATGCCTTACATACGTGTAGCTGGTGCCTCGCTTCTCCGCAGAATGACGAATAATGGCTTAGTAGGCGCTTCCCAACTTCACAAAATTGTGATTTATGGCGTAGTGGGTACCTTTCTAGTGCACTTGTATTGTAGCCCCAAGAGAGTTTAACGGGCTCTAGAAACGCCGCTCTTTCAGCTTTCGCTGTGACTGTACTGCGGGTTCAGCGCAGGCCTGGCGTTTTTTCGTCATTCTATGGAGAGTGTTGGTATCTGCTAAACCCATGTAAGGCATTATGCGCACTTTGTTGATGCTGTGCCTGATGACGATGAAGAATTATGGCAGAGTCCTTTGTAATGGGTTGGAAGCATTCAACAACCTACTCGTTGCGCAATTCGCATTGCGTGACGCCTGGTTACAGAATTCGCGTTGTGCGACACTTGGCGCTTATTTTACTCTTCTACCACGCTATATTGCATATGCTAATGTGGTTCCTTCCCGACATGAAGCCTGTATAGGACTTTTTTCAAAGCAGTTTCAAGCACCGGCTTGGCCCAGAGGTTGAATACTGGGCTCCCACGCAGAGGGCCCAGGTTCGAACCTCGTTCCATCCTGGAATTTTTTTCTTATTTCGAGCGATACTGGCTACGTACACCGGCGGCGGCGGCAGCGGCGGACAACTACGGCGCCAAAAACGGCCGGTGAAATGATCTCATAACAGCTTGCGCTGTAAAAAGGGCTGGAGTAGAAGTTATGTCTCGATAGTGAAGTCAATAATGCGCCACCTTACCAATTGTAAGATAACACGTTTGCCTTGAGCGAAGAAAATCTGCATTTTCCTCATACGCCATACCAATTTTATGTGAGTAGTATTTTTTCGGAAGCTATACCGTTGCTGCCCTAGGCTAAGGTCGTTGGTTGTTACCGCGTGCTCGCTCAACGCGTGAGCGCAGAAACTATGGGGACGCGGAGAAGACGACGCGGCGCGATTGTGTACATCTTGACGGTTGTTTGCGTTTCCTATTGGTAGCCTCGTGCCTTCCACAGTGCTGCAACCACCTTTTGAGATGGACTATAGTTTTGTCTTCACGTGGCCTCCGTGATTAGAGGAGGCCGCGGTGTTGAGTCCGTGGTTTTCTCTGCGTATGCTCAGCGTCTCGCGTGGCATTCGTGCGAAGAGTGCGGGAGGTTAGTACGTGTCACGTGATGATGGTTCTGGTGAATCTTCCCGTTAGCTCTCCGTGCACCTTGGAGCCCTCCCCCCCAGCTTCCGACGTTCTAGGACGCCGGACGCAGGCGCACAGTTACGGCAGGCTTGCCCCTACCGTTCGCTGAGATACGTGCACAACTGCAGCGCTCAGCGGTCCTGAGGCTTTATCGTGGAAGGAGTACATAGCCCCTCGTGCAGGCCTCGAAGACTTCATGGCAGTCGTGACTACATGTGTACCTAAATGCGCCGTCACCGACGAGCTACGCCTTGCGTTGAGAGACTTCAAAAAGAAGGCAAACACCAGTGGCGTAAATCCAGAACAATCACAAGGGCACATCATGCCAAGGCGGCCATTTTGTTTTTACAGATACAGGTTTATTTTAATTATATAAAAATTAGGATCATGCTTTGAAAATACAATAATTGGGGCAGCTACACACTAGTGGTGCGAATACTGGATAATCAGCGGAGCTTGAGGCCTTCCTTCCTTCTTTCCCTCCTTCTCACTTCCCTTTCACACCCGTTCTTATACTATACTATATATGGTTACCCCTTGCTATACATACTATACATGGTTATGTCATGCTTCACCCTTTTGCCTCCTCCTTCTCTCCTCCTCACTCTCACTTCCCTCTTCCACGTCCTAGTTATACTATACTACTTGTGGCTATGGTACGCTTTCTTTCCCTCTATTTCTGTTTTCAGCTTTCTCTCTCTTTCTTTCTCTTTCTGTCTTTCTGCCCTTTCTTTTTGTATATTTCTCCCTTTCTATTTCATCTATGCTATTCTTTACTGTCTACCCTCATGCTTTCCTTCCTCATCACCCTCACACCTCTCTTGCTGACCCTCAATGCCCTCTCCCACCTCCTTGTTATACTATACTATACAAGGCTCGGTATCGTGCCTAGACAGCCGAATGGTTATGATGCTCACCTTCGGATCGTAGGTACGCGGGTTCGAGCCTTGCAAGAAACTTTTTCGCCAACATTTTCCCTATTTGTCTTTCTTTCTATCCCAATCTTTCTTTTTCTCTATTTCTTTGTGTACTCGTTAACTCGTCCATCAGAGTTATTGCATCCCACGCCGGACAAATCGGCTCATGTGTTGTGCAAGCGAAGCACAAGTGGAAGTAGGGGACAAAGAGAAAGAAGAGGGCGAACAGAGCGCGTGCCCGTTTATGATGATGACAATTTCTCTTCGCACTACCCGGCGCAACGAAAAGCTTGAACAGCTCGGCTGTTAAAATAAAGAATTATGCACTTGCGCTCAACGTGAAAGCTCTAGGAAATGCGCAGCAGTGCGGAGCCCTGAAGCGACGATAGCGTTCACGGGCAAGCAAGCGTTGTCGTTCCAAACGTGCAGACAGCTCGGCGTCCGTGGGGGGAAAGGAAACTTTTATTAGTGATGCAGTGGTGCTTTCCCCTTCTCCTTTCCTTCCTTCTCACCGTCACTTCCCTTTCCCGCCTCATTGCTTTACTATACTACACATGACTGTGCGATGCCTTACCCTCCCGCTCAAATTCAAATTTTTTTATTTTACCAGACAAAACTGGAAGGTCGCCAAGGCTAAAAGCCGTGAGAACGGCTTGACAAAGGCCCTGGTGACCTGTACATACACATGGCAGTAGTGCGGTAATGATTATTGGTACATAAAATGCAAGTTCCTCTTAACACATACTTCCCTTGTCCCCTTTGCTCTACTATACTATACACGGCTATGCTATGCTTTACCATGCCCCTCCTTTCCATCCTCCTCACTATCGCATGTTATGCTTTACCATGACCTCCCCTTCCATCCTCCTCACTATCACATACCTCCTCCACACCCTCACTTCCCTTGCTGTACTGTACTACGAATGGCTATGCTATGCTTTACCTTTCCCCCTCCTTCCTTTCCCCTCGCCCTCCCATCCCTCCTCCTCACACTCATTTACCTTTCCCACCCTCTTGCTATAGTATACTGTACGCGTCTATGCTATGTTTTATTCTCCCCCTGCTCTTTTCACTTCTTCCTCTCGCATCACTCCTCCTGCCCTCATTTTTCTTTTCCTCCCCCTTGATATACTGTGCTATGAGTACTTCATCGTCAATGGCTTCCCACAGCCCATTGGCATAGATAAATAGTGGTAGATGATCGGGGATTCTTTATTTACTTTGCATTTTAAAGCCAGGCAAAATAAATATTTGCAGCATGCCAGAAGTAACCCGTAACACTTCAGAATGCTCGTGTTCTAGAGTGCCTTTTGAAACGGAAAGAAGCATTCACTTTTGTACTTCGTTTCTGCTCCTTGGAAAGGCCTCAGATTTCAGACTTTGTTTTACGGCGAGTGCGCTACATTTATTAGCCAAGATATTGAAATTAGGCGCTGGCAATCTAAATCTCAAGGGGGAACACTAGCAAGGTGCGTCCCCACCAGCCTGAGCACAAGGGAGGTCAGGACCCACGTAATCTATGAGGCCATACCATGAGGCCATTCAGCTTTCTTCAGCAGCAGACGGAGGTACTATTGATTCCGCGCCATGGTTGGCATTCCCCGTGGCTGTTCGTCCATCGGCTCGTCGTCTTCGTAGAGGCAGTCGAGAACAATGTGAACTATTTACACATCCGTAGAAAGTCGCCGTCTACTTCTTCACCGACGATTCTATGCACCTCCTCACGCACGTCGCTCTAGTCTTCTCATCATCTTCAGGCTCGCTGGCACCCGCGCGGGAAAAGTCGGCATGCGCAAAGCAGCTGGGGATCTCTGTTGGTGCCACCCCTTACCGAGAAAAGTCCAACGAGTGCATCGAACCAAGCAGGTCAATGCTGTATACTTTGTTGGCATCATACGCAGTGAGCATGCGCTACAAAAGAGGCTTGCGGGGCAGCTTCCGGGTTGCCTCAATGATGCCATGGTGGTTGTGTTTGCAGGCAAGAACACTAGAGTGATCGCCTTGAGGTTATCGATCTTGCCGTGGCTCGGACAATCCACCTTTTACATTTTCCTGTGTTGTCCGCTGCCGCCTTGGCAAAGCCCGGGGCAACCGCTATTGCCAGGACGAAAGCCTACCCGATGGAGAGATGTACTGCGAATTTTCCTCTAGGGGAAGGGCGCGAGCGCCATGCCATCGGGAAAGAGGCGGATTGTCAGTGACGAAGAGCACGTGACGATTCTTTGCGTCGAACCTACGTCGATGGCCGTACGCCTAATTCCATCGCGATTTCAATTTGTGCCGGCCGCTTTTCTCCACATCGCTTGTCAGCAGTTTTGTTTTGTTCTACAGACAAACACCTTCTGTCGGAGACAAGCGAAGCCATTTCAAACTGTTGGCAAGGCAGAAATAAAGACGTATAAAAAATTGTTGGTCACTAAAGCGCACGCGTGGCACTCGTACCAGAAACGCTGCAAAAGCGCGTTTCCACAGGCGGGCATAGTCGGCACTGAAGCGACCCTGAAATGCGCACTAAGCAACCACAAACTCAAAGGGAGCAGCGCCGGCCTGACTGCGTGGGTAATACAGCCGGAGGAAAAAGTACTAGTGTTCGAGTGCATAGTTCGGCAAAAAAATGGAGCTCACACAGACTCACTCAGAAATATATCTTGCCCTTAGAGCTCACTAGGAGTCAGACTCAGCAAAATTTTCCTCCACCGGACTCACTCGGAATCAGACTCACTAAACTTTTTCTCAGCTGGACTCATTCGGACTCACTCAAACAAAATATTACTCACTCGCACTCCCTCAAACTTAGACTCACGGCTCTATCTCAGTCTCAGTGAGTCTGAATGAGTCGACTCATTAGCTTTTTCAACGATGTTGTCAACGCCAATATCACCCATGAATGGTGCTCTACTTGGTGACTTTTGATCTCGTACCTTCAAATATGAGTTATCAGTGGGTGCAATCTAGTAAGGACATTTTTATTAAAGGAGATGACTCCCACGAGATATTTTTATCAAGAAATACCGGTGCAAGAGTTTGAGGGGGGGGGGGCAGAGGTGTCACCTGCGCCCCCCGCCCCCCTCCGTTACTCACACGCCTCTGATCAATAAATAATGAGCTGGCATATGAACACCAGTGCTTTGAAGTATCTGTGAGTCGACGGCAGTGTAAACGTGAGACGACATAAGGATGATATTAATGCTGAAGTTGTTTAGATAGAGCCATAGGTCAGCAAAAAAGTGCGGAGCTCACTCAGAATCACTCAAGAGATATATTTTGAGCTTAGTGCTTACTCGAACACAGACTCTCCGAAATTTTCCTGAACGTCACTCACTCGGACTCAGACTCAGTGAAATTTTTCACAACCGGATTCACTCGGACTAAAACTCACCAAAATAATATTCACCCGGACTCACTCAGACTCAGACTCACGGCTCCATCTGAGTCTGATGGAGTCGACTCATGAGTGAGTTTGCCGACCTAGGATCGAGTGACGTTGACGCTGAAGTAATGAAACCTACAGACAATTATCAAGGTGTGATTTCGAGCTAGTTGGTACTCCATGCTTTACTACTGCGCGAAAATTTCTTAGACGAAGGACGAAAAAGACACGGAAAGGCGCAAACTTGAAACTTAATTTATTATCAAGAGCACACATGTACATGTGTGTGTGTGACAGAACTGAAGAATCAGGGACACAGGCGCGCATCAACTAATTACCCACCCAAAATCTAGTTCCCCTTCAAAGAAGGTCATTTCCTTCTTGGTCAACGATATCGAGGTCATGCTTACGCAACTGCTACCTTCACGTTGCATGTGCGCTGCCTCCTCAATGTCACGCGTGCGCTGATCCGCATAATGGAACACAGCAGTGCACCGCTCAAACAACGACGGTGTACACCCTCACTCGTGCACTGAATAGCCAAATTCCAATCACTGCCCCTTTCCACTCTGTTAGCATGTTCGCGCGGGCGATGTTTGAAACAGCGACCTGTTGCCCAATGTAAGGCCGTCCACACGAAAGTGGCAACTTACACACGACTTCTTTCATGCAGTGGACGGACTGGATCCGGTCACCGCATTCTTCTTCCTTACGCACAACTGGGCTTTTGGCGATGCAGAGCCAGGACATTTTTTTGGGCGCATACATGACAACCTTTACGCCGACTTTAACAGCAATCTTTTCAAGATTGTGCGCGATGCCGTGAAAGTGGGGGATAACCGCTGCCTTTCGAGGTTGGGTGGTTTCTTGACGGTTCCCTTGATTGTTCTGTTCACGCGGAGCAGCCGCGGCTTCCTTTTGCGTCATCCGAATCGCATGAGCCACAGCCACAATTATATCCTGCGGGTAACCGGGCGACGTCGGGCGACACATCCGTGCGTTGGAGCTTTCATCAATGCCGTACTTGCACGTTTCACTGAGCGCATTGTTCAGAAACGAGCTGATTATGGCTTTTTTGGTGGGGACGGTATTAAACAGCAGTAATGATTTCTGGCTACGCGGTTCGTACAATCAACATACGTGAGTTTTTGAAAACTTGAAGCAGAGGTATAAAAACTTAAGAAAGAGTTGATGGCGCAGCTCGTGCGTGACCACTAGGGCTGTTAGACATTCTTCGAATATTACGTTATTGAAAGTGGACGACCCGTTCGGTACAAGGAATTCCGAATAAGTAGTTGAGCTTTTGGTACAGAATTCGGGGGTAGCATTCAATGCTTTCTCAGCAGATAATAAACACTTATATTATTCCCTCCCGCATTATCTGGTGTTAACCTGCGTTAGAGACTCAATTTAGATTTTTGGTGCAGCATGGTTTCAAAACGAATATATGATATCTGTTCAAATTTTATGGTGTATTGGAGCATACATTAGCTCAACTTACGTTCAATGGAATGACAGTTTGTACATCCAGAAAAACAATCCAGCAGATCCCACGCACTGTGGGAATGGATGTAGTGCGAAGCAGCCAGCAAAGAAGTGAATTAATCGCCTTGTTTGCATTCGAGGCGAATGAAATCGTTCACGCCATGACATCTAGTTCAATATATGTCGCATGTTTGTCATGTATGCATGCATGTACAACCTGGTATACGCCATGCTAATGAAACGTATATTCTGGTATGTATACAATGCATGACCTGTCATTTATATTCGTCAAGCACTCATGTCACGTCATACCAATTTTGGTATTTATCCAGTTAGCGCAATGGCCGGAAGCGCACCAAGACAGTGTCATGTAAATCATGATTTACATGACATGCCTGTCATGATTTGCATGTTAGGACCTATCATTTACCTTACACATGCATTCACCTCGCGCAATACCAATTTTGGTGTATATCATGCTAGCGAGGCGCCCGCGAGCGCACCTGAGCGTGGCATATAAGTCATGCCGTACATGACATACATGCCATAATTTTCATGTTACCACCTATCATTTATATTCGTCCCGGCGTCAGGGTCGCAATAACGAGTTTGGTAATGTCTAGACAGCGAAACGGCCGCGAGCGCACCATGAGCGTGGAATGTAAGTCATGCCCTACATGACCTAAAAGTCATGATTTTCATATTATCCTTTAGGTGCACGTTAAAGAACCCTAGGTGGTCGAAATTTCCGGAGCCCTCCACTACGGCGTCTCTCATAATCATATCGTGGTTTTGGGACGTTAAACCCCAGATATTATTATGTTCATATTACCACCCGTGATTTCTATTCCCAATACAGTCACGTCACGCAATACCAATTTTGGTGTATATTGTCACGTGGTCGTGACGTCGACGAACACAGCAGTCGGCGTTTGTAGGATGAAACTGTTTATTTGGCCGAACTTGTGGCCGGAAAATGAGAACTAGAACTACAGCAATGCACGCTGTACAATGATAGCGGCGAACAGGGCGTCGTCCGTCGATCAACTGACAAGCGGTCAAGCGCGTCGGCTTTTATACAGGCGCTATGGAACTTTCCAGCAATATCGCTGGTGGCGGCGTTATCTCTCGACAAAGCTGGAACATTCGCGTGCGGCGCGCAATCTTAACAAAATGATCTACGAAAATCGTGAAGCTTCTCGAACACTGCTTCGGGGCCAGCGTCGAGCGTTGATAACCGTCCTTGCTGGTCAAACTCGAACACATCAAAATAAAAGAAGAAGCGGGCGTGGCATTGCCCCCCTCTGAAAAAGCATCGTCCCGATGCTTGCAACATGGAAAGGAAAAAAAAAACAAGTGCATACACAAATAAATTACAATAACAAAGGAAAAAGTAGAGTCCCCAGGTTCGCTAACGCGCAAAAAAACGGCTTAAGGCGCACGACATGGACGACTTCAGGTCGTGCGCGGCGTCGCTGGGAGTTCGTAATTCCGTCCGGGACGACCTCGTAGTCAAGAGCGCCGTGACGTCGAAGCACCTTGTATGGCCCGAAGTATCGCCGAAGAAGTTTTTCACTGAGCCCACGTCGGCGTATCGGCGTCCAGACCCACACACGGTCACCGGGTTGGTACTCCATGTGGCGTCGTCGAAGATTATAGTGACGGCTGTCGACCCTCTGCTGGTTCTTGATGCGCAGGCGGGCGAGCTGTCGAGCTTCTTCGGCGCGTTGCAAGTAGGCGGCAACGTCGAGGTCGTCTTCGTCGGTGGCGGTTGGTAGTATTGCGTCGAGCGTCGTTGCCGGGCTCCTTCCGTAGACCAGCGTGTACGGCGTCATTTGCGTCGTTTCTTGCATGGCCGTGTTGTATGCGAAGGTCACATACGGAAGGATGGCATCCCACGTCTTGTGTTCGACGTCGACATACATGGCCAGCATGTCGGCGATGGTTTTGTTTAGCCGCTCGGTGAGGCCATTGGTCTGTGGGTGGTACGCTGTGGTCCGGCGGTGACTTGTTTGACTGTATCTCAGTATTGCCTGAGTTAGGTCAGCCGTAAACGCCGTACCTCTGTCGGTGATGAGGACCTCTGGGGCACCATGACGCAGGAGGATGTTCTCAACGAAGAACTTCGCTACCTCGGCGGCACTGCCTCTGGGTAGGGCCCTTGTCTCGGCGTAGCGGGTGAGGTAGTCGGTAGCTACGACGATCCATTTGTTTCCGGTATTGGACGTCGGGAACGGCCCCAGTAAGTCCATCCCAATTTGCTGGAACGGCCGTCGAGGTGGCTCGATAGGCTGCAGAAGTCCGGCTGGCCTAGTCGGCGGTGTCTTGCGTCGCTGACAGTCCCGGCAGGTCTTGACGTAGCGAGTTACGTCGGCGACTAGGCGCGGCCAGTAGTACTTTTCCTGTATTCTTGCGAGCGTCCGAGAAACACCCAGGTGTCCAGACGTCGGGTCGTCATGCAGAGCCTGGAGGACCTCTGGTCGCAATGTCGAGGGCACTACCAGAAGGGAATCGGCTCGAAGCGACGAGAAGTTCTTCTTAAGGAGAACACCGTTGCGCAAGAAAAACGACGTCAGTCCTCGCGTGAATACCTTGGGAACGACGGTGGTCCTGCCCTGGAGGTATTCCACAAGGCCTCTGAGTTCTGGGTCCGCTCGCTGTCGTTCGGCGAAGTCTTCGGCACTTATGGTTCCCAAGAAGCAGTCATCCTCCATGTCGTCCTGCGGCGGTGGGTCGACGGGGCGCGGGACAGGCAGTCAGCGTCGGAGTGTTTTCTTCCGGACTTGTAAACGACGGTTATGTCAAATTCTTGAAGTCGTAGGCTCCACCGTGCGAGGCGACCTGAAGGGTCCTTCAAGTTAGCTAGCCAACACAAGGCGTGGTGGTCGCTCACAACTTTGAAGGGCCGGCCGTAGAGGTAGGGGCGAAACTTCGATGTAGCCCAGATGATGGCTAGGCACTCCTTTTCTGTTGTGGAGTAGTTGATTTCTGCCTTTGATAGCGACCGGCTAGCATAACTGATGACCCTTTCGAATCCGTCGGTCTTTTGCACAAGGACGGCGCCGAGTCCTACGCTGCTTGCGTCGGTGTGGATTTCCGTATCGGCGTATTCGTCGAAATGCGCAAGTATGGGAGGCGTCTGCAGGCGCCGTTTCAGTTCTTGAAATGCTTGAACTTGCGACATTTCCCACCTGAATTCGACGTCGGCCTTCGTGAGTTGCGTCAGTGGCTCGGCGATCCGTGAAAATTCCTTGACGAAACGTCTGTAATAGGCGCACAAGCCGAGAAAACGGCGTACGGCCTTCTTGTCGGTGGGCGTCGGGAAGTCAGCGATGGCATCTGTTTTCCGCGGGTCCGGGCGAACACCATCCTTGCTGATCACGTGACCCAAGAACAAGAGCTCCTCGTATGCGAAGCGGCACTTTTCAGGCTTCAAGGTGAGTCCGGAGGTCTTGATTGCTTGAAGTACAACTTCAAGGCGCCGAAGGTGTTCGTCGAAGTTTGAGGAAAACACAACGACGTCGTCCAAGTACACGAGACACGTCTGCCACTTCAAGCCGGCCAGTACTGTATCCATAACCCGTTGAAAAGTCGCAGGTGCCGAGCAAAGACCAAAGGGCATGACCTTGAACTCGAACAGGCCGTCTGGTGTTATGAAAGCAGTCTTTTCTCGGTCTCTCTCGTCGACTTCTATTTGCCAGTAACCGGTCTTGAGGTCCATCGACGAAAAGTACTTTGCGTTGTGTAATCGATCCAGGGTGTCGTCTATCCGGGGAAGGGGATACACGTCCTTCTTCGTGACTTTGTTCAGGCGACGATAATCGACGCAAAAACGTAGAGTCCCATCCTTCTTCTTCACTAGCACCACCGGGGATGCCCACGGACTCTTCGACGGCTGGATGATGTCGTCGCGTAGCATTTCGTCGACCTGTTTCTTCACGGCCTCGCGTTCTCGCGTCGAAACTCTGTACGGGCTCTGACGGAGTGGTCTGGCGCTTTCCTCTGTTATGATGCGATGTTTTGCCACGGGAGTCTGCCGAATTCTTGACGACGACGAAAAGCAGTCCTTGTATTGCAAGAGCAGGGTTTTGAGCTGTTCTTGTTTCTGCTTCTGAAGGCTGGGATTGATGTCGAAAGCTGGTTGCGGCGCTTTATTAGTCGGAGTAGGCTCGGGAGAATCGGTGAGGCCGAAAGCATTGCTGGCTTCTACGATTTCTTCGATGTAGGCGACCGTCGTGCCTTTGCTCACGTGCTTGTACTCGTTGCTGAAATTCGTGAGCATAACTATTGCTTTCCCAGCCCGCAGCTCTGCTACTCCTCTTGCGACGCAAATCTTGCGGTTAATCAAGTGGTGCTGGTCGCCTTCAACAACGCCTTCCAGGTCTGTTGATTTTTGAGTGCCGACGGAAATGATGACGCTGGAGCGAGGGGGAATGGTGACCTGGTCTTCCAGCACATTCAAGGCGTGCTTTCTTGGCGGAGTGTGCGGCGGTAGTGCCTTTTCCGTGGACAGTGTTATTGACTTAGACCTCAGGTCGATGATTGCACCATGAAGGCCTAAGAAGTCCATACCAAGGATGACATCTCTCGAGCAACGCGGCAGGATTACGAAGTTCGCGGGATAAATCCGGTTGTTAATGGTGAGTCTCGCTGTGCAGATTCCCTCCGGGGTTACGAGGTGACCTCCAGCTGTCCGGATTTCGGGGCCTTTCCAGGCTGTCCTAACTTTCTTCAGCTTCGTGGCGAACGGTCCACTGATGACAGAATAGTCGGCTCCGGTGTCGACGAGGGCTGTGATGCTGTGGCCGTCGATAAGAACGTCGAGGTCGCTAGTTCGTCGTTTTGCGTTGCAGTTAGGTCGTGGCGTCGGGTCACGGCTACGTCGGTTTGTTCCGCTGCTTCCACGTTGCGTCGTCAGGTCTACTTCGGTCCGCGAGGTTTCGTCGTCAGGGGTTCGCGTCGTGTCCTGAAGCCTTCGTCGTGGCGGTGGCGTCGGCGGCGGAGGGTCTTCGGTATTTCGTCGTACAGCAACCGCACCTCCATCGGTTGCTGCCCTTAGTTTTCCGGATGCGGGCTAGGTGACCGGCCCCGGGTTGGGCCAGTGTATGGTCGGCGTTGGGGAGAGGCGTAGCGGCCTGGCGACGGCGATCGGGAAGGTCCTCGGGGGGTCCACTGCGTTCCTGCCAGGTAGTCGGCGATGTCACGTGGTCGTTCCCCCTGCTGTGGACGTGGCGCGTCGACGGCGAACCCACGCAATCCCATCTGTCGATAATGGCAGCGGCGGTAGGTGTGGCCGGCTTCTCCGCAGTGGTAGCAGAGTGGACGATGGTCGGGGGCGCGCCAAACGTCGGTCTTCCTCGCTGTGTATCGCTGACCAGCTGGCGGGCGGTATGACGTCGGTGGTGGCGGCGGTGGTGCCTGGCGGCGGAACTGCTGGGGCGGCGCGACGTCTTGACGTGGGCGAGGAGGGGGGGGCGTTGCGTCGGGCTGCAGCAGCATAGCTCATTGCTTGAAGCTGCGGCGGTGCCGGCTGAGGAACACCCAGTGACTCTTTGATTTCCTCGCGGACAATGTCTGCGATCGAATCCACTTGAGGCTGCGGCGAAGGTAACAGCTTGCGCAACTCCTCCCGCACGATCGCTCGGATGGTTTCGCGCAAGTCGTCGGTGGCTAGTGAGTGCACTTCGGAATTGGTTGCAGACAGCGTCGAGCGGTTGTATTGTTTCGTCCGCATGTCCAGTGTCTTCTCAATAGTCGTAGCCTCGGTGAGGAATTCGGCGACCGTCGTGGGCGGGTTGCGGACAAGTCCCGCGAAAAGTTCTTGTTTGACACCCCGCATGAGCAGGCGAACTTTTTTGTCTTCCGCCATCGCAGCGTCGGCCTGACGGAAAAGTCGAGTCATCTCTTCCGTGAAGATGGTGACGTTTTCGTTTGGCAGCTGCACCCGGGTCTCCAGCAAAGAAGCGGCTCTTTACCTGCGGACGACGCTTGTGAACGTGTGCAGGAATGCGCTGCGGAAAAGATCCCAGGTCTGCATTGAGGACTCCCGATTCTCAAACCAGGTTCTGGCCGCGTCTTCGAGGTAAAAGTACACGTGACGCAGCTTGTCTTCATTGGTCCAGTTGTTAAAGGCGGCGACACGGTCGTATGTTTCAAGCCAGGTCTCCGGGTCTTCAAACGACGACCCGCGGAAGGTTGGCGGCTCCTTGGGATGCCGAAGAAGGATCGGCGCAGGCTGCACGGGGTCGGTAATCGTCGCTGTGGTCGATCTTGGAATCTGCGACTGTCTGTATTTTTCGGGAAGGAGCCCGTGCTCTGGCGGCAGTCCCTTCTGCCTGCGGCTTGTTCGACGATCCGGGTATTCTTTGCTGTCGTCCTCCTCGCGGCTTGGACTTGGGTCAGCGCTTCGCGGGGGCGTCCGGATCATGGAAGAAGCAGCACCTCCACCAGATGTCACGTGGTCGTGACGTCGACGAACACAGCAGTCGGCGTTTGTAGGATGAAACTGTTTATTTGGCCGAACTTGTGGCCGGAAAATGAGAACTAGAACTACAGCAATGCACGCTGTACAATGATAGCGGCGAACAGGGCGTCGTCCGTCGATCAACTGACAAGCGGTCAAGCGCGTCGGCTTTTATACAGGCGCTATGGAACTTTCCAGCAATATCGCTGGTGGCGGCGTTATCTCTCGACAAAGCTGGAACATTCGCGTGCGGCGCGCAATCTTAACAAAATGATCTACGAAAATCGTGAAGCTTCTCGAACACTGCTTCGGGGCCAGCGTCGAGCGTTGATAACCGTCCTTGCTGGTCAAACTCGAACACATCAAAATAAAAGAAGAAGCGGGCGTGGCAATATCATGCTAGCGAAGAGGCCGCGAGCGCATCATCATCGTGATATCTAAGTCATGCCGTACGTGACATGCATGTCATAATTTTCATGTTACCACCGCTCACTTATGTTCGTCATAAAGGCACGTCGCGCAATATCAATGTTGGTGTATGTCAAACTAGCGAAACTGCCGCGAGCGCTCCATGAGCGTGGCATGTAAATCATGCCGTACATGAAATGCATGTCTATATTAACGCGATAGCGCTACAGAGCTCGTTTCGCAGAAATTCCGCCGTCGGGTCGGCGTCGCTTGTGAGCGAAAAAATCGTCCGTGACCGAAAAATAGCGATAGATGAAAATAAAATAAACAATAGTCGGTCCCATTGAGGATCGAACCCGGGCCGTTTGCGTGGCAAGCAGGTGTCTTACCACAAAACCACGATGTTACTTACGACTGCTTCGGAAAAAAAAATGCAGTGGCTTAGCTCGGCTATACCAGGATATACGTAGCGTTAGGAAACGTTCAGCTGATTATTCTTAGCTTTCCAGATTGTCTAGGATTATTAGCCTTCTTCTGTTCATTCTTCGTACGCTGAACCGGTAATTGCCAGGCAACTACTTCGGGATCCGATCAGATAAGCTTTTCGGCTCTTCTGCGCCGTCGAGCAGCATTTGCGCTCTCCTTCTCCATGGCGTTACCCACCTGCAAACGACAGTCAGAGGCGCTATCAAGCGGCCCCAGCGCAGTGTCAGACGGCGACTGCACAGCGAAGGCGAATAGCTGCGCGCGCGCCGGCGCCACTGTGTCTATGGCTACGACGTCACTCCTCTCGAATGCGGCGCAGACCAGCAGCGGCGAGCCGCGCGCGGCGGTGGCGGAGTCTGCGCGCGCGCCGGCGCCAGCGTGTCTGCCGCGCCTACGACGCCACTCCCCCCGAACGCGCAAACCAGCAGCGGCGAGCCGCGCGCGGCTGTGTCGGAGAGTGCGTGAGATGCCAGCTCCGGTGACCCAGCTGTGTGACATCACTGATCCTCGCGCATGCGTAGCACGGCTCATGACCCTCCACGCGAAATCGCCTCCGGCTAGGCAAGTGTACCTAACGCTACAAAACACCACATAAATGCCATGTAGTGGAAGGAGTCCCCTTAATGCATTTTGTTCGGCAGGTGTCACGACGAAAATGAGCCCATTGGATGATTTGTAGGCGCATTGGCGAGGCCATCAAACTACGTTTTTTGCGCGACTCCATGCTTCGAAAAAAGCCTGGATAGTGCACCCATCGGCGCTAAAAACACGCAAGAACTTGCAAACAGCTCACAAAATGAATAACTATGTCCATCTAGCGGAAAACATTTTAAGCAAGTGAGATAATGTGCTGCCATCTATGAGGCATTCTGAGAAACATGTCTTCACTCTAGCACAGGGAAGTGCTTGAGATCGAAAACCTGTACCATTAGTATAGATACATCGCGCACGCGCACGTGTGTGTCTGTGTGCGTGTGTGTGACAACACACATTAATGAGTATGCACATAGTGGTTCAAGTGCGCACTAGGGGCCGCATTTCCTTATCGCGTTCAACTCTTAAAGGCGAAGCTTAAGGGTCCTCCAATTTTTTTTTCATGTTACCACCTGTCATTTATGTTTGCAATACGGTCACGCCGCGCAATACGAATTTTGGTAATGTCAAGACAGCGAAACGGCCGCGAGCGCACTATTAGCGTGGACTGTAAGTCATGCCCTGCATAACATACGTGTCATGATTTTCATGTTGCCACCTTGTCATGATTTCATGTTGCCAACCGCATGTGCCATCCACCTCACTACTTCCGTGATCAGCGCCGGGTCGGCGCTTTTACGCCGCGGGTAGTGTGACAAGGTAGCAGTGGGTCATTGGCACAAGGTCGTAGTGGGACCCACTCTGGAAGAAGGACAACGACGAAGTGCTGAAGGGACAGGCTCCGGTCCGCCATTGTCTCAGCCACTATTAAATGCGAAGCATTTCTTAGCGAACCTCAGGCACTTTGAGCGTTTCTATCTATCTATCTATCTATCTATCTATCTATCTATCTATCTATCTAGCCGCCTACGTCTGGGCGCTCTCCTGGTCGTCTCCACACCTAATATACCAAAATTCGCATAGCAGGGGATCAGTGTATGGTGAACACGATTCACTGGTCATGACATGAATAACGCAAATTACCTGTCGCGTACGTCATGAAACCCTTTCCCTCAGTCACGTGTGGCACATACCCGCATACCATAATTTATGTTATGCGGGTATGTGCCACAGGTGATACAAAGTCTCAACCAACACAGTAAACGCGAACAGACACATTGAAACGCAAGGAAAGTGATAATAATAATAATTGATGGGGCTTTAATTTTGAGCATCTGGTATTCTTTAACGCGCACCGAGATCGCACAGTACACGGGCATCTAGCATTTTGCATCCATCTAAATGCGACCACCACGGCCGGGATCGAATCCGCGACCTTCGGGTCAGCAGCCGAACACCGTAACCACTACACCACCGTGGCGGACACAAGGAAAGTGAGGAAGCTGACGACAGAACACCCCTGGATGACGTTCAGCTACCATGCACTCGTTCGCGTGCTCCGCAGCGTGGACCACGTCGATTACGCAAAAACCGGGGTCAATGCTTCCTACAATAAATCTGCCGAGAGAACCAGGCCTCTCATCATTACCGGTGCTTTCAACATTGATTTATCAAGACCCAACAGCGCCTAGTCTTTATACTGCGTGAAATACGGCTTGAATGTGGCCAGAGCATCAAAAGACTTCGCTGCAACGTGCAGGACAGCAGGCGTCATAGATCATTTTATCGTAACAAGCATCCAGGATTTCCATCAGCTGTGCTATACCTGGCACTTCACTACACTTAGACCCCTCATAGCCGCGATCACGAGCGAATCCAATTAACAAGTCCGGTTCAACTGCTGGTGCTGATGATGACGCTGATGATGATGGTGCTGATGATTATGATCACGGTGATGATCACCTTGTTCAAGAGCTGTCAAGAATCCCTTCTACACATAAACACAGGTTCCTGAAACGTGCGTGCGTTCCCGTCGTAACAGATAAGATAAGCATAACAACTGCAACGCAACTGTAACAATTGCAACTGTGACTGTAACGTACGTGCAGTGCGCCTGCGTGTGCTGCTCAGCTGTTTGTATATCCAGGAGAACTTTGCTGAACGAAGCTTAGTTGCGAGTAACGCCTATCCTGTGCTTTTGTGTTTCTTCTTTGTGCTGTTCGGATTCGCGCTATCCAGTATTTAGGAATATAAGCCCTACATATCAGCTCACGGCGTCTGGTGTTGGTAACAAGCATTTTGCTGTTAGCATCGTTACGGAACTGTAAACAACTGGTTGTATATTACATATGCGACTCTCCAGCATATGAGTGTGTTTATACCACTTCAACATTTCTCTAGCGTCATTCCGTAACGTTACGCTCAACATGAAAAATTATGCCACAGTCACCACCCCGCGCATGCTTCGCATAACATCGATTCCCACGGTACGTGCGATCTGCCGAATTTTTTTCTGCTTGTATATATCTGTAAATATACGTTTTCTTGTAACAATATGCTCAACGTCGCAGAAGTTCCCTAAGAAACGTTTCGCATTTAGAAGGAATATATACGTATAGGTTCCTGAGTAGCGCCTGCACTGAGCAACATTGTCATGGCACTTTTGGACACAGTTCTTGCTGACCATTAAAAGAGACAAGCGGGTTAAAGGTGTTTTGGTATGCTGACGATTTTTTGGTTGTGCTAAACAGTGCAAAACAAAATTTGAAATACGTCGAGATGGTGCATAGCTGATGGGAAATTTTTGTGCGCAAAAACAAGACAATTCACCAGAACGAGAAAGACAGGACGGGACTTCGACGGGCGCTTCCGTCCCGTCCTGTCTTTCTCGTTCTGGTTAATTGTCTTGTTTTTGCGCACAAAACCTTCCCATCAGCTAAACAGTGCAGATGATGTTTTTTCCTCTGATGTGGCTCAGACGTTGACAATGTTCGAAGAATGTCTAACAGCCCTAGTGGTCACGCACGAGCTGCTCCATCGACGTTTTTTTAAGTTTTTAGACCTCTGCCTCAAGTTTTCAAAAACTCACGTATGTTGATTGTACGAACCGCATAGCCAGAAACCGTTACTGCCATTTAAGTCCGTGCACACCAAAAGAGAGCCATAATCAGCTCGTGTCTAACAATGCGCTCAGTGAAACGCGCAAGCACGGCATTGATGAAAGTTTTAACGCGCAGGTGTGTCGCCCGACGTCGGCCGGTTACCCGCAGGATGTAAATGTGGCTGTGACTCATGCGATTCGGATGACGCAAAAGGAAGCCGTGGCTGCTCCGCTTGAGCAAGACAATCAGGGGAACCATCAGGAAACCTCCTAACCTAGAAAGGTAACGGTTATCCCCCACTTTTACGGCATCTCGCACAAGCGTAAAAAGATTGGTGTTAAAGTCGGCGTAAAGGTTGTCATGTCTGTGCCAAAAAAGTTGACCAGGGGTGCTATGCAGGATGGCCCGAGCTTCTCGGGAACACGCATTTGCTCCGAGCTCGCACTACGGTGGTCATAACAGGTAGACAGTGCGGAGCGCGCCATAGCAGCGTTGATAGAAACGGCTACAAGAACGAGCATGGCGTCACAAGCGCATGTGCGGCATTTGCCGCGGTTTTCAAAGGAACTAGGCCTGCGAACGCGTAAGCGCCGCCACTAAGTCAACAATTCAACAGTGCAGCGACGTCAACGTGATTGTCGCGCTATCTTATTGTCCACTGAACTTCGCCACTCCAACAGGCGTGTTCGTGGGAGTTTGTCCTCTTTCGGGCAGAAAGCGGGTACGTGCCAAGCAGCTGCTAGCAAAGCATAGTCATGTGTAGTATAGTATAGCAAGGGGTGAGAAAGAGAAGTGAGAATGATGAGCGATGTGAGGGCTAGGACGAGGGAAAGGGAGAGAGCGTGCAGTATAGAAAGAGATAAGAAAAGAAATAAGCATGAGAGAAAGAACAACATGTACAAAGAGATAAAGAAAGGAAGTAAGACGAAAAAAGAAGATGAAGAAAAAGATCAATATGCGTTGGCCAAGTGGTAGCGTTTGGTTGCCATCTCTGCATGAAACTAGGCGACATGAGAGGCGTAAGCCAAAATGAGCGAGTATGTTCTCCCTCATTTGGCACCCAAACGCATTCTGCGGACACTTGTGTCGCCAATGTTCTTAACTGTTCAAACTGTAATGGATCTCACGAATCTTCCTCAAAAGAGTTCCCAAAATTGAAAAGGAAAATTGCTGTATTGAAGCAAATGGCAAGGAACCATACATCGCATCGCGAGGTTGCCGAAACCGGAAGAAATCGGCGAAATCGGCGCCGAAGTTCCTCCAAGAAAAGCAATGCTTGTGCATCTGATGCGCCCCTTGAACGCCCTGCTTCACCAACTCCCTTGTCGAACTGCATTAATGAAACGAACTGCATTAAAACGCACGGTTGCTAGCGATTCCACTTAGCCTCCACTGCCGAGTCACACGGATCGGCGACGGCCGGTGCGAACCAGGACAACAAGGAAGGCATGGACACAACTGATGCAGCTTGGCCTACGTTGCCGAAGTCTAAGCGACATGCAGACTCACACTGCACATCGGCAACAGTGCGCACTGAACCTCCGAGTAACCAGTTGCCTGAAGAAGACAAACCAACCATCATAGTGCTTCAGTCACTGTTGGACACATTTCGCGTGATCGTCGGCAAGCTGAAATCGCCTTACGCTCAGTCCGTACAACAGGTACTGGATGTTCTATGTCAAGTACTTGCAAGCCTTCAGTAGGCACCATGACACGACTCTCTACAGTGGAAAGTATATGCCTGAGCTCCTGAGTCCAGTACTATGGAACGCAGCTGTGTTCTTTAAGCTCACGTGTATTGTTTTTTTTTGTATGCTCGCTTCTTTCTACCTCCCTTTCTTTCCTTCCCTTAATACCCTTCTCCCAGCGTAGGATAGCAAATCGGATGTGCGTCTGGATAACCTTCCTCCCTTTCCTTCCTTTTCCTCCTCTCCTCCGCGGTTTAGTGAGATTTCACAGGCCTGGAGCTGACTTTAATTTTCTAAGTTTCTTTTTGAAACAGTGCCTTCGTGTATATATCCTTGTCAACTGCACAAGCTGACCAGGAAAGCCTTAAGCAATGACGTTTCAAGTGATAGTAACCCGAAATAGCATACACTTTTGTTCATTTTAAGTATTGAGACATGATCAGTTTGTACCAGGAATCATCTGCTTGTTTACGAGCTCCCCGAAAAAATAAATAAAAGACGAGCTCGAAGGGGAGGTTGAGCGCCTTCCTAAAACCACGACATGATAAAGGGACTTTACGACATGATTGTGAGGGACGCCGCCGTGGAGGACTCCGGAAATTTCGACCATCTGGTGTTCTTGAACGTGCAAAGTATTCTGCCTGCATGGAAATTGCAACCGCCGCTGCTGGCATCGAACCCGCAACCTTCGGGTCATCAGCCGAACACCGTAACCACGTGCTTTACCACCTGTACCACCGAGCAGGTGAAGTCTTCTTGTTCACAAATAGCCGAGAGAGCAGTTTGGAGATCACCAAATATACCGCCGTCACCATAATATACGCCTGGCTTTGTTTCTGACCACTTGCGCAGTACATCACGACGCGAATATAGCGGGCTCCTCGGATAAAGCGAGTTAGCTCCTATATAGAGCACGTGCAAGTTACAAATACACGTGCAACGTAACTCTTTCGTAGCGAACTGCACGTGGATTGTAGCGAACTCGAAGCGTGCGCTGGCAGGACGACCAATAGAATCAGGGAATCGAACCGGAATAGATATTCGAAATCGGGTGTATTCAGTACGCGACTCGCCGTATGCTAGCTCAGGGAACAGGTAAAAAAGATGGCTTATCCCTCTGTCATAGGAATCGGTATAACACGAAAGTAAATAAACGTGTCGTCACAGAAGAAGTTGATTGTTTATAGTGTATTGATATGAGAGCTTGTACAATGTCTACTGTCATAGGCGTGCGCAGGGTTCCCCATTAGGGGGGGCAAAGGTAAGGCAAAGGTTCGTCGCAGCGCCCCCCCACTCTACTAAGTCAATGTATGGGGCAGACTCTGCGCCCCCCCCCCTTTCTTTGGGGACTAGAAGGGGCAATTACGGGGCCGATTTTGCGCCCCCCCTCTTAGGTGATTAGGTGGGGCGGCCGCCCCCCCTGCCCCCCCTGTGCGCACGCCTATGTCTACTGTTGTTTGGCAGATATAGCACCACTTGATGTGGACGCACTCACGTTGACGCCTAGTGGCACATCTCCGTACTGACGACTAAGCCCATGATCATGATTTTACCCTTGTGGGAGCTGAAGTTCTTAACATATACGTGGACACTGCATACGGGGAATCGTGCGCAAAGTTGGTATCAACAAGCACATAACAAACACTGATACTCGATATGCGCTTCTTCAAACGTCGTGAAACGCCAAGAGAAACGCTATGCGCCGCGTCGCGTCTTCCGTCTATATAGCCTGGCCGTTAACTCTCACAGGGCGAGCAGGGAACGCGGCGTGACAGCCAAGCGAGCGTCGGAGAGCTATTTTTTAATATGGAAGGATGCTTTGAGCGAGGCTTGGGCTATAGTCACCATAGAGTTTCCTAAAATTACCTAGAGGGGACTCTGGCGCAGCGATCGTTCAGCTACCATGGGAATGATGGGTAGTACACAAATTTGCCTAGTCTTCGTGCTTGCGGCTTCAAACGTACTTGTGGCTTTGTTTATTGCTGTGTTTTGGCGTTCGTTTCGGATAAAAGAATAGACCGTTGGGCCAAACGGAACCGAAAGAACGAAGTTTAGACAAATTTGTGTACTACCCATCATTCCCATGCTGGCTGAAGCGTCACGCGTTGCAGCTCCCATAGACAGTAGCGCCAGACTTCCCTCTAGTAAGTATTGTAGGAAACTCTATGATAGTCACCACCTCATGGTGTGTTGAAGTGTTGACGAAATTACACTTCTATTGGAAACGCACTGACTTCAGTGTGGAAACGCGCCAAATGCGGCGGTCGTAGCAACGGCGCTTTTATTATTTTTTTCGAGCCTGGTGGAACACATGTCACCGCCCCGTTATAAAGCGGACGCTCATAGGATCCATCCATCAATCGAAGAGCACTGTGAGAGAAAATTACGAAAGATAAAAGGCGCGTTCATGTAGTGTCCGCTATGTGTTTGGCGGTAGCTCAGTGGGCTAAACGCCCGCCAGCCATCATCGCGGACCGAGAGGTCATAGGTTCGACTCCTGGCAAAGGCACGTTCCAGTTTGTTTTTCTTCTTTGCCATTTGATGGCGTTCACTTTACTGACGTATTTCCGTGACGGGAATACGTCATGAAAGTCTTGGTGGACCTCGGCATAAAACACTTTCTTGTTAAGATTACTGCTTATAAGCGCTGTATCGTTTTCATAAAACGGATATCTCTCTGGTCTCCCAGGAAAATAAAAAATCCAAGTTTAACGACCGCGTCACAGAGAGTGCGTAAAATGAAGCATACACACGAGATTGAGTATGTCGAGTTGTTGAATTTATAGAAATAGTTCAGGTGCTCAAGCGTGTTTCCCATAATGACTATAAGTGGAGTAAGGATGGGCATGGACTGCTATTCTGTTTTAACGTGACGTCAAGTTGCGCGTCGTCTCATTAGCGCTTTTATATCCCACATGCCTGTACGGTGAGGCGTAATTAATGCCAATGCTTCACATCTGCTAGCTTAGGGAGTCACGCTGTTATGCTTCCATCGACCTTCAGCGGAGAGCCTAGCATTCTGCCGGCAGTTGCGCTTTTCGAGCTGATTTTTTCGTCAGGCGTTCGAAGAGAAGCAATAGACCTCTGCGCCAATCTCTGTCGCTGGACGTCATTATTCTTTTGTGCAGCAGGAATAATATATACGCATTTCAATTGTACCGTGTGACGCTGGGGAAAACATAGGTCTCATAAGTCAATTGAAAGAGAGTATAGTTTGTACTAAGCAGCTGTAGGCGGCCATGAAACAACCCCGAGTGTTTAAGATCGAGGCGTACGCCGAAACCAGTTCGTGGTTTTGATGCGCGAAAGCCCTACAACTTTTCGTTAGCGATAGATTGGTTGCGCAGTCCCTGAAACAGCGCTGGCTGCTCTGCACGCAATTGGTGAGACGTGCACGCCGTATACACCTAAGTCAGGGGAAGGCGAGTTGAGCGTCCCATCAGGCGTGACCTGCCGGCATCCTGCGCCTTGTATAAGCCTTGCCGCAGGAATAACGACAAAGCACGTGACGCGCGATGTGCCGCTTCCACCACCTTCATTACGTAATTGACGACCGGCCGGTGCCACCCTTATTCGCCACTCTTGTTGTTGTTGACTTCGTTCCTTTCCGACGTGCACTCCTTGCTTTCCGTTAGCCTAATCTTTGGCGTCGCGAAGTGTTCGGCCCTTGCCCTCTGCACCCAACAGCCCCCCCTCTCTCTGGTTGATGTTGCTGCTGTCTGTGGCTATTTGTGCCCTATTTCCGTCATGCTCTGCGGTAGAGTTGCGTACTTTTTGATCCTCGAGGGTATGGTCTCTAATCCCCACCGACTTCGCTCTTGAAGGCCCTGTCGCAGATTCGAGGTATTTCTGCTTGCACGCGCAAGGCCAAGCAAACACGCTACAGCGTCCGAAAGTTATTTTTCCGGCGTCGCGCTGTATATACTATAGTATAGGAGCGTTTTGGTTCTTCGAAAAAGCGTCCAGTGTGGCTGTCTCAGAGTTCGTAGTTATTTCGACCCATCGTTTCAAACGTCGCCATAGCTCCTATCTCGGTGGATAGGGGGAGGGGCGGAGTGCAATTCTTCATTCCGGAGCGTGCGGTCGCGCAACATCCCGTTTGCATTGCAATTTCTTGGCCATCTGGGTATTTGGTAAAAACGCGAAAAAGGAGGAAAAAAAATTACATTATGCACGCAGTCGCGTGGGTCTATTACCCAGCGCTCGATGCGATTTATGCGCACAAAAGGGGCGCGCGCTCCTGCACGCATCTCTCCCGTGTTTTGTGAAGTCGCATCGTCAGAGGAAACGAACTTCGCGTAGGCTTCGTCGTTCTGTGTGCTTGAACGCGTCTGCATGCCATGAGCGCTGAGGTTTATTATGGAAGCCCAGTCATAACGGCTGACGCAGCTCATTTGTAGAAGCGCCGCTTTAGGCACCTCGCGATTGTGCAGTGTGCTTGCGCAACGTCGTATAACGACATATGTATGTTTACATTTAAAGTGGGCATGTATTTTAAAAACGTGTATGTTTTGTACAGATGATACCTTAGAGGGGCCCTGCAACACTTTTCCAAGTAATCATCGAATGAGCTCATTAAATAACTTTAGCGTCTCACGAATCGACTGTCGCGAACATTTTTAGATTTCATCAAGTACGAGCGCTGAGTCTCAGGGACTTGTCGCATGCTTTAAGCGCTTTCTCTCCCCTTTCGTACCAGGGAGCGCGCTGAAAGCAACGCAGAAGAGGTGGAGGGGGCAGATGTCAAGGGGGCAAGGATTGCGTGCGTTCCTCAGCGTTCGTCATGGCCTTGAGCACTTTTTTTCTTTAGTTTCTTCGAACGCGCGGTTTACTTTCAGTCTGATCGCGAGAGAGCGCGCAGGCACGTCACGGCATCTCGCGGCGGCTGCGGTAGCTATGCAGAGCACGATGCTCAAATCAGCCAATGGCCGTTGACTTTGGGTTTATGGCGCGGTCATTTGAGCTTATGGCATCACTTGTCAAGAGGGAGCGATTTCTAGCTGACTTTGAGAATTAATTGTAAATTACAGGCCGCGTCTTGAGCGATAATGTTTGACTCACATTTATCAGGAGTCTCGCCTACCGATCGGCAGCGTTTTCTGACCATTCTGAAAAAGTGTTGCAGGGTGCCTTTAAGGACACGTGAGAACTACGCCATACACCTGACCACTGAAAAGATTTTCTATGTTCTTTGCCAACGTTGCTCGGCGTTATGGTGATAGCCAACACGGGGACGCTCCGACCGAACGATTGCCGTCGCCGTGATGCTCCGTGTAAAGTGCCAAGTACTAAAGGATCTATATATACCTAGTGCACGCAACGCTGCCGGGTAAAAGAAAATCGCTGCAGCGGCCGTCTTCGCATCCGGATTGTCCCGAATAGGAGGGGAGAGGGGAGGGATTGCGGTTGCACGTCTGTGATGTTGACGTCGGAGAAGGTAAGCGCCAGTGACAGTAGCTGCGAACGAGTTGTTATATCATCCGCCTCCAATGCGGAAGCTATTGCGCTCGAATCCCTGTGCCGTCGAGAACACGCCGCTGTTTCTGATTTGGAGAGAAGGTACCCCGGCTTGGCGCTCACTGTTGTGGTTACTCAATTCTAGGGAAAGGGCCTCTCTATTCAGATCGGTGTTGCCGCTGGGTGGGTTTGTAAAATAGCCACAATTCAAGGTAAGAGTAACCAAATAGCCATGCCATTTAATTTTACCGCCAAATGTGTAGCGAAACAGAACAGAAGCGCAATTAGTACAGTTCTAATTATTGAACAATAACTAGGACTATTTTGAGGAAGCAAGATCGTAGAAATAAGAGCCCTGTTTCTCCCATCTTCCTTGGTCTTCTACCTGCAAGTAAGCTGCAAATAAATTAATGAACTAAAATTAATTCAGTGCGTCAGCGTGTAGATTATGTACAATGGAGGTCTTTCCAGGTGCAGCATGATTTGGAAAATTCGAACCAACATGTCAGTAGGAACGTTCAGCGTTGAAGCAGCTTTTCTTTGGAGCCACAGTCCGAATTTTATCAGTAGAGTTTACATAGTACCAGTATAGCTTCAGATAGTGAAATTGGGTTTGAAGAAGAAAAGCCCAGCTTCATTTTATTGCGGATTTCTGTTTTTGTCGCGTTCACACTAGAACGCGTGCTGCGAATGGTAATTAGCAACTTGCGTGTAGAATGAGAATAGAGGGTGGGCACGTATGAGCAGTTTCCTAGCCACACGTTGGTCGACGTGCACGCAACTTCGCCGCTCCGTTTATGCAGGCGCGCCGCGCTTTTCTCTGTGGGTGCTCGATGTGCACCGGCCTGCCGTTGGTGGGAAGGACACCGCGACCATCGGCTGACACCATCGCTCCACCAAAGCATGAGATTCACCACTTGACATCGTTGCCTTTCTACAGCGCTTACTGCAGCAGTATTCTTAGTCAGTGTGGTGTCCTGACTTCTTTCTTGTGTCCGTGTTTGCACGCCCTGTCTTTTTAGAATGAATACTTACCAACTAGCTCAGCTCTCTGTTATTCTAAGCATCTGTTTCGGTAGCTTTGTCGGTAGAGCGCCGGTTCTTGATTGTCGCGGCCAAGAAGTCATGGGTTCGATTCTCTGCGGGAGAACTTTTTTTAGGGGCGAAGCTCCTTAAGGCGGCACCCGTTCGTCCCTCGTAGTTGTCGTAGTCGTAGTGCGTAACAAGTCGTAACGCTAGTACCAGATCTTGACCTCCAAGGTGGTGCCGGTGGGAGATTTTTCCTGTGCGTTGTTGAACAATAAAAAAATTCGCAGCGTGCGCGTTAACTAAATACCGAATTCTTCTGTCTCTCATTCCCCATTAGCAGCCATTGGCATGTTCCAGTAGGAAACGTTAGTAGAAGTGTAAGTGTTAGCTAAAAGCCGACTTCTTCTGTCTCTCATTCCTATTAGCAGCCATTGTTTACCTCCAAGGTAGTGCCTGGTGAGATTTCTCCTGTGCGTGATTAAACAATAAAAATTTTGTTCAAAACGCCGTTGATTGATGAAATAAACCAACGAAAGACGCCAGATGTTTTCTAAAGCAATGGTTTTCTAAACAATGAAAATTCACAGCGTACAGGTAAAATTAAAGTGAGCTGCAAGTCGTCATAACTCATCGAACCTTTAGTATAAACGCGCCCGATCTCACGTCGGTGATGATGTACTGGGCAGAATTCACGGAAGATTCACGGTTTACCGATGAACCTCCGCAGCTTCGCCCACTCATCATCATTCACTCCGTGGATATGCTGTGATTTTTTTCTCATCCGCTAGCGTGCAATTTATGAACGATATATCCGTGACGGAAATAACTCACTAAAGTCTTAGTGGAGCCCGGCATAGAACACTTTCGTGCGCAAAAACTTCCCTTCGTTTCTGCTTATGGGTTGCAGAAATAGGCGACCGATCGCGCCATGTTCAAACCAGCCAATGGCGTGGAACTTGCCTGTGACGCCGTAAGCGTAATTTTTTGTCGAGAGTAGAGAAGTCGCTTTTTAGCTGACTTTGCGAATTAATTGTAAATCCCAGGCCGCGTGTTGCGCTATAATGTTTGGCTCGCGTGTTCTCGGGAGCCTCGACTACCGATCGGCAGCGTTCTCTGACCATGCTGACAAAGTGTTGCAGGGCCCCTTTAAATACTTAAGGGGAATTACAAGTGAAAATAGATTTCTTTCTTTCTTTCTGTAAGCGTTGGTCCACGTCTGTATTCTGTTCGTCAACTTTCCTTCTTTTTTTTCCCTTCAGGAGAGTATATATGTATCGACACCATCGCCCCCCATAAACCTACGTTAGAGGGCGTGCGCAGACTCTCCAAGTAGACTAACCGTAGATGGCTCGCTTGGTTGAAGGGAGCATGTACAATAAAATGCCCCACGAAAATAGCAAATGTAGATCGATCGATCGATCGACCGATCGATCAATCAATCAATCAATCAATCAATCAATCAATCAATCAATCAATCAATCAATCAATCAATCAATCAATCAATCAATCAATCAATCAATCTTGTTTCGTTTCTCTCGGAGACAGACAGAGGAGCGGAGAATAAAAGCGGTCTTTTGACAGCACTATTCAATACAGGCTCGTTTTCTGAAGCTTTGAAGTGGTGTCGGCGGCTGAGTTGACGATAGTAACATAATTGCTCGTTTCTGCACACACGCATAAACACACAAACACACAATCGCGCCATCTTTCCCTGTGTGAGGAGAAAGGGACCGACAATGAGCCAGAATGTGTGATTAGATCTTGTTGTAACGGAATTAGCGTGAATTATACTGACAGATTCAAGCTTGCTTTTCACTATTTGAGTAGCGTTATAATACATTCTTGAAACCTATCCAGTGCGAACGGGACGGAGAACAAAGAAGAGGACACATGACGAGCGCTGTCTAACAACTGAAGTTTATTGAAAGAAAAATTCAAACACCTGACAAACCAACAACGCATGCGCAAAAGTTACCTGTAGTCAAATAACTCGTTAAACTTACGTAGTTCACAATCTATAATCGTTATAATAATGCGAAGCATTTATAACTATCTATCTTTTAAGCACTATCTATCTATCTATCTATCTATCTATCTATCTATCTATCTATCTATCTATCTATCTATCTATCTATCTATCTATCTATCTATCTATCTATCTATCTATCTATCTATCTATCTATCTATCTATGTATCTATCTATCTATCTATCTATCTATCTATCTATCTATCTATCTATCTATCTATCTATCTATCTATCTATCTATCTATCTATCTATCTTGCAAAAACGTTTATTAGCGGGCTCTCGGCGACGATGCATGACAGCGACAGACAAGGCGGGGCCGACTCTCAGCACGAGGGGCGTGCTCTCAGAGAAGAGGACGACCAACTAGAAGGCGCTCGAGAGGACGACCCAATACTGACTACGAACGCTTCGCTACAATTACCCCGGGTACGAAAAGGGAGCCGCCGGGCGACCTAGCAGCTTGTCACTATGAGCGGGTCATGGCGCTTCAGGCGCTCCACGTTGACAATGTCGCGCCCTCGACGGCGCATGTCCGAAGATGGTTCGATGGGTTCTGTCAGGTAGTTGACCGGGGATGTGCGTTCAAGGACACGGTAGGGGCCTTCGTATTTGGGCAGTAGTTTGGAAGAGAGGCCACTTGCAGGGGTCGGGACCGAGAGCCACACGAGCGCTCTAGGGAGGAACGTGGACTCGGAAGTGGTGGGGCCACCGCGAATGCTCTTCTGCCGCTCTTATTCGGAACCTGAAGCCACCCTTCGCGTTGGTGAGGCACAGGCCGTCGAGGCTGGTAGGCCTGGATAGTGCTACGTAGACCAACATCAGTGGATGGTGTTTGTCGTATTCGTAGACTACCGGAGCGTATATGTGTCCTACGTAGCCTAGTCTACAAAGCGGCTGTCAATCAATCTGGCATAATCGTCGGTCAGCATGAGGCCATCGCCCGGCTTCGTTAGAAATAAAGAGGCCACTGCGTCGTTCTGGTGGACGAAGTGCACTTTACGGTGCGGTGATGTGGATATCATATGTAACTTTCGTTAATCTATTCCTCCGGGCTCGAGCAATGCTTCAATATAGCTTGCTGAATCATATAATGCAAACGTAAAGTTTATTAGACTGCTATAAAAGCGGAGCCAACACTGGAACTACAGACGTTAATCTGATATGACGCCTGTATCGTAGGAGTACACATCGTAGGAGTATGATGTAGTGTTTATTGCTTTCTTGTAAAATTAGATAGCCAGCACCACAACCACAATTGACTGTCACCGCTATTACGCCTGCGTAGGCTGTTTTTCCAAACCAGTTTATAGACCTGGCGTGGCTCAGTGGTAGAATACCTGATTGCCACGCAGAATGCTTGGGTTCGACTCCTGCTGCGACCTTAATTTTGATTCTTTCCATTCGTTGAGTCAACGCTGCCGATGTTGGTTTTCCTTAACGCTCTAGCATGTGAGTTACCAATGTTCTCGCCGTTCCTAGGTTGATATAAACTGTCAATCAACTGTGGCGCATACCCGTACACCGCGGCCGGTGGTAAACGGGTATGTGCCACATGTGTCTAGTGGAAAGGGTTTGACGACGTACGCGGCAGGATTTTAACGTTATTCATGTCATGACCCGACAGTCATATTCGTAAAATCCTCTTACCCTCCCATGCAAATTTTGGTCTACACCAAGTTAAGGAGGCGATTATGAGAGCACCGAGACGTAGGCGGCTAGATAGATAGATAGATAGATACGTAGATAGAAACGCTCAAAGTGCCAGAGGTTCGCTAAGAAATGCTTCGCATTTAAAATGGTGAGAAACCAGTAGTGCTCTGAGAGGCGGTATTGTAGGAATACGTGACGAAGGGCAGAATGGCATCCCAATTTGCGTGGTCGGCGGCGACTTACATACATCGAGAGCATGTCGCCGAGCGTACGGTTAAGGCGTTCGGTGAGGCCATTCGCCTGTGGGTGGTGAGCAGTAGTTTTGCGGAGAAGAACGTTGCACTCTTGGAAAATGGCTTCGACGACTTCCGACAAGAAGACACGGCCTCGATCACTGAGCAGCTCCTGGGGCGGACCGTGACGCAGCATGAATCGGTGGAGCAGGAAGGAGGCCACATCGCGCGCTGTAGCCGCAGGGAGGGCGGCAGTTTCAGCGTATCGCGTGAGGTGGCCTACAGCGACGATGGCCCAGAGGTTACCAGCGGGTGTCAGAGGAAGTGGCCCATACAAATCGATGCTAACGCGCCCAAACGGTCGGTCAGGGCAAGGTAGAGGGAGCTGACCTGCCGGCGACAGGTGCATTGAAGCTTTGCGGTGCTGGCAGTCGATGCAGGAGCGAACGAACTTCTGCACGCAGCGGTACATCCCTCGCCAAAAGTACCACTGGCGAATGCGGTGGTAGGTTCTCGATACCTCAGGATGTGCATATTGCGGATCAGAGTGGAACGACTCGCATATGTCAGAACGCAGACTGCGGGGTATTACTAGTAGCCACTGGCGGCCGTCGCCTTTGTAAGTTCACTATATATCGCATGTTTTTCATGCATGCATGTACACTCACGTATATACCATGCTAATTAAACGTATATTCTGGGATATACAATGCATGACGTCATTTGTGTTCGTCCCGTAGTCGTGATGCCACAACAATTTTGGTATATATATCCAGTTAACAAAACGGCCGGAAGCGCACCAAATCATGCCATACGTGACATTCATGTCTCGGCGGTATGACTGACAGGTCCTAACAGGTCCCAACATTTGTATGAATGACATGATTCGCATGATTGACAGGGCCTAACAATGACAGGTCCTAACATGTGCACGTTAGGACCTGTCATTTATGTTCGTCATGCACACAATTCGCGCAATACCAATTTTAGTGTACATCAAGCTTGCGAAACGGCCGTGAGTGAACCACGAAAGTGGTATGTAAATCATGTGATACATCACGTGCATGCAAATTTTTATGTTACCACCGGTCATTTACGTTCGTCATACAGTAACCCCACGCAATACCAAATTTGGCACATGACGAGCTAGCGAACCGGCCGAGAGTGCACCAATAGCATAACATGTGAATCATGCCGTACATGACATGCACTTAAATATTTTCAATGACGGCGTTATTATTCGCAAAGAAGTCCTAGCCTAATATTACGTCATGAGAACACAAGTACAGCACAACAAATTCCACGATATACACAATTCCTTGGATGACGACTCGTGAGGTGCAGGCCGCGAGAAGTGTTATGTTTTGTGCGTTCGCCGTTCGAAGCGACAGGCCATATAATGGCGTCCGAACTTTTCGGAGTTCGCGGCACAGCTGGGCGGAATTACGGACACAGCGGCTCGTGTGTCGACAAGTGCATTGACGACGATACCATCGACCGACACTTCAATGACGTTGGGTGGAGAGGGGCGAGGACTTGTGCTTGGCGACGTGGATGCAGTTCGTGCCTCGGAAACTGTGGCCATCAGTTTTCCTGCTCGGTGGGTCCGGTACGGCGCCGCATCAGAGAAAGCGAGCGACGACGTGGAGATGGTGAGCGGCGGGTGGGTGCAAATGAGCGATCAGGGTGAAATGAAGAGGATGGAAGAGGAAAACTGAGGAGCGAAAGACGGCACTCGTCGAATGTTCGGAGGAGAAGCTGTGTGACGATAGCAATAACGCACCACGTGGGCATCACCACCACAAGCGAAACATATGGGATGGTCATCATAGGTCCGCCATTGGTCGGAGCATACTCCAAGCTGCGGCTGGGGGATCGCAAAAGGTGGCCGGTGTGGCATTTATAGGCGGCGGTGAAAAGGTCGGTGGTTGATACATAGACGGTGGCTGGAGCGTCTGGTGAAGAGGTCGGGCAACGGTCTCTACGTACGGGAGTGGTTCAGTGACTGGCGGTGATTCACGGGCTGGAGGAATAGCTTGAGCGACCTGGTCTGGGATGAAGTCACGGAGCGTAGGTGCCAAACTGCGTGCTTGGTCTGGGACGCAAGACATTAAAGAGAGTTGATGAGCGACCTAGGCGCGTATGAACTCTTGAGTCTTCGACAGCAGAGGAGCGGGGTCGTCTCCCATGCCAAGACTGGCGAGAGAGTCGTCCGGCTCTGAAGGACGTCTGGTGTGAAGCCTTTGCCGGCGTAACTCGTCGTAAATCTGGCATAATTCTGTGAGTTCGACGATAGAGCGAGGACTCTTCGACAGTAACATTTGGAAAGCGTCGTCCTCAATGCCCTTCATAATATGTTTCATTTTTTCCTCTTCGGACATCGACGCGTCCACCCGCTTGCGAAGGTCAAAGATGTCCTCGATAAGCGTGCCGACTTGAGCTTGTTGGTACACATTCATAGTAAAAAACAGCGCGAAAACACAAGGAGGAGACAGATGAAACAGGACTCGATGTAGCGAGTGAAATTCTCACCAAGCTGTTGGGATCGAGTACGCAAGCATTGTTCTGTGCGGAGCTTTCGTAGCTCGGGCCGATCGAAAGCCTGGGTGAAGCTGGTCTTGAAAACCGACCACGTAGGAAGGTCAGATTCATGGTATATGAAGCACAGTTTGGCCATGTCCGACAGATAAAAAGAAACCTAGCTCAACTTGGAGTCGTCGTCCCATTTGTTGTGAACACTCACTCGCTCTTACGTGGAAATCCAATCGTCCACGTCCTTGTCGTCAGTACCCGAGTAGATGGAGGGATCTCGCAGACGCAAGGAACCGGCGCAGAGTATAGAGTGGGCGATGCCGTTGGAGGAGTTGGATAAGTGGCGCTTGCGTCGTTGGACATGATGGAGGGTACAGTGCGATTCCGAAGTTCCAGGGCGAGCGAAACCGAGCAGCCTCCCCCATTTGTTAAGAGGTTTATTAGCAGAGAATATAGGTGAACAAGTAGCGTTGAGCAGCGTTCGGCCAAGCGCAGCAGCCGCGAACTCATGCCGATGGCGAAGCCGCTGAAGCGCTGAGCAATGCCACTGAGGCCACTCTTCGTCTCTATATTACCACCTGTCAGTTATTTATGTTCGTCATATAGTAACGTCACGCAATGATGTGAATCTGGCGCTCTTTGGCCATCAAATGGCCCTTGTGCCAATAAACATCATATATCATCATTAACGTCACGCAATACCAAATTTGGTGCATGTCAAGCTAGCGAACCGGCCGTAAGCGCACCATGAGCTTGGCATGTAAATGATGCTGTACGTAACACGCATGTCGTGATTTTTGTGTTACCACCTGTCATTTATGTTCGTCATACATAAATTCTCGTCTTACCGATTTTGGTGTATATCCATTGAATTAAACGGCCGCGAGCGCTCCGGCACAACGTCATCTAAATAATGCTGTAGATGATATGCGTGTCATGATGTCGATGTTACCACCTGTCATTTATGTTCGCCATACAATCTTGTCCAGACGTACCAATTATGGCATATATCAAGTTAACGAAATGGCCGCAAGGCCACCAAGACCGTGGCAATTCCGTTCAGGACATGCATGTCATGATTTTAATGTTATGAACTGTCATCTATGTTCATCGTACAGTACTGTTATGCGATGCCAACTTTGGTAAACATCCCAGTAATAAACGGACAGGTGAGCACAAAGTCGTGGGCGGATAGATAGATAGATAGATAGATAGATAGATAGATAGATAGATAGATAGATAGATAGATAGATAGATAGATAGATAGATAGATAGATAGATAGATAGATAGATAGATAGATAGATAGATAGATAGATAGATAGATAGATGCGCTCAATGTCGCAGAAGTTCGCTAAGAAATGCTTCGCATTTAAAATCAACATGGGCAGCGTTGACCCGACGAATGCAAAGAATAAAAATTAGAATCCCCGCAGGAATCGCACCTAAGCATTCTGCTTGGCAGCCAGGTAGTCTACCACAGAGCCACGCCAGGTATAGAAACTGCTTTGGAAAAAGACCCTATGCAGGCGTAATGTCCGTGCAACGTCAACAGCGCTAGTAGTGATATTTATCTAATTTAATAACAAAGCAAAAAACACTACATTTGTACTCCTATGATACAGGATATGATATGCCCTATGATATGTCGGGTTAACGTCAATTGTGGATCCAGTGTTGGCTGCGCTCGTAACGCAGTCTAATAAACATTTCATTTGTATTCCTATGATTCAGCAAGCTATATTCAAGAGGTGCTCCAGCCCGAAGGAATACGCTAACGAAAGTTACGTATGATATTCACATCATCGCACCATAGCGTGCACTTCGTTTCGACAAAACTGACGTCTGTGCTGTACCGTGGGTTGTGATGTTAGGTCAGACCATGAGTTACCCGTTCAACGCCAGTTTTGTCGACGTGCCTGTTAAGCCCACGATGTGCACACAACTACTACATTTAAAAAAACATGTCGGTCCACATCGTAAGGTTTGGCTCCAAGCCAAAAATGTAGCCTATAACTACTCTTGGACTGTTTCGCATTAATCAAATTCCCATAAAGCGTGGGGACTGCCTAATTTTTGCGGCAACGCACGTGCTGTGTGCTGGTTTTTTCGATCATTTGAATAAAGCCCGCGAAATGCGAAACAAAAGCAATCGACATCGCTTATGCGCTGGCTCTTTGCAGCGCTATCGACTCTGCATCTTAAGGTCCTCGGTTTGTGGAAACGCAGCAAAGCGAGTGAGCTTGTGATACGCACAGTAGCCGTCGAAGAGTTCATGTATCAGAACGAACACACGAATGCAAGCAGGTGATGTGTCTTTGTGGTGCCCATTATTGCATACTAACTTGTAAGCTGACGGCACTAGTTTTGTAGTGCCGCATGGACCAACATTATGAACGCCTGTTTGCACCGTGTGACGCCCCGTGCATTGCTCTCTTAGGAGCCACGGATGCGTGCCAAGCTAACAAGGGGCGGTCACAGAGTCGGCATCAGGTCCTTCCCTCTTCGGTTTTAGACCTATGTCAATTGATATTAGCTTTTGAGAACGCTAACCTGGACCACACCCGAATCGGCAGCGAGACTCGCGCTTACTACCTACCAGCCCTGGGAAGCTAAGCATCTTGAAACGCTCGCCCACAGGACTGGTTAGTTATGAATGGTTTGCGGTAGCATATATGCCTGTCGAAAGGTTGGCAGTGGAAGTTTGCAAAGAGAAATTGATGGGCCCGTCTGTATCGTGTCGGACCGTCACGAGTTAGCGTCCCTTCGCAAATATGAACAAGTGATGGTTCAGCAAGGGTGGGCTTTTGGTCGCAGTAAAGTACGGAGTACGCATTTAGAAAGTGAATGAGAAAGGCAATAAACGTACCAAGCGGGAATATTGTTGGGAGGCCATAAGGGATCGCAGCGGGGCACAGCCTCAGGAGAGGAATAGACGAGGACGAGGTGTAAAAAAAAATTAAGGCAGCACTGCAGTGGTGCTAAGCCTGAAGGACGTGCGGCGCTGGGTAGCCTTGGTTGTTTCTTTTTGGTTTTCTCTTTCTTTCCTCGTATCTTTCTTCCTTTCTATTTTTCCATTTTCCTGCCTTTTTTCCTCTATTTGAGAAAGACAAATGAGAAAGATGAAGTACGTTAGATGTGCTTACACTATTTATTAAATGCGAAGCATTTCTTAGCGAACCTCTGGCACTTTGAACGTTTCTATCTACGTATCTATCTATCAATCTATCTATCTATCTATCTATCTAGCCGCCTACGTCTAGGTGCTCTCATAATCGCCTCCTTAACTTGGTGTAGACCAATATTTGCATGGGAGGGTAAGAGGATGTGACGAATATGATTGCCGGGTCATGACATGAACAACGCTAAAATCCTGTCGCGTACGTCGTCAAACCCTTTCCACTAGTCACGTGTGGCACATACCCGTTTACCACGGGCCGCGGTGTACGGGTATGCGCCACAGGTGATTGACAGTTTATATCTACCTAGGAACGGCGAGAACATTGGTAACTTACATGCTAGAGCGTTAAGGAAAACCAACATCGGCAGCGTTGACTCAACGAATGGAAAGAATGAAAATTAAGATCGCAGCAGGAATCGAACCCAAGCATTCTGCGTGTCAATCAGGTATTCTACCACTGAGCCACGCCAGGTCTATAAACTGGTTTGGTAAAACAGCCTACGCAGGCGTAATAGCGGTCACAGTCAATTGTGGTTGTGGTGCTGGCTATTTAATTTTACAAGAAAGCAATAAACACTATGCTCCTGCGATGTGTACTCCTACGATACAGGCGTCATATCAGATTAACGTCTGTAGTTCCAGTGTTCGATCCGCTTTTATAGCAGTCTAATAAACTTTACGTTTGTATTCTATGATTCAGCAAGCTATATTGACGCATTGCTCGAGCCCGGATGAATACATTAACGAAAGTTACATATGATATCCACATCACCGCACCGTAAAGTGCACTTGGTCCACCAGAACGACGCAGTGGCCTCTTTATTTCTAACGAGGCTGGGCGATGGCCTCATGCTGACCGAGGATGATGCCAGATTGATTGACAGCCGCTTTGTAGACTAGGCTACGTAGGACACATACGCTCAGGTAGTGTACGAATACGACAAACACCATCCATTGATGTTGGTCTACGTAGTACTATCCAGGCCTACCAGCCTCCTGGGCCTATACGTCACCAACGCGAAGGGTGGCTTCAGGTTCCGACATGTCGCCGGCTCTGTCGACAGACAATTTGTCGATGAAATGACCGAGGCATCGACGAATTCCAACAGCTCTACTATACCACATACTTCACCACACATGGACCCCTCGTCACCACGATCACGACCGGATCCTATAACAAGTCATGACCAGCTGCTGGTGCTCACTGATCACGGTGATGACGCCCTTGTTCAAGAACTGTCAAGAACTTCTTGCACACATGCACACCGGTTCGAAAAACGCGCGTGAGTTCTCGGGACACGTATAAGCACTATATCAGCTTACCGCTTCTGGTGTTGGTAATACCCACGTTGCCAGTGGCAGCGTTACCCAACCGTAAACAACTGGTTATATAACACATATGCGGCTCTTCAACATATATGTGTGTGCGTATAAAATTTATACAAATCTTTAGCGTCATTTTGTAACGTGCCGCTCAGTAAAAAAGTTACGCCACAGTCACCTACCCGCCGCATGCTTCGTATAACATCGACTCCCACGGTACGTGGGATCTGCCGAATTTTTTCCTCCCTCTCTCATTATCTATTTCATTCTCTTTCTTGCTCTTTCCTTTTCTTCCTATTGCTCGGCTTTCTTTCTCTCTCTTTCCATTTCTCGCTTGCTTCCTCTTTTTTTGTATCTTGATACGTCGTTTTGCCTGCGTTACGCCAAGCGACGAGGGCATACGATAACATACGACATCCCGGGCCCCTAAAGAGCTCAGCAATTATCATCAAGGCACTCGAAGAACAATAGGAAGAAGACTTCTTGGCACGAGCGCGCGCTCAATATTCTACAGAGAGCTATGCTATTCGTGGTTTTGCCTGCGTTACGCCAAACTACGACAGCATACGATGACAGCATACGATGACAGCGCACGACAGCACACTACAGGCCGCACTTAAAACTCGGACGACTCTGGATATTCGCCTTCAAGTGTAGAACGCGAATGCACAGTCATGGCTCGTCCGCATAGCCTTCTCAATCGCTAGCCATGCTTCCCTATCATCTGGTGTATTTCCCGTAGACTGGAAGATTGCGATAGTAATCCCCATTTTTAAAACTGGAGATAAACGTAAACCTGAAAACAATCGTCCAATATCGCTAACATCGGTATCATGTAAACTACTTGAACACATAATCGCCTCGCACATTTACACCCACCTGGAAAAAAATATCTTTTTCTTTCAGAAACAACACAGCTTCAGAAAAGATCTTTCTTGCGATACACATTTACTCGAATTCACCACTGATCTACACTTCAGCATGAACAACAGTCAACAAACAGACGCAATTTTTCTAGACTTCTCTAAAGCATTTGATCGCGTTTGCCATTGCCGTCTCATCTCTAAATTATCTAATTTAGGTATCAAATCACTGACCATTTCCTGGATAAGAAACTTTTTATCACTTCGTCACCAATTCACGGTTTTTAACAATTGTCATTCTTCCATTACTGAGGCCACGTCTGGTGTACCACAGGTGAGTGTCCTGGGGCCTTTACTTTTTCTAATATTTATTAATGACTTACCCTCAAACATTTCCTCTTGCATATGATTATTTGCCGACGATTGTGTTGTTTACAGAGCAATTAGTTCCACTAACGATCACGATACCTTGCAACGTGACCTTCACACTATTACCGACTGGTGCACCAAACGGAAAATGTCTCTGAACCATTCTAAGTTTAAAATATCGTCCTCATGCAAGCGCACTAGTTCCATATTTACATACAGCCATAGGCGTGCGCAGGGTTCCCCATTAGGGGGGGGGGCGAAGGTTCATCGCAGCGCCCCCCCCACCCTACTAAGTTCATGTATGAGGCAGCTTTTGCGCCCCCCCCCTCTTAGGCGACTTTAGAAGGGTCAATGTACGGGGCAGATTTTGCGCCCCCCTCTTGGATGATTAGGGGGGGCGACCGCCCCCCAGACCCCCCTCTGCGCACGCCTATGCATACAGCTTAAATATTACGACCTTGTCACGTACCAGTAACTACAAATGCCTTGTCGTGAGCCTAACTACCAACCTTTCTTGGTCTACGCCCGTTACGAATATTTGCGCTACTGCATCGAAAACACATGGCTTTCTGAGGCGCAACTTGCAAAATTCAACAACTGAGGTTCGTAAATTAGCTTACCTGACATATTTACGCCCACAATTAGAATTTGCATGTGCTGTATGGTCACCATACCAAGAATATTTAATAACCACGCTGGAGCGCATACAGAATAGGGCTGGCCGGTATATCACTCGGAATTTTGATCGGAACTCCAGCATAACACAGATTAAGCTCAATATTTCTCTACAGAACCTAGATATTCGTCGCAGGATTGCTTTGCTTTGTCTGCTTCACAAATATGTCCATTCCGATAAGCCACGCATATTACCCCTCGAAACTCCCACACGTACGTCATCAAGATTACATAACATCTTAGCTTCAAACGCATTTTTGGTAAAAATACTGCCTTCAATTTATCAGCTGTACCTCGTACCATATCTCACTGGTATGGTCTTCCTGATCAAATTGTGTCGATAAGCGATCATGAAAGATTTCAAGAACGTCTGTACGCACTTTTACTTAAACTGACTTGATTTATTTTGCTGTTCTACTTGTTCACCTTGTGTGTTTTTCTAAATGTATTTTCGAGCTGTTTCTATTGTATTAAATGCGAAGCATTTCTTAGCGAACCTCAGGCACTTTGGCCGTTTCTATCTATCTATCTATCTATCTATCTATCTATCTATCTATCTATCTATCTATCTATCTATCTATCTATCTATCTATCTATCTATCTATCTATCTATCTATCTATCTATCTATCTATCTATCTATCTATCTATCTATCTATCTATCTATCTATCTATCTATCTATCTATCTATCTATCTATCTATCTATCTATCTATCTATCTATCCAGCCTCCTACGTCTGGGCGCTCTCCAGGTAGTCTCCATAACTTGTAGTATACCAAAATTGGCATAGCAGGGGATCAGTGTATGGCGAACACGATTCGCTGGTCATGACGTGAATAACGCAAAATACCTGTCGCGTACGTCATGAAACCCTTTCTCTCAGTCACGTGTGGCACATACCCGCATACCAGAGTTCATGTTTTGCGGGTATGCGCCACAGGTGATAGAGTTCAACCAACAAAGTAACCGCTAAGACAAACACATTGACACGCAAGAAAAGTGATAATAATAATTGTTCGGGTTTTATGTCCCATAATCAAGGCATGATTATGAGAGACGCCGTAGCGAATGGCTCCGGAAATATTGACCATCTGGTATTCTTTAACGTGTACCGAGATCGCACAGTACACGGGCATCTAGCATTTTGCGTCCATCGAAATTCGACCGCCGCGGCCGGGATCGAACCCGCGACCTTTGGGCGAGCAGCCGAGCACCGTAACCGCCAAACCACCGCGGCGAACGCAAAGAAAGTGAGGGAGCTGTAGACAGAACAGTCCTGGAAGACGCTCAACTACCATCCACTCGTCCACGTGGCCCGCAGCGTGGACCACGTGGATTAGGCAAAAACCGGAATCAATGCCTCCTACAATAAATCTGCCGAGAGAACCAGGCCTCCCATCATTACCGGTGACTTCAACATTGCTTTATCAAGACCCAACAACGCCTGGTCCTTATCCTGCTTGAAAGACGGCTTGGATGTGGACAGGGCATCAAAAGACCTCGCAGGACAGGAGGCATCATAGATCATTTCATCGTGTGAGGCATCCAGGATTTCCACCAGCTGTGCTATACCTCGCAGTTCACTGCACTGAAGCCCATCGTAGCCGCGATCATGAACGGATCCGAATACGAAATCCGGTCCAGCTGCTGGGGCTCACTGATCACGGTGATGAAGACCTTGTTCAAGAACTGTCAAGAAGCCATTCCACACATGCACCCGGGTTCGTGCGTGCGTGCATGCGTGCGTGTGTTCGTTCTCCGTGCGTGCGTACGTTCTCCGTCATAACGGACAAGTATAGGCATAAGAAGTGCAACAACTGCAACTGTGACTGTAACGTGTGTGGAGTGCGCCTGCGCGTGCCACTCGGCTGTGTATATATCTAGGGAAACGTTCCTGAATGAAGCTTAGTTGCGAGTAACGCCTGTCCTGCGCATCTGTGTTCCTTCTTTGCCTTGTTCGGATTCGCGCTATCTAGTATTTAATTATTATATCTAGTATAACATATTATAGTATTATATCTAGTATAATATCTAGCATTACATATCAGCTTACCGCGTCTGGTGTTGGTAACACCCATGTTGCTTTTGGCATCATTACGCAACTGTAAACAACTGGTTATCTAATACATATGCAACTCTTCAACACATGAGTGTGCGTATACCACTACCACACTTCTCTAGCGTCATTCAGTCACGTTTCGCTCAATGTCGAAAAGTTACGCCACAGTCACTCATCCCCTGCATGCTTCGCATAACATCAATTCCCACGGTACGTGGGATATCTGCCGAATTTTTTCACCTGTTATTGTAAAAATGGCCCCCTCTCTCAATGCCCGACAGGGCCTGTAAGGTTTTTTTCTTCCCCTCTGTGTCCCGATTGTGGGGCGGTTAGCGAATTTAAGCACATGCTCTGGGCGTGCCCCTCTTTGCACCACCACACGGACCAAGGCTTGACGGAGGAAGCCTTTTCTAATTTCCTCACGAGCCACGACTGGTTTGACCAACTCCAGGCTGTCCAGGAGGCCCACGATGCGGCGGTGAGGCTTGGCCTCCCTGTCCCTACGTGGGAGCGGCCCGCAGTCTTGCCCCCATAAAAACGGGGTGAAGATTCTTCCGGAACCGAATGAAGTTAACTATCTATCTGCGAAGTTCCCATTACGCCATAACTGTCCGTTGTGCGAATCGCTGATGTACCCACTACGCGTCCGTAAGGCAACATGCGCACATGAGCAGCTGCACACCTTGCTGATGGTGTTGCCGACGATTATTATTTATGCCTGAGCGTTTTCTAATGAGGGAGCCTTTCAACCACAGACTGGTTGCGCAATTCTCATGTTTGGATGCCTGCTGCGTTTCTAATTTCTGCTACGCAAAATTCATTCATTCATTTTATTACCTCAAAGGTCCCGGTTGGGATATTACATGAGGGAGTGGGTATTACAAAGGCTAACAATATAATGGTAGTTATGATGGGATAGTTTCGATGAGCCGTTTAAATGCTTGGGTGTCGATGATGGTGGCGACTTCGGTGGGCAGGTCATTCCAGTCTTGGGCTGTGCGCAGGAAAAACGATTGATGAAAGGTCACAGTATGGGCTTGTGGTGGATATACTGCGTTACAGTGACTGTTGCGGGAAATGCGGTGGGCTCTTCTGATGTATGGGTTATCTAAAGGCAAAGAATGGAAGAATTTATGATAAAGGTTAAGACGTGCGATTTTGCGGCGCTTAGCCAGATCGGATAAGTTAATCTCTGCTTTTAGTGCCGAGATGCTTGATGTTTATGAATAGTTAGACAGTATAAATCGTGCCGCACGGTTCTGGACAGACTCGAGGGCGTAAGTGACTAAAGTGCGTTGGCGGGCTAGTTGGTTGTTCATGCTTTGTTTCTACAGCGCGAATGGACGCGGACGGAGAAGGAACACGCAAAGTGAGGATATTGTGGTGAGGATCAAAAATCGCATTCGCATATTCTAGCTTTGGCCAGACAAACGTTTCGAAGGCAACTTTTTTAATAGAAGGAGGAGCGAGCGATAGGTTACGGCGTATATACCCTAGAGTACGATTAGCAGAATTGATTATGTGGTTAATATGACAGGTCCAAGTCAGGTCACGCGAGATGTACACACCAAGATATTTCAATGAATCGACTGTAGTAATCTGGTTGTTATTGATGCTGTAGTTATAAACAACGTGATGTTGACGACGGTGAATAGACATTAACACAGTTTTAGTTACATTCAAGGACATGAGCCAAGTGTTACACCAGTTCTGTATGCGGGTGAGGTCAGATTGTAGTATGGAATGATCAGAGGGGTTATTAATTGCGCGGTAAACAACACAATCATCTGCGAATAGACGGATGTGAGAAGAAATATTACAGGGGAGGTCATTAATGTATATCAAGAAGAGGAGGGGACCAAGTACGGTACCTTGCGGTACGCCTGAAAGAACGGGTGTTAGAGATGAAGAGCGTGAGTTAGCATAAACAAATTGCTGACGGTTGGTTAAAAATCCTCGTATCCAGTTTAAAACACAGGGGTGGATGTTAAGACGGGATAATTTTAATAAAAGACGTCCATGGGGGACCTTGTCGAATGCCTTTTCGAAGTCTAAGAATATTGTGTCAGTCGGAATGTTACGGTCTAGGTTTATGTGTAAATCATGCAGAAAAAGAGCAAGTTGAGTGTCACAGGAGTAATGTTTGCGAAAAGCATGCTGACTTGGGTGAAAGAAATTTACAGATGTTAAGAAGTTAGCAGCATGTGAGTATATGATATGCTCCATTACTTTACAAGAGACGCTTGTTATAGAAATCGGACGGTAGTTACTCGGCGATGCTCGGCTTCCTTTCTTGAAGGCTGGGATGACCTTGCCCACCTGCCAGTCATGTGGAACTGAACCGCTGTCGAGTGATTCCTGAAATTTGAGTGACAAAAACAGGCTACACACATGTTTAGTATTTTTTAGCACTTTAGCATTGATGCCGTCTACTGCCGTGGATGATGAGTTATTCAATGATTCAATGACTTTGACTATGCCGCATGAATCAAATGTGATGTTTTGCATCAGCGGATATGCGGAAAATGGAAGATCGGGTAAACTGTCGGGTGGCTCATTAGTAAAAACAGAACTAAATACTGTGTTAAGAGAATCAGCTATTTCATTCTCAGGAATAGGAAGGCCAAAGCTATTATTAAGTGAAATCTCACTACATTGAGAGGGATTAATTGTTTTCCAAAATCGCTTCGGGTTATTTTGCAGCATAGCTGGTAGGGTGTTAGAATAGAACTTTTGCTTAGTTTCGATGGTTAGTTTATAATATTCTTTCTCCACTGCGTAATATTTCTGCCATGTGGAAGTACAGTTAGCTCGTTTGGCAGCTCGAAATAGGCGTTTTTTCTTATTATTTAGTCGTTTGAGGGATACATTGAAGCATGGGGAATTTATTTTCTCTGTTATTGTGATGGTAGGAATATAAATACGTATAACACGATGCATCTCTGCTTTGAAAAGCAACCAATTCGACTCGAGAGAATTTAGCGGAAAGTTAGCGGAAAAAGTGTCAAAGTATTCTGTTAATTCTCGGTTTATGCTAACATAGTCTCCTTTATCGTAGAGGGTAAGTGTTTTTCGATTTTTTTGTTTCTTTAGTACGTTGCAATAAAACAAGGCATGCACTGTTAGATGATCACTCAAGCCGCGCAAAAGGGTGATAGGCGTGAAGTTATCAGGATGCGTTGTTAACACAAGGTCCAAAACGTTGGACGAGTGATCAGTGATGCGCGTGGGATCAGTGACGAGCTGCGTTAAGCCGAATGTTATGCATGTGTTTAGGAAATCGCTTGCCGAGCTGCTGTTAGATAGTGAAGAAGCGGGATCAGACCAGTCAGTGGAGGGAAAATTAAAATCGCCGAACAAAAGGACAGGGCTATTAGGGTACTTGTTTATTAATGTGTTCAGACCTTCATGAAATGAAGGCGTGAATGAACTGTCGGAATTAGGGGGCCGATAGCAGACACCAATGAGGATGTGCGGGTGTGTGGCTGTGCATCGAAGCCAAACCATTTCCAATGGTGAAGGAAGGTTTACAAGTGAACAATGCAGATTCCGGTTAGTGGCGATTAATACACCGCCACCGCGCGAGTAATCGTCTCTATCTTTCCGGAATATGTCAAAGTGTGAAAGAAAGGGGAGAATCTCGGAATTATCGACGGATGTGTTAAGCCACGTTTCTGTTAATAGTAAGACATCGCATGAAGATGAGCCTATTAAGCTGCACAGTGCATCGCGTTTGGGGATTACACTACGAGTGTTAGCCAGTAAAAATGAGAGGGGCTGATTCCGTGAAGAAGGTTTATTACGAGATCTCAATGATGGCTATTGGCGTTCTTCAACTACCCTATTAGAAATGTGGTCGTAATAGTAGGTTTTATCATTCGTGATAAGCTTTTCATGACGTAACCTGTATCGCATGTTCTGGGCCCTTCCAAACTCGGAGAGGCGTTTATGGGCAAGGCGCGTGCTGTGGGAGAGGTCTTGCGCGACGGCATAGCCTGTATCTTTGAATTTCCGCCCCGAAGACAAGATGCGCTCTTTATCTTTAAAGTGAGCGAATTTCACGATTATAGGCCTGCGTTTCCCAGTTTGGTAAGACCCGATGCGGTGTGCACGCTCGATATCGCGCGGTTCTACCTGTATGTCTAGGATTTGTTTACAATGTTCAATGACAATTTTTTCGGAATCAAGCCATGTTTCCTTAGGTTTATGTTCTATGCCATAGAAAACAAGGTTATTTCTTCTAGATCTATTTTCAGCCTCATTCATCCGGGTAGACAGTGCATTTATCTGTGCCGTATTTTCGGTACATGTCTCATTCACTTTACCTAATTCAGCCTGCATGTCATCGATACTAGCACAGGATGTCTCGATTTTGTCGAGCCGTGCTTTAATTTCACTGAAAGTTTTATCATGATCAGCCAATTTCTTTTCGATCGACTTTAGCTGCGCCAGCATCACCGTCTGCCCGGATTGCAGTTCATTCAAAACTTTCAGAATTTCTTTGTCGGGGCCGGGATTAGATTCAACATCACCAGCTAGCAAGACAAGGCTTAGTAACATATGAGAACAATCACTCACAATGGAACGAAAACGCCGTGGGCTCGGCAGCACCAGCAGTGCTCGGTGACTAGTTGGTTTTGCGTAAAGGCAATAAGAGCTCATTACCTGCACCAGGAAGAAGCGGGGAACGTTAGCACGGGTCATCGTTAGCGCGCTGCCGGACCCACTGAAAGGCGTGTTGCTCCGAGCTTGCTTTTTAACCAAATCCCACGCATGCGTGGAATGTGCAGGGGTGGTTCCGGTGTTCAAGTGGCCGACTGAAAGCCACGATGCTTGTTGATACGGTCGACGGCCGGGCACGAAGTGCCCAGACCGGGATATTACATTATTATTAATATTACATGCGTAAAGGAGAGTCCCAGCGGTATATGACGTTAGTCTTGCGTTTTCCCAAACAGTTTCAAAGAATGGCATGGCTCTGTGCTAGGACAGCTGCTTACCACGAAGTAGGCCTGGGTTCGATTCCCACTGGAAGCGAACAAATAAACGCGAAACATTTCTTTGCAAACCCAAGGCACCTTGAGTGTTTCTATCTATCTATCTATCTATCTATCTATCTATCTATCTAGCCGGCTACGTCTCGGTGCTCTCGTGATCGCCTCCTTAACCTAATGCAGTCAAGAGTTCGACGAAAGTTCGTCTGGTTAGGTATCACGATCAGGATCAAGGTGCGGTCACTGACCAAGTCAAGGTGAAAACACGGAGACGTTTCGTGACCGCTACGGGTTCCTTCATCGCACTAAGCAGCAGTCAAGAGCCGTGAGACCCACATGCGGCTCTTGCCTGCTCAGTGGGATGAAGGAACCCGGACGGGTCCCGAAACGTCTCTGTGTTTTCACCTTGACTTGTTCAGTGACCCCATCTTCATCCTGTTAACTTAGCGTAGACTAAAATTGGCATGCGAGTGTAACAGGGTTCGACGAATATGACTGTCTGGTCGTGATACGAATAACGTGAGAATCATGTCGCGTACGTCGTCAAATCCTTTCCTTCAAACACGTGTGGCAAATAAGTCTTGGAGAACACTTGATTTCGCTTCAAATAGTGACCATCTTGCTTGAAAGAAAAAAGAAAATACTGGTCAATTATAAAAAGCCTAAAGACTGCTTGCATTCTAATATTAAGGCAGTCTCCAATGGTAGAAATTAAGACCTCGGTAAGAATGTATGCTCAGTGTTAAAAATCTCGAAAAACACATCGGAATTTGTGATTGCTTCGGCTTCAACCAAGAATGCTCTAACTAGCCGATGGTGGAATACGGAGTGCACGCAGGACTACAGAAGAAGAAAAACTGCATGGAAAAGTCTTACACGAAATCACAGTCCTCGAAATTGGAATGATTATCAGTTCATCGCGGCAACATTTAAACGGACTGTATAGAGGAATATGATTAAAATCACTTCGAGTATTTGTCTAAATCGAAACGAAACGGGCATTATTCAACTTCCTTCGTTGTAAAAAGAGAATTTCAATTCCAGGAAATGTAAATTCAATAGTTTATACCTCACAAGAATTACAGGAATCATTCAAACTATTGGCCCAGAGACTAGAAAACAGGTTCACAACACGCCTTCCATATTATTGTCACGTGGTCGTGACGTCGACGAAGGCAGCAGTCAGCAGGTCAGAGATGAAACTCTTTATTTGGCGGAACTTGTGGCTGGGAAACTGAAAGCTATACACTCATAGCGGCGAACAGAGCGGCGACGGCCGATCAACTGACAAGCGGTCAAGCGCGTCGACTTTTATACAGGCGCTATCGAACTTTCCAGCAATATCGCTGGTGGCGGCGTTATCTCTCGACAAACGTGGAATATTCGCGTGCGGGATGCAATCTTAACAAAACGATCTACTACAATCGGGAAGCTTCTCGAACACTGCTTCGCGGACAGCGTCGAGCGTTGATAACCGTCCCTGCCGGTCGAACCCGAATACATCAAAACAAGACAAGAAGTGGGCGTGGCATTGCCCCCTCTGAAAAAGCATCGTGCCGATGCTTGTGAAAGAACATAGAAGAGAAAAAAAACAAGTGCATACACAAATAAATTACAATAACAAAGGAAAAAAAAGATAATTGATCCCTCTGTCATAGGAATCGGAATAACACGAAAGTAAAGCGCGCCCTTACAGAAGTAACTGAATGTTTACTGTACATTGATATCAGAAAGTTTGAACAATGTATATTGATGTCCAGCGGCTATAGCACCGTTTCACGTGGATGCACCCACTTTGATGATTGGTGGTACATCTCCATCCCGACGACTAATGTCCATGTTAAATGATTAAACAAACCCTTGTGGTAGCTGTAGTAGTTAACGGTGAAAGCGTAATCAGAGAAGGAGGTGTGATAGCCAGAAGAGCGTCGCATATTGGACGAAGAACTTGGTCGCGATCGCGCGGCATGTTCAAATGCGATTGAACACCACGGCCGGGCTAGAGGCAAACGCAAAGCGCGTCGTGCCGGCTGAGATTTTTCTCAGAGCGAGCGCGTCAGCGGGGAACGCGGTGTTACAGCCAGGTGAGGCAGGCGTGCGTCGCAGAGCTATTTTTGGTTTGGATTAGCGTGATGCTATGAGCGAGGCCGATGCTTTTACGGCGCTGGGGCTAAGTCGTCACCTCGCGGTGTGTTAAAGCATTGGCAAAATTGTACTTCTATAGAAAACATGCCGAATGGGACGGACGTGTAACGCGTTGCAGGTGCTAATCGCGGAGGCGACGGTAATGATGAATTAATTTATTTTACCGCTTCCAGAGGGCAACACCACCCCGCCGACCGGGAGAGTGGTAGATATAAAAGGCGCATTTGTATACCCTCTACAGTGTGTGACCGTGGCGCAGTGGATAGCGTGCCCGGCATCTGTTGTCGCGGACCGAGCGGTTGTGGGTTCGATGCCCTTTTGATGAAACTTTTTTTCTTTGCCATCTGATCGTGTAAATTTTTTCGGCGTCATTTCAGTGACGGAAATAGGTCACTGAAGTCTTGGTGGACCCAGACATAAAACACTATCGTGTTAAAATAGTCCCCAGGTTCGCTAACGCGCAAAAAACGGCTTAAGGCGTACGACATGGACGACTTCAGGTCGTGCGCGGCGTCGCTGGGAGTTCGTAATGCGTCCGGGATGACCTCGTAGTCAAGAGCGCCGAGGCGTCGAAGAACCTTGTATGGCCCGAAGTATTGGCGAAGGAGTTTTTCGCTAAGCCCACGTCGGCGTATCGGCTTCCCGACCCAAACACGGTCGCCGGGCTGGTATTCCACGAAGCGTCGTCGAAGATTGTAGTGACGGCTCTCGGTGCGCTGCTGGGTTTTGATGCACAGGCGGGCGAGCTGTCGAGCTTCTTCGGCACGTTGTAAGTAAGCGGCGTCGTCGAGATTTTCTTCGTCGGTGACGTTGGGTAGCATGGCGTCGAGCGTCATCACCGGGCTCCTTCCGTAGACCAACTTATACGGCGTCATCTGCGTCGTTTCTTGGACGGCCGTGTTGTATGCGAAGGTCACATACGGAAGGATGGCATCCCACGTCTTGTGTTCAACGTCGACATACATGGCCAGCATGTCGGCGATGGTCTTGTTTAGCCGCTCGGTGAGGCCATTTGTCTGTGGGTGGTGCGCTGTGGTCCGGCGGTGGCTTGTGTGGCTGTATCTCAGTATTGCCTGAGTTAGGTCAGCAGTAAACGCCGTACCTCTGTCGGTGATGAGCTGGGCGCCATGACGCAGGACGATGTTCTCAACGAAGAACTTCGCTACCTCGGCGGCGCTGCCTCTGGGCAGGGCCCTGGTCTCGGCGTAGCGGGTGAGGTAGTCAGTAGCTACGACGATCTATTTGTTTCCGGTATTGGACGTCGGGAACGGCCCCAGTAAGTCCATCCCGATTTGCTGGAACGGCCGTCGAGGTGGCTCGATAGGCTGCAGAAGTCCGGCTGGCCTAGTGGGCGGTGTCTTGCGCCGCTGGCAGTCCCGGCACGTCTTTACGTAACGAGTGACGTCGGCGGAAAGGCGCGGCCAGTAGTACTTCTCCTGTATTCTTGCTAGCGTGCGAGAAAAACCCAGGTGTCCAGACGTCGGGTCGTCGTGCAGAGCCTGGAGGACCTCTGGCCGCAATGTCGAGGGTACCAGGAGAAGGCAATCGGCTCGAAGCGGTGAGAAGTTCTTCTTTAGGAGAGCACCGTTGCGCAAGAAAAACGACGTCAGTCCCCGCGTGAATACCTTCGGAACAACGGTGGTCCTGCCCTCGAGGTATTCCACAAGGCCGCTGAGTTCTGGGTCCGCTCGCTGTCGTTCGGCGAAGTCGTCGGCACTTATGGTTCCCAAGAAGGAGTCGTCCTCCTTGTCCTGCGGCGGTGGGTCGACGGGGGCGCGAGACAGGCAGTCAGCGTCGGAGTGATTTCTTCCGGTCTTGTAAACGACGGTAATGTCGAATTCTTGAAGTCGTAGGCTCCACCGTGCGAGGCGACCTGAAGGGTCCTTCAAGTTAGCTAGCCAACACAATGCGTGGTGGTCGCTCACAACTTTGAAGGGCCTGCCGTAGAGGTAGGGGCGAAACTTGGATGTAGCCCAGATGATCGCTAAACACTCCTTTTCTGTTGTGGAATAGTTCGTTTCTGCCTTTGATAGCGACCGGCTAGCATACCTGATGACCCTTTCCTGCCCGTCAGGCTTCTGCACAAGGACGGCGCCGAGTCCTACGCTGCTTACGTCGGTGTGGATTTTGGTATCGGCGTATTCATCGAAATGCGCTAGTATCGGAGGCATCTGAAGGCGTCGTTTCAGTTCTTCAAATGCTTCGATTTGCGCCGTTTCCCACTTGAATGGCACGTCGGTCTTCGCGAGGGGAGTTAGCGGTTCGGCGATTCGTGAAAATTCCTTGACGAAGCGCCTGTAATAGGCGCACAAGCCGAGAAAACGGCGCACGGATTTCGTGTCGGTGGGGGGCGGGAAGGCAGCGATGGCAGCTGTTTTCCGCGGGTGTGGGCGAACACCACCCTTGCTGATCACGTGACCCAAGAACAGTAGCTCCTCGTATGCAAAGCGGCACTTTTAAGGGTTCAAGGCGAGGCCAGAGGTCTTGATTGCTTGTAGTACAGCGTCAAGGCGCCGGAGCTGTTCGTCGAAGCTTGAGGCAAACACAATGACGTCGTCCAAGTACACAAGGCAAGTCTGCCACTTCAATCCAGGCAGCACGGTGTCCATAACGCGCTGGAACGTCGCAGGTGCCAAGCAAAGACCAAAGGGCATGACTTTGAACTCGAAGAGGCCGTCTGGTGTTATAAAGGCAGTCTTCTCTCGGTCTCTCTCGTCGACTTCGATTTGCCAGTAGCCGGTCTTGAGGTCCATTGACGAAAAGTACCCGCGTTGTAGAGTCGATCCAGGGTGTCGTCTATCCGTGGGAGAGCGTAGACGTCCTTCTTCGTGATTTTGTTCAGGAGACGATAATCGACGCAGAAGCGTAGGGTTCCGTCCTTCTTGTTCACTAACACCACGGCTGACGCCCACGGACCCTTGGACGGCTGGATGATGTCGTCGCGTAGCATTTCGTGGACTTGTTTCTTTATGGATTCGTGTTCTCGCGTCCAAACTCTGTACGGGCTCTGCCGGAGTGGCCTGGCATTTTCCTCTGTTATGATGCGATGTTTTGCGACTGCGGTCTGGCGGATTCTTGACGATGACGAAAAGTAATCCTTGTATTTCAAGAGCAGGGTTTTGAGTTGTTCTTGCTTATGCTTCGGAAGGCTAGGATTGACGTCGAAAGCTGGTTGAGGAGCTTGGTTCGTCGGTGTGGGTTCGGAAGAATCGGCAATGGCGAAAGCATTGGTGGTTGCCACAATTTCGTCGATGTAGGCGACCGTCATGCCTGTCTTTACGTGCTTATACTCGTTGCTAAAATTTGTGAGCATCACTGTTGCTTTGCCTCTCCGCAACTCTGCTATTTTTCTTGCGACGCAAATCTCGCGGACCAGCACCAGTATCAACTGGTGCTGGTCGCCTTCCACGACGCCTTCCAGGTCTGCTACTTTCTGAGTGCCGACGGAAATGATGACGCTGGAGCGAGGGGGAATGGTGACCTGGTCTTCCAGCACATTGAAGGCATGCTTCCCTGGCGGCGTGTACGGCGGTAATGATTTTTCTGTAGATAGTGTTATCGACTTGGATCTGAGGTCGATGACTGCACCATGAAAGCCTAAGAAGTCCATACCAAGGATGACATCTCGGGAGCAATGCTGAAGGACTACGAAGCTTGCGGGATAAATCTGGTTGTTAATGGAGACCCTCGCTGTGCAGATGCCTGCCGGCGGTACTGGGTGACCTCCAGCTGTCCGGATTTCGGGGCCTTCCTAGGCGGTCTTGACTTTCTTCAGCTTCGTCGCGAACGGTCCACTGATGACAGAATAGTCGGCTGCAGTATCGACGAGAGCGGTGACGCTGTGGCCGTCGATGAGAACGTCGAGGTCACTCGTTCGTCGCCTACCGTTTCGATTTGGTCCCGGTGTCGGATCACGGCTACGTCGGTTTGTTCCGCTGCTTGGACGTTGCGTCGTCAGGTCTTCTTCGGGCCGTGAAGTTTCGACGTCAGGGCTTCGTTCGGCTTGCGGCGTGTTCTTTAGATTTCGTTGCGGCGTTGTCGTCGGCGGCGGAGGATCTTCGGTATTTCGTCGTACAGCAACCGCACCTCCATCGGTGCTGCCCTTAGTTTTCCGGATACGGGCTGGGTGACCGGCCACGCGTTGGGCCAGTGTATGGTCGGTGTTGGGGGGAGACGCAGCGGCCTGGCGATGGCGATCGTGAAGGTCCTCGGGGGGTCCATTGCGCTCCTGCGAGATATTGGGCGATGTCGCGTGGTCGTTCACCCCGCTGTGGACGCGGTGCGTCGATGGCGCACCCACGCAGTCCCATCTGTCGGTATTTGCAGCGGCGGTAAGCATGGCCAGCTTCTCCGCAATGGTAGCAGAGTGGACGATGGTCGGGGGCGCGCCAACCGTCGGTCTTCCTCGTCGTGTATAGCTGGCCGGCTGGCGGGTGGTATGACGTCGGTGGCGGCGGCGGTGGTGCCTGGCGGCGTAACTGCTGGGGCGGCGCAACGTCTTGACGTGGGCGAGGAGGGGGGCGTTGCGTCAGGCTGCAGCAGCATAGCTCACTGCTTGCAGCTGCGGCTGCGCTGACCCGGGGGTGCGCAGAGACTGCTGGATCTCCTCTCGGACGATGTCAGCGACCGAGGCAACTTCAGGCTGTGGTAAGGGTAACAGCTTGCGCAGTTCTTCCCGCACGATCGTTCGGATCGTTTCACGCAGGTCGTCGGAGCCAACGGCATGAAGAGCTGGGCTGTCTTGAATCGATCGGCGATTATACTGGCGGTTGCGCATTTCCAGCGTCTTCTCAATCGTCGTGGCCTCTGAGACGAATTCTTGGACTGTCGAGGGTCGGTTCCGCATCAGCCCAGCGAAGAGCTCTTGCTTTACCCCTCGCATGAGCAACCTGACTTTCTTGTCCTCAGGCATGGCTGGGTCAGCGTGGCAGAACAGTCTGGTCATTTCCTCTCCAAAGATGGCAACGCTTTCATTTGGAAGTTGGACCCGTGTCTCTAGCAAGGCTGTGGCCCTTTCTTTTCTGACGACGCTTGCAAATGTCTCCAGGAAAGCGCTGCGAAAGGCGCCCCTAGTTCGAAGAGTGGACTCCCGATTCTCGAACCAGGTCCTTGTATGGCTTATGCCACGGGCATAGGGACGACGCTTACAGCATCATGGTCAGTGCAAGAATAACAACGACGTTTATTGAGCCACAGCTTATAAAGGCACGAGCGAGCGCAATGACCATACTGCGCATCACTGATGCGCATCCGCGCCGATTCAGTCAGTACACGTGTCCGATACATCCTCTCTCGTGGAACAACCAAATTAAACACTAGATAACTACAAACATTCGCCACAGCTTATGGCACTTGACTAAAGTTTTTGTCATAACATAATCGTTGTGGGGGCCGGGTGGAACGAGTAGACCTTCTCGGAGCTGGCGGCAATGAGATGCCCGGCGAAGAATCGCAGCCGCTTGATGGTAGCGTTGATCCCTGGGGTGTTTCTGGAGATGTCTCTTCAGCAGCTTCCGCAGTTCGTTCTGAGGGTGCGGCAGGATCAGGTGAACGGGAGTTCGCACCTGTCGGACTCTCGTCGTTGTCATCACTGTCACTACTCCACCGCTCCTCCGTCTTAAGTAGATGTCTGCGGTTTCGCCGCAGCACGCGATGATCTTGAGTTTTCACCAGGTATGATCGTGGAGCCCTTTCAGCGACCACCTTCGCTTTTTGTGACCAGCCCGCAGCATCCTGAAGGCGGACCGTTGTGCCCCTACGTAGTATTCCCAAAGGCCTTCCAACTTTGTCTTGGTGGTGCTTCGTCACATTCGTCCGGGACACCCTGCGAAAGTCAGGAAGGTTAGAACGAAGTCTCCTTCTTTGCAAAAGTTCGCCCGGCGAATGCCCGCCTTCTAGAGGTGCTGATCGATAGGCTAGAAGACCCAACCAGAAGTCCTCCCTCGCCTCTAGGGTCTTTTTCAGGATCCGCTTTACAATTTGCACACCCTTCTCCGCCAAACCGTTCGACTGCGGATAACGGGGGCTCGAGGTAACATGCCGAAAGTCGTATTTTTTTGCAAACATTGCAAATTCATGGCTCGAAAACTGGGGTCCATTATCGGTGCATACTTCTACTGGTACACCGTACCTGGCGAACATGGCGCTAAGAGACGCGATCGTGGTTGCCGAGGTTGTGTCTTGCAGCTTTTCGACCTCGGGAAAATTTGAAAAGGAGTCATAGGCAACCACGTACGACGTTCCAGCATAAGAAAAGATATCAACTCCGACCCTGTACCAGGCACATTTGGGAACTTCTCGCATTAGTAGTGGTTCCTGTGGCTGCCGGTAGGCGTATTTCCTGCACGTTGCGCAGCTTTCTACTAGCGCCGCGACGTCGCCGTTCAACCCGGGCCAAAATACAAGTGTTCGAGCCCTCTCTTTACACTTCTGCAACCCAAGGTGGCCAGCATGAACTCTTCTCAGGATGCTTTGTCGCATACTTCTCGGTATTACAACTTTAGGACCCTTGAATATTACTCCATTAACGATAGACAATTCTTTCGAAAATGGTTTGAGTTCACCTGTTACCGGTTGCCCGCTTGCCAAACTTGTCATCACCGACTGCAGGTAGCCGTCTCGAGATGTTTCCAGCTGTAGGAGCCGCTGAGTTTCCGGCGTTACCATGTAGCCCAAAGACTGCACCGCACGAACCTCGACGTCGTTTTCAGGGCCCACTTTGTCTCCGGTCGGATCCGCTGTCGACCGTGACAACATGTCGGCGAGAACCAGCTGCTTTCCGGGAATGTACTGCAACACAAAGTCATACTTCAGTAATCGCAAGAAGAACCTTTGCACCCGCGGCGGCATGTCGGCGATTTCTTTTCGTGCGATCGCTACCAGCGGCTTGTGGTCCGTTTCGATTAGCACCCTTCTTCCGTACACGAACTCGTGAAACCTTTCACAGCCAAAACATATCCCCAGGGCTTCTTTTTCGATTTGCGCATAGTTTTTTTCCGAATGGGTTAAGACCCGAGATGCATACGCTACAGGCCGCCATTCCCCATTGTAGCTTTGCAATAACGCTGCACCGACACCGTCCTTCGATGCGTCGCAGCTTATCTTAGCTTCCCTCTGGGGATCAAAGATTGCAAGCAGGGGGGCGGTGGTCAAAACTTGCGTTAATTTTTTCCACTCCTGCGCATGGTTCGCTGTCCATTGAAACTCTGAACGAGACTTGATAAGCTCGCGCAAAAGCGTCGTTCGCTCGGACAGTCGTGGCACGAATTTTCCGAAGTAGTTAAGCACCCCCAGCATGCGCTGGACGTCGTTCTTAGACGTTGGTGTCGGCATTTTCGCCAAGCTTTTGATTAGCTTTGGGTCCGGCGATATGCCCGTTCGGCCGATGACATCACCGAGGAACTTCACTTCTTTCATCCCAAACCTGCATTTTTGCGCGTTGAAAGTCAATCCTGCTTTCTCAGCAGCTTTCAGCACTGCTATTAGCCGCTCATCATGTTCTTGCTTACTAGAACCCCATACCAAGATGTCGTCAATGTACACGAGTACACCCGGTAGGCCGTCAAATACTTGACTCATGCTTTGCTGAAAGACCTCCGGTGCGGAAGAAATGCCGAAAGGCAAACGGAGGAAGCGGTATCTCCCGAATGGTGAAGAAAAAGTGCAGATCTTGGAAGTTCGCTCGTCAAGCGGTATCTGATGATAGCCCGAGTTCGCGTCGAGACAACTGAAGTACGAGGCATTGGTTAGACGTGCTTCCAAATCCTCGCGTCTAGGAAGCGGGAAATGCTGCCGCTTTATGTACTTATTAACGGCTCGGGGGTCCATGCACACCCTTAGCGACCCATCTTTCTTCTTTGCCAATACTAAAGGGCTGACCCAGTCGGTTGGTTCGTTCACTTGAACAATTATGCCGGCACGTACCATTCTTTCAAGTTCCTTCTTTAGAGGCTCTTCTAGCGCCACCGGAACTCGTCGAGCTGGTTGCACGACTGGGACTGCTCCAGGTTTCAAGACCATGCTGTAGACCTGCTGCAAACAACCGAGACCTTCAAAGACATGTCTGAATCTTTCGAGAAGTCTGTCGGTTTCAGTCTTGTCTACGACGCACACACTACGCTTGACTAGTCCCAGAGCTTCACTTGCTTCAAGCCCAAGTATAGCCTGCCGACCATTTTTCACGACAAAAAACGTGACTGTAGCAGTAGTATTTCCAAGCTTTACTTCCTGCGTACACGTTCCAAAACAAGATATGGTACCACCGTTATATGCCCGCAGGACAGAGTTCGTTGGTTCCAACTCTTTTACTCCGCGCAGTTTACGGTAAATAGACATGGGAAACAAGTTTGCTTGCGATCCGGTGTCCACTTTAAACCTTATCTCGCAGTTGCTCACTTGAGCCTTAACCATCCAATCCCTTTCGCGTCTTGCTGTTGTGATCTCGAGAATGTCAAAGTCCTCGTCTTGCTGTTTGCTAACTTCACTTACTGCCGCAGACGCACAACAACTTGCAAAGTGGTTAGGCTTGTGACACAACCGACATTTCTTTCCAAAGGCTGGGCATTGTTTGGGTTTGTGCCAGCGGTTGCACCTGCGACAGCGACGTTGTTCTTTCGCTTGTTTGCCTCCTTTTGAGGGGGACGGGCGCCTTGAGACCGCATCGACACTGTCTTCGCCTTTACGCCAAACTTCGTTTCGCTGTGCTACCGTCTCCGCTGCCCTGCACATTTCCTCTGCTTTTTGCAATGTCAACTGGTTGTCCCGCAGCATTTTCTCACGTAGTCTAGGATTGTGCGTGCCAAATACAATTTGGTCCCTTATCATTGATTCTTGCAACGTGCCAAAGTTACACTGTGCTGCCTGTTTTTTCAAGTCACGAACGAATTTTTCAAATGGTTCCCCTTCAGCTTGCTTTCTTGTACGGAATACATATCTCTCGTGCACTTCATTGCTAACTTCGGCGCAATAGGCATCAAATTTTCTCACCACGGTGCTGTAGTCGTTCTTGTCCTCGTTCGGCCCGAACTGGAAGTTGTTGAAGACGTCCAACGCGTCGTCGCCGGCAATGCTCAGCAGTAGCGCTGCCTTCGATGCTTCCGTTTTCGGCTGGTCCGTTGCCGCCGTCGCCTGCAGAAATAACTCAAACTTCTGCTTAAACCGCTTCCAGTTTTCTGTGACGTTACCCGTCAGCCGCAATGCCTCCGGAGCCTTCAGGAGATCCATGACGTAACAGACGCAGGAACGATTTCCCCCGGCGTCAAGGGGCCACTTCTGACACCATGTATGGCTTATGCCACGGGCATAGGGACGACGCTTACAGCATCATGGTCAGTGCAAGAATAACAACGACGTTTATTGAGCCACAGCTTATAAAGGCACGAGCGAGCGCAATGACCATACTGCGCATCACTGATGCGCATCCGCGCCGATTCAGTCAGTACACGTGTCCGATACAGTCCTTGCTGCGTCTTCAAGGTAAAAGTAAACGTGGCGCAACTTATCCTCGGAGTCCCAGTCGTTGAATGTTGAGACCCTTTCGAAAGTCTCGAGCCAAGTTTCCGGGTCTTCGAATGACGACCCGCGGAAGGTTGGCGGCTCCTTGGGCTGCCGGAGCAGGATCGGCTCAGGCTGCACGGGGTCGGTCATCGTCGCTGCGGTGAGTGTTGGGACCTGGGGCTGCCTGGTTTGTTCGGGAAGGAGCCCGTGCTCTGGCTGCAGTCTCGTGCCTGCGGCTTGTTCGACGATCCGGGTTTTCTTTGCCGTCGTCCTCCTCGCGGCTTGGGCTTGGGTCAGCGCTTCGCGGGGGCATCCGGATCATGGAAGAAGCAGCACCTCGATCAGATGTCACGTGGTTGTGACGTCGACGAAGGCAGCAGTCAGCACGTCAGAGATGAAACTCTTTACTTGGCCGAACTTGTGGCCGGGAAACTGAAAGCTATACACTCATAGCAGCGAACAGAGCGTCGACCGTCGATCAACTGACAAGCGGTCAAGCGCGTCGGCTTTTATACAGGCGCTATCGAACTTTCCAGCAATATCGCTGGTGGCGGCGTTATCTCTCGACAAAGCTGGAACATTCGCGTGCGGGGCGCAACCTTAACAAAACGATCTATTACAATCGGGAAGCTTCTCGAACACTGCTTTGCGGACAGCGTCGAGCGTTGATAACCGTCCCTGCCGGTCAAACCCGAATACATCAAAACAAGAGAAGAAGTGGGCGTGGCATTACGTTTATATACCAGTGCTTTCGGACTACATAGGAGTATCGACTTCCGAATGAGATCAAGCCATGTTAAGATTACCAAATGCAGCACCAGGTCTTGATGGAATTGCAAACACAATATTAAAGATAATATACAAGGAGTACCCCAATGACCTTTTATGACTTAAAAACTGCTCCCTTAGGAAGGCATGGATACCTTATGAATGGATCATTGCGAAAATTATACCGTTGCTTAAAAAACAAGGGGCAGGATACAATTTCGACAACATAAGACCCATTGCATTAACATCTAATGTAGTGAAACTTATCGAAAGGGTCCTCCATGGTCATATATTTAATATTCAATATGGCACACACATTTAGACCTCGAAAGTCAAATTCACATTGCTCGGCACAAGAAGCTGCTCGCGGCTCTAGTTACCTTAGACATATGTAAAGCATATGATAGTGTCGAACACCCCGTTTTAATTAATCAGTTGCGGTGTCAAGGTTTCCCTACCTATATCGTAGCATGGGTGATGGAATTCTTAAGCGGAAGAGAGTTTTATTGTTTCCAAGATGGCTTTTCTTCCGGCAAACACAAGCAGATGCGAGGTGTGCCTCAGGGGTCAGTACTTTCACCAGTATTATTTAGCATCCCGATGTATACTATCCCCGTTCGACCAGGGGTGCAAACTTCTGTTTATGCTGACGACATTGCTTTGTTGCTATGGCGAATGACATATATTGTCTTTACAATATGTTGCAGACAGACTTGAGTGAACTTGAAAGTTGGCTACATGGCTTACAGTTGAGTCTGGGCTAATAAGTTGGCTATACTAATAAGTGGGCTATTCTTGTCTTCTCTGTTAATGGCCCTGTGCACATATCTATTATTTATAAGCTGCAGGAATCCAGAAAACCAGGAATATAACTCCAAGATATCTTAATGAATCCATAAGTGGATTCATAAAATATTTTGGAGTTATATATGACGAACATCTAAATTGGCGGCCGAATATATCGCGACAAAAGGAGTACAAATCGGGTTTTTGCGCAGGTTGAGCAGCCGTAGATCTGGTATGAGCAGGGACGCACTCTTGATGGCATACAAAATATACGTCCGGCCGGTTTTAGTATTCGGCTGTGTTCTTTTTTCTGGTGCGCCAGCATACAAGCTTCGGCCACTAGTCCTATTAGAGCGAGATGCTTTATGACTGTGCTTAGGCCTTCCAAAATGCGTTGCAAATGCTGTATTATACCTGCAAGCGCGAACGCCTGCCCTTTTATGCCGTTTTAACCTTCTTACGGTACAGTTTCTTAAGGTTGTACGATTCCCCTTCTAAGCAATCCCACAAGGTGGCGGAAGGGTTAAGAAAGGGAAAATAGACAACCACCCGTTTGTAGCACGAACCCACAAGGAAATTCATACTGATTTCTCACACCCCGTAGCAGGATGAATTTTTCGGCAACTAAGAGGCTTTATTTCTGAGAAATCCGTATGGATTTCTTTGTGTCTTCGTGCTACAAACGGGTGGTTGTCTATTCTCTCTTTCTTAACCCTTCCGCCACCTTGCGGGATTCCGAAGAACTGATTTGCAATATGCGTCCAGTTGCTTCGAGTTATCGATGAATTCGCCCTCGTGCTGCCAATTGCTAGCTTCCTGGTTAACTCAATTGGTAGAGCGACTGCCCCGGAAAGGCGCTGGTCCCGGGTTCGAACCCCGGACCAGGACGAATTTTTCGGCAACTAAGAGGCTTTATTTCTGAGAAATCCGTATGGATTTCTTTGTGGCTTCGTGCTACAAACGGGTGGTTGTCTATTTTCTGTGTCTTCTTTCCTGAGCGCGAAGCTCTAGCAGTAATCTGTGGTATTAAAAAGTTTCGTAAGTACTTGCTCGGTCGGCAGTTCGAAATAGTGACGGATCATTAGCCGCTCACACAGTTGTTCGATACGAAGAGACACAGCAGTCAAGTAGCGAGAGCAAGAGTGCAGCGATGGAAAAAACTTCTTGGCTTGCTATCAATATGTCAAGTACCAGAAGGGTCAACAAGTAAGCCACGCAGATGGTTTATCGGAGCTCCCGTTGGAAACAACTGTGGGTGAAGAACGAAATAAAGTCTTTTTTTTTCACCACTATTAGCGGTTCAGTTTACCGCCCAAAATGCTGAAGAAACAAGCAGAGACGGAGTTCTGAGAGCAGTAGTGGACATGACGTGGCGTGGTTGGCCTCAAGAAACATTACATTAAAGTAGAGTTGGGCGAAAAAAAATCAAATTTAAGGTAACAAGAAATATCCATGCCCTGCCTGCACCACCTAGGTATCGCAGGCCAGCCTCAAGAAACAGAAGAGCAATACGGCCCGTAATTCAACTGTCGACACGAGTTGCCGATACAGCAGGGTTGTTTGCTGTGGAACAGTCGAGTTGTTATCCCGAAAGCGCTTAGGCGAAGTGTTTTGTCTTTAATGCATCAGGGTCACCCAGGAATGACGAAAATAAAATGCTGGCGTGAAGTTGGATTTTGGGGCCAAATCTTGATACCGATATGAAGACATGGTACGCGCATGTGAGGTCTGTCAAGGTGTGCGGAATTCAGCGCAGTAAGTACCGGTTCAACCATGGCCAATAGTTACAAATGTTTCGGAAAAGGTTCATTTAAATTTTGCGGAAGTGGAAGGAAGATCATTGTTGTTGATGGCAGACGCCTACTCAAAATGGTTCGACATAAGAGTAATACACGGCACATCAGCCCTGGCCACGGTGGAGGCGGTAAGGGGCAGTTTTGCGGCATATGGGCTGTCCAATGTTATGGTGACCGATAATGGCCCACAATTTAGATCCAGTAACTTTCAGAACTTCTTAAAACTAAATGGGCTGAAGTCACTTTTCACGCCCCCGTAAAACACCAGTCAAACGGTGCAGTGGAAAGGCTGGTGCAGACCACGAAGATGAGGATCTTGAAATTACAGCTAGAAGATGAGACATCCGGCCGAACGCGGTCGTTACAGCAACGCATTGATAATTTCTTGTTTTCATACAGGACGACACCGAATTCGTCCACAGAATCGGCTCCCTGCGAATGGTTTCTCGGACGGAAAGTCTGAACCAGACTGTCCATGTTGAAGCTATGTAGGGTGAAGGTGCAGAAAAAGGGAAGTGAAAAACACGCCATATCCACGAAGTGAATGATGATGAGTGGGCGAAGCTCCGGAGGTAATAGGGTAAAGCGTGAATCCTCCGTACATTTTGCCCACTCGATCATCATACAAAGACGTGACACAGAAACACGGGGGTGTGGTGTGATTATATATAAAGTGTATATACAATGTTTTATTATTTACGTCCGTGCCACCTCCGGGTCCGCTTGTCGCCGCTTCCGTCTCGCTTCGGTTTCGCGGGCTCTTAGCTCCGGTTCCGCTTCTCTTTGTGCCCATTTCGCTTCAGGTGCACGGGCCCTCACCGCCTCTGGATCGGTGGTGGCTTGTGCATGCTGCCGGTGCTGACGTCTCGCTTTGACCTCGCGGGCCCTCCGCTGCGGGTCCGCTTGTCGACGAGCCCGCGCCGCTTCCGTTTCGGGAGCTCTCACCGCAGGGTCTTGACGGCAAGCCCGCGCTGCGGCCGCTTTGTGAGCCCCCCGCTCCGCCGCCGCCTTGTCTTCTTTGGTGCTCATTGTAGCAGGGTAGCAGTATCGAAGCGCACTGAGTGACGACCGGCGACAGAGAAGGGAAGTTCGCCAAGAGCGAGCGCTATATATAGACGCGGCCCTCTAGCGGTCTCCTACCAAACTAGAGCACGCGCCGAGTGTGGAGCGAGCGCCGCCGCGGCATCTAGTGGGCGCCATTCAAATCAAACGAGTAGAGTCACTGTATATGCTACCTTTAGGTAGCAGAGTAGCGCATAGGTCCGGCTAGCAACCACAGCTATGCGGTGAAGTCGCACTTCGTTTTTGCAGGCGACATGCCTACAGTGTGGCCGATTAACCTGTCTGGCGTGTCGAAGACCGGCGATAAACTTTGGCTGTCGATGGCTAGTGTTAATTCAGTTCGCTGCAGCGGCGGCGTCAAGAAATAAAAAAATTGGCCCAAGCGGCAGCTTCTCCGCAATGCATGGTTGCTAGCGGCGTTGCAAGACAGATGCGCAACTCTACTACCTAAAGGTACCATATACAGTAACTCTACAAACGAGAGCACAGCTGCGCCTCTAGCGGGAGCGGTGAGTACCAGAGTGGCTACAACGGCGCGACAACGGACAAGGCTCGACCCTAATGAGCTTCGCCTTTAAAAGATGAGTTGATGGCAGATGAAAGAACGGGGAAATAGCCTCGGCTTTACGCAAGGCGAAGAGGTATATGTCCGCACAGTTCGCAACGAAAGGGTGAACGAAGGGTGGTGGCCAGACAAACTTGCAAGGAAGGTGTCAAATTGACGTTCCTGGTACGCGTACATGGCGTTCTGAGGTACCGTCATGCCGATCACTTAAGATATAAAGCGGAATCGCCAAGGAGTCCTCTGTCCGAAATAACGCTGTCTGACAACGCAGGTACCCAAACTGAGGTGGTCCCCGAAATGTTACCGTGAGAGGGCGCATTAGACGCAGTCACGTCCACTCAGCAAACGGCGCCATTAGGAGATGGGAAAGCAAACGGTCAAACTTCTCCACAGCAGCCTGTCGGACCCACGCCCCTGCGGTAATCCACTAGGACCCGGCGAGGGCCGGAAACGTACGGGTACCAATGTTCGCTAGGTAGTGATCCCAATAGAGGGATGAAAAATGTTGAATCTCATAACCAGCAGGGGGACACGCTTGTAGCACTCCGGGGGGGGGGGGGGGGGTCTTTTCGTGTTATGTGTGTGTACCGACCAACCACCGTCAATAAACCAGTTCCGCAACGGTCGTCTCTTGATTATATGACCACAGAAATTAGGGATCAGAATTAGGGATCCAAATTACAGCATGAATATTAGTATCCATCCCCGCTCTATTGTGCGCTGCTTACGAAGTAAAAGCATAGAGGAATATACTTTCATAAAGAGCGGGCACTCCCATAAGCCCCTGCGGCCGAGCTACTGCACTTCCGTCAGCGCCACGAGCGGCAGGTTGGACCGGTGATGTCTTCCGTGATCTAGGGCGATCATCGTCATAAAGAATAAAGATTTTCTTTCCGTTGCGTGCATTTGAACCCAGGCCCTCATGCTCCGAAGACGAGTGTCCTTACCACTTGGCTTCATACCCACGCTTCATCCATGCGAATACCATATCAAGGTATACCCGCTGTGCAAAAAACAGCGTAAAAAGAGTACACTTTCTCTGCAGGCTTCGCTGAACTTTGTGGCACTGTATTAAAAGCCCTGCGCACGAAAAAATGTACAGCCGACATGGAGGATGTACACATCAGTAAAACTTTTCCTTTGCTAAAAATGTAATGCCAAACTCGCGTTTTGGTGGTCTTCGTGAGGCGACTGGTAGAGATGCTGACCAACGAGCGGAAGCGCGTCTGTCTACGCCATCTGTCGGGTGTTGAGACCCTTACTCAAAACGGCTCGTGGCCACTTTTTACGAAAGTGGTTGACGCTTAGAATATTATAATCAATACAATCAACTTAAAAGAAAACGATGCCTTTCACCTTCCTGTCTTAGGCAAATGGATGAAGGATGGTGTGACTTTCGTTTTCATTTCGGCAGTACTAGCGAACGCCTGTACTGGAACAACAATCATTACGTGGTGTTGAAACTTTGTACATGTGCGGCGCGGAACGGTACGCGCTGAATAAGAATTCACGGTGCCTGTAGGATTACAGTGTGACAGAAGCCCACATCGCATTTAGTTTATAGCATTTATTTGAACGTTTCACATAGGCGTTGCATTTACGTGAATTCGAAGTAGTCGTTGGAACCGCGTACAATCTTATTTTTCATCATGTCCTATATAGGCTTTGGCTAGCTTTGGCTTTCACAAACGCCAGGCTTAAGGCTAGGCTGCAGAATTCAATATACGAAACCTCTTCGTTCTGACGTAGGCCAATTCAGTTGTGATCGACGCTCACTGAGAAAAATAATATCGAAAAAGATTCAGCCGCAATACGGGATATCGAATATTCCGCAATACGCTTTCACCCATATGTCGTGTGGCGCAACATAGATATGTGGCCGCGCTTAAAATGCAAACGAGGCAGTAAAAAGCTGGCACTGCCGATTCCAGTGTAACCTCACTTGAACTGAGATTGCGCAATGATCGTTTCTCCATGCTTTCGTATTGCTTCAGTGGGGACTAATGTTAAGTTTTGCACTCTGAACAGGAGGCAGCATAACATGTTAGGCTGCTTCTGCATTTAAGCTGTGAAGCACTGGATGCTAGGACACTGCTTTCTGCTGTTTTTCAGAACTCATAGATTTCACTTGACAGTTTTATGCAGAGCTCCTGCTACAGTGCCACTAGTTTGTATGTTCTACAAACTAGTGGCACTAGTTGGTACTAGTTGTATGTTCACTTACGAACTGTGACAAGATCGCTCGAATCAGTTTCTTGACTTAGTGTAGAATTTAAAGGGGATGGCGATGTCTGTTGGCGTTACACACCAAGGACAAAAAAGCATTACTCCCCTTTCAATCATGCCACTCGACGCTTGTGAACAAGGTATCGTTTGTTTGTGTCTTGTGAACTCTTCAAAAAGAAGCTGTGTGCATTAAGTGCACCTTTTTTTTTAATTGACATGATGTAAGGAGATGTCGGCGCAGAAATAAGGCGCCGGCTGCTCCATAGCTCTTAGAGCTCCATAGAGTACATAGGCTGTACATAGGGTCAATAAACATAAAGTACATAGGGTCCAAATGCACCTTAGTGTCCAGGAGCAGGTGGCCAGGCTAAGGTCCGCAAGCTACCCAGAATCTGTGCTGCTTTCTGCGGCAGAAACTACGTTAAAAAACCTGAAATGAAAAACTAAGAAGACAGCAGACAATTCAACAACCGGTGTACCAAAAGCACGGATCACAGTGGTGATGCTATATTTTCTATATTTGCATGGAATCTCCCACAGACTGAAGAAGGTGGCCTCAAAGAATGTCGTTAGGCGCATGTTGTCTGCATCGTGCAAGCTCTCCGGGCTTTGCAAGCGCATAGCTACGCGAAAAACTGATCCGAGCAGCATTTGTGGAAAGAAGCACGCAAAAGTGTTCACAAAATGTGTTGTTTCGGTACTTTACCAAATTCCCTTGTCATGCAGCAGTGTCTACATCGGTCAGACGGGCCTATACGTGAATGACAGGCTGCGTGAACAGTGCAATCTCCTCCCCACAGGCACTGGTGGAAACTTGCCTCTGCGCTGCAAATGCTGCGGCTGAGCTCCTAATTTCAAAACAACGACGGTCATTGGCAAAAGGAGAAATATGACTGAACAAGAAACTTGTGAAGCTTTCGAAATAAAAAAGCAGGGCAAAATGTCATATGTGAGTTATATCTCAGTTTTCCTTACAGATAGAGGATTCACGTTTTTAGATAGCTGGTGCACGTTGCGTTGATATTTTTGTGTTGCATGGCTATGTGCTGTTTGTACCACATTGACATGTTTCATACGTTGTGCTGTTAGGTGTGCAACTTTGACACGGCTCAGATGGCCTATTTATGCATGCGCTGCTGGTTCATGTGTGTGGGTGTGATGAATTCTTCAATAAACATTCAGTTGTAGGTCCAGCGTTTGTCCCGTCTCGTTGTTCCCATTCGCTGTCTTCGTTCTTTTTGGCTGGTTTCATCTTCTGATCTGTAAAACACGTTGGAAACAGGTAAATACATGCGGTTACTAACTGTTTACTAACTTTTTTTTAAGAATATGCGACCTTCAAAGCTTGCCTCCACTATCTGGTGGCAGGTAACAGTTCACGTTCCGTTGACGTGATAATGTTAATTCTAGACTAAATCTACATAAAAAGCTTCTGGCCGAGATACTGTCGCTTGCTGTGCAGCGATATCAGTAGTAAGCCGTACAACTTTGTCGTGATGGTCAATTTTCGCACTAAAATCGATGACACAGGCAGACACCTATATACATTAATTTTGCTCAGGCACACTCACAGCTCATGAATTGACTGCTCAAAGCCACGGAAGCTGTAACTAGAAACCTTCTATTCCACGAAATGCGAATGCGACATAGTGGTGGTTGGCTTCACGTTTAAGACCGCTGCAGAGTGGTGAAGCGCGAAAAATGACACACGGACTGAATAAGAGGAGTCGTGGGCCCCACTGGCCTTGGCCGCCCGTTCAACCTGGCTGAACTTTGAACAATCTCTCTGTCTTTACACACACACACACACACACACACACACACACACACACACACACACACACACACACACACACACACACACACACACACACACACACACACACACACACACACACACACACACACACACACACACATACACACACACACACACACACACACACACACACACACACACACACACACACACACAGTTTTGTATTACGTAAAATAGCATAGTTTTACGCACGTGCGTTGGCATTTTTTTCAGGGGTGGGTTTCAACCATACTTTTTGTGTTTCTGCGTACGTTTGCTTGTGTGTATGTTATAAAATCATGCAAAATTGAAACATTTCGGGGGGATGGATTGAACCCCCCAACCCCCACACCCTGGCTACGCCGAGGCTTCCAGCGGACAGTTTTAAGCCTCTACATAGTTGTAATAATAATAATTCGTTGTCATTGATAGCGCTGCCTCCCATACGTATCATACCGTTTTATAGCCACGTTCGCAAATAACTGGTCGTTACTGGGTAAAACAGCGCCTAACCATCACATACACATTAATTCCTAGCTTCAAAACGTACAGTGAATACATACATTGTACCTATGTTAACTACTGCTCCTTCACAATGCGGGTGTGTTTGCTTGTGGGGAGGAGGGGGCAGGAACTAAATGGGCGGCAACCAGAAGTCGTCAGGGAAAAGCTGCATCTCGGCGTTACAGAGGCCGAGGAAAACAAAGGGATTACAAACAAGGCGCAGCCCTGTAACTTTTGGGAGACGCGTTCACTGCTCGAGGGCTTGGGACGCCGACGCTGATGAGTGGAAGCGAGAAAATGCTGCTACACGAAGAGAAGATGGCGAAGAAAATCACGCTCACTAAATCCGGCCTCTCCTCCGCTCCAGCTTCGAGCATTCGAGCGTCTCATGGCTTCATGGGCGGCCGGCTCACGCATTAATGACTCGGCAAACGAAACCACCACATCTTACAGTCCTAATCTTTTCTTTTTTATATGTGCTGTTCCATATATTCTGCTCCATTTCTCAGTGCCCCTGCTTTTTTTTATCTGTGCTGGTGTTTGCTTTTTTGCTCTCTTCATGTTTGTAAGTTTTTCGGGGTTTGTGTTCCGGTGACCTGGAAAGAACTAGTGTGGGAAGAACTAAAATTGCCAGCAAACATTTGAGGGATAGAAAAAAAAAACAGGAAATGATTTAAATTCGGGGCGAGCTGTAGACAAGGAAGAAAGGCAAAAAAAAAAAAAAGTTGGCGTCGCATTAGGTGGAATGTAGAATTTCCATGTTTATGGGCGTTTTCTGGGTCACCTGCGTTCTGCTTAAAGCCAAGGAAAGGTTTTCGGATGCGATTATAAGGCTGAACCGCAAACTTGGGAGCGGTAATCATTGAACACCTGACAGAGCTGTGTAACATCTTAGTGTTTGTTAGTTGTTTGTTCATTGCTGTAGAAAAACAGAATAAAACTGCCATCCAAGGAAATCGTACTGTTATCACTATAGGGTAGAAGATATGCCATGCTTTTTTTTTTGCTTCGAACGGGAGTACATCTCTGAATTGAAATACATTGCACCCACTTAAAATGAAACTTAGTTGGGCTGTTAACCTACGACGTTTTTTCTTGTATCGTAACAATTTATTTGTCAATAACCAGAACTTTTACATCACGGTTGTCAGTGTTGTTGCAGTAAATTCACGCCCAATGTGCTCAATGGTATGAATAAATCCAACGTGATCGAAGCTGAATGAAAACAAGACTTGCAAGGCAAAAGTGTGGAGCATTTCTGGCATGGCTGTTACCATGAAATCTGTTTTCGTCCTCAATTTTAGGGCAGCATCAGCAGCTCTTTCTTTTCTTTATGGACACTTTTATCGATCTTTGGCCCTGCACTATTATGTGTGTTTAATTTCTTCTTTTGATAGCGGTGGTTTGTCTCTCGATATTGGAAGCCAAGTATCGTCCGATTGGGTTCGTCCATCTTTGACTTTCCCGGATGATTTTTATGCGCTGCCCTAATCTGATTTCAGCTCGGCTGCGTTATTTCCCCGCTCTCCTCGACTATAGCTCAATCAAGCATGTGCGTACATATACTCATGGCGATTTACGTTCCTGATGTTTATATCTAATTCGTAAAATATTTCCTTCAAGATTACGCTCGCCTGTACGTTTCGCCCGTTTCCTGTCCGCGCACTCCATTTCTGCGGATGGCTATTTCAGGACATTGTGTTTTAGTGCCAGCAATTTTCCACCTTTATGCATGCATATACAAGTAAAAACTCGTTATTTCGGATTTCACGGGACCGGAAAAAATGTCCGAATTAACCGAATTCCGAATTGTCGAAACTATCAAGAAAATATTAAACAAATGTTTATTAATACCTACGTGCTGTGCTTACTTTACATAAGAGCAGCGTAAAAACCACAATTTTAGCCACTCACGACTTTGTTCACAATGTAACCGCAGCTCAAGACCTCCCTGTGCTAACTAACCCGAAACGCGCTAACCCGAAATTAACCGGAAACGTCGCTACCGGCGGTACCATACGATTCGCGCTGATGACGATGCAGACTGCGCCGCCTCATTTTGTTTGTCCGCGAACGCCGTTTTCTCTCCTTTGCGTCGCACATATGCGGCGCGTCGCGCTCGGCGCGCTCTGAGAATCATCCGAATTAAAGGGATTGCGGCCCAATATGACCGAGTTGACGAGAGATTGATGTCATTCAACAATAGATAGCCTTGCCGGGACCAGAGAACGCGCCCGAATTATGCTATTTTCCGAATTAAGCTTTTTCCTGCCGAGTTTTTTGGCAGAGAACGATACGAAAATGTCGATATTTTTTATTTGCCCATTTGAATCTACGTGTATTGAATCATGTAAAAAATTATTCAACGGCACCTTATTCGCAAGACGCACGCAAAATGAAAATGCGCAGAAGATGGGTTTCACTTCACGTCCGTGTAGAAAATGTCTTCGAAATTTAAAAAGTAAAGCGTGGGGAATTGACATTAGGAAAACAAACCTTGGACGCACCGGTGGGGGTTCGCTTACATTTAAAGGCGTTCACTGCCGATAGTGGATACGTGGTAATTGTCCGAATCCAATGACTTAGAGAAACTATGCTGCTATGTGTAGTCGCTGCAGCACACAAAGGAGAGCTGAAATTCTTCATTTCATGAAACTTCGACAATCAAGTGCATTTTTTTTCTTCTGAACGAAGCTGTCCCTGCACGGGCGCACCGCTCGTGCACAAAGGAGGACGCGATTTTCTCATTCCGTTTACATGAATCAATTCCTTTCTGGGCCAAAATGCATGCTTTGAGCGCGTTTTTAAATTTTTTTGTTGCGCTAAATGCTAAAGCTGAAGAGAACACAGCAAAGTGAATCAGGGTAGCTTATCTACAGTGCCCCCAAATGCTTGTTTCATGGTGGACGAGCCCAGCTCGTCTTCGGAAGGGAAAGGTTTAACGGCATAGGCGTTCGCAGGGTTCCTCTTTAGGTGGAGGGGGGGGGGGGGGGGGGTTAATCGCGGCGCCCCCTCTCCCTATTATTTCAATGTATGGGGCAGACTTTGCGTCCCCCTCTTTTTAGGTGACCTGGGGAAAGGCGTCCGCCCCCTGCCCCCCCCCCCCCCGCCTCCCCTGCGCACGCCTATGCTTAACGGGTGTCGAATGTACGAGCTTTTACTGTATATGTGTGCATGAAGGTAGAACAGCGGCAAGCGCGAGCATTGCGTTATTTAATAGCTATGGTCTAGACTTCTTAAAAACAGCACAAAGAAAGTGTAAGCGCTTGACCTCGCCCAGCGAAAATGCCACACAGTGCGAGTAATGCAGGCATTCGACTTGATAGATAATACGCCCTCTTGCGCCGTCACTTCGAATTGCTGCCGTCACGTGACAGGAGAAAAAGTTGTCCGATTAGCGTCTTGCCTTGTCGTGTACTAAATTCCGCCGAAGACGGCGCTTCGTATACCATTCATTTAAGCTCTTGAACATTATTTGAGTATTTGAGCTCTTGAACATTTTGAGGAGCTCTCTTTTTACTGACGCGTCAAAACAATTTGTTTCGCTATCTGCCGCCTTTGCACTCGGCACTCTGTCCTAATTTGTACTGATTTTGATGCAAGCGTGGGTGCCATGCCATTACGCCCAGCGCTTTCGCCGTGGCCGAGCAAGCGACGAGTGTCTTCATTTTGAGTAGCACGCATTACAAGCTCGCGCGAATAGTAGGAAACAACGGTGAGTTGATCTGTAGAGCCATTCCTGTATACTGATAGGCGATTTGATTGCGCAGTTGAGCTCGTATTAGCACGAAAGATCTTCCAACTTTATTTCACTTTTTCCTTTTACTTTTTCACTGAGAGCAATGCCCTCTGTGTACGTGCACGGCCTTCGCAGAGGTGACGGATGGAAAGGCCGAAGTGAGAGGCAAAGAAGCGACGCTGCTCCCACAGCCAAACAGAGTCACCCCCAGAGGAAGGAATCGATCCGCTCTCGAAATGTCAACTCCATTTCCATAACTATGGCTGAAGCCATTTCCGCTTCTAAATATGCCTGTCGTGTACGCAATGAAATCTTTTCCCGCAGTCACGTTCGGCGCGTACCCGTTTCGTGCGTACCCGCATGTGCAAAAGAATTGCGATTAGTGTTTGTATAAAGACGTGATGCGGCGACTGCCCCTTTTCTATGCCTGCATTGTAATCTCCTTTTTTTAAACCACGTTCTGAAACTCATACATATATGTGTTAGTAGGTTGTACTGACTTAGCCGCGCGCTTCTTTGCTGCCCTGTGTACTAGGGGGTCAGGGCTCCTCAAGCTGTTCTAACAGCTTTTACCTGCCCTTCTCGTAACATACTCTTGTTGTGGAATAAAATTTCAAGTTCACTAGCATGGCCCATGGTGTACAGGTATGCTTCAAACGCAACTCTCCTTTCTCTTTCTCTTTTAGCCCCTCACGTGCATAGTTGCAAACTGCACATAGTTCAGTTAACCTCCTTGCCTTTCTTGTATTTACCCCTTCTCTCTCAGTCTATATCATCCCAGTACAGCGGGAATATGATTAAAATCTTTATAAGACACAATGCGTGAATCACACAAGGTAAACACGTACCGTTTGCTGTAGTTGGTGATTTTATTGTAGCAGACAAACGCTTACACATGTACTCCTATGATTGACCAAGCTATAGTCTAGCGATGCTCGGCCCAGTAGGAATACGCCATAGAACGCTGATTACACTTAATTTCTGTGAAATTGAAGTCTGTGCTGTAACCGGAGTGTCTTCGTTACGTCAGACAATAAACTGCACTTTAGGCGCCATGGTGTAGTCAACATGACTTAAGCACACGATATGCACTTAACTATACTGCTATTGCAACCAGTGTTGTAGGCGTTACTGAAAAAAGTAACTAAATACGTTACTCGTTGCAATATTAAAAAAAGAAGGCGTTACCGCCCTACGTTACCTACAAAAAAAATGTAATGTGTTACCGTTGCCGTTACCGAAAAAAAGTAACGGACGTTACCTTTGCCGTTACTCCGCAAATATAAATTTTAATCAATGTGTCTTTGCTGCGGGAATCCACAATAATAATTTTTTAAATCTCAAATTTATGTTTCACATCAAACTTCTAACCCAAAGAACGATTGTACTCAAAATGCTGATTTAACGAGAATTATTTGCACAAATGTACCGGCCCCTAGCCATGTTATAATGGCTTAATGTTGCCTGTAGAGTTACATGTGGTGGCTGCTGGCTCTGGCGCATGGTGAAGCCATTTTTCTCAATGTGACACTATACATAATATGAGATTCAATCCGCGAAGAAAGCATCCCTGAACACTCAACAAAGTTACAGTAATTCTGACGGCGTGCTTCTACTTGCAAAATAGATGCGCACATTTTGTAGTAGCAAAGAAATGCTTTAATGGCCTAGTTACGGATAAAATATATGTCCGTAAACAATTTTTTTCACTTTAACCTGTATAATGTAAGGATGTTCAAGACCAGCCTCGGTCGCTCAGGAGTTCAATAACGAGAAACTAGCTGCAGTTGCAGATAGAAAGAAGCAAGATTTATTTTCAAAACAAAGTTGATAAGCCTTATTGACTTTGTAGGAACTATTATGCAGCAACTATAATAAAATGTCGCATATCTAGAAAATTTTTCAGAAATAGTTTCCTTCGCTCTACAAGTTTCAAACAACGCTACTTTATACTCTTCGTTGCGCATACATTTCATACACAAAATGTCTTCTTTTTAACGGAAATGTTTCTGCTTTACATCGTCGGGAACAGTGGAGAATGACAGGTAATAAAATTGGTCCCTCCATATTGAATATGTTCGACATTTTTTTCCTCGTTAATTATGCAGTTAATATGAAACCTAAGTACCTTTTCGGTCTACTTGATGGTATCCCGAAAAAAAATATAACATACTCAGTGAAATGTGCATAAAATATAAAATACTCAGTCAAATATAAAAAATTATATTTCGGATCCGTGTCGATCGTGTGGATTCACCCGTTTGCGACAACCACGGTTAGGAGACTAAGTGAAGTTATATTTGCCGTGTAACCGTGGTTATCCGAAAGCGTAGTTAGCTTATCCGCGGTGAAGGCTGTTTTTGTGACAGCAGCGTTGATGGGCTTTTGGTTGAAACAGAGGGACGCCAACCAAGATAGTGAGTGAAAAGATTTTTTTTTTTTTTTGCGTTACAAGACAAACTCCGACGTTTCGAGTCCCACTTCCATCCTTTTTCGGTGTTTTCTTCCTGCCGTGGGGTCACGCCTATTCTCCATGATGTGCAGCATTCCCTTGAGGCAAACTCTCGATCGGCAGCGCACCTGTAGACCGGTTGACGTTACCGGCTGTCGCCTGGATGGGCCACGATTCCACAGAAAGCCGCTTATAGTAATTGGCCTTCAAGTCGACGACGCGGGAGTTGTCAAATTCGATACGGTGGCCGTTCACCATGCTGTTCTCAGCTTATGTACTCCTCTGTCACTCGAAATTGCGGACGTCGTTTTCATGTTGTCGCAGCCTCTCGGGGAAGTTCTTAGTTTCCCTCACCTACGAAGCGTCACGATAAGCATATGGTATGGAGTAAACCAGCCGTTGCGCTTTCTCTTCGGGCAGCCTGTCTTTTGGGCACGAAAAGACGCCGGTGCCAGCAATCCACCCGCTATAATCCACTTCCACGAAAAGCATGCCCATACAGTGTCTCATTGTGGATTCCGCGGCTTTCTTCGAACTTTGTGGGGCGATGGCCCAGCACAAGAAGATGCCTCCCCACAGAGAGTCGGCTCGTCTTAAGAAATTGGTCCCCGCAATTTCCACAAACAAAAGCCATTCCACCCGCGCTTTCTTTGTCAATGCCTGGCAGGCCCACAGCAGTCCAACTGCGACAAAAGAATTCGTCAGGGCGAGCTCTGGGAAAATGACACCTGCAGGATAAAATACTAACGAGTAAGGTGGCACAACACGTTACCGAAAAAAACTTAAATACGTTACCTGTTACAGTTCCGAAATCGTAACGAGTACGTTACTAAATTACCGAAAAAAAAAAGCAACGCGTTACCGATAACGCCGTTACTTGTAACGCATTACCGCCAACACTGATTGCAACCCACCACAGTGGTGTAGGGGTTGCGGTGCTTGACTACTGACCGAAAGGTTGTGGGATCGAATCCCGGTCGCAGCGGCCGCATTTTGATAGAGGCGATATGCTAGAGGCCTGTGTACTTACATTTAGGTGGGCATAAAGGGACACATGGTCAAAATTTTCGCAGCCCTTCATGTCCCTCATAATCATATCGTTGTTTCGGGACGCAAAACCTCAACAATTATTATTAGTTATATTCTTACACGAACACGTCGATCGACCTGATAGGATTTGTCCCAAAGGGCTGCAGAAGCATATACTCGCTGACTGCGTCGTATGAAATCTATTCGCACAATGCATGGTATCTTCCGGATTAAAAAAAAATTCATACCGTGGATTTCTGTACGTTATATGGCTCATAAAGATAACGGCACGAGAAATGAGATCATGACAGCAGTGGGCAAACATACGTATACATATACGAGAAATGTACGAGTACGAGTATGTCGTATACATTTTCGAATATTGGCACCTGAAGGTGAATATGTGGGTTGCTGCAGATCACGTTACTGTTGTGCATACAATTTATTTTGTACCGATCGGAATTATATGAACACTTTGGCGCAGTTTTGCCGTCCGCGTCGGTGTCGTCGGGATGTTCCGCATAATGTGAAATGGTAAGTTCGCCCCGCGTGTCGTATGTTCCATGCGCGAGTCAAAGCGTACGAGCTCAGGCGGCGAGCGCTTTCGCCGCGAAGAGAAAACGAAGGCAGCGTCGCTTGCTGCAGCGGTCGTGCTTCCTTACGCCGCCGTTTTGTTGAGTTGTGACAGGTTACATGCTGGATGATTTAGCTACGAGCCTTACTTCGTAGAAAGTTCGAATATGTGGCAATCGCATTCATTGCTTGGCTCTTCATGCGAGACTAAGTTTTTTTTTTTCGGTAGCCAAGTCGCTGATGCAATAACAAGTATACTTAATAAGAACGTGTTGTTGGGCGAGTTGGTGAGTACTTAACATCGTGGTTTAGCGCTAAAAAAGACAGACACATGTGAGACAGAAGAAGCGCCTGTCCTGTCTCTCACATGTGTCTGTGTTTTTTAGCGCTAAACCAAGATGTTAACAACCCCCAAGTATGGTTGGCAAAGTTAACAGGTGACCAAATACCGGATGAGTTCAGTAGCTGTGCATTACACGAGTTTTTGCTTCGTGATTCTTTCAGCTCGGTAAAGGGAGCTGGGAAAGCCCGCACAGTGCAGCCAATGACAGTCAAGTAAACAACAAATATGTTGTAACCGATTCTTTAACTCCGGTAGCATTGCATTTAATTTTGTTTGTACAGGTATTCCCTCCGTAGCGAGATCTTCACGTGACCAAGCTCTAATTCATGATTTTAAACTGTGTTTCGCTTTCAAAGTTAAATGTTCGTTTGCATCGCTCTGCGCCGCTTATCTTTAATTTAGCCGTCGGCATACTCGAGTGAAAGCAACGAAGGCACTCAGGTACGTCTTAACACGCACGCACCGTCGTCGTTGTTGCACGCTTCTAACGCGGGTATGTGGAGCGATTGGTGTGCATGTTTTGGGAACAGTACTGTAGGGCTGGGCAGTATGGAGATACAAGAATATCGCGATAATATCTTAGAGATGGTTTTGGTAATACGTATTTCTGTATCGAGATACATTTAAAAAATGCGCTTGCATGTCAGCAGTACCATGATTTTACGATGTATCGATTATATCGCGATACTGTGGAGGATACGGGTTAATCTTTACCCCCTCTTTATTTCCTTGTCGAAAATTTGCTGACGTGTTTCCAAAAGGGAAAGGCAGACAATTTTTTTGCGCTGAAAGAAGCTGAGGCGCCGGTCGCCAACAGACGAAAGGGACCTAAGAAGAGATATATGTGTGCTGCGGGACTTTCCAGCGGTGAAGGCGGTATTTATTCGTTATAAAACGAAATTCTTCTCGTCTGCAGCGATAGAGACACTTTTCTAGTTTGCGAGTCTTGAGCTGAGGCCGAACCGACGCTTTTTAGAAGACAGCCTATTTTAGAAGCTGTGGTTGCCTTAGTGCGATTGACGGAACAACCTTCTCAGCAAAATTGACCTTGTGCTTAAAATAAATGTATACTTTGTTCTTAATTTACTGCTGTTCGTTAGTAATTCGAGCGATATACTTGCAAGTCACTTGCAACATGCACTGCTACATTATTCCCAATATTATACTGCACTGAATAAATGTGTTTGCGGAGCATCACCATCCTCGAAATAAAAATGTATTCCAGTATCTATATTCCTGTATCTGGATTGCGAGACACTTTTTTCATCTTTTGTGGAAAGAATCTCCGAAATATCATAATACACTTTAAGTAAAAAAGACGCCAGGCCTGTGCTGGAAGCACAGCACAGTCGCAGCGAAAGCTGGAAGAGCGGAATTTCTAGAACCCGTTGTCAAATCTCTTGGGGCTACTAATACAAGTACACTAGCAACGTACCCACTACGCCACAAATCACAATTTTTGTGAAGTTGGGAAGCATTTACTACGCTATTATTCGTCATTCTGCGGAGAAACGAGGTACCATCTTTAAGGTATTATGTGCACTGTGTTGGTGCCACGGTTGATGAAGATGAAGAATTATGGCTGAGCCCTTTGTAATGGGTTGGAAGCTTTAAACGGCCAAGCAGTTACGTAATTCGCATTGTGTGACGCCCGGTCGCTATTTAACTCTCCCACCACCCTTTATAACATACGCCAACGTGAGAAAGAGATAGAGAGAGGCAATTAACTTCCTTGAGACCCTGAGGAAATGGATCATGGGAGCCTTATGGGCTTCCCTGGCAACCAATAGAAGTGCACTTGCGAGGAACCCACTACGCTATAAATCGTAATTTTTGTGAGGTAGGGAAGCAGCCACTATGCAATTTTTCGTCATTCTGCACAGAACCGTGGTACCTGCTAAACACCTGTAAGGCATTATGTGCACTTTGTTGATGACGTGGCTAATGACGATGAAGAATTATGGCAGACCCCTTTTCAATAGATTGGAAGCATCCAACAACCAATTGCGCAATTTGCATTGTGTGACGCCTGGTTACAGAATTGACGTCGCGTGACGCCTGCTTGTTATGTTACTCTTCTACAACGCTGTATTACATATAGTAAGTTGGTTCCTTCCCGACATGAAGTCTGTATAGGGTCTTTCTGCACAGCTGATTCAAGCACCGGTTTGTCTCTGAGGTAGAATACTGGGCTCCCACGCAGAGGGCCCAGGTTCGAACCCTGTTCCATCCCGGTAAATTTTTCTATTTCGCGCGATAGTGGTTACGGACACCGGCGGCGGCGGACAACTACGGCGCCAAAAACGGCTGTTGAAATGATCTCATAACAGCTTTCGCTGTAAAATTACCCGAAAGAGGAGTAACGGAGTTCAATAGGCGAGCGCGATGAACGCATAGACCGTTGAGAAGCAAGCGCAGGGGAATGCGTGCCGTGTGCAAACCAGGTAGTCTGCAAATGCATGAACCACGCGGGAGATGCAGGTCGTGTGCAGAGATACGTTCCGTGTGAAAACCGTTGTCAAGGGAACTAACCGTCCTCCTCGCTCGGGTCAATTTTCCCGCTTGTGTTCGTGCTGGCGTATTGGCGGTTGTCTGGCGCTCAGGGAGTTCGCCGATGTAGGAACTACACCTCGGTGCCTTTGATATACACGTATGCGTGGGTGAGCGTGTCGGGCTGCTTTTACGTTGCGCCGCACCCATGAAGTCCGGAGCTGGTCTCGACACGCCGCGACGCCGCGCTGTATATCTCCGGCGTAGTCACGGCACTGCGTCGCCACCGGCTGTGAATGGTGTCCGAGAAGACTGTAGTTCTACCGGATCCATGATTTCAATCTGACTCAGGGCACAAATCAGCACTGGATTCTTTCCCAAGTGTGTGATCGCTCTTTATTCTGCCGTACCTATCGCGTGCGCGAAACTGATAGCGATTGGCGGTAACGGACTCGATTGTGTTGTATATCGCGCTCACGAAATGTACCGCGAGGGTCGGCTTGGGCGTCAGCTCGCCTGTGCTTTGTGACCGCCTGGATATTGGCCGCCATTGTCGTCGGCCGCCCGGACGGTCGCTCACCGATTATTCGCCTTGTTTATGAGCTGCGAGCTCGCGATATTAGGCAGAGGCCTCGCCGCTGTTCCGCGACTCGTCTAAAACGCTGTCCGGCCGCCGGCAACGAGCTCGATTGTATGCCACGCGCTTGGGTTGGCGGGTGCTTTAGATAGCCGGCTTTAGCTGCGCTTCGGAACTCGGCGGAAATGGGTCGCCATTACCGTCGGCTTCCTGGACGCTCACTCGCAAGCAGCTCGGAGCCGTTCGTGGCGGCGGCCCCGCGTTCGCTCGCCCTTCTGCTCGAGATTCGGTGGCGGCTGCGGCGGCTGACGGGCTTACTCGAGTTGTACGACGCCGCTCGCAGAAATCTCGTCGGCTCGTTCGTCAACGAGCCGACGAGCCGACGGAGCCTACGGGGCGTAGCCGCATGAAGTCGGTGGTTGGCGTGTGACCCTCGCTGTCATGTGTGACTAACTGTTTGCAATATTTTTGTGCTTTGCAGGATACAGCCTTTTTCCAGAACGAGCAGAATGCTGTGTGCGCTGGCGCGTACAATGCCTGTCATCTATCGCTTCCGTTGGAGCAGCGTCACAAAAAGGGCTGTACGAGAAATGACAACGCAGCTGGACCTGCATTGGAGATTTTGCAGTGAATTCAATGAAAGGAACCGGAAACTTCATATGTATAAAGAAAAATAAAACTTTTTCTTTCGTTCTTGCATTGACTGCGAAAGCAGTGACTCACGCATGCCTAAATATATTCTCGCGTGTTCTTTTCCGCAGCATTTGTTGGTCACCACGGAAAAAAACACGCGAAAAAAGTATTAAGCCTTGCGGAGAGTAACGGCAGAAAATCATCCCTGGGGGTAAAAAGTTCATCCGAATGGAGAATTTGAGTGGACCGACCGTTCGTCCGGCAAGGTGCAACTGCGAAGACTAACGGTTGGCCGGTAAGGTGTAAATGTGAGGACCAAATGTTAGTCCATTGAGGTGATCTGTGGGGACTAACCGTTGGCCGGTAAGGTGTAAATGTGAATGTTAATCCATAGAGGTGATCTGTGGGCAGTAACTGTTAGACCCGATGCCGTTAGTCCTTAAAGGGATTAATGGCTGTGGCAGCCCCATAGTCCCCAAAGGGACGGACCACACACAATTTTATCGCCCTTTTCCTTAGAGTGTACGTCAAAGGCGTATATATATCAATATCTGTATTTAAGGCCCCGAGTACATGTATTGTATTCTGGAACATTTTCGTGGCCATCTCTGCCCATCCTTGAGGAGTAGCCTGCACGACCACAGCGAGCGATGTAATATGATTTTTATCTTATGATATTTCCAAACCCCGTACCGCAACCTTCTTTCATGAAAGATGAATGAGCAACGAAGAGTCCTGAAAACTAAAATTACTAAATAAATAACGGTACAAATATTCGCGCGAGCAATCTGAAATAAGTAATAAGGTAAGATGATTTGCTTTCGAAACTTTCAAGCTCTGCTATCGCAGCAGCGCGACCGCCAACGCAATTCGCTTATGGGTCTTAGGTTTACATTATATGACACATTTTAATGCTTATGCTTGCAAATCCAATCACATGGTGGGCGGTGAGGTGGGGGGGGGGGGATCTGTTGAAAAGAAAGAGTAACCGCATTAGAAAGTTGGCTGGGTTCCAACCAAAAGAACGTTTCGTTGGCCTGACTGTTGCCGGCTTTCCAATCGCTTTAAATTATCTCTGTCGGCGAACCCTAACCAACACTGAGCTGACTCAACTATTGAAAAGCACGAGAACATGCGCACACCCACGCCATGTAATTTTCAGCTAATCAGAAGCCACTGCGTACTTTGTAAACACACGGGCTTTTGGAAAGCGCATTATCGCGTGGTAATGCGAGACTCTGGCGACTTTTGCATTTGAATCATTCTTGCGCCAAAATTCACCCCTCTCATACATGAACATAGGCTTTAGATTTCTGGAAGCGGCAGTGGGTGGGCTTAATGCTGCGGTTCCTTTTTTGGCTTTTCTTCCTGTATCCATCCTCTTTGTGCTTTAGCCCCATTAGCGGCAAAGAGTCTACAGCATGCCGGACATGAAGTACCTCGTTGAGGTATGAGCCTGCATGATATTACTGTTAATCAGAAGACCTTGCAGGACATATTCAATTTTTTCTTTCCAGCGAATTCGTCCTTTCGGCTCCAGAGCGATGGGCGATGTTTCTGTCTATACAGTTACAATAACGATATTTTCTTTTGTGGGAGTTGACGGCAAAAATAAATTTTTCTAATGAGCCATGCAGAGATGCACATTTTGAGTACTAAGTGACCCCCGGTAGACGGCCACCGTAGCACCGTGCTGTGGGACACTCCAAAGCTACTATGTTTGCCATTTTTTCGCTGTGCGTTTTTACTTTTACACCTTTATATGCTTTATACGTCTCAGACACGTGTAGTAAATCTCTGCAGTCGATATACAGGGTGTCCCAACTATCACGCAGCACGATTTAAGTTCAGAGGAACGGAGTTACGCAAAGAAAACCTGTTGCACATTTTTCCTAGTACACTGGAGCCGCCACTACTAAAGTTTTTTAAGCAGGCTTAATTAATTAGTCATAGTTATGTTTGCAACTCGGCGAGTACTACTCACCTGATTGTAAACATTTCCTACCACGCGTGCTATAATCGCGACCACAGCCCTCACACCGATGCAGCGATGTCAATCGTTGGTTAATTTTACAATGCTCGCTGATTGTGGACGTCTCCAAAGAGCATGGCACTAGCGCTCTTCCGCGTTTCGGTTTCGGTTTCACCGGTGAAATTTTCGGGCTTTCATTACTCCGCAATAAGTACGACAGGCCGAATTTTCGAAATCTCAAAGCAGGAATGGGCTCTTCACTGGAAGAATTTCAATTCTCCTATTTGACCCAATTGCGTGTGTCGACTAATTAAGAACTTAACTAACCTAATTTCTATAATTGCAGGTGTAATTATTGATATCTCTGGTCATCTTAAGTTGTCTGCCGCTGCAGGAAAAGCAAATAAGAAAGCAGTGAGCAAGTATTCCAGTTCCTTTATTTTACAGCATTTTCGGGACATATACGTTCAGGCACCATCTATATATATATATATATATATATATATATATATATATATATATATATATATATATATATATATATATATATATATATATATATATACATACAGATATATATATATATATATATATATAGATATATATATATTATATATATATATATATATATATATATATATATATATATATATATATATATATATATTTATATATATATATATATTTATATTGGCGTGTTCTGTGGCGTGTTGTGAGGGCGCTTCTTCATTTCGCCATAATTGCCATTTTTTTCGTGTTCTTGTCCTCAATCGGCCTCTCATACGCTTCAGCTTTCTCTTGCACACAGACCTGTGGGTGCCCTGGATGAAATGTGTTCCACCCTCCTTCCTGTATAACTGCAAAGACAACAAGTGCAAGTCTTTCAAGCACGGCCCGTTGTCTCCCGACTAACTTCTGATTTGTGCGTGTATAGTCTCGAACTCTTATCCCTAATTCTTCCCAATCTAGGGCCTTGAAAACTTCCTGTAAACACGTGGTGATTAGCATTGGAGAGATCGTCTCCCTGCCGTATGCCCTTCTTTATTGGGATTCTGTCGATTTCTTTATGGAGGACTATAGTGGCTGTGGATCCGCTGTAGATTTCTTCCATTATGTTTATATAGGCTTCGTCGATGTCCTGATTCCGCAGTGCCTGCATGACTGCTGATGTCTCCACCGAATCAAATGCCTTCTTGTAATCTATGAAGGCTATGTATAGGGGTTGGTTGTATTCCGCGCATTAGGGATAAGAGTTAATGGAGAGCAGGGCTGGGCAGTATCGCGATACAAGAGTATCGCGATAGTATTTCAGAGATACTTTTGAGTATCTGTATTTTTGTATCGAGATACATTTGAAAAATGTATTTGTATCTCAGTAGTGAAATACATTTACGATGTATCGCCTGTATCGCGATACTATGCTGGACACGAGTATCTCGTTACATTGTTTTTTTTTTGTGTCGGAAATGAGTTGAGGCGTGTTTCCAATGGGGGAATGGCGTTTTTTTTTCTTTTTTGTGCCAAGACAAGCAAAGGCGCGCCGCCGGTCGCCGACAGATAGGGCGGCGATGGTTTCTGCTCAAGCACAGAATGGTCCATGTGGTAAAGCGCGCGACGCCGCAGACGGCAGAATCCCGGGGGCAGTCTTGTCGGCCTCTGCCGACGAAAGTCGCTGTCTCTCAAGGCCAGTGCGGCACCCCTAATTTTTTTCGGGTGGCAAGCTATTACTTCGCGACCTCCCGCGCAGATACCGCCTTGGAACAGGCTTTACATTGCTTCGCGTGCATTCAGTTCTCAAAGCGGCGGCACTTTCAAAAGCAGTTCCCGTAGTCGCGGCGGAAGGGACTAGAAGATGGCTATCTTTGACGCGCTTTCAGCCACCTCTCCAATGTCAGGGTGCGTTCCTAATTGATTACATGCGTGATAATAATAATAATATCTGGGGTTTAACGTCCCAAAACCACCATATGATTATGAGAGACGCCGTAGTGGAGGGCTCCGGAAATTTCGACCACCTGGGGTTCTTTAACGTGCACCTAAATCTAAGTACACGGGCCTCAAACATTTTCGCCTCCATCGAAAATGCAGCCGCCGCGGCCGGGATTCGATCCCGCGACCTTCGGGTCAGCGGTCGAGCGCCATAACCACTAGACCACCGTGGCGGGGCTTGATTACGTGCGTAAAACGGTCTTTTGTGGTAGCAGGCTCCCCCACCGCCGGAGGCGAATTCGCCTGTTCCGGCTTTCTGAAATGGGTCCTGGTAGCGTCGGTGGTGGTGACAGCTTCATTGAAGCTGACAGGGTCAGACGGCTTAGGATTCCGAAGGTGGGGACAGACTTCGGATTCTGAACAGTCAGAACAACCCAAGTGAGGGCAGAAGCGTTTCGGTATCTAGATGACCCTAGAAGAGATATCGCCACGCTGCACGGCAATCCGGCTATGAAAGCGATATTTATTCCCTATAACACGAATTTGTGCTCGCCTTCAGCGCTAGACAAACTTTTTTTCTTTCGTGAGTCTTGTGCTGAGGCTGAACCTACGCTGTTAGAAGACAGCCTATTTGAGATGCTCACACAGCAACCTTCTCAGCAAATCAGATCTTATGTGCAAAGTAAATGCATACTTTTTCTCAATTCACTGGTGTTCATTAGTGATTCGAGTGATTTGCTTAAAGTGTGCTATTTCTATAGCTTAGTTTGTTCGCCAAGTATGTCAATTTCGGTGTCCAATCCTTGTTACTGTTGCTGTGAAATAGTGTATTTTATTGCAATTGATACTTGTAATTATGTCATTATTGCTAATTATGTACGTTGTCCACCCCCTCCCTTGAAATGTCTTAATGACACTGAAGGTACTGTTATAAATAAATAAATGAACTGAACGTTTCGATGCGCTGTAACTTTATAAACAACATAATGCTGCACTAATAAGTGTCTTTGCATAGTATGAGCATCCTTGAAATAAAAAAAGTATTCCAGTATCTGTATCGCTGTAACTGTATTCCGGAATACTTTTTTCGTCTTATTGCAAAAGTATCTCCGAAATATCCCGTTACGTTAAAAGCAAATGTATCTCAGTATCTGTATTTTAGGCTTCCACTTCATGTATTTCGATATCTGTATTCCGGAATACTTTTCTGAGTATCTCTGCCCAGCCCTGATGGAGAGTATCTCAGTAACCTGCGATTTGCTGATGATATTGCATTGATGAGTAACGCGGGAGACGAATTACAGCTCATGATTACTGAACTGGATACGGAAAGTAGAAGAGTATGTCTGAAAAATTAATATGCATAAAACTAAAGTAATGTGGAACAATCTTGGCAGAGAACAGCGCTTTGCGATAGGGGGCGACACACTGGAAGTTGTAAAGGAGTACGTCTACTTAGGACAGGTAGTAACCGCGGAGCCGAACCATGAGATTGGAATAACTAGAAGAATAAGGATGGGGTGGGGCTCATTCGGCAAGCATTATCAAATCATGAATCGTAGTCTACCACTATCCCTCAAGAGGAAGGTATATAACAGCTGCATCTTACTGGTACTTACCTACGTAGCAGAAACCTGGAGACTTACAAAGAGGGTTCAACTTAAATTGAGGACGACGCAGCGAGCGATGGAAAGGAAAATGATAGGTATAACCTTAAGAGACAGGAAGATAACAGAGTGGGTCAGGGAACAAACTGGGGTTAAGGATATCATAGTTGAAATCAAGAAGAAGAAATGAGTTGAAGAAGAAGGCCCGGGCACGTAGCACGTAGGCAGGATAACCGTTAGTCATTAAGGGTAACTGACTGGACTCCAAGAGATGGCAAATGCGTGAGGGGCAGACAGAAAATTAGGTGGGTAGATGAGTATAAGAAGTTTGCAGGTATAACGTGGCAGCAGAAAGCCCAGGACCGGGTTGATTGGCGGAACATGGGAGAGGCTTTGCCCTGCAGTGGCCGTAGACAGGCTGATGATGATGATGGTGATAGTCTCGAAACTGGTTTTGGCTTCGATCGCTTTTGATCGATTGATTGTTTTTTCACTGCGATACCGCGCCTATTAACCCTCGCATTTATGAAGCCTGCTTCAGCTTTTTATTGCGATAGCAATTATATGGACAGTCTCGGCTGGATTTTGCCGTCGCCATCATGCACCGTATATGTATAAGTATGTATATATATATATATATATATATATATATATATATATATATATATATAAAAGCCCCAAAGAAAAATAATTCAGAAAAATGCTTCCGAGGCGCGGAATCGAACCAGGGACCTCTTACTCCGCAGCGAGTGGCGCTAACCACTACGCCACTGAACGCAGGTCCTCCACGTAGCTAACGGCGAGTGTTATATACACACCCTTTACCGCTGAACGGACTCAGAAACGGCCGGCGCTTATAAGCGTTTCTTCATTACCAGCGAGATGGCGCTAGGAGCGCGACGGGCGTAAAGCCCCTTGATCTAGAAAGTAGCGACACTCTCCTCCGCGCGCGCGTTTTCCTCCTCAATTCTCCTCGGATTTCTCCCCTCCCCTGGCCGGCGCGCTGCGCACGGCACGCTGAACCCTCCACTGGCTCGCCGCAGCCGCATTAAAATCACTGCGCGCGCTTGTTTAATCGGCCCCTTGAAGCGTCAAATGAGAACCTGTTTCTTCAGCAATAGTCATGACGAAAGTGGGCTTCCGATAGAACAAAGTGACAAATATGTTTTTAAAGACGCTTCGGTATATACAAATAAGCGCTTCGAAAAAATGAGTATATCAACTGGCGGCTGAGCGGTTTACCTTCCCGTCACCGCCTCGGCTGTCCTTAACACGGTGTATTAACGCATATAATGTAACCAGCATAAAGTATACGCGAGAATTTTTTTCATAATTGTGGTCTTGATGAGCTAAAAGAAGGCACCCAAGAAGGAATGTGGTGGTTTACTTAAATTGTGCCAAATGAGTGAGCCCGAAGCGTTTTTGTGTCAATGCCGCTGTCAGACACGCACGCACGCACACGATGCATGCACGCAGGCACACACACACGCTTATACACACGTGATAAAGACACGCACATACGTACACACACGGACATGCATACACACGCGATACAGACACGCACACACATAGATACACATGATCATACGCACGGGATACAGGCACGCACGCTCATACACACGCAATATAGATACGCACATACATACACACGCGCGTACACACGTGTTACAGACACACGTGCGTGGACATGCGAACAGACACGCACGCACTTACACATGCGCATACACACGCGATATGGACACGCACGCACGCACATACATACATTACACACGCGATACAGACACGCACGCACATACATACACACGCGATACAGTCACGCACGCACATACATACACACGCGACACAGACACGCACGCACATACATACACACGCGATACAGACACGCACGCACATACATACATACACACGCGATACAGTCACGCACGCACATACATACACACGCGACACAGACACGCACGCACATACATACACACGCGATACAGACACGCACGCACATACATACATACACACGCGATACAGACACGCACGGACATACATACATACACACGCGATACAGACACGCACGCACATATACACACGCGATACAGACACGCACGCTCATACATACACACACGCGCGATACAGACACGCACGCTCATACATACATACACACGCGATACAGACACGCACGCTCATACGTACATACACACGCGATACAGACACGCACGCACATACATACATACACACGCGATACAGACACGCACGCACATACATACACACGCAATGCAGACACGCACGCACATACATATACACGCCATGCAGACACGCACGCACATACATACACACGCGATGCAGACACGCACGCGCATAAATACACACGCGATACTGACACGCAGGCACATACATACACACGCGATACAGACACACACGTACATACACAGCGATACAGAAACGCACGCGCATGCACAAGTGATACAGAGTATACAGACACGCACGCGCTGGCGCACGCATATACACACACATACGTGCGTACACGCACAAACACCGCGAATACACAAACGCACGCACATGCACTCACACGTTAACACGTGCGCACACGCACATACAAACGCAGGCGCACATATGCGCACATACAAACACGCATACACCTGTACACATCCGTACACACACGCCTGGAGGGTTGACGCCTGGAGGGTTCATGGCGGGCGTGAGCAGCTGAAAGCGCGCGAAGTTTGCTTGCGCTCGCTTCTCGTGACGTCAGGGTCACCTGACTGGGAGCTATCGCGCGTCGCAGCCATTCAGCGTTGCGGATGCGCCGGCTCCGCGAAAGAGAGGGTGAAGAAGGAGGAGGTTGACGGCGCGGCGAGGATAAGCCGGCGTGGATAAAGGAGCGCCGCTACTTTCCAACATCAAGAGGCTTTAGACGGGCGCATGTAAAATTTGTCGGCGAGCTCGCTCGCTTCTTCTTATGTTTGCGGAGGGAGAACCTTGACCTTCCGCTGTCTGCTCGCGTGGTTTTCTCGTGGTGAGGGCAAGAGCGATGTTTCAACCTTTCACCGTGATGCCCGCGCTCATGTTACGAAGCGTACGATAGTCACTCGAGCTCAAGAGACGCCGTTAAACGAACAAACAGAAGATGAGCGCGAACTATCAAGTGTCACAGCTCGACACTTTAAGCACGCTAGTTTCCTTCGCTGCTTCGGCCGCCTTTGCAACGGGAGCGCTGTTCAAACTGAGAGTATCCATTGGCGAGCCTCACTTCGTATAGCATTAGTTTCTTGCTATCGCATTCATTGCTGGGTGTGTCCAGATAAGATCGAACACCAGGTCCCGGTCACCATTCCCGATTGTGATGAAATTTACTGTAGGCCTAGGCATTACACCCAGAACAATGGTTTCGCAGTTAGATTTGCGAAAAAAAAATTTCTTCGCCTGAAAAAAAATATACAAATTTTGGCCGCAAAAAACGCTTTTCAGCCAATTTCGTGATTTCTGAACTTTGAGCGCACCTAGGGAAAAACACGGTGCACTCCTTCGTCACAATATTTATTCCCCTCAAAGAACAAGTGAAATACAATCTTATTAGTCTATTATTTCTCTTGCTTGTCGAAGCACTTTTGAAGAAAAAAATCACAAACTTGGCAAATCGCACAAATACCTGTATTTCAGGAATTTGTTGCTGCAAGCAAGTTAGAGTGAGGATAATAAAAATCGCTCCATATTAACTTTGATACTTTCGCTCTCTTTTAAAATGATTTGCATGGTTTTATCGCGTATTGTTTTACTCTATAAGTGGGCTGAAACGTAAGTGATTTACCAAAAACGCCGAAATTTGAAAATGTTTTTCTCAAAAAGGCCATTTTTAATTTTTTTTTAAATCCCTCTGATTGAAGTCAAGGACGTCATCTACCAAAGTGCAGAAAAAAACGTTGCATTATTTTTGTTGCTAACAAGTTATAGTGCGTCAAATGTGACCATGCCAGCCTAGCGGCCGCGTCGTTCGTTATGGGCTGAAACTCGGATATAAGTTGCTAAAAATACTTGTTTTACGTGACATAATCACAAATCAGCAGCTCCACACCAATAAATGCGCAGCCCGGTGTCATGGTTCAGCAAGCTTTGTCATGCGATCAGCAGCTTGACAAACCCGCAGCAGCGGCCGCTCGATGCTGCGGGCACTCACATTACATGAGTGCCGCTTCGACTGCGGATGAGCTCCGCTTGAGCGCCAAACTACGCTCAGAGGACAAACCAGAGAAGGAAGGCATCACTGTGAAAGTTAAAGGCCGTTAAGTGCCAACAAATGTCATAATATTGTCACGACGCAAAAACAGCAGAAGTCGGATATACTCGTAGCACAGCTCACTTTAATTATGCGAGGCACTAGAAAAAAGGGATCGGGCGTGAACCTCGTCTTCCTCTCTTGCTGCGCGAGATCTTCTTTGTTGTCGCTGTGCAGATTGGATGCGGCATTTGCCTCCCTCCAGGAGAGCATCGTCCCGATGCGCTACTACAAAAGACGGTGTAGTAGACGTATAATGCAAGTTAATCTGCACAATAGGGCTTCATTCGTACAACATGCACAATTTCCGATTTGTGCTGGCGAGTTCGCGAGTGACTGTCCGGGATAACCTCATAGTTCACGTCACTTAGGCGTCGCACAACACTGTAGGGACCAAAATACCTCTTCAGTAATTTTTCAGAAAGTCCCCGTCGGCGAATAGGGCTCCAGACCCACACTTTCTCGCCTGGTTGATAGCTGACGTATCGATGTCGCAAGTTATAACGCTGTGCGTCGTAACTCTGCTGCCGGGATATTCGGACGCGTGCAAGCTGCCTCGCCTCTTCAGCTCGTTGAGTAAAAGTTTCAGCGTCCGTGTCGGTATCATTGCAGTCATGCAGCAACATAGAATCAAGCATCGTTGTCACTTCACGGCCATGAAGAAGACTAAATGGCGTCCTTCGCGTAGTCTCCTGCTGAGCTGTATTATAGGCGAACGTGACGTACGGTAGAATGTCGTCCCAATTTTTATGATCCACGTCTATGTACATACTCAGCATGTCGGCAATAGTCTTGTTGAGACGTTCTGTTAAGCCGTTGGTTTGTGGGTGGTAGGAGGTAGTTCTTCGATGAGCTGTTCCACTGAGCTCAAGCACTGTCTTCAGGAGCGTGGCCGTGAAAGCGGTACCTCTGTCCGTTATTATGACTGTCGGAGCACCATGCCTCAGAACGATGTTTTCAATGAAGAACCGTGCGGTTTCTACTGCGGTGCCGTTTGATAGAGCCTTTGTTTCTGCGTAGCGCGTAAGATAATCGGTGGCGACTATTACCCATTTGTTTCCAGCATGCGAAGTCGGAAATGGTCCTAGAAGGTCCATTCCGATTTGGGCAAACGGCATGGTGGGCACTTGAACTGGTTGCAACAATCCAGCTGGTTTTAAAGGTGGCGATTTCCGTCGTTGACAATCGAGGCACGTGCGCACGTAATGCTTCACAATGGCTGGAAGCCTTGACCAGTAGTATTTTTGTTGGATTCTGGCCAATGTGCGCGTGTATCCGAGATGGCCGGACGTCGGCTCATCGTGGCAAGCTCTCAGCACCTCTTCACGAATGGACGTCGGGACGACAAGTAGGTGGGTGCTTCCGCTGGAGGAAAAGTTCTTCTTATATAGCACACCACTGCGCAAGCAGAATGACGGCAGGCTCCTTGCAAATGTCCTAGGAATGCTTGTAGTCCGGCCATTCAAGAAATTAATAAGGGGAAGCAACTCGCTGTCTTCTTTCTGCTTACTCGAAATCGTGGCCGTGTCGACTACTCCTACAAACGCCATGTCATCATCTTCTGGGGCATCGTCTTGCTTTATCGGTGACCTGGATAAGCAATCGGCGTCGGAGTGTTGCCGTCCCGACTTGTACACGACCGTCATATCAAATTCTTGAAGGCGTAAGCTCCAACGTGCTAGCCGACCAGATGGGTCCTTCAAGTTGGTCAGCCAGCAAAGAGAGTGGTGGTCGCTGACCACGTGGAAGGAACGGCCGTAGAGATATGGGCGAAACTTCATGACTGCCCATACGACCGCAAGACATTCCTTTTCCGTTGTGGAGTAATTAGACTCGGCACGGGAAAGCGTCCTACTTGCGTATGCGATCACGCGCTCGGCTGAGTCTTGCCACTGGACGAGTACAGCGCCTAAACCTACGTTGCTGGCATCTGTGTGGATCATGGTAGGAGCGTCCTCGTCAAAGTGAGCAAGCACAGGCGCTGTCTGCAGGCACTGTCGCAGATCGTCAAATGCCGCTTGCTCATCGTCGCCCCATACGAAGGGAACGTCTTCTCTCGTTAGGTGTGTTAAAGGCGATGCTATGTGCGAGAAATTGGCAATAAATCTGCGGTAGTATGCGCAGAGGCCAAGAAAACGTCTCACTGCCTTCTTATCCGTTGGCGCCGAAAATTTTCTGACGGCCGCGATCTTGTCGGGGTCTGGTCGAACACCTTCATGGCTGACAACATGTCCTAAGAACTGAAGTTCCTTGAAACCGAAATGACATTTCTCAGGTTTCAGTGTCAGGCCGGCAGACCGTATTGCTCGAAATACCGTTAGCAGCCGTCTTAGGTGTTCGTCAAATGTTTCTGAGAAAACAATGACGTCGTCTAGATATACCAGACAAGTCTGCCACTTAAGGCCTGATAGGACGGTATCCATTAGTCTCTGAAATGTTGCTGGAGCTGAGCACAACCCGAAGGGCAAGACTTTAAACTCGTAAAGCCCATCAGGCGTTACAAAAGCAGTCTTTTCTCTGTCTCGCTCATCGACCTCAATTTGCCAGTACCCACTTTTGAGGTCCATCGACGAGAAGAAGCGTGCATGCCTCAGCCTGTCAAGCGAATCGTCGATACGCGGTAATGGGTATACGTCTTTTTAAATGCGAAGCATTTCTTAGCGAACCTCTGGCACTTTGAGCGTTTCTATCTACGTATCTATCTATCTATCTATCTATCTATCTAGCCGCCTACGTCTGGGTGCTCTCATGATCACCTCCTTAACTTGGTGTAGACAAAAACTGGCATGGGAGGGTAAGAGGATTGGACGAATATGACTGCCGGGTCATGACATGAATAACATTAAAATCTTGTCGCGTACGTCGTCAAACCCTTTCCACTAGACACGTGTGGCACATACCCGTTTACCACGGGCCGCGGTGTACGGGTATGCGCCACAGGTGATTGACAGTTTATATCTACCCAGGAACGGCGAGAACAGACATTGTTAACTTAAATGCTAGAGCGTTACGGAAAACCAACATCGGCAGCGTTGACTCAACGAATGGAAATAATGAAAATTATGATCCCAGCAGGAGTCGAACCCAAGCATTCTGCGTGGCAATCAGGTATTCTACCACTAAGCCACCGCCAGGTCTATACATTGGTTTGTAAAAACAGCCTACGCAGGCGTAATATCGGTGCAACGTCAATTGTGGTTGTGGTGCTGGCTATCTAATTTTACAAGAAAGCAATAAACACTACATGATACTCCTACGATGTCTACTCTTACGATACAGGCGTCATACCATATTAACATCTGTAGTTCCAGTGTTGGCTCCGCTTTTATAGCAGTCTAATAAACATTACGTTTGTATTCCTATGATTGGTTCAGCAAGCTATACTGAAGCATTGCTGGACCCCGGAGGAATACATTAACGAAAGTTACATATGATATCCACAGCACCGCACCGTACAGTGCACTTAGTCCGCCAGAACGATGCAGTGTCCTCTTCATTTCTTACGAGGCTGGGCGATGGCCTCATGCTGACCAAGGATGATGCCAGATTGATTGACAGCCGCTTTGTAGACTAGGCTACGTAGGCCACATACGCCCAGGTAGTCTACAAATACGACAAGCACCATCCAGTGATGTTGGTCTACGTAGCACTATCCAGGCCTACCAGCCTCGACGGCCTATACCTCACCAACGCGAAGGGTGGCTTGAGGTTCCAACATGTCGCCGGCTCTGTCGACAGACAATTTGTCGACGAAATGACCGAGGCATCCACGAATTCCAACAGCTCTACTATACCACATACTTCACTACACATGAACCCCTCGTCGCCACGATCACGACCGGATCCTATAACAAGTCATGACGAGCTGCTGGTGCTCACTGATCACGGTGATGATGCCCTTTTTCAAGAACTGTCAAGAACTTCTTGCACACATGCACACGGGTTCGTGAAACGTGCGTGCGTTCTCGGCACACGTACTCTACATAACAGCTTACCGCTTCTGGTGTTGGTCATACCCACGTTGCCATTGGCAGCGTTACCCAACCGTAAACAACTGGTTATATAACACATATGCGGCTCTTCAACATATATAAGTGTGCGTATAAAATTTATACAAATCTTTAGCGCCATTTTGTAACGTGTCGCTCAGCAAAAAAGTTACGCCACAGTCGCCTACCCGCCGCATGCTTCGCATAACATTGACTCCCACGGTACGTGGGATCTGCCGAATTTTTTTGTCACGCGGTTCAGCTTGCGGTAGTCGACACAGAAGCGTAAGCTGCCGTCTTTCTTTTTAACCAGCACTACCGGTGATGCCCAAGGGCTTTTTGACGGCTGGATGACGTCATCGTCGAGCATTTTCTGCACTTGTTCTTGGATTGCTTCGCGCTCTTTCGGTGCTACGCGGTATGGATTTTGTCGAATAGGTCTTGCTGTCTCTTCCGTTATAATCCGGTGCTTCGTCAGTGGCGTTTCATTTACCCTCGAGGTCGATGAGAAACAATCTTCGAACTGGTGCAGAAGATCTACAAGACGCTGCCTCTGCGCTGGTGATAAATCCATGCTCACGTCAACAGGCGGTGGTGCTGAAGCGGCTGGCGTCTCTTCCTGTTGCACTGCAAAACACTCGCGGACGTCTACAATCTCGTCGAAGTAAGCAACTGTGGTGCCCTCTGTAATGTGTCGACGCTCGTTGCTGAAGTTCGTCATCAGGACCTCTGCCTGCCCGTACACGATACTGACGAGACTTCTGGCAATGGCAACACCTCGAGTGAGTAAAAGCGTCGATACTTGTTCAGTGATACCTTCTCCAGTATGCTGCGTGTTGCAAGTGACAGAAACAAGGCGGCACGATAACGGTGGTATGGTCACGTCGTCGATGACACGCAGGGACTTGCGCTGTAGCGGTGCGCTATGATCCGCTGAAAAGGTCAGGACACCGTCCGGTATATTGATGATGGCGCCGTTTTCACGCAAGAAATCCATCCCTAGGATTGCCTGTTTACAACACTCGGAAAGAATAACGAAAGTTGCGACGAATGATGAATCCCCTATCTTGATTCTTGCGGTGCACTTTCCAATAGGTGTGAGCAGCTGCCCTCCAGCTCCTCTAATCTCAGGTCCCGTCCATTCCATTTTCACCTTCCTGAGCTTATTTGCCAGATTCTCACTCATTATTGAAAAGTCCGCACCAGTGTCGACCAGTGCCGTCACGTCGTGACCGTCAATCTTAAGTGTAATGTCGGCGGTAACAATTTGATCTGTCGTCGAGTCATTGCCAATTTTCGGCTCTTCGTTCAGCAGTAATGGGGGATTTTCAGCTTTTCGACGATTCGCAAACTTCCCCCCTGAGGTCGCTGCTTTTAGTTTCCCCGGCGTGGGCTGGGAGACCTCCCTCTCGCCATGTCAGTGGGGGTACGTCTATTAGAGGGGGAATAACGTCCTGGAGAAGGCGAGCGCGACCGGAACCCAGGAGAATCATCCCGCGAGGTCGTCATACCCGTGTCGATGTGAGGTCTTCCATTGAAATGGCGCCGAGGAGTAGTGGACGGAAAGCCTTGGTACCCTGTGACGCGATAAGGGCAATACCGAACGATGTGGCCTGGTTCACCACAATGAAAGCACAAAGGCCTGTAGTCAGGGGTACGCCAAATGTCGGTTTTGCGAAGTGGTGGTCGCATCGGCGTCGAAGTTTCCCTGTAGTACCAAGGCGCTGTCGGCGGCTGTGGCTGGTGGTACTGCTGCGGTGGCGGCCCATTCGATGGCTGTCGACGGACAATGTCTGCATACGTAGGTTTAACATTGTCGCTGTTCGTCTCGGGAAGCGAAAGCGCTTGCCTTATCTCCTGACGCACAACTTCGGTGACTGACGCAATTGCGCAGTCATTCGGCGTGGCGACGAGCTTCTTCACCTCTTGTACGATTTCTCGTATTAGTTGGCGCAAAGAACGCTCGTCAGGTGTTGTCACTGCGGTCACGGCTGTGGCGCTGACTGGCCCACTGTTGTTTGGGCGGTCATACTGGCGGTAGCGTAGGTGTAGTGCGCGTTCGATGGCTATCGCCTCCTTAGAAAATTCGTCGACGCTCGTAGGCGGGCTGCGCACGAGACCAGCAAAAAGCTGCTCCTTAACGCCGCGCATGAGGTGGCTGATCTTTTTGGCTTCGGACATATCCGGATCTGCCCGATGAAATAGACGGGCCATGTCCTCAACAAACGTCGCAACAGATTCATTTGGCTTCTGAATCCGTGATTCCAGGAGTCGCTGTGCATGGTCTCGTCTGTCGGTGCTTGCGAAAGTGTCCAGGAACTTCCGCCGGAACTCGTCCCACGATGACCACACGCGATTCGTGAACCATGTGCGGGCTCCGTCTTGAAGAGGGAAGTACACGTAGCCCAACTTCTGTCCGGCGTTCCACCCGTTAACGTTGGCTACGCGCTCGAACTCCTCGAGCCAGTCATCTGCGTCCTCATAGGTGTTGCCGTGGAAGTCCACCGGAATTTGAGGGTTCAAAACAGTCACCTGTGTCGTGCTTGGGCTGGTCATGTCTGGGACACTGCTTACAGGCGCGGTCATCCTTTCTGGCAAAGGACCGAACTCTGGGCTCAGGCCCAACAGGCGGCGGCTGGTGCGGTGAACGGGTGTGTCGACGCGCGGAAGTCTTTCTGGGCTAGATGCGGGGCTGCTGGCAGGTGTCCCGAACATGTACCCAGCTCCTCCACCAGTGTCACGACGCAGAAACAGCAGAAGTCGGATATACTCGTAGCACAGCTCACTTTAATTATGCGAGGCACTAGAAAAAAGGGATCGGGCGTGAACCTCGTCTTCCTCTCTTGCTGCGCGAGATCTTCTTTGTTGTCGCTGTGCAGATTGGATGCGGCAATATGCAACGAAAACTCTGCCGTCAATTTCCCAGTGAGCGCCTTCAATACAGCACGGATGTATTTTTTCCCCTTGCTGTTATGCCCGAAGCCGCATAATATCGTGATAAACGCTCGACTTGCGTTGAATATTCTATCTGCAGAGGCACAATACAGTATTGTAAAAGCGGTTCTTTAATGAAGTAAAGGACTTGGACACACTTCTTTTCACAGCCGGCTGACACAAGTGTTCTGGCACGAGATGAACAACTGCAGTTCGAGTTGCTCAACCATCGGAAGCACGTATGACAGCTTTCTTTAGATGTCAATGGCTTTCTTTTGTGTCATATGTTGCTCATAGAATGAACCTAATTATCTTTAGGCCATCAGAAGAGAGAAAGCAACACATGAGCGCACTACTGGAGGCGCTCACTGGGAAATTGCCGGCAGAGCTTTTGTTGCATACTATGACATTTGTTGGCACTTAACGGCCTTTAACTTCCACAGTGATGCATTCCTTCTCTCGTTTGTCCTCTGAGCGTAGTTTGGCGCTCAAGCGGAGCTCATCCGCAGTCGAAGCGGCACTCATGTAATGTGAGTGCCCACAGCATCGAGCGGCCGCTGCTGCGGGTTTGTCGTGCTGCTGATCGCAAGACAAAGCTTGCTGAACCATGACACCGGGCTGCGCATTTATTGGTGTGGAGCTGCTGATTTGTGATTATGTCACGTACGAGTATTTTTAGCAACTTATATCCGAGTTTCAGCCCATAACGAACGACGCGGCCGCTAGGCTGGCATGGTCACATTTGACGCACTATAACTTGTTAGCAACAAAAATAATGCAACGTTTTTTTGACGTCCTTGACTTCAATCAGAGGGATTTTTAAAAAAATTAAAAATGGCCTTTTTGAGAAAAACATTTTCAAATTTCGGCGTTTTTGGTAAACCACTTACGTTTCAGCCCACTTATCGAGTAAAACAAAACGCGATAAAACCATGCAAATTATTTTAAAAGAGAGCGAAAGTATCAAAGTTAATATGGAGCGATTGTTATTATCCTCACTTTAACTTGCTTGCAGCAATAAATTCCTGAAATACAGGTATTTTGTGCGATTTGCCAAGTTTGTGATTTTTTTCTTCAAAAGTGCTTCGACAAGCAAGGGAAATAATAGACTAATAAGATTGTATTTCACTTGTTCTCTAAGGGGAATAAATATTGTGACGAAGGAGTGCACCGTTTTTTTCCTAGGTGCGCTCAAAATTCAGAAACCGCGAAATTGGCGGAAAAGCGTTTTTTGGGGCCAAAATTTGTATATTTTTTTTCAGGCGAACAAAATTTTTTTTCGCAAAACTAACTGCGAAACCATTGTTCTGGGTGTAATGCCTAGGCCTACAGTAAATTTCATCACAATCGGGAGTGGTGACCGGGACCTCGTGTTCGATCTATCTGGACACACCCTGCTTCGCCCTTGCGGCGAAACTGTGATTTTTTTTCTTTTTGCCACCACCAGCACTCCTTCCTCTCTTTCCTTTCGCATTTCTTTCCTTCCTTCATTCTCGTCCCGTCGTTCCTTTCGGAGCAGCTGTCTTCTAATTTACGACTGCCCTTTCCTTACGTATATATACATCCTCTGGCTGAACCTTTTGATATAGCTTTTTACTTCATAGCTCATATCTGGAGGGTGCCTCTGGAGAGCTGTTCTTGCAACGTTAGAATAGCGAGTGCCGGGCCTTTTCACTTGGTAGTTATTATTGTTTGCTTGTTTGACTGCTTGTTCTTTCCGTATTGAGACTCTTTTATTGTAATCCAGGCATCACTCTGCGGCGTCTTCGCATATGTGTTCTTTTTCGCGTGTACGTAGTTTGCAAGATATCCTTTCAACTGGGACGTGGAGTTCTCGTATATCTGTCGCTATTATTTTGTGGTGCTTGTGGTAGCGCTGCGAAAGCTCTCATTGAAGAACAAAAAGAAACAATGAAATTGGCACGGAGATTGGAAAGACATACTATTACTTCCTCCTCTGTGCCCTCATTATTTGTGAGCGTCGACATAAGGGCGACGAATTTTTCCCAGTGATCCTCTGAGTTTCGTATCACTGCATGTGGACTGGATAATAAGGCAAATGCTCGTTTCTATGCACCTGGGCGCTGCGATGTCCACTTCTAAGTACGTGTAACGTCTACAGGTGCCAGGCGACGTTGAACTACCGAATTTACTCGAAAATATGCTGAGAACGAAATAAGTCGACCTCTAAATATTTTGTTCTGAGAGAAAGAAAAAGAAATTTTTCGAACTAGCCTGACCCATAGTTTCTTCAGAAAAGGAAAAATTGAAACATTACACGCATTTACAATAAACAGCACTTATTTACAATAAGCGCGCGCAAAACCCATGACTTGTCGATTCCCGCGAACAAAAGCAGAACCTTCGCGATCTGCATTTTCCCAACTGTTGGCGACAAAGTTTGCATAGAGTGATCATTGTTGTGTGGATGACGTTCTTTTTATTTCCCGACATTTCTCCATGGACAAAAAAAAAATAAGCCTGAGTGTACCAACGTGTGAGGCTACGTTGACCGAGTCGGAACTGTAGTCGGCAGTATTCGCGATAATCTTCGAACGTTTTTATTATACTTCCTAATATAGTTTTAATTTTCTTTTGTGCTATATAAGTTTACTGCAAGTAAATGTACTGTGTAATGCACCGGTGTAATTAGCGCTGCTTGAAGAACGATGGGCGCGACAGTGCAAATCTATTAGCTCGGTGCTTTTGCTCGATTTGATCACGATTGTAAGTCGAGTTTCTTTGATCCCGAAAGTAGGTCGACAGCCATTTATGGGTTGAATTTCTAAAATGAAAAAGAAAAAGAAAGAATGTCGAGCTGTATGTGTTATTTTCAACTACAATGTTGCTCGCTTCTTCTTCAGCTTGACTATTCAGACATGTAAAAATGTGTGCCGATATATCTGTAGCTTGCTGCCTTAACAGCGTGCTGCAAGTGAAGTTTGTCAAGCTCGTTACCAGTTTGTCTCTTTCCAGGTAAGAAACCGTCACTCTCAACTGGTCCTGCGGGTTTTGTTCTATGCTTACGCGATGCTCTGGCCCAGGAATGTGTGAGCTGCTTTCGGCGCCTGCCATGTACTCTCTTTTTGACTTCGCACACTACCCAACTACAGCTTCACGTCAAAGAAAATTCAGTAATCTTATCCACATTTACTTCTGGTCGTGGATAGCCTGCTTTGCAACGAGAGTCGATCATTATTAGATACAGTTGTGATTTTAGTTGTTGACGTGCCTATCATAATATATGTACACGGCATATGTCTTAGCATGGATTGCATGTACCACCGCGGTGTAGCTCAGCTGGAGAAGGCGCGTTCAATTCCCGGCGACGGTGGCCCCATTTCGAATGGGGATCAATGCAAGACCACCCGTGTACTTCGACTTAGATGTACGTTAAAGGAGACCTGCAACACTTTTTTTTTAATATGGTCAGAAAATGCTGCCGAGCGGTAGTCGAGGAACCTGTGAATATGTGAGCCAAACATTATATATATGTATATCTCAAACCACCGCATGTAATTTACTCTTATATTTCAGTCAGCTAGACATCGCTCACTCGTCTCTTGAAAAATGATGCCATAAACTTACCCTTTTACTGCATCTTGAGCACATTGGTCGTTTCTATCTATCTATCTATCTATCTATCTATCTATCTATCTATCTATCTATCTATCTATCTATCTATCTATCTATCTATCTATCTATCTATCTATCTATCTATCTATCTATCTATCTATCTATCTATCTATCTATCTATCTATCTATCTATCTATCTATCTATCTATCTATCTATCTATCTATCCGCCTACGTCTAGGCGCTCTCCTGGTCGTCTCCATGACTTGTAATATACCAAAATTGGCATAGCGGGGGATCTCTTTATGACGAACACGATTCACTGGTCATCACATGAATAACGCAAAATACCTGTCGCGTACGTCATGAAACCCTTTCTCTCAGTCACGTGTGGCACATACCCGCATATCAGAGTCCAGTGGCTGTTTTGAGCAACGTGATAGACATATGCATAGTTACCGAGGCCGCCGCGGGATGTCGCGACGTGCACTTACGACACTGCTAGGACACTACACGATAGTGTTGTATAGTGCTGGAATTGAACAAATTATGTAATTACATGGGCATGCTCCTGATCACACTGAAAGTGAGCGTTGCGTTCAAAGCAAACAAAAAAAAATAATAAATAATAAGGTGCTCATGGCCATGACGCGCGCTGTCGTACGGGCGTAGCTTCTTCTCCCCTCGTCATCCTCTCACCCCTCGTCTAGCTTTCAGCTCGCTGGGACGAAAGAAAATGCGCTTAAAACGTGCAACAAATCTCTGTAAACCCGCTTGCATTTGATGGATTATAAAAAAATATTTGCCGCAGTCGATTCCTAAGGCAATAAATGCCGATGTGTAAGTCAATCGATGATGATTTGAAAAAGTGTTGCAAGGACTCTTTAAAGAACCCCAGGGAGTCAGAACTGATCCGAAGTTCCTAGTACGGTGGGCCTCATAATTATGTCGATGTTTTGGCGCGTAAAACTCCTGAAATTTCTTGAATAGCGCAGATTTTAAGGGGACACTATACAGTAAAACGATTTTTCTCGTATTAGTAAACTACTCTTTTACGATACCACAAACACCGCGCTTGCTGGGAGAAGACGCTTAGTAAGCGAGAAATCGTGGAAAAAGAAAATGTGGTTGGCGACGCCACCTTGAAGTTTCCGCACCATACGACGTGGCGTCACATATTTTGACGGCGCTTACTAGGGCCTGAGTAGTTGTTAAACGGTAAAAATGAAGTGCACTCTCCTCTGAAGGGGCCATAGAGTTACCATACGAAGTTTGAGGAAATTTTGTTGAGCCAATGCCGCCAAAATACGACAAATACACTTTGAAATCCGTGATGTCACGCGTGAAGATTTTAGCGCGAAATTAAAAAAATGAAAATTTCAACTTCACTTTCTCCTTTATTATTACACATATGATGGTGAAATTAACGACATTATAGTTCTCAAAGTACAATTTATCAATCTAAACCAATTCAGTGTTTCTCTTTAGTGTCCCTTTAGTAGCGGTAGCATTTCATATGTCGGTAGTATGCCTTCATGTAATATCGTCACATGGTTGGGACGGTGAAGAACGCAACAGTCAAAGCGGTGAAGACTGAACTCTTTATTGAGAAGGTGTGCCGAGGAGAGCAAGTAACACTTACAGTGCATTGATACGGGCCAGCACAGTCGCCGGTCGTCAACAACCCGCTTCTTTAGTTTAAACGCGTCGCCCCGCCACGGTGGTCTAGCGGTTATGGCGCTCGACTGCTCACCCGAAGGTCGCGGTATCGAATCCCGGCCGCGGCGGCTGCATTTTCGATGGAGGCGAAAATGTCTGAGGCGCGTGTACTTCGATTTAGGTGCACGTTAAACAACCCCAGGTGGTCGAAATTTCCGGAGCCCTCCACTACGGCGTCTCTCATAATCATATCGTGGTTTTGGGCGTTAAACTCCAGATATTATTATTATTATTATTATAATTATTATTATTATTATTATTATTATTATTATTATTATTATTATTATTATTATTATTATTATTATTATTATTATTATTCAAACGCGTCGGCATTTATACATGCGGCATCGTAGATTCCACCGTTATCGCTGGTGTTTGCGTAGGTTCTAGAATGTACTCAACCACTCGGGTCATGTCCACAATCTGCATACAGCCATCGAAAATACTTGAGAAGGTTCCAATACATACAGGAGCGGCGTGCGTTGAGTGCTAACACATGTAACAGTTTTATACCGCTGTCACACCATAACACGCGAGGACTCCACTTAACTCCTCCGTCTTTACGTCGCTGGAGATGCGCTCCGTGTCACGCGGTCTCCCTTTAGCCAAGTTAAACGGAGCTCTTCGCGTAGAGAGTTCGACGATGTCCATTAGCGGCCGAATGGAGCTCTCTAGTTTCCAGTAAGCTGTAATTATGAATAAACTTCAGACACAAAATCACTGCTGTGAACGCAGTAATACGCTTCATCAGTATTAAGAGTTGTTTCACGGCATAATGCATTCATGAAGTGTATTTAGCAAAAAAAAAAAACGCAGTTTCGCCGCAAGCGCGAAGCTATGAATGCGATAGGAACGCGTTGGAATATTATACGAAGAAAGGCTAGCAGCGTACTCCTTTAGGAAACGCGGCCGCTGCAGCCAGCGAAGTGGCTGTTCTGAAAGGATGTAAGAATGGGCTTTTTGCTGGTGGTCATACAAGGCGAAACTTGAAGAGCACAAATAAGGACACAGACGAAGAAAGTGAAAGCAGGATGATGCGCTTTCTTCCGACAGACTATTTAATGAGGCGAGGAGATGCATATAGGCTGGGCCAATAAAGCAAAATAATAAAATACTATAGTACGAAACTAGGGGGAGGGGGAAAATCAATAAGGAACTTAAAATGCTACACATTGTCACGCGTAGAGTCACGACACTGCGTTTTGTTAAAACAATCACTCTTTTTTCGATAGGTCAATGGAGGCTGTACTAATGCCAGAAGCCCCTAATTTGGCTATGGACATGTGTTCTACCGGTCATACGACAATCGTGCACAATAGACAGCGCAACACAGTAGGTTATACAACTACTTTCTCGGCTCTCTCGGTCTTTTACTGTGCGCTTATCTCTGGAATGCAAACGGTCTCCCTCGAGTACCTCGTCTCATCCACTGTCAGGCGCAAGCTTTCCGTGGCTTCAATTACATGACCTGGCTACTGCTTCCCAGAAGCAGGCTCGGGCACGGCCGGTCTGGAGGCTCGCGCTCGCTCCTTCCTTTACGGCCTGCGCACGGGAAGCTGCTTCTACCTATGGCCGCAAATTCGTGGGGGCGCTCCGAGCCAACCCGCTCCCGGCCGTTGCGGAGGCTAGTGCGCACACGGAGTGCTTGGCTTCGGACTTAACGTGGCTCTTTCTGAAGTTACTTTATATGGTATGCATGGTACCAATGCGATAGGAACATGGTAGCAAGTACAGTGTTCTTGTAGTAGCAAGTATGACTCTGGTAAATTCCGCTTTTCAGAAGTGGTGGCGCAGGCCACTCATACGCCCGTTGCTGTTGCTGGGCAGAGTATCGACGTGGTTATAACAAAGCCTTTTTCTAGTTTTCGGTAACGATGATGAATATTGCATTTGGCGCGCATGTGCGATCGTGCGTCGCACCCAGAATGCTCGGCCGCATGATCCGTCACCGACCGGCGCAAGAAATGACGCAAAACTTATACTTTGGGAAAAAATGGTTTAGCAAACGTTTATTTCAAATGCACATGCCGGCCGTCGCTGCACTTGAAAATAACAAAATTGCACATTTTTTGTAGAAGGCATCATAATTCGTGCTTTAATATTGAAATAAGTACTTCAAAAAGGTGAAAGTCGCTGCATGATGGGGACGGCCTCTGCTTTCCGCAAGTAGCTTTGAGTCGCAATCACAGTAGCAGGAATAATAATAATAATAATAATAATAATAATAATAATAATAATAATAATAATAATAATAATAATAATAATAATAATAATAATAATAACCTAATACATTGTTCCTCATCAGCAGGGAGTTGGTGAAATGACATGCCGGCAGTCTTTCCAGACCACGACTTGCAAAATGACACACAACAGTACACTATCTGCCCGCTGTGCGAACGCTGAACCAGAACGCCAAGCACACACGAAGGTCACTTCGCAAAAGCAGGCAGGCACGAACACTGAGAATACGTCGGGGAAACTCACTGCGACACGTATATCCAAGTGCGGTGCGTACAGCAGCAAGCTACTTTCCCGAATGACGCGACCGGTCTACAATCCGATATCTTCATGAAGTAACTTCATGCATCAGTCATTTGGCATCCCCACCGGATAACCCTAACTAATCTACTGGAAGCCGTTCAGAATAAATCGGCACGATTTATCTTATCATCATAATCGCGATTTCAAAGCGTTTCATCTTTGAAAGAAACGCTGAACATGCCGCCGCTTGCTGTGCCACTGCAGTTGCCAAAGTTTGCCGTTCTACACAGAAGCACCCCCCGAAAAAAAATTCGTGGGTATGGCCCTGCTGTCCCCACACACACATGTACTTCTTTACCGCTTCTTATAACCGGAAGAAGTAATTAGCACGATAAATTGGCCGGGCACAGCTGGTTTACAATACGAAGCGCATGCGGCGCAACGCGCTTTGGGGGTTGGCTCGCGACGCCCTCACGCGGAGCGCGCCGTCGTGACTGTATAGAAAACATTCCATTGTACTCCCGGCGGCTCCTCAGGCCGTAAGGAAGGGAGCGAACGCGCGCCTCCAGAACGGCCGTGGCTCGGGTTGAAGGCCGAGGCGTGGCGACGCGTGGTGCGAGGGGAGCGATGTCAGGCTTGCTTCCCGTAACCGTTCGAGGAGGGAGCGGAGGTCTGTGCAGCATTACCTTAACGACCGGCATGGCGGTTGCGGCTCGCTGAGCGTGGTGAAGCGGTGACAAGGCGCCCATGGCTGCAACACCGATGTATCTTGCGCGTGGTATGCGAACCTGCTGTCACTTGTGGTATTTGGTGAGAGTGGGCCTACCGACACGTTGAGCAAAGACGTGAAAACGGATTTTCGAGGCATTCACGTCGCGACAAATCGCTCAAACCGTGGGAGCAGGAGAGAGAAAGCCATTATGTGAAAGATTGCCAAAAGGCCTGTCGAAAGAGTAAAAACACTGCTATCGAGATTATGTACAGCCCAGTAAGGAGTGGCTTAAATCGAGTGCTTAACTGATTGGCTAAGAGAATGTGGAGGCGGACCAGCAGTGGTCACCAGCTCCCCTCTTCTCTATTCACCGCAATTTATTAAAGACTGCATGCAACACACTTTCCTTCAGTCTATGCTGTAATCGCTGATGAGGCATCGAAGGCTTTCGGCTTAGTAACAGAAATTATCTTGTATAGGACAGATAATGACGCTACATTATTAATGAGGCCGTGTTTTACAACTTTGTGCTTACCTATGGCACCGCTCCACGCAGAAAGGAACGGTGAAGTTCAAGCGTCTCAAGTCTTACATTCTATCCTCCTTCGCTTATTGCCAGGCAATATATCCTGAGAAGAATAATTTACGAGGACTGGCTGAGCGCTTGCGAGTGGGAGTTCAGCCGCTCGCTAGCCATAGGTGCCGAAACGCTGTCCATTTTGCGCCGGTTGTCGAGCCACTCCTATGAACTTCGACGAAATTGTGCGATTGCGAGCCTATTAACAAATCTTTACACGCGCAGACTGCAAAAAGGTGCATGCACCGACTGGCGTTTCTCTTTAGCTGTGGGTTCATTGCTGTTGCCCTTGCGTTGCCATCGTGTTATCATTTTTTTCGTACCCCCTTCCTGCTCCTGCAATACAAGGACTGTTTCTCGTCGTCATCGCGGGTCCGACCAACAGCCCTTGCTCAGCACCGCATTATAACAGAAGAAAATTCTCGACCACTCCGTCAGAGCCCCTACAGAGTTTCGACTCGAGAGCGCGATGCGATAAAGAAACAAGTCCACAAGATGCTACGCGACAACGTCTTCCAGCCGTCCAAGAGTCCGTGGGCGTCACCCGTGGTGTTAGTGAAGAAGGACGGGACATTGCGCTTCTGCGTTGATTATCGGCGCCTGAACAAAATCACAAAGAAGGACGTGGACTCCCTCCCATGGGTAGATGACACCCTGGATCGACTTCACAACGCGACGTACTTTTCGTCGATGGACCTCAAGACTGGCTATTGGCAGATCGAAGTAGACGAAAGAGACCGAGAAAAGACCGCTTTTATAACAACCGACGGCCTCTTTGAGTTCAAGGTCATGCCTTTCGGTCTCTGCTCGGCACCTGCGACGTTCCAGCGCGTCATGGACACAGTATTGGCCGGATTGAAGTGGCAGACGTGCCTTGTGTATTTCGACGACGTCGTCGTGTTTTCCTCGACCTTCGACGAGCATCTCCGGTGGCTTCAGGCAGTACTTCAAGCTATCAAGACCTCTGGACTGACCCTGAAGCCAGAAAAGTGTCGATTCGCGTACGACGAGCTCTTGTTTCTGGGCCATGTGATCAGCAAGTCTGGAGTGCGCCCAGACCCGCGGAAAACAGCTGCCATCGCCGACTTCGCGCCACCCACCGACAAGAAGGCCGTGCGCCGATGTCTCGGCTTATGCGCCTATTACAGACGATTCGTCAAAAACTTTTCACGGATCGCCGAACCACTGACGCTTCTCACGAAGACTAACGTGAAATTCAGGTGGGAAACGGCGCAAGTGCAAGCCTTTCAAGAACTTAAACGACGCCTGCAGACGCCACCCATACTTGCGCATTTCGACGATTGCGCCGATACGGAAATACACACCGACGCAAGCAGCGTAGGACTTGGTGCCGTCCTTGTGCAAAAGACTGACAGGCTTGAAAGGGTTATCAGTTATGCTAGCTGGTCACTATTCAAGGCAGAAGCAAACTATTCCACAACAGAACAGGAATGCCTTGCCATCCTCTGGGCTACGTCAAAGTTTCGCCCCTACCTCTATGGCAGGCCCTTCAAAGTTGTCAGTGACCATCACGCCTTATGTTGGCTAGCTAACTTGAAGGACCCTTCAGGTCGTCTCGCACGATGGAGTCTGAGGCTTCAAGAATTCGATATTACCGTCGGGTACAAGTCCGGACGAAAACACTCTGATGCCGTTTGCCTGTCTCGTGCCCCCTTCGACGCGCCGCCGCAAGACAACGACGATGACTGCTTCCTCGGAACTATAAGTGCCGACGACTTCGCCGAAAGGCAACGGGCCGACACGGAACTGGGGGGCCTTATTGAGTACCTCGAGTGCAAGACAGCCGTTGTTCCGAAGGTATTCAAGCGAGGACTGCCGTCGTTTTTCTTACGGAACGGCGTTCTCCTGAAGAAGTTCTCGCCACTTCGAACCGACTATCTTCTCGTCGTGCCCTCATCATTGCGACCAGAAGTCCTCCAGGCCCTACACGACGACCCGACGGCTGGACACCTCGCTCTTTCCCGCACGTTCGCCAGAATACAGGAAAAATACTACTGGCCACGCCTTTTTGCCAACGTCACCCACTACGTTAAGACTTGCCGAGATTGCCAGCGACGGAAGACACCGCCGGCTAGGCCAGCGGGGCTTCTGCAGCCAATCAAACCACCTCACCGGCCGTTCCAGCAAATTGGGAGGGACCTACCGGGGCCGTTGCCGACGTCGACTTCCGGCAACAAGTGGATCGTCGTAGCAACTGACTACCTCACCCGCTACGCCGAGACAAAGGCCTTGCCCAAAGGCAGCGTCGCCGAGGTAGCCAAGTTCTTCGTGGAGAACATCGTCTTGCGTCATGGCGCCCCAGAGGTCCTCATCACAGACAGAGGTACCGCCTTTACTGCGGACTTAACTCGGGCGATCTTCAAATACAGCGAGACGAGCCACCGCCGCTCCACCGCCTACCACCCGCAGACCAATGGCCTCACCGAACGTCTAAATAAGACCATCGCTGACATGCTGGTCATGTACGTCGACGTTGAGCACAAGACGTGGGACACCGTCCTTCCGTACGTGACCTTCGCCTACAACACGGCCGTCCAAGAAACAACGCAGGTGACGCCGTACAAGTTGGTCTACGGAAGGAGCCCGCGACGACGCTCGACGCCATGCTACCGAACGTCACCGATGAAGAAAACCTTGACGCAGCCGCTTACTTACAACGTGCCGAAGAAGCTCGAGAACTCGCCTGCCTGCGCATCAAGACCCAGCAGTACACCGAAAGTCGTCGCTACAATCTTCGACGACGCTTCGTGGAATACCAGCCCGGCGACCGTGTTTCGGTCTGGACGCCGATACGGCGACGTGGGCTTAGCGAAAAACTCCTTCGGCGATACTTCGAGCCATACAAGGGTCTTCGACGCCTCGGCGCTCTTGACAGCGAGGTCATCCCGGACGGCATTACGAACTCCCAGCGACGCCGCGCACGACCTGAACTCATCCATGTCGTGCGCCTTAAGCCGTTTTTTGCGCGTTAGCGAACCTGCGGACTCTACTTTTCCTTTGTTATTGTAATTGATTTATGTATGCACTTGTTTTTTTTCTGGCTTGCTTTTTCTTTCACAAGCATCGGGACGATGCTTTTTCAGAGGGGGCAATGGCACGCCCACTGGTTGTTTTATTTTGATGTATTCGGGTTTGACCAGCAAGGACGTTTATCAACGATCGAGGCTGTCCGCAAAGCAGTGTTCGAGAAGTTTCGCGATTGTAGTAGATCGTTTTCTTAAGATTGCGCGCCGCCCGTGAATGTTCCAGCTTTGTCGAGAGATAATGCCACCACAACCGATATTGCTGGAAAGTTCGATAGCGCCCGTATAAAAGCAGACGCGCTTGACCGCTTGTCAGTTGATCGACGGTCGACGCTCTGTTCGCGGCTATCACGTATTGCTGTAGTTTGACTTTCAGTTTCCCGGCCACAAGTTCGGCCAAATAAAAAGTTTCATCTCGGATACGCTGTCTGCTGCCTTTGTCGACGTCACGACCACGTGACAATATACACCGAAACTGGTATTGCGCAATGGGACTGTATAAAAAACATGAAGAACAGGTGGTAACATGAACACCATGATATGCATGTCATGTATGTCATGATTTACATGCCACGCTCATGGTGTATTCGCGGCCGTTTCGCTCGCTTCCTGTACACGAAAATTGGTGTTGCGCGATGTGACTGCATGACGAACATAAATCACAGGTCCTAACTTGCAAATCATGTTATGATGTCATGTACGGTATGATTTACATGACACTGTCATGGTGCGCTTCCTGTCGTTTTGTTAACTGGCTATATAACAAAATTGGTATGGCATGACACGAGGGCGTGATGAACATAAATGACAGGTCATGCATTGTATTGTTCAAGTAATCTACCTCAAAGAGGTAGATTACTTGAACGCCTGCCACTAATCGAGTTTAGTGTGTGCTAAGGTTACTCGTGACTTTGACTTTCCTCGTTTATATATGTGCAGGGGCGTAGCCAAGGGGGGGGTTGGGGGGGTTCAAACCCCCCCCGAAATTTTTCAATTTTGCTTGCATATATAGGCACGCACACATACAAACGCACGCACGAACATACATAAAGTATGGTTGAACCCCCCCCCCCCCGAAAAAAATTTCTGGCTACGCCCCTGTATATGTGTGTGCTTTTCGAATAAAATCAGTTGATAGTTTGCGCTTGTTCGTCTCCCATCTTCTCTCGTCGTGGTATTTGCGCTAATTATACCATATGCATTGTATATAGCAGAATATACGTATCATAATCATGGTATATACCAGATATTGCATGCATGCGTGCATGGCAAACATGCGATATATCGTGAACCAGATGCCATGTTTTGAATAACTTCATTTGCCTCAAAGACAAAAAAGGCGATGTATGCAGCTCTTTGCTGGCTCCTTCGCATTACATCGATTCCCACAGTGCGTGGAATCTGCCGGTTTTACAGCGAAAGCTGTTATGAGATCATTTCACCGGCCGTTTTTGGCGCCGTAGTTGTCCGCCGCCGCCGCCGCCGGTGTCCGTAACCACTATCGCTTAAAATAAGAAAAAAAAAAACGAAATAAGAATGTTCCAGGATGGAACGAGGTTCGAACCTGGGCCCACTGCGTGAGAGCCCAGTATTCAACCTCTGAGCCATGCCGGTGCTTGAAACTGCTTTGCAAAAAGGTCCTATACAGGCTTCATGTCGGGACGGAACCACATTAACATATGCAATATAGCGTGGTAGAAGAGTAAAATAAACACCAAGCGTCGCACAATGCGAATTCTGTAATCAGGCGTCACACAATGCGAATTGCGCAACGAGAAAGTTGTTGAATGCTTCCAACCCATTACAAAGGGCTCCGCCATAATTCTTCATCGTCATCAGGCACAGCATCAACAAAGTGCGCATAATGCCTTACATGCGTTTAGCAGGTACCACGGCTCTCCGTAGAATGACGAAAAATAGCATAATGCCTGCTTTCCTACTTCTCAAAAATTACAATGATTTATAGCAGAGTGGGTTCCTCGCAAGTGCACTTGTATTAGTTGCCAAGGAAGCCCATAAGCGCATGATCCATTTCCTCGGGGTCTCAGTAAAATTCTTCGCGCCCCCCCCCACCTCTCTCTCCCACGTCAACGTATGTTATACAGCATGGCGGGAGAGGGACATAGCGACCGGGCGTCGCCTAATGCAAATTACATAACTGGTGGCCGTTTAAAGCTTCCAACCCATTACAAAGGGTTGAGCCATAATTCTTCATCGTCATCAGTCGTCGCGTCAACAAAGTGCACATAATGCTTACAGACGTGTAGCTGGTGCCTCGCTTCTCCGCAGAATGACGGATAATGGCTTAGTAGGTGCTTCCCAACTTCACAAAAATAGTGATTTATGGCGTAGTGGGTACCTTGCTAGTGTGCTCGTATTAGTAGCCCCAAGAGAGCTTACAACGGTGCTTTAGAAACGCCGCTCTTCCAGCTTTCGCTGTGACTATGCTGCGGTTTCAGCGCAGGCCTGGGTTTTTTTATAAGTGTTTGGTGCGAAATCCAGTCACATGCTTTTGAAAATTCGAGTGAGATAAGGTTGATCTGCTTTTTATGGTTAATGGCCGATGACAATTTATGTATTAATTCGGTAAGTTGCGTAACGGTGGAAAGACCTTTACGAAACCCGTGCTCAGATGGTGTCAAAATGTTGTCGTTCTCAGGGTAAGTAGTTATATGTTTAGGAATAATGTGCCCCAATATTTTACAGATTGTGCTTGTTAAGGATATCGGGCGATAATTAGCGACGTCAGCTTCGCTACCCGATTTGTGAATTGGTATGACCTGTGCCATTTTCCAGTCATTGGGCAGTGAAGATTTTGTCAGGGACACGTTAAATATAATACACAGATATTTAGTTATCCATTCGGCGTAATGGGTGAGAAACTCATTCGGTATAATATGAGGCCCTTGTTGTTTCTTGATCTTTGTTTCTAGCCGGATGGAGGTTGGAGTTGCAGTCGACGCGAAGCTTCGCTTCTCTATCGCCTTTGGTTGGGAGTTGTTTTTACGAAGGCATATACAACGTTAATCGATGACTGACAGCGCGGCATGCCATGTTTGCGGCACCGAAGAAAACATCGAACACTTGCTGTGCTTAAAAGCGAGTGAATGCGAGCTAGTTGGTAAGAATCCATGGTTAAAACAGCGCGAAGAAGACGCGGACAAGAAAGAACACAGGACTAGTGCTGGGGAACACAGCGCTAGTCCAGTGTTCTTCCTTGTCCGCGTCTTCTTTGCGCTGTTTTTAACTTGCTGTGCCTTTCATTCTAAAAAGACAGGGCGTGCAAACACGGACACAAGAAAGAAGTCAGGACACCACACCAATAGCTCAGCTCTCTGTTATTCTACCAACTAGCTCAGCTCACTGTTATTCTATACTTGCTGTGCCAGTGCGCTCGTTTTGCTTCGGAGAGATAAGTATTGTCCAACGCACTGCGGCGACCGGATGCCAATTTCCGTGCAGGTGCTACTACAGCACCGTCCACATCTCTCGACGTCCCACAAGGCAGTGAAAGCACTCTTGCGTTGTTTGAGAACGACGGGCTTGTGCGAATGTCTCTGACTTGTGGTGCAATCCCGCATGCTTTAGTAAATGCACTGCATCTCTTCTCTCTCTCTCTTTTATTTCTCTTCCCTTTTCTCTATTTCTCGTCTTTCTATTCCCCTTCCCCAATCCCCCAGTGTAAGGTAGCCAACCGGAAGTGTTTCTGGTTAACCTCCCTGCCTTCACCTTTTCCTGTTTCCTTCCTTTCTTGGTCAAATATACCTGCTTCCTTTATGCAGAGAGGTTCAGTGGGGATGAAGCCATGAACTTCGAGAGGTGGTGGGATGTCGTTGTCTGTAGTGAAAACTGAGTGAGAGTAGTTGTTGAACAGAATAGCTCGGTCTCTGCTTTCTTCTGGATACTTTGTACTATCTTTTTTATTTTTTTAATTCAGGTAGTTCTAAAATTTTTGAGGGGCATCATTAAGAAAATTGAGTAGTGTATAAGAAAAGTAGTGTCTACGGCATTGTGGCACCGAACAAAACCTCACCATGGAAAACGAAGAGTTTTCTGCGGATACGGAAGACAGAATCACGATGTCAAAACAGCATCCCCATACACGTCCACGCACAGCACGAAACCCGTATCCACACTAATGGGGCGACGGTGCTACCACATATAGGTCGATCTTGTAAGTTCACAGCCTAACATACGCCCTTTAAGGTGAGGCCATGTGTCTGAAAAAAATTTTAACAAGCAATAATCACTACATAATATTAGTCTACATTGTAAAGAAGACCTTTTTAGGAGGATGTTAGCATTATAAAGGAAGTCCTAATTTTTGTAAATTTCTCACAATTAAAAAAATCATTAACAGTGGGCCTCACGCGAACATTCCTAACTCAAATTCCACTCAACAAAAAAATCGAATTTTTGCAGAGATATAAAAGAAGCTTTGGCCAGTGCAATGAACCAAAACAAATGAGATCAGATGAACACTAAGATCATAGTGATTAAATAACCAAAAAATTATGCACTAACACTAGGGGCACCTTCGTATAACAGGTAGCCATAATAAATATTGTGGCACGATTTTACTCATTGAGGTTCATCGTACATCCACTAATGTTAAGGAAGTGTGCCCAGTTTAATGAAAAATCTTTATTAGCAAAAACGTTATGAATGTTCGCGTACGGAAAAATACCAAAAATGTTAGTTCTGAGAACATCAGCAAAAAAGATTTGAAACAGGTGCAGCGCTTACACAAGGTGACCAAGAGCCCTAAAATCCTCGATATTTGTAGTTAGTTCCATCCTGGAGCTTACTCTTGTGTGCGATTGCTTGAGCGACAAAGTCCGTTTTCTTTTCTAGCTTGCTTTGTAGCATCAGTGCCATGATAGGATGCTTTCGCGATGCGGTGCCGATCGTTTGTGAGGCACGTTTTTGCAGTGTAAAGGCCAGGCTCGAAGCAAACTTGCTTCAAAATATCAAATCTGCTTCTGCTGAAGTAGAGCACCAAGTCGGGCTAGTTGGTTAAGATTCATTATGACGACTAAAACTGCGCTAAAAACACAAAGACAAAGACGAGGAAAACGCGAGTCCTGTTTTCCTCGTCTTTGTCTCTGCTTCTGCTGCTATTAATAAAATGACACACAGCATCATACAAAGCCAATTTAATGATTTACAGGCTCACATTGGTGTCCTTGAGGTGCACGACGTTGTACATCCACCTATAGAGACGTTTATTACTTTTATGAATAAAAATGGTGGGTTTACAATGCTATTAGATCATTATTACATGTTCGACCTTGACATGATTGTTAAATAACCAACCAAGTACTACATATCAAGCTAATTTTATGATGGACACAAAACTGGCACTTTCAGTTTCAGTTTCGTCGATATACGGGTGGGCTAACATTTTTGCTTGTATCTTGTGGGGATCGAGAGCGTCCTCCTACCTGGCGCCTCGTTCCCCAGCTGCCGCGCGCGTGCCGGCCGCGTAGCCCGGGCGCACTTAGGCACCGGCAATCGCCAAGATGGCGGCCAGGGCGCCTCTTTGTCTGGGCGAGCCAAGCGTCGGCTCCGTCCCGCGCTGGCATGTCCGGACACGCTACGCTGGCGTGCTGCGCGGGCCTACGTCACAACGCAGCGCCATTCCCCATTGGGCCGCTGGTGACATCCTCCTCTCCAACGAGCTAAGATGCGCCCGACGAGCCGACGATTCGCTCGCGGCGGGGGATGCTCTCAGGATAGCACGAGAGGTTGACGCGCTGCTCTAGCAGGCGGCTTCTCGTTCGTGTGCTCGACCGCTGCCCTTTGTGTGGTAGTCTTAGCGCCGCTGGCAAGCGTACTCGATCGGTCTTGCGGAGTTCCCCTTACGGCCTGCAAGCCTGTTACTGTCGTACTGTGCTGCATCTTGGGTTAATAAAACCCGTTGTTGTTGTTACCCTGCCTCGTGCGTGGTTTCTGCGCCGTGGCGGAGAAAACGACGAACCCGGCCGCAGCGTCGTCGCACGCAGCGGCAGTGGAGAACGTCGCGTCCCTGCACGGTCGCGCTCGTAGGTAAGCCTAGTGCAAACCTATCTCCACAATCTTTGGAAAGAAATTGGGTAGACAAAAAACTTTATGCTGCAAAAGCAAAAAATTACATTTCGAAAAACAAAAATTGGTTTTTCCAGTTTGCCTCATACCTTAAAGCAGATGAACCTTAGTTTTCCTGCTATGGTTTTTTTTCTGCCGACTTTTCCGCCACCAATCCTCTGACCGCCTTTTCCTTATCTCTGTAGCGGACCTATTTACCTTTCCATCGTTGTCCCTAAGAGCCTCGGATTCATGTAGGTTCGGGCGCAAACAGACACCCGAGTGTACATCTTGACATTCGATAAACATGCTCCATCTTTCTCTTAGCTCTTCCAGGCATGTGCATTTTATTCTTTAGTAAATCTCGCTTGAAAGCAATGCGTTCTATGGCAAGCCGACCTCGCTGCAAACGGCAAAGCGCTTTCCCTTGATTGATCAGTAAATGCCTCCCTCCTTATTTCGACTTTGCTGCTTCGGTAGTTACTCAGAGAACGTTTTTTCATTGATGCTATCCAACAAATCCTCTCCGCCTCTCTGACTTTTCTCTTCGCGCTTTTTGTTGCCATATCGCTTACACTGCCTGCCGTATTCTTGCTGGAGAATCTCCTAGTTCTTTTTCTGAATTGTGAGTGAGCGCTCATCTCATACAAATACCGAAACACTTTCTGCACCTATTTGCTGTCTTTGATGTTCCTTAGTATCTCTTCGAAACCATTTTTCTAACTGGGGAAGTCGCTACCGACTTCAGCGCCTCCACAAGTCTACATGTCATATAGTATAGTCGCTACGTTATTAATATAACACTGTGCTGTTTTAGGCATTGGGTAAAATGTAGGGTAGCAAAAGTGTATAAAGTGAAGTAGGGTATTTTCCGAACATTGGTCGGCAAAACTGATTTGATGACTCATGGTACGATCACGCTCCTTATTTTTGTTTCCTTAGCGAGTAGAAATAGCCGCGAAAACTGAATTTTTCCTGTGATTCGAAATCGCAGACAAAATTTGTAAAGACAGTAAAAAATTACTCTAACTATACTAGCTAAGAAGCCTAACAAGGGGTAAAAACTTACTACAGTTTCTACATTGAAAAGCTTGGTCAATCTGGCAGTAAATTTTTACCTCGACTGTGCGTAGTAAAAAGAAAACCGAAATTGGAATGCGGTAGAGGACAGATGGTTTACTCCGCTTTCGAGTTATTTTGTTTAGTGTGTAGAAGTCTTCTTGCTGAAAAGACCAGAGTGATCGTTTGTAAAGCATTTGGGAATGCAGCTGGAAGAGCTGAATATAATGAAGGAATCGCTTGGCAACAAGCGAAAGCCGATTCTTCCACGTATCGAGTTTATATGTGCTCGGAACCCTATGTTTCATACCAGAAGATTGACGGCAGGATTGGAATGTCCGTTACATATGGGAGGCGGCGAGTGACACGCTGCCGATTGCCGTGTGTCCATGTTGATTCACACCGCGGATGTATCGACCCGTGCGATTGTCGGAAGACACGCTGCACAGTCGCGTTTCTAAGCAACGCGTGCGTAGAATGACGCGATGTCCGGGGGGCGTGTTCTGGCACTCTCGGTGATGGAACACGAACATGTTCCCGATGTGAGATATAACATAACCCATGTCGATCAACTGTACTGTGCTTTGATGGCGGAGTGACGGCCATCGGTACCTGCAACTGCAGCGCACATGCGTCGCCGGATGACGTCTTCGTCGCGTGCATCAGTGCTGCAGGTGAACCAGGCGCAGCGCGGTCACCGAGTGTGTGGTCACTCAGTGCGCGTCCCAAGTGGCGGGCCACTGGAGTAGGATCGGTTCGTTCGCGGGGTTTAAAGATTTAGCGGCCGAATCAGTGGAGCCTGGCCTGTATCGTGATTTGTATCACGATTTAAGCCGGGTTTTCTTAACACAAGGCAATTCTGATTTGAAAAAATCGGGACGTTAAGACTTCTGGCGTTGAACCCAAGTAACAGAGCCGAGAATTTCAATATATATTTCAGCCTATCCTTACATGCTGAGTACCATTACCGGTTTAAGGGTAAGGACGGTCTTAATCAGGTGGTGTACTCGCTTTGGCCTCCATTCATGTTTCTTTATTTTATCAAGTAGGGCGATAATTTTTGGGAGCCTCATCAAATGCTGGGCATCCAAACGCGGCATGTAGGAAATATTGGGGCACCTACGCGCCGGTGGTGTGAGACCTGAGCAAACAGCGGAGCTGGTGGCGTTCACCTCTTCATTTTCCACCCCTTCACCCCACTTCCCTTTCTCACCACTTGCTCTGCTATGCTATACTTGGCTATGACATGCTTCACTCTTTCCCCTCCTCATTTTACGCCTCACACTCGCATCACTCCTCCTCACCCTTACTTTCCTTCGCCCAATGATATACTGTACACAAGATGCCTGTGCTATGCTTCACCTTCACATCCCTTTCCCACCTCTTTGCTATAGAATATTATACGTGGCTACGGCGCTCATTATTTCTCTTCATTTCTATTTCTTCTTTCTTGGATTCTCTCGCTTTCTCCCTTTCTGTCTATCTGTGTACTGTATTTCTATCTTTTTCTGTCATTCTTCCCTTTCTTACTCCCTATTTCTCTCTGTCTCATTTCTTTCCTTCTCTTTCTCTCTCTCTCTCTGTACTCATTCTCTCGCCCATCCCAGTCATTACATATCGCTCGCCAGAGAAATTGGCGCATGTGTTCTGGGAGCAAAGAACTTGAAGAAGAGGACGAAGATAGCGCGCTCAGTCCATGATTATGATAGTTTTTGCTCTCCGAGAATAAACAGCTCCGCTGTGAAAAGTTGACGGGACGTCATATAAAAAAATCACCGCTTCGCATGAAGGACGAAGCAATGAATGCGATAGCAAGTAATTGGTATGTTATACGGAGTAAGGCTAGTAGCTAACATTGCATCTGGTCTTCCGCAACTCTACAAAACGCTTTTTAAAGAGGGTGTGGCCGCTTCAGTGAGCGAGGTGGTTGTTGTGCCGTCTGTCGTCTCAACACAAAGTAAGCGGTGAGAGCCCACAACTCATACAAGCCGTCTAGTGATGTCTATCGGGACAGCTCATGCGCCAGCGCTCGCGGTCGCGCCATAAGCTCGCCTTGATGATTCAAGGAGATGAAATGACAATAGGGTCGAAACAAGGTTTTGAAGGCAAATCTTTTGAAATCGCTTTACGTCCTAATAAGCTTTGAGCACTGTCTCGCGTCCTCGAGGCCTTAAATTAGAAAACTGATTGAGCGGATCGACGTCATAGTTGATACGGAACGCGTCTTGTACAACGCGGTAAGGACCGTGGGATCTGGCGAGTACTTTTCATGAACGGAGAGGGGTAGTCCAAGGTATCCACAGCCAAATAAAGACTGCGGCTCATGTGCAGAGCGAGGTCGGTCATCGTTGCGACGGTACCCTTGGAGCCACTGGTGTTCTGTTGTAAACAAACGGGCAACAATGGGCGATGGCACGGCCTCAACAGGTATGGCCACTAGGGCAACCTTGTGTCGAGTGTACAAGTAGGTTCACGGTGATACACGAAGAAGAATGGCGAAAATACCACCATGGCCTGTGAAGCGGTGTTATAACGTAGGTTGCATATGGCAGAACGATAGTCCCAGCTAGTATGGTCCGCTGAAATGTGCATGAATAGCAAGTCGCCCGTTCTATGTGGCCTTACTGTGGCAGCTGTGCTTGCTCTAGACGCGGTAGACTGCATACGTGGTTTGCGGGCTCACGTGCCACACCTCGCAGGCAATCTGCGGCGTGCGGATAGCCTGGGTGAGCAAAGATGGCGAGTGCTGTCGGTGTGCTTGCTCGGAAGCGCCACGTGTTAAACGTCCCGTTAACTCAGGGTAACGTTTCAGAAGCGCATTGAAGTGGGAAACAATGCGACGCGTTTCCTAACTACCGTCTGCGTGGTCTCGTCATCGATCAAAGCAAGTATTCGTGCTCAACGCAAAAAATCCCTTGAAGTCCGCCAGTGCTAGTGGCATACCGTGTTTTTAACTTAACAAGTCACGAATGATTACTGCAGTGTATACGACCAGCTTGAAAATTTCATATGTCACGAATGTATACGACCAACAAACGTACATTTCCCATTATAGGCTAATGTGATATGCCGTAGAAGAGTCTGGTATTGGGCCTCTTGGTACATAGGTTAGAAAATCGACGAACCCGGCCTTAAAAGACACGTACTGAAGAAGCGAAGTCTTGACGACCACGTACGCTGGCACTAGCAACAGTTTAATGAAAAACACTACTGAAAAGAAAGCCAAGACGCGCATGCGCCATACATGATAATGTAGAAGAGGGAGCGGTGGGCATGTGACAAACAAACCACAACGGAAATGCCCATACGCCTTAAAAAACCTTGCCTGATAAAAACGCAGCGCATGGCACCTTCTATTACGTTTCTTTAAAGTCACCTCTTTTCGTGATAACAATAAAGATGGTACAGTACACTTACATACCGATCACGTCCATGTTTTTGCATTTGGTTTCCATTGTGGTTTCCGTTTCCGTTGTGGTTTGCTTGTCACATTCAAACCGCTCTCACCTCTACGTTATCATGTATGGCGCATGTGTGTCTTGGTTTTCTTTCGAGTAGCTGTTTTTTCATAAAACTGTTTCCAGTCCCAGCGTGTGTGGTCGTCAAATCTTCTCTTCTTGGGTACGTGTCTTTTAATACTGGGTTTATCGATTTTTCAAGTGATATGCCGGTTTTCTTTGTAACTCTCTCAGTTCGGGAAAAATATTTCTCTCAACATGACATATTGTCACGGGGTCGTGACGTCGACGAAGACAACAGCTGGCGTGGTCAAGATGAAACTCTTTATTTGGCCGAACTTGTGGCCGCCAAACTGAATGTCAAACTAGAGCAATAAACTGGTAGCGGCGAACAGAGAGTCGACCGTCGATCAGCTGACAAGCGGTCAAGCGCGTCGGCTTTTGTACAGGCGCTATCGAACTTTCCACGATGTCGCTGGTGGTGGCGTTATTTCTCGACAAAGCTGGAACCTTCGCGTGCGGCGTGCAATCTTAACAAAACGATCTACTACCATCGCGAAGCTTCTCGAACACTGCTTCGCGGACAGCGTCGAGCGTTGATAACCGTCCTTGCTAGTCAAACCCGAATACATCAAAATAAAACAAGAAGTGGGCGTGGCAATACGAAATGTCTGATATTTTAACAGGAATACACCATACTAGAAAAATAATTACATGTTTAAAATCGGCACACAAATATACAGAGTCAGCATGTTTCATCAAGATCGATCAAGAAAAAAATTTCAGCGTCCCCACTCCTAATGATGAAATTGAAGGTAGTGGATGCCCGACTGCCGTGAAAGTTTTAATTGATGACTCACAGTGGTCCACTGGATATTTTTATTTTGGCAACTAAAACCCCTGCCAGGCGACTCAGGAAAGTGTACTACATAAATTTTCATGGCTCACCTAAAAGACAAAAAAAATATATATTTAATGCAGGGTCACCAGCTATTTGATTCTCTGTTTAGAGAAGTCAGTAACACAAAGAAAAATTACAGTTTTTTTTGTCAAGAGCCTCAATTATATGCCGGTGCGCAAGAAGTGTGTATTTTTTCCTTTTTTTCCACCAGCTAAATTACACGAAGGCAACACTGAAGCAACCTCCAAAAATAGACCATATTGGTATCTGTGTGGGTAAAATGCCACTAAGGAAAGTTGCACTAATGTGTATTATTGTCATATCAAGCATTGAAATGGACCAGGTATAAACAAAAGAAAACGGTCTGTTTTGCTGAATTGGAACCAATGGAAGACCTTGAACACTTGCTGTAGTTTCAACATACTGTACGCATTTTTGTCGTACCGGTGCAATTTAAACAATGTTCATTTTGTTGTAATGATGAAAATACACTTCAGTGAATATGCCATCGAATGTGTAGGTCTGAGAGCAGACCAATGAATAATAGTTTAACAGCGGAACTGCTAGGCCGGCGGTAATGTGTCTGCAGAATCGGAAAGCTTTCATCATCATGAACCGGCACGCACTCTCTTCCTGCAGCGTGGTCTCCGCTCTAGAGACGTTCCAGAGGATGATAGACGCTCCAGAGGTAAGCTAGCCAGAACTATAGCAAAGCTCTAGCAAAACTGTAGCAAAACATTAGTAAAACCATCGAATAACAAAAAATAAAGCTCCGCTGTGTCTTCAGCTTTCGAACAGCAACGCCATGAAAAGACAGCCGCGGTCTTTTTTTGTGCTAATATTGATGTTGTATTCTGAATTCACAAGTTCAATAAGGTATGGCCGAAATAGAACACTTGTGTCACGAGAAAGAATACTTGCATATGAAATCGAAAGTGGTTCCTGCCCAGAATTATATTGCAGCTCATAAAGCATCGCAATATGCTCCAGTAATGCGAGTTTTCGGAAGTCCTTTTATCAGTCAATTTTGAGAAAAAAGCGTTGTCTCATCCCTCCATGTCTTCAGCACCACCTTCATGTTTGTGTCCGATTACGTTTGCGACCGTACACATCTGGAAGCAAGAACAACAATTAGCAAAGTGTAAAAATCACACCATCTCCCGCTAAAGGGGACCATGAGGCGATGCGAAGCAGTGTTTCGGCATGTAGAGCCCACGTTTCAGAGGTGCAGTGGTGAGGGGGAAATGGGAGAGGGGGAAAAGAGAGGGGGAGGGTAAAGGTAAAGGGAGGGGGAAAGGGAAGGGGAGAGGTGATGTGGAGAGGGGGAGGGGGAGGGGAAAAGGAGAGGGGAGTGGAGTGGGAAAAATGAGAGGGCGATGGGAAAGGGGAGGGGGAGAGGGAAGGGGAGAGGTGATGTGGAGAGGTGGAGGGGAGAGGGGGAAAGGGGGAGGGGAGAGTGGAAGTGGAGAGGGTTTGCGCATGCGCAGTAAGGGTGCCACACATGGCACCGCAGTAAGGGTGCCACACATGCCACACATTTAAGACATCAATGTGCCTCTTTATGCACTCCGTGCTGCTAGCAAATGGCATAATGCTGGTTCGCGTGTTACAGCTGTTTATTTTCGCCAACTGTGTCTAAATGTCAGATGTCTGCATTGATGCAATGCATCCTACTCAGTGTTGTACGCGCTAATGAAAAAAAAGGAACTAATTGCGTTACTCGTTACGCTAACAAAAAAGAAACGTGCTACCGCCCTACATTACCCACACAAAAAGAAAAAAGGCAACGCGTGAGCGTTGCCGTTCTCGAAAAAACGTAACGTACGTCACTTCTGCCCTTACTCCAGGGTCAGAAATTTGAATCAGTGCGCCGTCGCTGCAGCAATCAGAATAACAATTTAATAAACCTAATATTTGTATTGCACATATAACCTGCAACCAAAACGATTTTAGCGTACTCATTGATATAAATAGAAAATTCGCGCAAGTGTGGCGGAGTTTAGCAATATTATTGTGACGTAATGTTTCCTGTATAGTTGCATGTGATGGCTTATACCTTCGTGGCACATGATAAAGCCATTTCTTAACATGGCAGTAAACAGAAACTGAGATTTCATCATCAATGCACTCCAGAAAGGAAACGTCACTGATCTATTAAAAATGTGTAGTAATTCTGAGGGCGTGCTTCCACTAGAGTGCAAAACACATGCGCAGATGGCCTCGCTCCTTCAGGAATTCCACAACCTGAAACGTATACCCGAAGTTAGAACCACATAGAAGCAAATATAATTTTGAAAACACAACTGACAAACAATTCTATGGTATTGCAGGGACAACCTACTGAGAACTACAGCTTGTTGAATTTAGGCAACAGTCGTCGGAAGCATGCCTCGCTTCGTAGTGAATTCGTCCGCACCGACGGTAAATCGGCGCTCGACGGACGCATTATACGGTATTCCTATTTCCAACACATGTCAGGCGGAGAGCAGTCCGCCACTGCGACATAATGATAGCTCTGGGAACGTGGCATCTATGAGATGGAAGAGTTTTGTGTAAGCCTCCCGTGATAATTGAAAAAAGAAAGGCAACGAGTGACGTGATGCCTCGCGTTACCGAAAAATGTGGACGTAAGCCCGTGACCCGTTACATTTACGAAATAGTAACGAGTATGTTACTAAATTACCGAAAAAATTTACGCGTTACTGGTAACAACGAAACTTGTAACGCGTTACCGCCAAATTTCTACTAAATGATAAAAAGCCCAGAAGTGACACTTCGGAAAAAGCCGGAAGGCTGCGTAATGTTGCTAGTGAAAAAGCCACTGTTACTATAGGATGTGCACTCCCATGTGGATGAAAAGAGGATATTAGAATGACAAAAAGCTGAGCTAATTGGTAAGTATTCATTCTAAAAGACACAAGAAAGAAGTCAAGACACCACCGGGCATTAGGGGTGTCTTCGCTTCTTTCTCATGTCCGTGTTTGCTCGTCCTGTCTTTTAGAATGAGAGAGGGTACTTATTAAAGTATAAGTTAGTGACACATTTAATGTTGCCGGCCCATACCACATGGAATGCAGTAACATTAGGCTCGAGGTCAAATCAAGAACATCAAATCAAGAGAGGATACGCATCAAAGAATGGTTCATTGGCTATAATATATGCCGTCAGTAAGCAAAGACAGGTCAGTGGTAATCAAGCACTTTTTTTATTCAAGTATACTCCAAAGACCTGAGCAGGCATTACATAGGGAAATTACAATACAATGATTCGGCTATAATTACAGAGCACATGTTCGAACAGGTGTAACCAGAACACAAAAACAATAAAAGTAATAAATCTATTCAAACTAGTAGGTCAGCAACGGAGAACATATTTAGCCAGAACAAGAGATAATAAGAATAATGCATATATATATATATATATATATATATATATATATATATATATATATATATATATATATATATATATATATATATATATATATATATATATATATATATATATTTTATATATATACATGCATATACAAACAACCATTTATATGTAAACATACAAATTCATAACAGTGCAATGAAGCTTCTACTAACACGGCGCGCAATGCAGCAAAGCACTACAAAAAACACAAAAGAACTTGTTAACTTATAAAAAAACTTTGCAGTGTACAAAGAGCAAGGAAAGGATGAACAAAAACATCATTATTCATGTACGTGGAAAGTAGCCTTTAAGTTTGGTTAAGAAATCTTCTTGATTTAGAGAGCAAACGATGTCAGGAGGTAAAGTGATATATTGCGAGGAAGAGGACGAACTTAAAACAGTTTGTAGACACAAGACCGGGTTGCACTTTAAACGGGTGATCAAGGCGCGGGAAGATACGATGGGCGGGCTTGATGTGGCATGCGCTGAACGACGATCAAGAGTAATAAAGTTTATGAAAATGAGATGGAAGTGCTGTCAGTTTTTATATCCTGTTTAATGGATTCAACAGCACTGTATGACCTTCTTGTGCAGCATCGACGGTTCGATGCTTCTGAACTTGGTCTGAAGTATACAAGCTATATTTTTGGTCATTCAGGAGTCTATGATGCTGTTAGTCAGAATTCTGTGATGAGATCATTGAAAATTGAATGTATGACCACATGACAGGCGCCGTGGGACTAAAATGAGTCACGAAGAAAGAACGAAGGCTGAGGAATGACCCTGCCTGGTGGCTTATCAGTAGTCAGAAAATGTTGGCTCGCGCACAAAGTGACTGATGGTCTGCACTTCTGCTACAAACGCCAAAAAAGCCCTGACAAACAGTGAAATAATGTAGATCGCATCCAAGATTATAATCCTAGAATATTTTGATAAAATATATTGTATGCCATGCCATTTTCGTTTTTCTCTGACTGTCACGACAGGGCGTTTTCGCACTTGTTTTCTGAAAACTGCTTCGTGCATGAGAACAAAACCTTGCGACCACCCGAGTTGGTACATTATACAACTGCTAAAGTAGAGAAAGGCACAGTTGAGACGAGTGTTTTAAACAAAAAAGTCAGTTTCGCAGTAACGGCGAAGCAATGAATGCGATAGCAACATATTGGAATGTAACGCAAAGAACGAAAATCAGCTCGAAATTTCCAGCGCGTTGCTCAAGCGTAAAGGACGCACAAAAAGAACACACACAGAACGAACGCTAACTATGAAGTGTCACAGCTCGACACTTAAAGCGCGCTGCTCAAACATAAAGGACGCACGAAAAGAACGCACAGGTAAACACAGGACGAGCACGAACTGACAACTGTCGCAGTTGTCACTTCTTTCTTTTTGAACAGCGCGCTACTTTAGCAAACGCGGCCACTGCAGCTAGCGAAGTGACCTTCGTACGCTCTGTAACTTCAGCTCGCACATCGCGGTGAAAACACAAGAGATACAAACCACCGCCCTCACGAGATAAGCGCGCGCAGGCGACCACAGTCTGTAGGGCAAAGTGCACCTTGCGTGGCAGGAGGGGCGCGCGTTGCAACGAGCGGGGCGACGACATTTAAAGCGCAACCCTCGCGCCCTTCGCGCCATCTCGCTGGTCACCAAGAAAGCACGCTGAGATATAAATAGCTCGTTGTTAACATGCTGAAAGACGTACTCCTCGTGGCCTAGCCGTCTACCGCCGCGCGCTGCGGAGCGAGAGGCCGCCCGTTCAATTCAGCGCATCGGAAAAAAACAGAGTTGATCCCTTCGTCATAGGAATCGGAATAACACGAAAGTAAAGCGTGCCTTACAGAAGTAACTGAATGTTTACTGTAGATTGATATAAGAGAGTTGGCCCAATGCACATTGATGTCTGGCAGCTAATGGCACCGTTTAACGTGTATGCACCCACTTTGATGATTGGTGGTACATCTCCATCCCGACGACTAACGTCCATGTTAAATGATTAAACAAACCCTTGTGGTAGCTGTAGTAAACGGTGACAGCGTAATCAAAGAACGAGGTGTGATAGCCATAAGAGCGTCGCATATTGGACGCAGAACTTGGTCGCCATCCCGCGGCATGTTAAAATGTGATTGAACACCACGGCCGGACTAGAGGGAAACGCAAAGCGCGTCGTGCCGCCCCGGTAGCCCGGCCGCGATTTTTCTCGGGGCGAGCGCGTGAGCATGGAACGCGGTGTTACAGCCAGGTGAGGCAGGCGCGCGTCGCAGAGCTATTTTTGGTTTGTGTTAGCGTGATGCTGAGCGAGGCCGACGCTTTTACGACGCTTGGGCAAAGGACGCCACCTCGCGGTGTGTTAAGGCAGTGACAAAATTCAACTTCTATTGAAAACGCGCCGAATGGGACGGACGCGTAACGCGTTGCAGGTGCTAGTCGTGGAGGCCACAGCAATGACGAATTACTTTACCTTACCTTACCACTCCCAGAGGTCAACACCACCCAGCTATGGTGGCTATAACCCAGCCGACCGGGAGAGTGGTAGATATAAAAGGCGCGTTCGTAAAGCCTCCAGCGTCTGTGACCACTCTGTTTCTGGACACCGACGCGTTCAGACGCAGCATGTCGTGCTCCGTAGGAGCGGTTGAAGCGGCCGAGTCGGACCGCGGTAACAGGAACGCTGCAATGGAAAATGACGAGTACCGTTTGATTCTGCCTAATCTGCCCAGTGGACGCTCTGTTTTAAACACGGTTTTCATGCATGGTGATGTTCGAGCAAGGCCATTTCGAGTGGAAGACTTCAGAGACACGTTGGACTACCTACGCCTGCTCCCTGAAGTAGTCGCCTTGGGTGCCTACCAGATGAACCACGTTTGGGCAGTAACCTTCAGAAGCGACGAAGGGACCAAAAGACTTCTTGCAAGCAGCGACGTTAAAGTGAAAGGTCGACGTTGTGTCGTCATCGACCCGACAAGTAAGGATCTCCGTATCAAAGTGCACTGGCTCCTGTACAACACAGCCGATGAAGACGTGAGGGCGGCGTTCCTGCCCTACGGCCGTGTCACAGACATTACTCGTGAGCGATGGCGTGTGAACGGAGTTACGGATAAAGGCTCAACAACGAGAACCGTTACTCTGAAGCTTAAAAGTGGCATTAACATCGAGGATATTCCCCATCAATTGCGAGTTGCTGGTGAACAAGCCCTTGTGGTTGTCCCGGGAAGAGCTCCACTGTGCCTGCGATGTGGAAATACTGGCCATATTCGTCGAGATTGTCGTGTACCGCGGTGCGGACAGTGCCGACGCTACGGTCACGAGGACGCGGTCTGCGCTCGAACGTACGCAAGTGTTACGGCACCTGCGAGGACATCGGCGAGTGAAGACACTGCGGAGCTCATTATGGACGAGGCCGATGCCGAGGAGGCCGCTGGTAGCACGCCGAGGCCTGCAAGCACAGAAGACACGGAGGGACGCGCGGCTAGCGTCTCCCTTACTTCCCAAGCAGGAAAAGAGCTTATGGTAATGGACATTGCGGAAACCTCGGCGCTGGTGGCAGCGACGCCGACAGCAGAAGCAAGTAAGGGGATGGAGGACGTGACCGGAGAGAATTTGCAAGTGGATGAGTTGGCGATGCAAGCTTCCAGTGGCACAACAGGCAAACGGGCGCGGGAAGACATGGGAGACAACGGCGTTGCAGGAGACGCTGGCGTCGAAGAGCCACCATCGAAAGCACTACCACCGCGTCGATCTGCGTTGCGCCCGCGGCCTAATATCCCGCCGGACAGGCGTCCGGCGGCGTCGTCGTCTTCGTAGCATCGAGGGCGCGCCTACGGAGGGGGAACGAGGCGTGCGGCGTGCAGGCTCAGCTGCACTGAGTGGCAGAGGTGAGCATCGTGCTCCCAATCTCAGTCGACCGTATACCATGGCTACGGAAAGCTTTCTCCGTTTTGCTTCACTAAATGTGCGGGGTCTCGCTAGCAGAAAGAAACAGAATCAACTGTATCGATTAGTTGTAGAGCGAGATCTCGACGTTATAGCTGTACAGGAAACCAAAGTTGAAGGAGAACAAGAGACTGGGAGCATGGTGCGGCCTTTTAGTTCACGGTTCAGTGTTTGTATAAGTCATGCCATTGGTTCCTCAGCCGGTTGTGCTTTATTTGTCCGCCAGATACAGGGGTTGGTCGTTGAATCTGTTACATCTAGTTTATCAGGGAGGTTAGTAGTATGTGATTTCAGGCACTTTTCATCTAAATGGCGTGTAATTACTGTGTATGCACCTAATGTTCAATCCGAAAGATGTGATTTCTTCCAATCTCTAGATGGATATTGCGATACCGACAGGCAGCTCGTAATAATGGGAGACTTTAACTGTGTGCTTTCTGCACATGACAAGACCAGCAATGCACCGTATAGGGATCCGAGTACGGCAGCCCTTAGCGATATTATAGACCGATATAGCCTTGAAGATGTGGCCGAATGTCTGGATGCGGGGCAAAACATTCATTTTACGCACTTTCAGAATTCCAGTCACGCTCGTCTGGACAGAGCTTATGTAACGGCGAGTATAATACCAATGTGTTACAAATACGTAGTCGAACCAGTCTTTTTTACGGATCACTGCCTAATCTGCTTTAATATCCGCTGTGGCGGCGCTAGACAAAGTAAGTTTTCCTGGGACCTTTGGAAGCTGAACTCACAGCTACTGGAGGATGACATTTTTAAAGAAAAGGTACTAGAACATGTCGGCAAAATTAACAAAACCAGCGAAATAACGATCGGTGCTCAGTGGTAATACTGTAAAAGTGATATTAAGATGATGCCAATGGAAAGAGCCTGTGCAATAAAACGAGAGAAGAGAAAGGAGGAAGAATTGCTAAAACATAATTTTACTGCATTGCTAGAAGAAGAAGCAAAATCACCAGGAACATTCTCGGAAGATATTCGCAAGGCTAGGCATAAGCTGGAAGTTTTTGACATTGAGCGTTATAAAGGGGCTATAATCCGAGCTCGTGCAGAAAAATTGTTGGTTGGTGAAGCACCAACAAAACGGTCATTGGGTGAAGAGAAGAGATATGCCCGCAAAAATACCATAGAGGAAATACATCATAATGGTGTCGTTTACACAGATAATAAGGGAATAGAAAACGTTTTTTCTAACTACTATCGAGATCTGTTTAAGCGATCGGAGGTTGACATAGGAATGTTTAGGGAGAAATTCTTACCTTTGATGTCAAAAGTGCCCGAAAGTCTTGTTGTAGGGTTGGAACTGCCCATTTCAAATTTGGAAGTTGAAAGAGCTATTGAGCGGCTAAACCCAGGAAAGTCACCTGGACCAGATGGGTTGAGCGCAGCCTTTTACAAAACGTTTAAGTCCGATTTGTCCCCAATTTTGACTTGTCTCTTCAATGAAGCTTACAAGTATAAGATGTTGCCTCCCACCTTTCTGACGGCGCACACTATTCTAATCCCCAAAACAGATGATAAAACTAAACTCCGCTTCATAAAATCGTATCGCCCCATTAGCCTAACAAATGTAGATTACAAGATCTTCATGAAAATATTAGCTAAGCGATTACAAGGTGTAATAAAGGAAATAGTAGGTCCACACCAGACGTGTGGAATCAAAGGACGCACAATTGTGACCAATATACATAAGGCCAGATCTGTTCTGGAGTGCTGCGATGCGACTGAGACATGTGTAGCAATGCTTCAGTTGGATTTAGAGAAAGCTTTTGATCTTGTGTCACATGATATCCTGATGAGTGTCTTGGATTTTGTAAACGTAGGCTGCATTATCAAAGAGGGAGTGGCTATGGCATATAAGGGCTGTACAACGCAACTCATTGTTAATAAGGTGGTGGGGGCGCGCATTAACTTGCAGCGCTCCGTGCGTCAGGGTTGCCCTCTTTCACCATTGTTGTTCAGTTTGTTTTTAGAGCCTTTCTGTGTGAGTGTGATGAACAGCAGTGCCATCCGCGGATTCAAACTGCATGAGAATGAAGTACGATTACTTGCATATGCTGATGATGTGGCAGTTTTTTGTTCAGATTGCGAGAGTGTTAACGAAGTAGTCTATATTGCGAAACAGTTTTGTACGGCTAGTGGAAGTTCGGTAAACTGGGAAAAGTGCTTGGGATGTTGGCATGGGGATTGGCCTTCCACTCCAGTCGTTTTTGCCAACATGCCATGGGTGAATCAGCCTGCGAAATATTTGGGTGTACCACTAGAATTTTATCGTGACAGTGAGCCGTACTGGCAGCGGCAAGCCACTGAAATACGTGAAAAAGTGGATAATGTTAGAGGATGGGACTTTTCTATTTTCACGCGGGCCACCATATGTAATCTTTTCTTTGTCTCTAAACTCTGGTACACATTACAGGTTTTACATTGCTCGCGTATAAACGTGCAAAAGCTGCACCGTGTGTTTGCAGTATTTATATGGGGATCAGTGTGGGAACGGTCTAGTCGCACTAATCTTTTTCGTCGGGTTCGGTTCGGTGGTCTTAGTCTGTCACATTTGTTTTTAAGACAGGTCGTTAGTCGTTTTATGTTTCTGCGAGACACAAGAGACCCGTTTCTACGTGCAGTTATTCAGCTGAGGCTTGGAAGAGTTTTACCGTCACTCGTTGTCAGCTCGGACTATGTGCATGGGGCGCTTTATGGTTATCTAAAAGAAGTAGTTGGTGCATGCAATTTTTTATTGGCACGTTTCTCTAGCGAATATCTAGCGGGAGTAAAACGAAAAAGGTTGTATAGAGACCTTCTCGACATTGTTTTACCGGTACCACTTTACAGGAGTTTGTACCCTGCTGGACGTGGCGAAAATGTACTGGCCCGAGTAAAAAAAATGGCTGTCCCATCTAGTTCAAAATCATTTTTCTTTAAGCTCCATACAGGGACTCTAGAAGTTAAAACGTGGATGCATGAAAGGGGACTGTTTGTACCGTGGGGAACGCACTGTTTTCTCTGTTGTAAACCTGAAACCATCGAACATGTCTTTCTGGATTGTTGGGAAGGGGTGTTCTTCTGGGACATTCTGCAGAGAACTATAAAAAAAGATTTACCGATTGATGCCTACGGGATCAGGTTTTTACCAGTTAATGAAGAAGACGATGGAGCGCCTTATGATACTGTTATGTTGCTCGGCCTTCACAGTATTTGGAAAAAGTACATGGCAGTCCGCCATGCCGACGTCAATACACTGCCCATTCGTGAATATTTCCGCCAAATGATCACGAAGTTTATTGAAGAGTGTAAAACTAAAGACCCAATTCCAGAGTGGCTCGAACATCTTGAGCCACTTATCCGTATAAAGGAATTCTAGTCACTATGTAACCATTCCGGTCTTTACCTCTGTATGTACTGTTTATGCACTGTAATATTATTGTATGAGGTGCAAAAGTAAGTAATAAAGAAAAAAAAAAGCGTCTGTGACCGTGGCGCAGTGGATAGCGTGCCCGGCATCTGTTGTTGAGGACCGAGCGGTCGTGGGTTCGATGCCCGTTGACGGTACCTTTTTCTCTTTGCAATCTCATTGTGTATATTTTTTCGACGTCATTTCCGTGACGGAAATGTGTCACTGAAGTCTTGGTGGACCCCGGCATAAAACACTTTCGTGTTAAAAAATTTCTGAGATATTTTTTCTTTGTGGCTTTTATATGTATACGGGGCATAACGCGACTGCGACGGACGACGGCGACGGCAAAAACCAGTCGAGAGTGTTTGTGTAATTGCTATCACAATAAAAGGCTTCCAGAGAAGAAGCTTTCTCTTGAGAAAAAATAAGAAATCGCTTACACTTACGACATTATAGACAGCCTAATGTAGACTGTTCAACATGCCGTCATATGTTCAAGTATAGTGACTCTACAGTTAGACTAATATCGCAAAAAGCATTTGAGAAAAACATACAAAATACTGAATTGTAGTTTTAAAAGCTTTTGTCCTTACAGTCAGCCTGACTATATTTGACACGACACAGATACATTATGACACAGTGTTATGAAGTTGGAGGGTCCCTCTCGGGTGTGCTGCTGAGAATACGGGTCTTGGTATCCCACCGCTGCCAGCACTGTTACGAATAGGGGTTGCATGTCGTTGTATGCCGGGAGGCTGGCGAGCCGATGTATCTGAAGATCGGACTCTCGCTTAGGAGCCGAGCAAAAAGGCAAACGTTTAGAAAACAGTAACAACGTTTATCGCAGGTATAGCAGGTTATGGCAGTACAGAGCCTGTCAGCACGACCAAGTCGGCTGGGGCCACTGCTTCTAACAAGGGGCCGGCAGGGCCTTAAATGTCGTTTCAGTACATTGCCTCGTGTCCCCTCCACGGTGTTTAGTGCGTGGTCCACATCGCCCGCCCACTTTTAGGACGTACTCCACGTACGCGGGGCGTTGACCGATCATCGTGTAGCATGCACGACACTACACGGTGCGTCGACAGACAGACACCAGACAACTAGAACATAAGTGCGTTTATTGTTGTAGCGTCTTGTCTTTTATAACTAATGCCGGCCTCATGGTTGCTAGACCTGCTACACAACTCCGATACACACGGCATTGTCGAAGACAGTCAGGCAAGAAGTCTGAGGTATTCCACCTGCGTGGTCGGGGCACAGACAGTTCGTCGTAAGCCTAGCGCACTAACACTGCCTTTGATTTGGTCTGCCATGGTTTCAGACGGCTGGACTACGGCAGTGTCATGTAGCTCTTACATTATACCTGTATAGCGCAGGGGACAAAATACGCGGCCCATGGGCCTCTCCCGATAGAGGCCCGCGCATGACTGTCTTCGTCCCATTTTTTTCATTTTTTTTATAGGTGCGTTCTTAAGCTACACAGGCATGACACGTCTAAAGCTTTGTTGTCGTGAGGCATCTCCTGCGGCCACCATGTGTTGATACCTAACCGTGAAACAAAACTCTATATTTCAAAATCGGCGTCAAAATTTTAGTCATGTTGAAGATAGGTATCGATATGTTCATGGAATCCTGCCGCCAAATGCATTTGAGAAACGACGCATATGTGATATATGGGAACGCTCTTCTCTTAAATGGCAACGTTAACTGACATTTGGTACAACCTATCCACGCCCCCCCCCCCCCTCCTCGCTTTTAGCTGCGTTACTGTCCTGGTCCTTCCGGGAGTACATTTTCGGGAATACGACCCGTTAGCTGGGGTGATTTTGAGACCCCTGATATAACAGAACAAAGCGAAAGTTCAAACGTTAACAAATTCGGCACACAAAGCAGGCTGTGCATGTCCATCTCGCGTCACATGACCACTGGGTGCCGTGACGGAGCCACGGAAAAAGAATGTGTCTGTATAGGAAATCTATGTAACGAGACTCCATGCAGTCCTTTCGTTTTAGTGGAGGGCTGGAAACTTCAAGAACGTTTCCCCACTTTGGAGCTCTGTGATCGCTCTTGCGATTAGTTACATGTATATATTTATTATATTACATTTATTACTGCGAATACAGAATAGCATTGGGGATATAAAATGATAACGAACGCAAATAAAACACAGAATAACCGCATGTTAACTATATAAGCGCTTGATATATCTACGTTTAGCTCGCCCGTTTAAGATAAATCAAGTAGCCCCATATGCAAGGAGCAAAACAAGTTCAGTACTTGTCCATAATAAAATTTCTCCAAATAGCTTGCCCCCACATAAACAAAGTGTTTTTTCGAGAGAAAATGTGAAACATAAATGTATGCACAACGTATGTGGAACAAACTTGAAGGGGCACTAGAAAGAAAAAAGCATGGTTGATCCCTCCGTGATAAGAATCGGAATAACACGAAAGTAAAATGTGCCCTTACAGAAGTAACTGAATGTTTACTGTACAATGATATAGGAGAGTTTGCACAATGTATATTGATGTCTGGCAGCTATAGCACCGTTTAACGTGGGTGCACCCACTTTGATGTTTAATGGTACATCTCACTGCCGACGACTAACTTCCGTGTTCAATGATTAAACAAACCCTTGTGGTAGCTGTAGTAGTTAACGGTGAAAGCGTGATCGGAGAACGACGTGTGATAGCCAGCGTCGCACGCTGGACGCAGCACTTGGTCGCCATCCCGCGGCATGTTAATAGGTGATTGAACACCACGGCTGGAGCACACGTAAACGCAAAGCGCGTCGTGCCACCCCTGTAGCCTTGCCGCGATTTTAAAGACGGTAGTCTTTCTTGGGATACTTAAACGGAGAAATTTTGGTCGATTCAGCGACTCGGCCAAAGTTGAACCACTTGCCCAAGGGCCAGCCATCTTGAACGGCTGACTGGATTCATACTTGTGTACATTGTCGATCAAAAAGCAAATATTACGCATATCTGAGGCGCAACATCACTAGGTAAGTATTTGGTGGTGTGTTCCTTTAATAGAAAATGCATACATACGTAATTTTAAAGACGCTAGTTTCTTAGGCTGCGCTAAAAATGCGACTGCGCTGAAACTTGCCTTCCTCCGTGCCCTCTGCACGAGCTCATTGTTGTGTTTCGGTTTTGGTTCTGTATTGCACTGTACGAATGCCATGGGGCGCCGCTCTGGCATTCCTGTTTTCCCCAGGCGACGTGTAAATTTTTATTTACACGTCGAGTGTGTGGAAAGTACACGTTGAGTGCGGACGTTTCTTCTGCTTCAGCGCTTCGCGCCAAACTGTGTGTTCGGGTTGGCTGACATCCCCGCCGGTCGCGTTGGTCACCGCCGGTCTTCGCCTGCTGCTGTGCCGGGACTAGCAGCCCGCAACACATCACTCATGTTTCCCGACGTATTGCCAGATGGCGGTCATATCTCACGCAGCGCCTCTTCTATCGTCTTTAGACGACATTTGCAGCGAAGCATTCAGATACGCGGCCAATTTTTTTTTTCTCGGGGCGGGCGTAAGCGGGGAACGCGGTGTTACAGCCAGGTGAGGCAGGCGCGCATCGCAGCGCTATTTTCCGATTAGCGTGATGATATGAGCGATGCTGACGCTTTTACGACGCTTGCGTTAAGGTCGCCACTACACGGCGTGTTAAGGCATTCACAAAATTGCATTTCTATTGAAAACGCTCCGAATGGGACGGACGTGTAGCAACACGCGTTGGAGATGCTAATCGCGGAGGTCAGAGTAATGATGAATTACTTTTCTTTACTGCTCCCTGAGGCCAACACCACCCCGCTAACTGAGAGCACTGTGAGAGGAGTGTGAGATATAAAAGGCGCGTTTGTAAAGCCTCTAGAGTCTGTGACCGTGGCGCAGTGAATAGCGCGCACGGCATCTGTTGAGGACCGAGCGGTCGTGGGTTCGACGCCCTTTGATTTTCATTTTTTCTTTGCCATCTGATAGTGTACATTTTGTGACTTCATTTCCGTGACGGAAATACGCCACTGAAGTCTTGGTGGACCCCGGCATAAAACACTTCCGTGTTAAAACAATTTTTAGATGCTAAGGAGCTTTTAGGGGCGAAGCTCCTTAAAGCGGCACCCGTTAGTCCCTCGTAGTGCGTAACCAGTCGTAACGCTAGTACCAGATCTTGACCTCCAAGGTGGTGCCGGTGGGAGATTTCTCCTGTGCGTTGTTGAACAATAAAAAATCACAGCATATCCACGGAGTGAATGATGATGAGTGGGCGAAGCTGCGGAGGTTCATCGTTAAGCCGTGAATCTTCCGTAAATTCTGCCCAGCACATCATCACCCACGTGAGATCGGGCGCGTTTATACTAAAGGTTCGATGAGTTATGACGACTTGCAGCTCACTTTAATTTTACATGTACGCTGTGAATTTTCATTGTTTAGAAAACCATTGCTTTAGAAAACATCTGGCGTCTTTCGTTAAGCAGCTGGCGTCTTTTCGTTTTGCTTTAGAAACATCTGACGTTCTTTCGTTTTGCTTTTAGAAAACATCTGGCGTCTTTCGTTGGTTTATTTCATCAATCAACGGCGTTTTGAACAAAATTTTTATTGTTTAATCACGCACAGGAGAAATCTCACCAGGCACTACCATGGAGGTAAACAATGGCTGCTAATGGGAATGAGAGAGAGAAGAAATCGGCTTTTAGCTAACACTTACACTTCTACTTCTACTAACGTTTCCTACTGGAACATGCCAATGGCTGCTAATGGGGAATGAGAGACAGAAAAATTCGGCTTTTAGTTAACGCGCACGCTGCGAATTTTTATTGTTCAACAACGCACAGGAAAAATCTCCCACCGGCACCACCTTGGAGGTCAAGATCTGGTACTAGCGTTACGACTGGTTACGCACTACTACTACTACGACTACGAGGGACGAACAGGTGCCGCCTTAAGGAGCTTCGCCCCTAAAAATTCGCAGCGTGCGCGTTAACTAAAACCTGCCTGCTGCAACAAGAGTTCGGGACGAGTACCAGCAACAACAACTAAAGTGAATTCATGGTGTGCTCCACTTGCAAGGACGCGTTAACATCGGGCAAGGGGCCCGTGATGAACGGAACCTTCAGTCGACCCATGCGCTGCTTCGCATCCCCACAAGGTTCCCTGGAGTGGGAGATGGTGTAATTTTTCTATTATCAGTAAATTAATAATTTGCAATTCCTAAATCACCACGCTCGCCGGGACAAGACTCTTGGTAAGTGAGAAAACGCGCAAAAAGATTGATGCTGGTGGCGACGCCCCCTCGAAATTCGCGCAGCAGACGCCGTGACATCTTAGTTTCTGACGGCGTCTAATGAGGCCTACCCAGTTCCTAATCACTGAACATGAAGTACACTGACCTCTGAGGGGGCCATAGACTTAACATACCGAGTGTCAGGAAATTTTGTAGAGCCAATGTCCTCCAAATACGACAAATACAGTTTGAAATACATGACGTCACGCTCGGAGTTTCGGTGCGAGATTTAAGAAATTGAATTTTGACCTTCATTTTCTCGTCTGACCGTAAACTTATGATGGCTAAATGAATGACATTCGAGTTCTTAGAGTACACTTTATCAGTCCAAAAAGATTTAGTGCTTAACTATAGTGTCCATTTAAGAACCGAACGAAGTCCAACCCCGGCCCGACCGGAGCCCGCCACCTCAAACCCGGGCCCGGCCCTAAGCCCGGAGCTTCAGGCGCGAGCCCGGCCCGGGCCTGCCGTGAAAACTACGTTACCCGGCCCGGCCAGGCCCACGGGCTGGGCCGGTCCCGGGTTTCCGGGTAGGCCCGAGCCCGTGCAGTGCTCTAGGGTGTACTACGTCTTACACGGTATGTCGATAACTAGCCGCATAAGAAATTTGGCTACACACAGGGGTGGGTGTACTACGTCTTAGACGGTATGTCGATGGCACTTGCCAGATTTCTCTGGAAGCACAGTATTTTCTCAGTATTTTAACTCTTTGTCTTTTTTTACAAAGAATCATTGTATTATGCACAGGGAACAACAAAGAAGCAAAAGTAGCATGTCCTGCCTAAGATAACACAAGCCTTCCCAGGAAGGGCGGCTGTGCAGAAACTATTCGACATGACGCGACCGGCAATGGAAGACAAACATCTGAAACCACAGTGTGCTGCCAGAGCAGAACGGCAGAGCAGGCTTACCGAAACGCGATCGCCGCAGTCGGACGTAATGAAATCTTGGCATGACTTAAATAGGCCAAACTCTTCATCCTTGGGAGAGCGCGGGTCTGTAAAGTCAGGTGCGTAGTATCGTCTGGCCAGGCTCAAGGACAAGGACAACGGCACGTGAACGTCGACTTTGCGCACTTCCTCCAGAAGAAGGGCACTCTCCAACTTCGCGGCCATGCACACAGAAAGGGAAGGCAAACAGATTATGGCTAGTAGCTAACGGCAAGGACATAATTAAATTCTTTAATTTCATATGAAGTGCGACCTATCTTGTTAATTGCAACCACCGAAGGAGATTGAGCTGAACTATTTATAGCTTCAGTGCTTCCCGTTTCGGGGAAAGTATAATTATTTTTAATACTCCTAATTATATGACATACCCTTTTCTCGCCTAATTAACATGCCGATTGATCTCACACACGACACCTAGTTGTAGTTGTAAGTTGTAAGTTGTACACGTACTTGTGCTGCTGCGCCTGTTAGGGTCCTTTTTTTGGATGCGGTTTGCGGCAACTCCGGTCGCATCACGACGCGCTCCTAGAAGCAAGAGTAGGCTTATTCAAGCTTCACGCGTGTACAGTCGGCGACAAAATAATGCGGACCACGTGAGCGTGCAGCGAAATGGCCGAATAATATAGAAACTTGAGCGAGTTTGTACATACTAATTATGCGTAAAGTGCAGCTCGCACGGGAAACGACGGAAGAAAGAGAAGAAGCCGCCATCTAGTGGCGAGCCGTCTGCTGTCGAGAGCATAGATCCGGACGCGAAATCGCCAGAGCAATGCTCGACAGCAGACGGCAATTTCGCCACGCGCTCACGCGGTCCGCATTATTTTGTGGCCGAATATACATAATTCTAGCATACAATAGTATATTGCGATGAATTCGTCCAAGTGAAGATAGTTTCATTGCCTATTTTTATTGTTTGTTAACCGAAAGACAACGTTGTGACATTTTCAAGCTAGACCGGCACGGCTGATTATGCCATTTACTAATATTGTCCGACATCATTCGAAAGGGAAAGATGGTGATGCGTACCTGCTAGGACAAATTTTTCAAAGCTGCTGAAATTGCTTGTACGAGGAATAGTAATCACCAGAAGAAGAAGCACATGTATTCAAGTTGTATTTTTTTATTATAATACTTGTACAGCGTTAATACCGTATCACTCGACGCTGAAACACGGCGATATTCAGGCTGCGAAAAAGCGGCCGATCTCCCTCGGCGGTCAGCGGCGAGCGACTAGCATGGTGGAAAATTTTGAGCGTGTTCGCAGCGGCGGAGCAATTTTTGGTAGACACCCTTCAAAATTGCGCCGAGCAGTCAAAATTGCGTCGACGTGTTTGTTTGATAATGGCCTCTGTCACACGCTTCGAAACGTATTTAGATTGGGAAGCGTTTTTAAATGCCAAACACGCGTGCTCTTCATACCGTTGATGAGGACTTACCAATATTATAACGCACAGATTTTTACATTGCAGTTGAAGAATTATGCAGTATCTACCACAAAGAACACCAACAAACAACCACGCGTGCCGCTGCAGTCGCATAGCAGAAGTCAAAGCCTATGTGAAGCGAAGCCTTCAGTATATATGCAGCGGGCGCGAACGAAGTGACATTTTGCTGCAGTCACGGCACGTGAAACAGCCTTAATTTCCAACTCCGAACTGGCGCGGAGCCGCAGAGAATTTTATGAGCTTAGCCAAACTCCTAAAGAAGTGATGTATTTGACTTCAATGCATGCAACAATCCACTCCTCTTGCGATTTAATTCAGAAGCAATAAAGAGTTATATATCATTTATTAAACAATGCTCGCCGCAATATTGATGACGCTTACAGCGCGTTCTCAAGGCAAAAATATGGCAAGTTGCACTAGTATTAGGATTATTGCAAGACAGCTAGACCCCAAGTTGGAAATATCAGCAGGAGGAGGCGAAATTTTACAGTCGTTTTTATTTTCTGCAAATGTGTGGTTTTAAAAAGAATTACGGCAGTTTCGCACTAGTCGTGCCAAGGGTGAAGGAAGTGCGGAGCTGGGCAGCCTTCTTTGTTTCTCCTCGGTTTTCTCTCTTTCCTCCTCTCTTTCTTTCTTTCTTTCTTCTTTTCCAGCTTGTTGTCTTTTTTTCTCTGTATTTTTCTATTTCAATTTTTCTTCCCATTTTTTTGCTTTCTTTGTCTCTCTTACTATTTCTCGCTTGCTTCCTTGTTTTCTATTTTTAGACGTGATTCTACCTTCGTTACGCCAAGTGACGACAGCATACGACAGGCCCGGCCCATAAAGTGCTCCGAACTTAATATCATCATCAAGGCGCTCGAAGAACAAGAGGAAGAAGACTTCTCATGGGCGCGAGCGAGCGCTCAATATGCTATACGTAGTTTTACCTACGTTACGTCAAACGATGACAGCATACGGAAGCCCGGGCCCCTAAAGTGCTCCGCACTTAATAAATGATCGGATGGGGTATGTATATAAGAAAAGTAAGCATCAATATCTGTTTTAAAGACGATAGTCTTTCTTGGGGAACTTAAACCCAGAAATTTTGGTCTGTCTTTCTGTCTTTCTGTTTGTCGGCACGTCACCCGATTCAGCCAACCGGCCAAAGTTGAACCACTTGCTTACCGCCCACCCATCTTGAACTGGTACGGCTGTTCATACTTGTGAACGTTGTCGATCAAAAAGTAAATATTACGCATATCTGAGGCGTAACATCATTAGGTAAGTATTAGGTGGTGTGTTCCTTTAATAGAAAATACATAGATACGCAATTTTAAGGACCTTGATGGTATGCGTTTAACGTTGAGACAGTAACGCGTTTATTAAAAGATTGCCACAGCTGAAGCGATCAGCGGTCCAAGCCGAGCAAGCGCGAGCGCCAACAACAACCGTCTTCGTCTTCCTCTTTCGCAGGCGTTCTTGTCTGCGCCCTACCATGTTACAAATCACTCCCCCGCGGAAAAGGAGCCATCCTGGCGACCTAAGGAACAGGTACAACTGGTGGGTCATAATGCGGCTTCAGTCGATCGACGTGAACAGTCTCGCGGCCGCGACGACGGCGGTCCGTAGATGATTGAACAGGCTCAATCATATAGTTAAGTGGGGATGCTTGACGTAGGACGCGGTAGGGGCCTTCGTACTTAGGCAGTAGCTTTGTGGAAAGGCCAGGAGCGGAGGAGGGAACGCGAAGCCACACCAACGTTCCAGGCGAATACGACTGAGGAGGCAGGTTTTCGTCGTGACGGTCCTTCTGGCCCTACTCGCCCTACAATGTTACAACCCTAGTGTCTTAAGGTGCGCTGAAAATGCGACTGCGCTGAAACTTGTCTTCCTCCGTGCCCTCTGCACAAGCTCATGTTGTGTTTCGGTTTCGGTTCAGTATCGCATTGTACGAATGACAGGGGGCGCCGCTCTGGCATTCCTGTTTTACCCAGGCGACGTGTAAGTAAGAGAGTTTGTGGAGAGTACTCGTTGAGTGCGGACGTTTCTTCTCCTTCGGCGCATCGCGCCAAACAGCGTGTTCGGGCTGGCCGGCGTCCTCACCGGTCGCGTTGGTCGCCGCCGGTCTTCGCCTGCCGCTGCGCCGGGACTACCAGCCCGCAACACAGCACTCATGTTTCCCGACGTATTGCCAGATGGCGTCCATATCTCACGCAAGCGCCTCTTCTATCGTCTTTAGACGACATTTGCAGCGAAGCACGCAGATACGCGGCCAATTTTTACAATACGCAACTTGCGTGTAGGCTTTCTGAACATTTTTACATGCAATTCGTTGGGAGAGGTGACGTGAAGAAAAGAGGGCACACGAATTTTCATACATTTTTTCAGGCTCACTAAAGATGTGGCACTGGTCAGATGGTATATACTCGCAAAATATAACAACGCATCTTTTGTTTGCTCTCCCTTTTGGTGGAATCGTCAACACATGCGGAAGACATTTTTTTACGTGTTTATCATGTAAGCCTCAAAGCCAGGCGGTACGTCCCGGCTTTTCAAGGAGATATGCTTCGCCAATATGAGCTCTCACTTCTTATCTTTCGGCGCAAGGAAACACGAGGACGAAAATCAAGACACGAGGACACAGCGCTACTAACAAGTGAGGTTTATTGCACACGGTAACAGCATGAATGTACAAGAAAGAGGGAAACGGTGTCAAAATCACCTTCGCACAGGGGCGTAGGCAGAAATGTTTTTCGGGGGGGGGGGGGGAGGGAGGGGACACACCTCCTTTATCTCTAGCGGGGGCCGGGCAGGCGAATGTGATTTTCTGCTCTGTATGCTATGGCAAAAAAAAAAAAAAACGCCAGGCCTGCGCGGCAAGCGCAAAACAGTCACAGAGAAAGCCAGAAGAGCGGCATTTATAGAGACCGTTGTAAACTATGTTGTAGTTACTAATAAAAATACATTAGCAACGTACGAACTATGCCACAAATAATGTTGTGAAGTTAGGGAGCACCCACCACGACATTATTTGCCATTCTGTGGAGAAGCGAGGTACTATCTGTAAGGCATTATGTGCACTTTGTTGATGCGACGGTTGATGACGACGAAGAATTATGGCTGAACCCTTTGTAACGGGTTGGAAGCTTTAACCGAACCACTAGTTACGTAATTCGCATTGTGTGAAGCCCGGTCGTTATTTAACTCTCCCACCGCGCTTTATAACATACGTTAACGTCAGAAGGAGAGAGAGGTGATTAACTTTATTGAGACCATGAGGAAATGAATCATGGGAGCCTTATTGGCTTCCTTGGCAACCAATAGAAGTGCACTTGCGAGGATCCCACTACGCTATATATCATAATTTTTGTGAAGTAGGGAAGCAGCCACTATGCAATTTTTCGTCATTCTGCGGAGAACCGTGGTACCCGCTAAACACCTGTAAGACATTATGCGCACTCTGTTGATGCTGTGGCTGATGATGATGAATAATTATGGCAGACCCCTTTGTAACGGGTTGGAAGCATTCAACAACCCACTCATTGCTCAATTCGCATTGTGTGACGCCTGGTTACAAAATTCGCATTGCGTGATGCATGGCTGTTGTTTCACTCTTCTATCACACTACACTACTTATGTTAATGTGGTTCCTTCCCGACATGAAGCCTGTATAAGGTCTTTTTGCAAAGCAGTTTCAAGCACCGGCATGGCTCTGAGGTAGAATACTGGGCTCCCACGCAGAGGGCCCAGGGTCGAACCTCCTTCCACCCTGGATATTTTTCCTATTTCATTTTTTTTATTTCGCTGGATAGTGGTTACGGACACCGGCGGCGGCGGCGGACAACTACGGCGCCAAAAACGGCCCTTGTGACCTCATCACAGCTTTCGCGCTAAAAAATTTCGGGGCGGGGGGAGGGGGCATGGGCCCGGTGTGCTCCCCCCTGGCTACGCCACTGCCTTCGCACCACATATCGCTTTACGGCAACAGCGCCACGACAAGAACACTTTCTCTTTTTCAGACAACGAAACAGATGGGCAGCTCACGCAACCTTTGTTTTTGTTAATTTCAAATGCCTCATCAATATCCCTGGTCATCTGATCTGAATTTCTTGCAGTCACTTTAGTTCTATTAAAAATGGGCTTACAACCACGGCGCATGCTGTGTGCGGCAAGATGACCACTTGTCATGAGTAAGGAGAGGACGTATGGACGATGAAGACGACGAAGTAGGAGGAGAAGCACGCGGAACAGGCACGAGCGCGTGCAAGGTAGCACACGGCGCGATGCGCGTGACACGAGCCGTAAACGAAGGCAGCAGTTGGATGAGCTGGCATTGTTTCCGTGGCTACTGGAGAAGAAGGTCGCATTGGCAACTACGTTCTGTCAACGGGAAGGCAGCGGGCGTTCGATTCCGGAGGCCCGCTTTCTGGAGGCTGGCACTCCGTGGCGTGGCCGTTGACCTCTACGACGCTCGGGCGAGGCTCCTCGGAGGTGCTGCAGCACCTTGCGGCAATTCCGGACGCACCAGCAGCAGTCCCCCTTCAAGCTTCAGCCAGCAACAATCCCCGGGACGCCGCGTCATCAGTACAGCAGGGGCCGAGCTCGTACTTAGGCCTAAGCGACCGAGACGCATCAGCGACTGGGAAAAGGCTTACGGCAGCTTCGTGGTCTGTTATGCATCGGGACGACAGTTCAGCGGGACGACAGAGGATCATCGGCGACATCGACTGGGGAACCAGCACAACGGAGGCTGGACTTACGGCGTGTAACGGAACCAAGTAAGAGTGTTCCATTGGCGAGGCCTAAGTGGCCAGACAGACTCTATAGTAGCGACGCGAGTCGGAGGTGTAGAAGTACTGAGAATTGTGTTTGTTTATTTTCGCATATTGCTCTAGTGTTTGTAAGATTTTCATTGTTAGTTGTTTTGAGTGTTTTTCTTATAGTTTTTCTTGTGTGCAATTAAATTTTGTTTGCTGTGCCTACCTGCGCCTTCAATCTATCTCCAACGCACACGCCTCCGACATCGGTGACACCACTCGTTGCCAGTTTGCTTACATTGTTAAAATGCAATCAGTGAACTGGGAGAGCGGAAAAGGACAAAAGACGACGAACTGCACAACATGAGCGCTCACTAACGACTCGTTCATTCACACGTCCGAATGATACATTTATACATAAAAGTTCGCATGTCAAAACGATTATGAGGACAAGAGCAGCATGTGAAGCGCGTATTCGAGGAACATGTCGATCGATTATCTATATAGTTAAATTCAGTCACGTAATGACAAGGATGGGTGACTTATACAATCATCTGCATTCCTCGAAATGTGGCAAGCTTCAGAAATTTCGCGTGTAGTCTGAAGCGCATGCCGGAACAAATTAGTTGTTCTTTCAAACAGCGGTTGATAGTGGCAAGAATCACAGTGTGACGCTAAATGTGAATACAGGTTTCTCTTCAAAGAGCTTCTATGCTCCCTGAGGCGTATGTTCACACATCGGCCAGTTTGTCCGATGTACATACGTCCACAAGACAGGGGTATATCTTATAAACCACTCCTGTACTGCAATTCACAAATTGTGTCACATGTTTCTGGAGGCTTCTCTTCCCTTTTGACGCTCCCTGTGCCCTCCCATGCACCATCGCACATACACTGCCCAATTTATTGGGAGCAGAGAAAATAACGCGCACACCAAGCCGGTTTCCCACATTTTTTAGTCCGTGTGCCATTTTATGGACACAAGGAATTACTGCCGCGCGTTTGTTTTCTTGAGCGCGTCCTGAGGTGGTAGACGGACGTTTTTCATTGTTTTTTACCATCCGCAAAAGCTTCTCACATACCGAGGCAATTAAATATGAAGTGTATTTGCAGCAGCTTTTAACCATTCCAGCTGCGCTACGAAACTACTGTGCATCATATGAAGGCAGCTTTTTTCAAGGGCTGAACGTAAGCATGATTGTACAATTCCACGTTTTACTATCTTGAAATGACAGGATGAGAAATCTAAAACTGGTTTTGAAGATCGAGGATTATATTGCCAGCAAAGATGCTTGTCACCAAAAAACTGGCAAAAGGTCTAGAAACTGCAGTTTCTTATCTTTTGGAACCTCGGAAGTAGACCGGAGGCCATTGCCTTCGGTATCAAAGCATGCTAAAATGTGTCATAGTTCAGTGCTGATCACGTTTCGACAGAGATCAAGTGATGGTCAACGTATCTGAATATGTTTGTGCCGGGCTGAAGTTTAGCGCTTAAAGCTGTTCCCCAGAAAAATGTTGTTTAATACAGGTGCTACACTTGAACCTCTGCAAACACCTGATTTCTGCATGTACACGTTTCCTAGCCATACGACGAAGGTGGACTTGAGGTAGAATGTCAGAATTTCTAGAAAAGACTCAGTCGGAATTTCTGTGCCATTCCTAAACGATACCTCGTCATTGTCTTGCACAATGCACTGCTCGACGTATTCTACAAGTAGCAATTGATCATGCTGCAAGGAATAATATGAGTCGACCACATCCGCACTAAACGCTTTGACATCAGAATATTCACATTTATTGAGGTATTCCACCACAACACCCGAGTTTTTGGCGTGGAAAGCGTATTTTACGCGCAAAGTAATAGATGTTTCTGCAAAAACTTGGATACTGCCAGCGGCCACGTATCCCTTTGTGAAACAATGGCGCGTAACGGCATGTGCGGTTTGTGCGTCTTAATGGAGAAGAATATCTCGAATTCTGAATATGTACCAACTAGCCCAATAATTGATCCTTTTACATTATTAGAATGTTCTCGTATGGGGTCCAAGGTCGATTCAAATAGGTCGCGAAGCTTCGGGCGAAAAACGGTTCAGAACCTATTGCCAATGACACCAGCAAGTGGAGTTATGGGTGCTGCGATTGAAGCGCGACTATGTTTGGAGGGAACAAACACTAATAGCGAAAAACCAAGTTTTATTCAAACGTAAAAGCAATCTATATGTTTTACAAATTACATTTATTTCCCGAACAATATTATGTAGGTGCAATGTGCCAAGAATGTACGACAGTGTTTAATTCCTACGAAAAAACTTTTTCTTAGCGCCCCCTGAAGAGAGGCGCACGTCATTGTAATTCAGTGCAGCCCTTGCGGTGCATGGAAAGGCGCGCTCGTAAGTTTGTCTGCGGCGACACGCCCCCTAAAGTGTTCTGGTGTTTTGCACTTGCATGCGTTCTGTGAATTATTGTGGTGAGAATATAATTTTGGTGTGCGCGAAGTTGCGAGGTGCGTTTCATCGTTGGTGAACGTCTTGGCTACGGTGTTCAACGCTTTCCTCGGGACTCGCGGAAACGATGTGGTGTTCCAAGGATGCAATAGCAACACGCGTACGCCTGGCAAGCCCTCCCTTCTAGATAAGACACCGGGGCAACGGTTCGGAGTGGTGTGCTTGCTGGATTTTCATGGATCAGTATTCCTGCTGCCCGGTTTCCTTCGTGAACACGCGGTGCCTACTATATTTCCTGTTATCGGTGAGCAGATTGCTAAGTTTCTATCGCGCTACAATCACTACAATTCGCATGTCTTGATACGTTACACGTAAGGTTAATTTATCGGAACAAAAGGCAAAACATAGTGCACGTAGTGTACGCACTTTTTGTACTTATTATGACATTTGTTGCTCACTGTGTAGGGTGTGTTAAATTGCGTTATTGTGACCATTGAATAAAACTGAAATATCACTATTTTGGCGTGACCAGGCGTCATTTCTTCTCGTTATAAGTGAAGCACACATGCAATAGGCTCTTTAAGTCCCTTGCGCATGTGCGAAGCAAATAAGCAACGCTGCAAACGTGAGAGGTACGCTGTTGCCTACTTTATTCACGCTGTGGACGATGACACGAACGCAGAATAAAAGCTCAAAGAATAACGTTTCCTGGTAAAACCAAGGCGAATTGCACGACGGTACACTTAAACACCGCTGTTTAGTCACGGGTCGGTATTAGTTTAGCTAGCGTTGGCTTCAAGCACATTCGCCAAGGGCTTGCCGGCTCGCCGTAGCGCGTGTCCTTAGCGATCAGGGGTCTAAGAAAAATATTTTGAGGTCAAATTTCGCGCTAGTGCCAACAAAATGACGTCACTTTTTTACCGAATATTGCATCACATCCGCTTTATTTTTTGTTCCGCCGGAAGTGTTCCCTCCTCACACAGATGGCGCTAAGCCCCATGAGCAGCTGATGAGCAGCCATTTTCTGAACGTATGGGCTTCTATGGAAGCTTCGCTACCATTTACATTTACCTTGTGGGGTCATTCAGGCATCTGCCTGTTTGTCCAATGTACTCTTTTCCACAAGACAAGGTGGCGTAGTAGACAACACATGGTGCAAACTGTTCGCGATATTTTTAAAGACGATAGTCTTTCTTGGGATACTTGAACGCAGAAATCTTGGTCTGTGTGTCTTTCTGTCTGTCTGTCTGTCACACGATTCAGCCACCCGGCCAAAGTTTAAGCACTTGCTGGACGCCCAGCCATCATAAACTGGTAGGTGCGTTCATACTTGAGAACATTGTTGATCAAAAAGTAAATATTACGCATATCTGAGGCGCAAAATCAATATGTAAGTATTAGGTGGTGTGATCCTTTACTAGAAGATACATAGATACGTAATTCCAATGACCCTAGTGTTTCTTAGGCTCCGCTGAAAATGCGACGCTATGAACGAAAAAGTCCTCTGCCGACAATATGGTGCTGCCACCTGGCAGTGGCCCTGGGTTCTGCACAAGCTCATGTTTCCCGATGCCACTGCGAGACGTCCATATCTCACGCAGCGCCTCCTATATTTTATCAATGCCAGCCAGATTCAGCCGATTCAACATAGAGGAGGCGCTGCCTGAGGCAAGGCAAAACATAAATGCCGGCCTGATGAAATACAGCCCACTCTACAAGACATGCCCAGACAATGCAGGGAGAACAGCATCACGGGTGGCCGCGGATGAGATTAGGACTCATGTAGTACGGCTGGCAGAAGACTATCGTCTTTCGACGACATTTGCAGTGAAGCACGCAGATACGCAGCCAATTATTTTTTACTGCAGTTATTACGCTTCTGCGTGGGATTGTTTACACGTGCGCACAACACAGAAAGATTTAATGTGGCGGAAAAAACGGCGTACACTCCTACTCTTTTACCAATCTTCTTTAGATTGTGACTTACGTTATGCAGGTATGGCACCACAACCACTTTGCTTTTGCGTGTCTGCGAAGCGGCATCAGGACTTTCAGTAGCACATTTTCTTAACAAGTCATTTTTAATAGAACTAAAGTGGTTGCAAGAAATTTTGATCAGATGACCAGGAAAATTGAAGCGTTTGAATTTAACAAAAGCAAAGGTTGTGTGAGCTGCCCATCTGTTTCGTTGTCTTAAAATAAGATAGTGTTCTTGTCGCGGTGGTGATGTTGCCGTAAAGGGACATGTGGTGCGAAATGAGGGAAAAAATCACAGCATATCCACGTGGAGAACGATGATGAGTGGGGCGAAGCGAACTCGCGCTGCAGCACGGCCATGGCATTGGCGCGAGCGTGGTCCTTCTTGATGGAAGATACTATGACTAGATTTTTTGAGAACCACAATCTGTTGTACACACCGCAACTATGGCCGAAACTGTTTCAAGGAAGTCCCGCTGAAAGCGCGCGTCGGCGCCTTCGGGCAGAGCCCGCCTGATGCGTTTTGCAGCCACTTCACGTGCTCGCACAGCCTCGGGCTCTGCCTGCCGTTACGCGCGCTTTCTCGCCGCTTCACGGTCCTTCACATTTTGAAGATCCGATTCGCGCCGCAGCCGTGCAGCTTCTGCCTCGCGGGCTCGAACGGCGGGGTCTTCGCGCCGCAGCCGTGCAGCTTGTGGAGCAGCTTCGGCCTCGAGGGCTCGAACGGCGGGGTCCTCGCGCCGCAGGCGTGCAGCTTGTCGAGCAGCTTCGGCCCCGCGGGCTCGAACGGCGGGGTCTTCTCGCCGCAGCCCTGCAGCTTGTCGAGGAGTTCGGCCTCGCGGGCTCGAACGGCGGGGTCTTCTCGCCGCAGCCGTGCAGCTTGTCGAGCAGCTTCGGCTTCGCGGGCTCGAACGGCGGAATCTGCTTCGCGGCGTCGACGTGCAGCTTCGGCCTCGCGGGCTCTCACCTCAGGATTCTGTCTGCGAGCGCGCGCTGCCGCCGCCTTCCGTGCCCTCCGTTCCGCAGCCTTGTCTTCCATCTGGCGACTCCGAGCTAAAGAGAAAGCGTGCCAAGACGGAGCCTCATGGCGCGTTACTTCTGAAATGTTGTCTTCGGGTGTCGTTGAAAACACGAGACGTAGTAAAGAAGAAAGAACGCCACACAGGCGAACACGCACGAGAGTCTCACTCGTCAACCTCGTAATCTTCTTCTACTGCATTCCAGAACGCGCGCTTCTCACGAGCTAGAGGTGGCTACTACAACGCTACAAACAAACGGAGGATGGACAGGCCACGGCATAAGGAGCTTCGCCCCTAAAAACTGAAGGTCGCGGGATCGAATCCCGGCCGCGGCGGCTGCATTTTCGTTGGAGGCGAAAATGTTTGAGGCCCGTGTACTTAGCTTTAGGTGCACGTTAAAGAACCCCAGGTGGTCTAAATTTCCGGAGCCCTCCACTACGGCGTCTCTCATAATCATATCGTGGCTTTGGGACGTCAAACCCCAGGAATTATTATTATTATCGCCCCTAAAAACTAGACGCCTAAAATATCGTAAGAAGGACGAAGAAGCACAGGGAAAGAGTGTCACTCGCAACTGATTTATTCTCAGAAGAAACTCGGAAAATATATGTACCGCACCACACATGCGCACACCGCACTGCACCAGCTAGTAACTACACATAAAAAAAATACACGAGGTCATATCTAATCAAGCAACGACGAGCAAAATTTGAACTCAGACATGCGCAAAAGCACTGATGTGTCACTTACACACACGTCGCTCTTCTTTATCTAAAAAGCTTCCATTAATTCCCGGGCCAGAGCATCTGAGCTTTTGCAAGAACAGAAACGCTTGAAAACCTCGCCTCACAAGAACAGGAATGGCAATGTGCAGGCAAATGTGCTGCCGCAATATTTCGAAGTGACAGCTCATGTTCTTTAACTCTGACGTTCAAACACCGACCAGTTTGGCCGGTGTAAACCCGACCACAACTAAGTGGGATCCCACTTAGTTGTGGTCTAATTTCTAATCGCCACTCTTGAGTCACGTTTGGGCCGTATTATTTGAGTGATTCACTGCTGCGGTTCCACCATCACCTGACGAAATTTCGCATACAGTGACACCATTTCATTGCTGTCCCCATCATTTGTTAGACAGTACAAGGAGGGTGCTATTACACCAGCGTACGTAAAAATAGAGCCCCCGTCACGACAACTAAAGACTATTCCTAACTTCACTTATCCCTTCATTTTTTACCTAATAGAGAAAAGTCGTGCTTACGTAAGTGTAGCCATAAGGGAAGTATGTATCGCGTTGAACATCCTTGGGGAGCGTCCAAACCGTTGGCGGTAGTATCCGGCAGTTGGGGAACGTAGCCTCGGAGTACGAGATGTGGCCGATGGCGATAATGAGCGAAGGTATAGAGATGGTGCTGCAGAGAGGGCAAGCATAACGTCACTGGAACATGGAAAGTACCGCAACCGTCTGAGCACAGGCAGGCAACACTGCACCAGAATGGGGCATAGCGCTAACACACACGGACGAGGAAGAGACAACAGGACAAGCGCTATCCTAGCGCTTGTCCTGTTGCCCAAAAATCCACGTTGACAAATACTGCACCGCTGCTGCCAGATTTGGTCCAGCATGTCCCTCGGGCAGCATCATCTCAGTAGTGTAGCGTCCCTTGCCGCGGTTTATATTATCCCTAATAGACCAACTTATTCATCAATTAGATTAAAGATGAACTCGTGTGTATTATATATATGCGAATAATTACAAGTAAGCATAATGAGGATGCATGCATATGCATTTAAAACAGCTGGATTCCTCGAGCAGACTCACACTACTTATACTTAAAACAACGTATTTACACCATTGTAGGTCGACCCATTTTGTGTAAATTTGAAATCGGAAGTTGGGGGGTGGGGGGTCGACCTAATATCGAAACAGAAACTAGTAGCACCAGTTACGGCGGGACAAACGAGAAACCAGGGATGCTGTGGCATGGTGACGACGTTACGTTTGCGTTCCGGCTCTGTTTTTTGGCTGATAGTTTTTAGATTTGATGCTCACGGGGAACGATGAGCACTTTTGCTGGTTTTTTCAACTCTGTGTTAAGAAGGAGTTTTTACCATACGATTCCGCATAATCAAAGATTGTCAAGAGGGGTGTGGCCTCTCTTTGCATGGGGCTGCGCTGAGGAGGTCGTGCCCACACAGCGTACAAGTGAGTTTTAATAATAAGGTGAGTCAATTATAGGCTGCTGGCATCACTCGATTGGTCATTACAGGCTGTTGCCGATGCACTACTGGCGAAATTGAAAAGTGCAACACCAGGAATCGACGACTGCTACGCAGCCCTCAAGGATTCGGCCAGAAATTGTGCAATATATCCATAGGATCTTGCATAATCTCAAGAAATTTGCGGGTAGGCACGGAGTGCAGCTGGTGCTTTCGGCTCCCGAGAAAATCCGGAAGGTGTGCCAACGCATTTGCAATAGCAAAAAGCGCGGCTGCGACAAGAAACATGAGAGGCCATTTGTGAAAAGTTCCACGGGGGACGTATGCTCAATACCGTTGTCCTGCGGAAAGGTATACATTGGTCAAAAGGAGAGGTGTGGTAATGACCGGTTAAGGGAGCATGTCCAAAAATTGAGTAAAAAAGACGGCAAGTATGCGATGAGGGTCGCAATTTGGGCTTGTTGGTATAGCATGATAATTGATGTGGTGTCGAATGTGTCTTTCATTTGTCCTTGTCCTTAGCCTGCGCTACCATCAATTATCAGACAATTATGCGCACCTGGTTGCGCATAATTTGTGTGGACAAATTGTGAAGTTTGTGTGGACAAACGGTGGCAAGATCTTTGCGCGCAAAACGGAGACGTTTGAGATTCTCAGAATTGTTGAGCCTGCGGATGTAGCAAAAATGACAATGTAGCCCATCTAATCAGGTCTTATTTTGTACTGACTAGACTTCATAATGGATCCTGACAGTAGCGAGTACTACGACATCAGCGGGTTCAACAAACTGGTTAATCAAAGCTCACATACTTTCAATGTCCTCCATTTAAACGCTCGAAGTATCAGGAACAAAAAAGAAAATCTTGACGTGTTTCTCGATTCTTTGGCAATAAAGTTTGACCTTCTAACATTTTCGGAAACTTGGTTAACACCAAATAATGTCCCGCCAAGATTTGTGGGTTATACTTACAGTGGCTTGGTACGTTCTTCCGGTCGTGCCGGTGGCATCGCATTATACGTCATAGAACAACTCAAGCATGAAATAATTGATGAGCTTTCGCACATTTCACCGTTCATTGAATGCCTTGTCGTCAAGGTTATGAATGTAATTGTTGTCGTGGTCTATCGGCCACCAACGGGTAAACAGCAAGAATTCTTTGACTATTTCGATACTCTCTTACAAAAGCTAAACTCAATGCGCGTGCCTTTTTTAATTATCGGTGACATCAACATTAACATGTTAGGTGATTCTCCCAGCTCTAAACAACTCCAGTCAATTTTAAATTCGTACGCATGCGCGAACATGATAACAAAGCCTAGCCGCATATCGGAAAAGTCTTCGACGCTACTTGATGTCAGTTTCACAAATCTTTCAAACAGGAAATGTATTTCGGGGTTGCTGTCATACGATGTAAGTGATCACCTGCCTATTTTTTCTCTCTTATCAGTATCCTCAAAACAAAATAAAAAGCAGGTCACGGAACAGTACCGCAGAATAAACAATATTGCATTAGACCGTTTCCGAGCTGAAGTTGCCTCGACGAATTGGGACATAGTATACGCAGAAAGGGATACAAATCGGGCTTTTAATCTTTTTCTTAAAAAGCTGAAAAACATATATCACCGCGCCTTTCCTATAACGAAAATGCCCTCCAAAAAGAAGATACGCAAGCCATGGATTAAAACGCATTATATGACAGAATACAAGAAAAAAACAAGATGTACCACGGTTTTGTTAAATCTCGCGATTTATCACTTCTTGAAGAGTATAAAAAGTACCGAAACAAGCTAAATGCTGACATCAAGCGAGCCAGGATATCTTATTACCAATATAACATTTGAAAGAATTTATGATAATCCCAGAAAAATCTGGAATGAAGTAAATAATATAACCGAGCGTAATAAAAAAGGTGGTGTTGATATCCCTGCTTTTGCAGACAATAAGACAGATGTCGAAGCACTATCAGCCATGAATGAATATTTTGTTAACGCTGGCGAATACATAGATACATCTTGTGGTGTAACAGATCCGCCTGTGGCAGATAGAAAGCATCTACCACACTCACTCTTTCTTACCCCTGTCACTCCTTGTGAAGTTGAAAGATTAATTAGTAAAATACGAGACAATGTTGCTGCAGGTGTTGACGAAATTAGAGCCAGCCCTGTAAAGTATGTAGCACCACTAATTTCTCACCCTCTTTCATATATTATGAACACAATGTTAGAAACCGGCATTTTTCCTTCAGATCTAAAGGTAGCCCGCGTTTGCCCTATCCACAAAGGAGGGGCTAAGAATGTACTATCGAACTACCGTCCGATATCTGTTTTACCGGTACTGTCTAAAATTTTTGAAGGAGTCCTACACACCAGACTTGAGCGTTTTTTCTCAAAGCACCAGATAATCAATCAAGCACAGTATGGTTTCCAAAAATGTAGGTCTACGGAATTGGCGTTATTACATACCAAAGATGAGATACTAAAGAATATGGAAGACAGATCGTACACCATAGGTCTTTTCATTGATTTGAAGAAGGCTTTTGATACATTAAAACATGACATTCTAATATCCAAGTTGCATGATTATGGTGTAAGGGGCGTGGCAGCTAAACTAATTAAAAGTTATCTCTCCGAAAGAAAACAGTACGTAAAGATAGGCAACATTGTTTCTCCAGTGAAAACTATAAAAAATGGTGTTCCGCAGGGTTCAATCCTAGGACAATTACTATTTATAACTTATATTAATGATCTGTGTGACATTCCACGTTCCCCAAAATTAATTATCTACGCAGATGATACTAACATATTTTTTACAGGTAGATCACTCGTGCACCTTGAAGCTGAGGCAAATAACTATTTAGTCCAATTGGAAACTTGGCTTCATCAAAATAAGCTCATGCTTAATATATCTAAGAGTAAGTACATGATATTCCAGCTCATCAATAAGCCTCACAAGGACGGCATCAACATCTTCTTCAAAAACCAGAGGCTGGAGCAGGTTAAATCACAAAAGTTTCTCGGAGTGTGGTTCCAAGAAAATTTGTCCTGGAATACGCATGTCGATAGTCTCGCAGCTGAACTAAGCAAGACTGTTGGGTGCATATTCAAACTAAACCCACTTATACCGCTTTGGCTTAGAAAAAAGATATACTATGCTCTTTTTTACTCGCGTTTGAATTATAGCATCCTGGTATGGGGCACTACAAGTGAGAATAACTTAAATAAATTAGAAGTCTTACGGAAAAAATGCTCCGTCTATTTGAAGATTATTATGGCAACCCAAGGGAGATGTCTAGCAGTCCACTATTTATAAAATACGGCATACTCAAAGCAAGGCAGATCTACGAATACAAATTATTACTTTACATACATAAAAACAAGCTTCACAATATGACAGTACACGAGATCACAAACAAGTACTCACTGCGTAGGCAACGAATTCACGTTCCTGCTACCAGGACTGGGTATGGTAGAGCCCTAATTACATATCGAGCACCACTGTTGCTAAATCGCTTTGGTGAGCAATTAAACTTCAACATGTCATTAACTCAGTTCAAACGTCATATCAAGGATCTACTTGTGAATGAATTTCTGTAAATATTATGTCTCCTATGAATGACAGGGCAGGTTCCTCCAACCTGTTTCTCACTTTTATGTACCATATGCATGTGTATGTAGATGTATATATATGTATGTATATATAGTGTGTGTATGTATGTAGACGGTGTGCGTATGCATAAATGCGTGTATGTATATAGCATTGCCTTTATGTGCGTTTTGTATTTTATTTTTTATATATAATGAAAACAGCCGCGATGTCTGAATTTCGTATGCCTATGTAGCTTATGTTGCAAATTTTCATGCAAATGTGTTCTAGTTATTTTTTGTGCTGCTCCATACATGTTGACAATTGGTATATCATGTCGCACTGTTTGCTGGATGTTTAAATGTTGTACACTTCACGTAGCGAAGCCACGTCAGGCTGAATGGCCTTTAGCTTCGCCTCGTTTTTCTGTATGTTTTCCAGAAATAAAATTTGTTCAATTTGTTCAAAAAAAAATATTGTGTGAATGAGAGGCACAATTTTCTCAGACGAAGATTCTTGGCAGAAGCACAAGAGAGACAGTACGTGAGGTTTTAGAGGCCTTTTTTATTGAAAAGCATGAACACCGCTGTATAAGTGCACCTTCGCTATCTTTGTTGCCCAGTGCAATTCAGTTTATAAGTTCTAGGCTGTGAGAGAGAAAAAGTACGTGCTTGGTAATATGCGCAGTTGGCTTCGTTGGTGTTAATGCGTGCAGGCGCCATATGATGTATAAATCCAAGCATTTATGCGATGCATAAATAGTTGGAAATGAGCGCTGTACGCGTTTGCGTGCCTAAATGTGTGATTGTGCCATTTGTTTGCACTCAAGTTTGAAATGGTTTACCAACTAGCCCCGCAACAAGTAGTTTAACATGATTAGAATAAGTTGACACCATAAAGCATCTGAAAAAGCGATGTCCGGGTGAAGTACAAAAGGACAATGCAGAAGTGAAATAGTGCGTATATGATACTTAGGACAAAAATAAACATAGCGACATAGATTATGTTCAACATATGAGCACTACTGCACGAGGTGTCCTTTTAAGTGTACTAGTACTCTAGCAGGATAAGTAGAAAAACTAAATTACACGCAGTTATTCAGAATGAGAAGTTTCTTAAACTTCTTTTTTTAAACGTAATAAAGATAGCAATGTTTTTATTTTCAAAGATGCTAGAACACGCGGAAATGCAGTGTTTAGGTATATTTAGGCCTTGAATGGGACTTTCGAAATCAACGGCTGCAGTACTCATCTTGCAATATATGCTGCAGACTAATTAGTACGTCAGCGAAATGGCTTTTAAATAAATAAATGAATAAGAACACAAGTACGTTGGCTTCGCTCGTGCCCCAAGAAAAAAGAAACGCGACGTCATTTCTAATTGTTGTCTAACGTTCTTATTTGGTATTGTCTACTATTAGTAATAGTTGATCGTGAGCTCTATTCGCGATGTTGATTCCAGTATTCGAATACTCAGTGATACATGCTAGCGTGTAGTACTACGCAAGCGACGAGCTAATAAAGATCGCAGAATGCATGCAATGCTGTCTTTGTCGTGCGTCTACTCATTATTTTTTTATTATTGTATCCTTCCTAATTGGTTCAGATTATTAAGTGCTTTACCGGCTATCTTAATTGCGATAGCGCTGCCATGTACGTGAATACTCAGGTATCTAAAGTCGCTTCAAACCCCACTTGGGCTGACGGACACCCGAACTGCTGATCTAAAGATAACATTCAATGCGTGATTCATTCAGATAGGAACCACAATTCGCAAGTCAGCCATGGCAATGTTCGATATACCGCCACACTTTATGGCACGTTTAGCTTACACGTGGCAATTAGGACACTTCTGTGTACAGGATCACCAAAAAAAAAACTTGAAAGACAAAGAAAACATTTCCAGGAAGTGCCACTAACCTCATCATTTGGATGGCACCGTGCATGTGGCCCTTTTCGATGGACGCGCCCAGGATCATGTAAGACGGGCGACTGCGAACGTTTTTTTGTATGTGGGCATGGATGGCCTGCAAAAACGTTGATTAGCTGCATCCTGCGGCTTCAGAAAGGACACGTGGTAACCACAAAGTTTGTGAGAATTGAAAGTAAGCGTCTTTGTCCGTGTTTACTAGCGCAGTTAACAGGCTTTAAAGTGAATGTGAACCAACAACCCGACTTAGTGCTCTACTTCAATATGTACGAATAAGAAACATTCCTAGTAATATGCGGAATGGTTACCGAAAGGTTTTCAATGGAGCTGATCTAACGCTACCGCTTTTATTCGCCTTCTCATAATGCCTTCATACACCAATTATCGCTTTGGTAAACATTTACTCGTACATTAATGGCAGCGCAAGCGTATTCTAGTAAGTGTGGTAAAAGACATCGTTCGTGCGTTAGTTGCTGTTAGAAGTCTAATCTTGAAAATTGTAGAAACGTATGCCTGCTTGTGGTGTTCGCGCAAACTGTTTGTTGTTACTTCAGTCCATTAGAAAATACGTTGAGTTTTATCGAATATGCGATGACTGCATGCCAGTATAATACAAGTGCATAGTAAGACGTTCCTTGTTCATGAAATGATATGTAACAGGTTTTCGTGCGATTCATTTTAAGTTCAATGTGAATCGTACTTAATGTCATTACGATTACTACTGACACGCTTGTCGTCAACACACTCAAACGGCGAAGGTGCAAGAAAGATAGATAAAAAGCTCGACAATATAAAAGAGAGAGTGTGAGCGCGTCGCTGACCTGCGCTACCCAGCCAGCTGCTCTGTGCTGAAGCCGAATATCCGTAGCCTTAAAAAAATCATGAATTGCAGGTTGCGTAGACATTAGATTTGCACATAAGTCCAGAGACCGCCGTAATAATCAATGTGACAATTTTGGCCGCGGTATTGGCCATGCTTATCTGTCAATATTCTTCGCGTTTGCCCTTGAGAGCTTGATCCCATGACACATCTCTTACAATATCAAGCACATGGCGCAGCCACAATCTGGAGACTGCTTGCGTTGCGTTAAGTGCGCATAACCACGCAACTCCTAGCTTGAAATTGCGCAGAAATTAGGCACAACTGCAGTCAATTGCCAAGTCTGTCTAACGTACAGATTCAGTTTACGCGTACATTGCTTCTTAAGGGCGGTGTTCACATCACGCCTTGAGATTACGCCGAAGTGAAAAGCGAAGGTGACCAGAAACTGCAATATTTTTGTACGCAGGCAACGGATTAGAGGAGAGTAGCCTTTAGTACGGTTCCATTCAGGGCACTTGAGTGCGAACGGATAATCATTGCCAATTTTTGTGGTAGATGAGTTTCTATTAGCCTCGGCGTTTCAGTGAATAACAGGTATGGCGTCGGCTGCCAGTATGTGTTGAGAAGTGCAGCTCGCCGAATCTCTGTGTCCGGGCTCTCGATAATGTCATACACGCTCTTATAGATTTCCGGCGGACCAGGTGAAGTCCTCCTGTAAGGTCTCGCCTCGGCAGCTTTAAACGGGCAGTTGCGCGGCTCATTCTTACCGCAGTTACGGTCCAGGAACATATGCTAAGCTACTTTTAGATGGAACACTCGCTTAATTTGTGGCGTCCATCACCGCCCGTCCACGAACATAAAAAACAACCACGTGGACTCCTCCGTAGAAGTGATGACGTCACGTAACGTCGTCATGGCGTCAAAGATCGCAAATACTTGCGACGTCACAGGATGACGTCATCAAATGACATCGTCGATCGGTCAAAGCTGAGCCGATCCCGGAGGCATTGAAACCTGTGCTTCCGGTATGCGGATCCCGGAGGCTGTACAGAAAGCACAGGTAGAGCAGTATGTCTTTCTGTCCTGTTTCGCGACGTAAGTCGAGTTTGGTCTTTGCGTTGGCGCGCTCTTGCGTGGCATGTATGGGTCGACCGCTCATTGTGAGAACGCCCGGGGAGCAGCGCGCTTATGACGTACGCCAACGAGAGCAGGTCGAGGCGGGAGTGCGCACGTCAGCCCCGCTGGTCGTCCACCTTGAAAGAGGGGCATGGCTCAAGGTTTCTTTTATGATTAACTCCGCCCCCCCTGCATAGTGTGTTGAGTAGAAAGTCGAGGCAATGCCCTTCGAGGGTATTGCCTCGGCTTCTGCAGTGTTGCCGTGATTATTCACCGCGGTTAATGGCTGCCTTTTCTGCCTGTTTAACCTTCCATGTCCAATCCACACTTTTCTTCCAAGAGGAAAACTGCCTTGTGTCCCACTCACTCTGCCGACTGCGCCTTGTCTGATTTGATATGTATAAATCGAGGATCTTTAGCGCTTTGGCACCAACTCTTTGCATAGCCTGTTCTGATTTGCTTCTCTCACGCATCTCTGAAATTTTCATTCCATCAGGGGTTTTGTGCCTTATATGTTTACATGCTTCTCTGCAGAATGAACGTTTTGGCTATATGAAAAGAAAGAAGTAATGACAGCTACTGCTTCAGCAATGATAAGACCAGGCATATAATGACGTGAAATATAAATAAATTGAAATTGAAAGCTGGGAGAGTTGGTAATTGAACATCATTTGCGAAGTGCGCAGCGCTACCCGGACGGCGGTCATGGCTCGTGTCGTGTTCATTCAACCTTGCCTGTCGTCCGTGTCGCGCTTCCTACTTAGCAATAAATAAAGTTGGATGATTTAAAACTTTCCAAATGCAAAAAGTAGCATCCGGTGAGTGACATACGGGCAGGTTGCGTCCCACTGTTAAGCTTATTGTTATAGACAAAGGGTCACTTCCACCCTATCTTTTATTACACTTCTTTGTAGGCAAGGTAAGATAACGACGGAGCCAATCGCCAGATGAAAACTATGTGACAGCAATTACAATAGCTTGGCTTCTGGTAATTAAAGGAGTATCAATTGAAGTTTTCATGACTCTTTTCTATCGCTACCTATCATGTGACATCATCATTTTCGCCAGATAGTGTTGAAGCTCGACGTTGATTTATCCCACGAATGTGCATATTTCCGGGAGCTAGTTGATAGAGGGAAAAAAACGGGTTCCTTTAGCGCATAATAAAGGGTGAATGCTAATATGTGATAAAGTGATCAGCTTATCGCACAGAATTGCTTGCACTGAAAGTGCCACAAATGGCGTTTGATGGGGCAAGTGCTTAGAGTCATCAGCATTGCCCATTGCGTTGCCACACTCCTACTGGACTACATTGCTTCACTCCCGGAGAAAGGCACGGATCCATCAGAAAGGCATCACTGCGGTATCTCTGTTTTAAGTGTTTTGAGGCATCAGCATCCCTGGGTTGCCACACTGCTATTGGACTACACTGCTTCACTGCCGGAGAAAGGCACGGCCTCATCAGAAAGGCACCACTACGGTATCTCTGTTTTCAGGGTTTTCACTGTAGACTACGGAGAAACAAGTGAACACTTCATTAATTCAAATTCAAATTCAAATTCAAATTTTATTTACCAGACAAAACTGGAAGGTCGCCAAGGCTAAAAGCCGTGAGAACGGCTTGACAAAGGCCCTGGTGACCTGTACATACACAATGGCAGTAGTGCGGAAATGATTAGAAGTACATAACATGCAAGTACAATATAAAACATGAACAATACATACTAATTCAAAAATGATTTCACCACTGAATATTGTTTTGAGATACATATTTTAAATGTGTAAAAAAAAAGGTTTCCAAAAATCAATGTAAGTAGATCGTGCATAGACCATCGTATACATTGTCTAAAAGCACACACATATACATTTCGTGAAACACATACATACATATCGCTAATATAAAGCAAGATAACAAGATGTAACATGATACACTGTATTTATACACTAGACTAAACTATGAAAAACATGAAATAGGCTATGAGAAAAGTTTGTTGCGCATGTTCCTATGACGCCAGAGAGCAGAAATGAGAGTGTAATTGTTTCTTGTTGCAGGTGATCGTACTTTCGTGCGTGTTTAGTGTTGTGGGAACTTTGTAGGCCAAGGCTTGGTATTTATACGTAGTGCGGAAACGCGGTACGAACCAAATGTCTGTATTTCTTGTGGGAACTGTAATGACACGACGCTCTAGGCATGATAGTGATCTAATGAAGTTGGAGAGCTCCATATGCGAAAAATAAAGTGTGTGCAATAAGCGAAACGTATAAAGGTTGTCAGCTCGTATTATATTGAATTCTTGGAAAGCTTCACACGTTGTTCCGAACGGGTCAATATTTCCGATTTGGCGGATTACCTTTTTTTGCAGAGTGATGACTTTATTTATATTTGCTTTGCTTGTCGTGGCCCGTACAAGGGTGCAATACATTAGATGTGAATTAAACAGCGCGTAATATATCTGAAGTTTGACCTTGAGCGGCAAAATGTTACGACAACGAGACATGACTCCTGTTACCGAAGAAAGCTTCTTACAAACAAAATTTACATGTGTGTCCCAGCCTAGGTTGGAAGAAAAATAAACTCCAAGTATTTTGTGGGTATCAACAATATCTATCGGCACTGATTCAAGAAGTAAAGGTTGATGGGTAGTGAGTACTTTATTTTTGGCACGAAAAACAATGGCTTTGGTTTTGGTCGGGTTAATTTTAAGCTGGTTCATTCTGGACCATGATGAAATCCTTGAAAGTATATCATTTGCTTTACCTATAATATCATCTAAGTTAACGCCATCAAGGATTATTGTTGAATCATCCGCATATATGACGTATTTAACCGTTGTGTCTAGATGAACAATATCATTAATGTAAACATTGAACATCAGCGGGCCAAGTATACTGCCTTGCGGTACACCACGAGTGAGGGGCAAGAATGACGAGCTATTTCCATTAATGGAAACACTTTGGCATCTATTGCTAAGATATGATTGAATTAAAGATTTACCAACACCACGAATGCCATTTGATTCTAATTTCTCTAACAATATATTATGATGAAGCGAGTCAAATGCCTTACTGAAATCTAGAAAGATGCCGAGTGTGAATTTATTTTGTTCAAAGTTATGAAGTATAGCTTCCTTTAATGTCACCAACGCAGTTTCAGTGGACTTGCCGCATCTAAAGCCAAACTGCGCATCTGTTAGCACATCATGTTTGTTAAAGAATTTCGTTATGCGTACATGAATAACTTTTTCTAAACATTTAGAGAAGACGGGAAGGACCGATATAGGCCTGTAGTTACTTTCTGATTTGCGGTCACCACTCTTAAAAATAACTGATACTCGGGCTTTCTTCATGGCTTCTGGAAAAACACCATGTTCAAGAGCTAAGTTATATATATAGGTTAGTACACCACTAAGTAAATATAAAACGTGTTTTATTGGTGTGATCGGCAAGTCATCGGTATCAAGCGACTTAGTATTATTTAGATGCTTGAACACCTCGCATACTTCACTTTCATTTGTTGGGTCGAGAAAGACACTGCATCACGTGACTGCACCCGGCGACAAAATCGGCGTTATCATTGCGCAACGCAACTGCATTTATGAAGTACTCATTAAAATGATTTGCGAGTGCTGCACCACTTAAATCTTTACCCCCAAAGTTTATAGACTCAGGCGAAGCATTTTTATTATCACGACCGAGTATGGTATTAATTAGCTTCCACGTTGCACTTGAGCGTTGCCGATTGGTATATTCAAAAATACGCTGATAGTAGGCTTTCTTGGCACGTTGAAGTTCAGCATTTAATCTATTTCGAAGTTTTTCGAATTCTTTCAGAGTTTCAGCAGAGCGCGTACGTAAAACACTGTGATAACAGACGTTTTTACGCTTTATCATTGTCAAATGCTCACGAGTGACCCAGGGTTTTCTTGCCTTTCTTGCAGATTTTAACGTTTTGAAAGGAAACTGTTTTGCGTAAATGCGTTGAAAAATTTGGATGAACGCATTATATGCGTTATCGGCATTTTTCTCTTTAAATACAGATGACCAGCATTGAGTGGATATATCGAGAGTAAAAGCGTTTCTTGAAAGGCATGAAAACTATTTGGCGCTTCTTTACTTTTGTTTCACTTTCTTCAGGGAACAAGAACGCAGCTTGGGAAGCGACAATGAAGCCGCAGATACTTGTGAAATTTTGGAAGAGATGCCGGCCGACCACCGCGGAGCCCAACAAGAGGGCGCGAAGAGATGTCTTGAGATGAAAGCTCCCAGCGTCAGCTGAATGGCGCAGCTATAAGACCAAGATTGTTCATCAAAAAGAACATTAACCCTAGCTGGTAGAAAAATATTGAAATAAATGCAACCGAGGAGGAGAGAGCAGGGTTTTTAAATAAATCAGGAAATGCACGTGTAGCGCGCTACTATGTGCCACAAGAATCCGACCAAGAGAAGACGACGACGACGTGCAAAGCACGAGATCGCTGCGCCTGTTTTTGTTCGCGTCTGCCTAAACGACTTCTGACGAAATATATAATTTGTAGTCTCAGAGCATCGACGTCTGTCTGCCTGTTACCACAAATTGGTGACCTGGACTTCGCCTGATCGCTCTCGCTTCCTGAATTGCGCTTGCCTCAGCCGTTTCGCTTGGCCTACAGCAGTGATACTACCGAGGACTTCTGATATAAAACAGTTCTTGGAGCAGCAAAATTTTCATATTGGAGCGCTTTGGAGCAGCAAAAATTTCCTTCTTGGAGCACTATGAAGCAAGTAATTTTGCATCAGGGAGCACTCTATGAAACGAGCCGGCCATCTCTGTCGCACGGAGGGCACATGCGATACATCAACCCGCGTGCGAGGCCTGCCGTCGATTGCTCATCAGAGGAAGCGCCCTACCCGTCTTTCGTAAGGCGCATGAAGGGACGACAGGGGAGGGGGCTGCGTCAATCCAAGGGCGCAGTCGCTAACGTGCGCGGTATCTCGAGGCATCAAGAGACGGCTCGTAAGTTTGCTGTGCACTCAACGTTTACTTCGCGTTTAGTGAACTGATGGCATGAAAACCGCTTCTGTACCTGGAGCGGCTATATTCCCTTAAAGGGGTCCTGGAACACTTTTTCAGCATGGTCGGAAAACGCTGCCGACCGGTAGTCGAGGCTCCCAAGAACACGCGAGCCAAACATTAAAGCGCAGCTCGCGGCCTGGAATTGACAATAAATTCTGAAAGTCAACTAAAAAGCACTTCTAATTCTCTCGATAAAAATGATGCTTACGGCGTCACTGACACTCCCACGCCATTGGCTGATTTGAACATGGCGCTCTCGGTATTTACTGCGGCCGCCGCAGGACGCCGCCGCTTGTCCGCGCGCTCGCGCGATCGCACTGAAAGTATGCGGCGCGTTCTAAGGAATAAAAGAGAGAAACATTGCTCAAGATCACGAGGCGCGCGTGACATACCTTCTTCCCCCATGCCACCCCTCCCTGCTTAGCTACCAGCGCTTTCGTCAGGACGAGAAAACGGAGAAAACAATTACAGCGTGCGACAAACCTTTGTAACTCCGATCGTACTAGACGGATCCAAAAGTTTTTGCGGTGGTCGATTCGTGAGAAAATAGGCTCCTTTAATAAAACCATTCCATGGCTACTTGGAAAAGTGCTGCAGGGCCCCTTTAAAGAAGCGTTTTGTTGAGTTAAGCGCGAGACAGACGGCACAATTTTTCATGCGATGCGACGGCCGACGCGGCGGTGCGGCAGCCAGAAAGGTGGCTGTCCGATGCTATGAAAAGTCACCATTCCGGTTTACCCACCGCCGCGACGGACGTTGCATCGCATGGAAAATCCTACCGTCTGTCTCGGCCTTTACGCGAGATCGGATGGTGTGGCTGCACACCACAGTCCGATCGCACGCGACTGCTTGGAAGGAGCCGGGATGCGCTAGCGCGGGAATTACTGGAAGCCTTTCACATAAGGAAGAAAGGTGATTCTTGCGTCAACGTGCCGTCAGTTTTGCTGCATAATAGGGAATTCGAACTGTTGGATCTAGATGTACTTTAGATTGTTTTGTTACGAAGTGGCTGTCAATCTTCTGTGTTTTTTTCCTCGACCTTCGCGCAGGTTTGTATTTCCATTTTTCGACGTCTTTACATTTGGATATTTTATTTGTTGCTGGTTCCCAGATACCATAATGGTGATCATCGTTTCAAAACCTTGTCTGTTCATTCCTGCACGTGCGGTGAGTGAAATGTTCTGCGCATGTCCTCCAACAGCCTTTATATTGTGAATGCTTCATGGAAATAAACTTAGTTGTGATTGCCGTTCTTTCTTTCTCTTCTTGTTTCTTCTAAGTTGCAACCTTGCGCCACGTATTTCAAGTAACGATGCACCAACTAGCCCAACATAACGTACTGGTAATCATCACCTCTCGTTATGTGCGGCCGAGTATGAACGTAGACATTCGTCGTTGGTCACGTGCGTGCCTCAGGTGCCAACAGTCTAACGTGTATCGCCAGACTGTGACCCCTCTTGGTACGTTCCCTTCCGCGGACGCTCGCTTCAGCCACCTAAAGGTCGGTACTCTCGGTCCCCTTCCTCCATGCGTGAACCATCGCTATCTGTTAACCTGCACTGACAGGTTCACAAGATGGCCTGAAGCGATGTCTCTTCAATATATAACTGCGGAGTCGACAGCTCGAGCACTCGTCTCTCTGTGGTTTAGCCGCTTCGGTGCCTCTTCCACCATTACAACTTACCGTGATCGCCAATTCGACTCAACATTGTTCGCCAATCTATCTCGGCTCCTCGGTGTCAACAACATCAAGACTACCTCGTACCACCCCATCGCCAGTGGAATCATCGAACGTTCAATGGAATCATCTAACACTCATGGCTTCCAGTTTTCCATCATCGTGGGCTGAACGCCTTCCTTTCGTTATGCTTGGCATCCGCACGTCTCTTCGTAGTGACACCTCCATAAGCGCCGCCGAGCTGACATTTGGCACCACTCTTCCAGTTCCCGGTACAATATTCATCGACTCACCCGCGGTACCTGTAGACGTCTCCGACTAAGCATACCAACTTCGCAACGCTATGCGTGCAGCAGTTCCACCCCGACAACGACGAACATCCCGCCGTGTGTATGTGAGTCCTGACCTACAACACTGCATGCACGTCTTTGTGCGACTAGATGATGCCGTGCGACCTCCTTTGAGCTCCCGTATGATGGCCCGTTTAAGATCATCAACCGCACATCTAAATACTTCCTCCTGCTTATCAACGGCCGGGAAGATACAGTTTCCGTCGACCGTCTCAAGCCTGCGTACTTGGATACCGACACTTCAACAACTTATCCTATTACAATCACTCCAGACTGCCATACTCGCCGCGTGCATTTCGCAGCTCAGCAGTCTGCTCCTGGCCACTTGTAAGACACTCGCGATTTCCTCGCTAGAAGCATAGAGTTCCCAAATAATAACTAGAGGGAACTCTGGCCTTACGAACGTTTAGTCACCATGGGAATGATGGGTAGTCCACGGATTTGCCTAGTCTTCGTGCTTGCGGGCTTCGAACGCACTTGTGGCTTTGTTTATTGTTGTGTTTTCGTTTTACTCCAGGTAAAAGAATGGATCGTTGTGAACTTCCTAGCCAGATTTGAATTGGGTGAGCCTAAAAATTTAGGCAGATCACACGTACCGTGGGAGTCGATGTTATGCGAAGCATGTGGCGGGAAGGTGACTGTGACGTAATTTTTTTACTGAGCGAAACGTTGCAATTGACGCTAAAGATTTGTATAAATTTTATACGCACACATATATGTTGAAGAACCGCATATGTGTTATATAATCAGTTTGTTACAGTTGGGTAACGCTGCCAACGGCAACGTGGGTATTACAAACACCAGAAGCGGTAAGCTGAAACGTAGTGCTCATACTTGTACCTTATGATGAAGAACGCACGCACGCTTCATGAGCCCGTGTGCTTGTGTGGAAAAAGTTCTTGACAGTTCTTGAACAATGTCATCATCACCTTGGGCAGTGAGCACCAGCAGCTGCTCATGACTTGTTATTGGATTCGGTCGCGATTGCGGTGACGACTGGTCCATGTGTAGTGAAGTATGAGGTATAGTACAGCTGCTGGAAATCGTGGATGCCTTGGTCATTTCGTCGACAAATTTCGTCGACACGAACGGCGACAAACCTGAAGTCACCGTTCGTGTTGGTGAGGTATAGGTCGTCGAGGTTCGTAGGCCTGGATAGTGCTAGGTATACCACCATCAGTGGATGGCGCTTGTCGTATTCGTAGACTACCTGGGCGTATGTGGCCTACGTAGCCTAGTCTACAAAGCGGCTGTCAGCCAATCTGGTATCATCTTCCGTCAGCATGAGGCCATCGCCCAGCCTTGTAAGAAATGAAGGTGACACTGCGTCATTCTGGCGGACTAAGTGCACTTTACGGTGCGATGATGTGAATATCATACGTAACTATCGTTGATGTATTCCTCCGGGGTCAAGCAATGCTTCAATACAGCTTGCTGAGTCATAGGAATGCAAATGCAATGTTTAGTAAACTGCTGTAAAAGCGGAGCCAACACTGTAACCACAGACGTTAATCTGATATGACACCTGTATTGTAGGAATGCACATCGTGGGAGTATCATTTAGTGTTTATTGCTTTCTTGCAAAATTAGATAGCCAGCACGACAACCACAATTGACTTTGCACCGACATTACGCCTGCGTAGGCTGTTTTTTCCAAGCCAGTTTAAAAACTTGGCGTGGCTCTGTGGTAGAATACCTGATTGCCACGCAGAATGCTTGGGTTCGATTCCTGCCAGAATCCTAATTTTCATTCATTACATTCGTCGGGTCAACGCTGCCGATGTCGGTGTTTCTTAACGCTCTCGTATTTAAGTTACCAATGTGTGTTCTTGCCGTTCCTGGGTAGATAAAAAATCACAGCATATCCACGGAGTGAATGATGATGAGTGGGCGAAGCTGCGGAGTTTCATCGGTAAACCGTGAATCTTCCGTGAATTCTGCCCAGTACATCATCACCGACGTGAGATCGGGCGCGTTTATACTAAAGGTTCGATGAGTTATGACGACTTGCAGCTCACTTTAATTTTACATGTACGCTGTGAATTTTCATTGTTTAAAAAACCATTGCTTTAGAAAACATCTGGCGTCTTTCGTTAAGCAGCTGGCGTCTTTTCGTTTTGCTTTAGAAACATCTGGCGTTCTTTCGTTTTGCTTTTACAAAACATCTGGCGTCTTTCGTTGGTTTATTTCATCAATCAACGGCGTTTTGAACAAAATTTTTATTGTTTAATCACGTACAGGAGAAATCTCACCAGACACTACCTTGGAGGTAAACAATGGCTGCTAATGGGAATGAGAGACAGAAGAAGTCGGCTTTTAGCTAACACTTACACTTCTACTTCAACTAACGTTTCCTACTGGAACATGCCAATGGCTGCTAATGGGGATGAGAGACAGAAGAATTCGGCTTTTAGTTAACGCTCACGCTGCGAATTTTTTATTGTTCAACAACGCACAGGAAAAATCTCCCACCGGCACCACCTTAGAGGTCAAAGCGTAAGACTGGTTACGCACTACGACTACTACGACTACGACTACGAGGGACGAACGGGTGCCGCCTTAAGGAGCTTCGCCCCTAAAACTGTCAATCACCTGCGGTGCATACCCGTTTACCACGGGCCCTAGTAAACGGGTATGTGCCACACGTGTCTGGAGGAAAGGGTTTGACGACGTGCGCGACCGGAGTTTCATGTTATTTATGCCATGACTCGACAGTCATATTCGTCAAATGCTCTTACCCTTCTATGCCAATTTTGGTCCACACCAAGTTAAGGAGGCGATCATGAGAGCACCCAGACGTAGGCGGCTAGATAGATAGATAGATAGATAGATAGATAGATAGATAGATAGATAGATAGATAGATAGATAGATAGATAGATAGATAGATAGATAGAAACGCTCAAAGTGCCAGAGGTTCGCTAAGAAATGCTTCGCATTTAAAGGTTGTTGTGTCTTCACGTGTTCTGTGTGTGTGTGTGCGCGCGCATCTGAAGCGCCTCCGCTGGCCGCCTGCACCACATCGGACTATTGCTACTACCACGTGTGCACCGTTATCGGTCTACACTGCTGCCTATAAATACGTTCTACACTTTTCAATAAACGTTCTTTTCATTCTGCTGACTACGTTGATACATTGCTGGTCCGGCGCTGCCATACGCACGCCATGGCTATGCCACAGTGGCGACGAGGATGTACGCCACCCATGCAGTGAAAGACGACCCTGAACCTGACACTACGAAAAACCGAGCAACCAAGGCGATCATGGCTCACCACCAGCTTCCGCAGTTCGAAAAAGGCAAAGATAAGTGGACGCTATACCTTATTGAAGTCGAAGCATACTTTGAAGCGAATGCCATTGAAGACTCGACTAAGAAAAGAGCATTGCTGGTGGCTGCCTTAAGCACGCACACGATACAAGTACTGGCAGGGAAGGAGGCTCCACGCAAGCAGAATTCGCTGACTTGTGAACAAGTCGTTGCAGTGTTGAGTGAGCACTACGATCCCAAGCGACATGAAATCACAGAAAGTTACAAGTTTTTCAGTCGGTGTCCAGCGGAGGGTGAGCCCATAAATGAATTTCTAGTCGACATTCGCCGAATAGCCGATAATTGCAATTTTGGCAGTGCGTTAAATCGGATGCTACGAGATCGCATTGTGTGTGGTGTCCGGTCAAGTGCACTGCAGAAGCAGCTACTTGCGAAGCAGGAATTAACATTAGAAGACGCGGAATCGATGGTCTTCTCAGATGAAGCTGCAGATAGTGGCGTGAAAAACATGAACGGATCGCTCGCTGTTATCGCTGTGGAGGACGCGGTCACCTTGCAAGGAAATGCCGAAGCCGCGGTGGTCGCGAGCAAGGAACAGCACGGAGGGCACAAACCAACATTCTCAGGGGGACGGAAGGTTCGACAGACGACGAACACGAAGCAGCGCAGATCTGGACCTTGGCCTCGGAACGGAAGAGCTGTCTGGTGCCACCAATTCGCCGGACGTTCTCTTGGTGTGGTGTGCAGCTGACCATGGAAGTCGATACTGGGTCGCCCGTTTGTGTCATCCCACGTCAACTGTACGAGAAGCACCGCGACCAATGGCCGTAACTGAGACCATCGAGTGTGAAATTATCCTGCTACTCAGGACGACTGCCAGTGCTTGGGGAGCTTGCGCTCAGTGTTTCACATAAGGGAGCGACGGTGGAGTGCGCGCTGACCGTGTTAGACTGTGCGGGACCAAGCCTCTGCGGTAGAGATTTAATTCAGCTGCTGAACATCGCTGGTGTTCCGGTGGTTCGTGTTGCAGGAGTCTCGGAGCCCACAGAACAAACAGGCAAGTCCAGTGTGAACAGCATATTCAAAGACTTCCACGACATGTTTTCCGAGGAACTGGGGCTCATCACAGGCCCTCCGGTCAGTCTGCACTTAAAGGAAGGCGCCGTACCCAAGTTCGGTAAGTCCAGACCCATTCCATATGCGCTACGCGATCGCGTGTCACTTGAACTTCATCGGTTAGTTTCCTTGGGCGTGTTATCACCGGTGGCACAGTCGGAATGGGAGTCGCCTATAGTCGTAGTTCTTAAGAAAGACGGCGCAGTGAGAATCTGCGGTGATTTCAAGGCCACAGTGAATCCCGCATGCGCCACTGAACAATACCCCTTGCCTATCATTGAAGATATGTTTGCGCAACTACACGATGGGGATTGTTTCAGCACACTGGATTTACAGGACGCAAAAGGGCTTTTTTGCTACAACCGACTGCCTTTCGGAATAGCCTCTGCACCCGCGATATTCCAAAGAAAAATGGGTGAGGTGCTAGCTGGTCTTGTGGGTGCACGAGCTTATCTTGACGACGTGCTCATTTCTGAAAAATCAAGCGACAGTGGCGAAAGGCTGAAAAACATTTTGGAGCGTTTTCGAGAGAGAGGCGTAAAGTTGAGACACGATAAGTGCAAGCTGCGCAGCCCAGCAGTTACCTATCATCAGCTGCTGGAAAAGAATGCGCGCTGGCACTGGGAACAGCCTCAAGAACTTGCGTTTAAGGTCGCTAAGCAAAGCCTCAAAGCAGCCAAGGTTCTCGTCCATTTCGACCCGTCGAAGAAACTAAAACTTGAGTGCGACGCGTCTTCATACGGAGTGGGCGCGGTCTTGTTTCACACGATCGGTAACGCTCACAGGCCGATCGGGTTTCGCTGGTGTACGTTAACACAGGTAGAGCGCAACTATTCACAGCTCGAGCGAGAGGCACTGGCACTGGTATTTGGCGTAACTAAATTCCGCGACTACCTTCTAGGTCGGGAATTTACCTTGGTGACTGACCACCAGCCGTTGCTGGGCCTGTTGAGGTCAGACAGGCAGACGCCTACCATGGCCGCTGCCCGGATACAACGGTGGGCGCTTCAGCTGGGGGCCTACCGGTACCAGCTGCAGTACGCCCCAGGACGACAGGTGCTGAATGCGGATGCCCTAAGCCGACTGCCGCTGCAAACTACGGACACTGACGACGACGTTGAGCCACTCGAATATGTACTCTCGCTAAACCAGCTGAAAGGGGGTGCCGTGACAGCGCGTGAGCTGAAGGCTTTCATCGCGTCAGATCCTGTCCTGGTAGAAGTCAAACGATACGTACTACATGGGTGGCCCAGACATGCAAACGGGCTGGCAAGGGACATACTGCCATTTTTTGACCGTAAGCTAGAGCTATCCGTTGCACATGACCTTGTTTACTGGGGCAGTAGGGTCATAATACGAGCCGAAGCAAGAGTGGAAGTGCTGCAGCTTTTACATGAGACTCACCAGGGTTCGCCGGCAATGAAATCTGTCGCGCGCTCTTTGTTTTGGAGGCCAGGCCTAGACAGAAATATTGAAGAGGTGTCTGCTCAGTGCCAGAATTGTGTTCAAAATTTACCGATGCCCGTTGTCAAGTGGCCCGAAACCGCTGAAAGGTGGTCCCGCATTCACATTGACTACGCGGGGCCGATCTGCGGCAAAATGACACTCGTCGTAGTTGACGCCAACACGAAATGGCTCGAAGCCGTACCTCTGTCACATGCTTCAAAGGAAACCACCATTAACTCTTTTGCGTCTCATTTTCAGCAGGTTTGGGATACCATGCACAATCGTTTCTGACAACGGGACTCAGTTTTCCAGCAATGATTTGAGGTATTCGTGGGAAACAACAACATAGTGCACCACCGATGTGCTCCCTACCACCCCCAGTCTAATGGTGCAGCGGAAAGGGCAGTGCGAACTATCAAAGATGGCCTTCGAAAAATGAGGAGAGGGAAGCTGGAGGAGAATCTTATACGCTTGCTGTTTAACTATCGGAGGACGCCGCAAAAGTGCGGTAAATCCCCAGGAGAGTTACTCTTAGGATACCAAATACCCTCACGGTTGGACACGTTTTCCTCCAGCCCTTACAGGATCAAAAGAAGACCAAGAGGACTGGCTGCCGATACCAGGAATTGACGTATACGCCCGCAGTTATGGTGCAAAGAGCAAATGGACGCCTGGCAATGTGAAGGCGACGTCTGGAGCGAGAATGGTGACTGTGGACACTTCGGACGGGGTCGTCCAACGACATGTAGATCAGCTTCGCCCGCAGGACTCGCGAAGTGATCAGACACCAATACCAACTGCCACAAGTTGCAGCGAGCAAGACCAAGCAACAGAACGATCGCCTCCGGAAGCAGTAAGCACGGAAGAAGGCATGTCTTCTGGGTTCATCCCTAATGAGGCTGGTTCTGCACAACTTGCATCACCAAAGATCACGGCGGTCCCTATGAATACCGGTGTCGCCCAACAAGCCCTCAGGCGTTCTACAAGAGAACACAAGCCAGTACAACGCTTTCAATTCTAAGGGGGAAGGAATGTTGTGTCTTCACGTGTTCTGTGTGTGTGTGTGCGCGCGCACCTGTGACGCCTCAGCTGGCCGCCTGCACCACATCGGACTATTGCTACTACCACGTGTGTATCGTTATCTGTCTACACTGCTGCCTATAAATACGTTCTACACTTTTCAATAAACGTTCTTTTCATTCTGCTGACTACGTTGATACATTGCTGGTCCGGCGCTGCCATACACACGCCATGGCTATGCCACAAAAGTCAAGTGGTGAAGTGGAACTGCTGAACGTTTGTGGAACTTCGTCTTGCGACAAAGCGAATGCAGGCCACGCGGATCCAAACGGAGCCGAAAGAACGAAGCTTACACAAACACGTGTACTACCCATCATTCCTATGCTGGCTGAAGCGCCATACATTGCAGGTCCCATAGACACTAGCGCCAGAGTTCCCTCTAGTGCACTTATAGGAAACTCCATGGCTAGAAGGGGGGCCCTGTAGCGCGCTAGTACGTGCCACAAAATCCGACCAGGAGAAAAGGACGACGACGTGCCGAGCCCGAGCTTGCTGCGCCTGTTCTTGTTCGCGTCTGCCTAAATGGCTTCTCACGAAATATATAATTTGTGGTCTCACGGCATCGACGTCTGTCTGCCTGTTACCACACACGTAAACAACAGAAGGAGAAGAAACTTCGACTCCCTATTTTACCTGCCAGATTAAGCCCGTAGGTGCCGTGTGCCTAAAGCTAATACAAAATGTGCCTGTGCTTCGCTTAGAGGCCCATAATAGTCTAAACACGTGGCACTACCCTCAGCCTCCAGAATCCCATTCACGCGGACGAGCATGAGGCTTCGTAACGCATGGTTACGAGCCGGAACCTTGACGACCTCGGATCTACGTTGTCTGCAAAGACAAAACTCCCGACATAGACATCTTTGCAGTGCGCCACATAAGCATAGTTCTGTGCATAAGTGGTAAAAACGTCAGGAATAAATTTGCTTAACAGCACTTTGACTGAGCCTATTAGAATGTAGAGCGAATCCGAAATTTTACGCTCATTGTAATTATAGGCCTTGTCGAACAAATGGCCTCTCCTGATTTCACTTAAAATGATGTTCGGCCCGTACTTGTTGATTCAGAAAGCGTACCTTGCGGATCAATACCTTTGTTTGTGCGGATTTATTTTCCTTTCCAATAACAATGATATGGCATTAGAAAAAGGGGCAGAAAGAGCAATGAATTTCGTGTTCCTGTTAAGCAAGAACACTTACTTTAATTTTATGGTTGTGTTCACCAAATAAACAAAGTTCTCCGGGTGAGGAGCGTTACCCTTGTTACGCTCCTCACCCGGAGCGTAACAAGGGTTCCGGCAAGGGCGTCTTGCTCAGAAAACTCGCGGTGTATGTTGAGGAAGCCGAAATGAAATATGCTCTTGTGCCATAACTTGTCAACGTCACTGTAGAATAACGACGACCGGTAGTGCGACTGTGGGGCGGCTGTCCTGGAAAAGTAGTGTAACGGAACATTAAAAAATTTAATTTATGAGAGGGCTCCATAACATTTGTTACGTCTTGCGTAAGAGCAGTAATCAGTAACAATACATGTCTGAGTCTTCAAGATTAGAAGAAAAAGGACGTTTTAGAGACACTTCAACCATTCGAGTGAGATTTAATGAAGATGAACTCGATGTTACAATAGGAAATAGCACACATTACCCAGCAAGAGCCCACGCCTCGCAAATACTAGCGACCATTGCCCTACAGTTAGTCATCCTTATACAACGCTAAATTGCTGTCGCCATCGCCATATTCAGATACATAGAGTAAGCAGAACAGACTGTTGGGCTAGTTGGTTATCCTTGAACACTAAAAGAATAAGCGCTAAAATTGACCAGCACAAAAAGGAGAACAGGCAAAGGACTTTTTGTGCTGGTCAATTTTAGCGCTTATTCTTTTAGTGTTTATAGAGTAAGCAAACGAGATTGATGAAGACATGGCTTTGATGAATGTAATTGGTATATACGTTAGCTACAGTAGTTTGATCAGCGAGCATGTGCATGTTAAGGCGTGCTGATAAGTGGAAAGACCTGAGAACAAGGAGCGGGAGAATGGCATTGGTCTTATACATCTATAACCGGCGGCGTCTTTTGATTTAGTTGGAACGGTCATAGATTAGTAAAACTTGCTGTTGGGCTAGTTGGTGCATGTTTAGAAGATAATTCGACGATGCAAACCACCGAGAAGAAAAGGCGAAAGGAAAAGGAAGAAAAGGCGAAAGGAAAGAGCGTCCTCGCAGTTGCGAGTTGACGCTCTTTCCTTTCGCCTTTTCTTCTCGGTGGTTTGCGTTGTCGAATTTTCTTGTAGTCATAGGCTCACTGAATCAGTAACGTGAGGCCGCTATTTAACAACATGTAGCAGTGTATTTTTCTCTTAAAGGCACCCTAAAATGTTTATGATTTTGTACAAGTACATTGAGCTGGTGACGCAAGTCCTTAGGATCGTTTGCAGACCTACTTAACCTCTCGGCGTCAAGTGTTGAAAAATTCGTAAACAGATTGTGTGTGCTGGAGCCGACGTTTCGACAAGCGGACTTGTCTCAAGCTTCCATTTTCCCCTAAATCCTGCGTACGTCAAGTGTGTAATTTGTGATATGACTTTAAACATGCAAATCGCTACGGATCGCAGCAGCTTAGCCGAACAAGTTTGCAATTTCCCGCTTTCATTCTACGTAGAATTGTTTCATTGTACGTATCACCGGCGACCGATCTAATTGGACATGCCAAGTCTCTGTCATTGAACCTCCGGTGGACAGCGAGCGTCGTCTACCACGTGCTCCGTGTTCACGTGAGCTGCGCCACGGCGTTCATCTTGAAGTTCTTTTTTTTTTCTCGGACACCACGAATCGCCCTAGCTGCGCTGTGTGCGGAAAAATCTAGCGATTGGTGACTTGTAAGGCTGCGAGATCGTGTAAAACTTACAGGCGAGCGAAGTCGCTTGAGGTCGTCGCTGTATGAGCGTCGGGCTCTCACTATCTGATCAACGCCAGGATCCACGCGTCTGCGGCTATAAGTTCACCCCGGGAGACACAACCACAGTGACCGAGTCAACGCTTATCGGTGATCGTTCTCAATTAAATATTGTTTTCTCCGCGTAGTTTGCTTGTGCAGATCGTCAGCATACAGGAGAATAAATTGATTACGGCTCGTCCTGTTGCGGCAGCTGACAGAGCAGATCTCAACCACTCCGTGATGCACTTCGTCGCTGTCGAGCTCGCTGCCATCGCCAGCGACGGCTGCGCGTTGTTCGGCGAGTTAAAGGGACACTAAAGGCAAATAGCAATTTATGTCAGAGTTAAAGCTCAATGTATGACAACGTCTAAAAGTATTATCAACAGCAGTGCCCTACTTAGCGAGAAAATTAAGCTAAATGTATCACACGATGAGCGCCACGAGTGGGACATTTTAGAAGTGATTCCGATGACGTGGGAGAGTCTGAATACAATTAATCACTAGTAATTAAACTAGCTGCAGTAAAGAAAATTGCAGTGGCTTAGCTCGGCTATGCCAGGATATACGTAGCGTTAGCAAAGGTACAGCTGATTATTCTGAGCTTTCCAGATTGTCTAGGATTAGCTTGATTGTCATGCTTACTACTGCTCCAATGACACACATTCGGCCACATCGTTAAGAACCGGTTGACCTTGCAGCATGGCTGGGTAACGATACCCATTGGTAACGCTAAAGACCGGAATGTTCTGCTTAACGAGAAAGTTCTTGCACGTTGTACAAACCCGCGCCACGGTTTCACCCCCCTCAGGCGCCGCCACTAAACTCAACGTTTCACGCATGGCACTACTTAGCGGCGTCAAGCCTTTCATGTGCCATAGTCTTTGACACACGTCGCACACGTATCCAAACGTATTGTTTACGAAGTCCGTCTCGAAGGTGCGAAGGTCTCGAAGGTCTTAGCGCTTTCGCTAAGTTTCACAGTATAGGCAGTCGATCGGCGAGCCTTGACGTCATCGACGGCGTCTTGTTGTTGCTGCTGCAGAGGTGATCGGGCACGTCGCTCAGCATCCTGGCGACGCCGCTTTGCTAGACGTTCCTCCCTTTCCTCCAGTGTCTCAGCAGCACGTTTAGCCTTCCTCTGTTCATCCTTCGTACGCTGAACCGCTAATTGGCAGGCAACTACTTCAGGATCCGATGACATAAGCATCTCGGCTCTTCTGCGTCGTTGAGCAGCATTTTGCGCTCTCCTTCTCCATGGCGTTACCCACCATCAAACGCCAGTCAGAGGCGCTATCAAGCGGCACCAGCGCATTGTCAGACGGCGACAGCACAGCGAAGGCGAATAGCTGCGCGCCGCCATGGCTACGACGTCACCCCTCTCGAATGCTCAGAGCAGCAGCGGCGGGTCACGCGCGCCGGCGCCAGTCTGTCTGCCCGGCTACGACGCCACTCCTCCCGCTCTCCGCCACCAGCAGCGGCGAGCCGCGCGCGGCGGTGGCGGAGAGCGCCTGAGATGCCGGCTCCGCTCTCATCCTCGCGCATGCGCAGCACGGCTCATGATGACCCACGCGAAATCGGCTCCGGTTAGGCAAGTGTAGCTAACGCTACGAAAAGAACCTTCGTGCATCAAGAGATGTAATAGAATGCTACTTGTTCGTTTCTGTTTGATTAATGGAAAAAAGAACCGCTTTCGCTTTGCCATGGGGAACGGCGCGCGTGGTTCAAAAGTTCCGTTTTCGCCGAACTGCGCTTCGCCCGGCGCCTTGCTTCGCTCACGCGGTCGCTTCTCAGTGGTAGTTTCAGTATCGCGTGCTGCCGCGTGTGTTTTGCACGCTCGTGAAAGTCGCTCTGACAGAAAGTCGACAAACACAAACAAGTCGACAAAGTCGGTCTGACAGAAATCCGACATGTTGCCGGATGCCCGAATGGTGCACGCCGCCAGTGCACGCCGCCGCGCAGTAAAGGCGGGCAACGTGTTTTGCACGGAAACAGTGACGTGCAAAATACCACTTTAAGGCGGGTGATTGAGAGTGCGCTAACGCGATGCTGACCACTAAAACGTGATTTCATTTCAAAATAAGCGCTTCCTTGGCATAAAAGTAGCACTACGAGCTTTCTTGACCGCTATTTCAACGTCGACTTAATATTTGCCTTTAGTGTCCCTTTAAAAGGGACACTAAACAGAAACAATGAATTGGTTTAGATTGATAAAGCGTGCTCGGAGAACTCTTGTGTATTTGATTTCACCACCATAGGTTTATTATTAGAGGAGAAAACAAAGTTCAAAGTTTCTTTTTTAAATTTCGCGCCGAACATTGTAACTCGTGACGTAAAAGATTTCAAAGAGCATTTAACGTATTTTGACGCCACTGGCTCGACGAAATGTCCACAAACTCGTCATTTCAAGTCTCTGGCCCCCTCAAAGGACAATGTGCTTCGATTTAACCGATTAGCAACTACGTAGGCCTAAGCAGGCGCCTTCAAAAATATATGACGTCACGGCAAATGGTGCGGAAATTCCAAGGTGGCGTCGCCACCTGTATTTTCTTTTTACGCGTTTTCTCGCTTATTAAGCGTCTTCTCACCGCAAGCGTGGTGTTTTCGGTATTGTGGAAGACTGCTTTACTAATGCGAGAAAAATCGTTTTGCTATTTAGTGTCCCTTTAAGAAGGCAACGCAATGCTGAGAAGGATTGTCACATATAATTGCCCGTAGATGCCTTGATATAACACGCGTCGCTTAACCTGTGGTGCGAATGATGTGAGGATGCTGTAGCCTAAGCGCTGACAAAATTTCAAAAATTTTTGCAGGGTTCCTTTAACAAAGTGCATCTACGCTTCTCTTTTACAGGGTGTCCCAGCTAAATCTACCCAGAGTTTAAAAATATCCCGACGCACACTATGACAACGCGACCAAATACATTTTGCTGACTATACCATGGAGTAAGACACACTATTTTTAGTGTTCTCCTTAAGTGCCTAATTATAGGCAAGTTTAATTATCCAGCTTTTATATAACGAAGCTGGGCAGGAAAGACACACACACACAAACACACGCACATATGGACTGCTGCCAACCTAGTTCGTGCACTGTGTCGCAGTTAACTTGCGATTGTGCTTACTATCAAAATTATCTTTTCATTACCAAGCAACTGGTTAATGAAAAACTGGATTTCGGCATGGACTGAAGCTCCAAAGCAGTGCTAAGAAAGGAATAATACAGATTTGCTATACACACCAAAGTGACGGGGATCTGATTTCAATACTGTTCCCGCTAGTATATGAACGGTCTACTTAGATCCAATTGTAGGAGTATTCAGGATGTGTGTTCCCTCGGTCAGCAGAGTACACTGCGAACCGAGTAAAGCCTTTTTATTTTTATTTATATTGCGTTGCATAGACGTAGCCGGGGGATGGGATGTGCTCCGGGGTGTTAAGGACCTTTCGCCGAACAAATGTTTAAGGTTCATACGTGTTTATTACACGCTCTTCAGCACACCTCTCCAAAATAAAATCCTCGTTACGCCCTCGGCATCTTGTTGTCTATGCTTACTATTACTGCGACCATGCCATTGTTGAAAGGCATACCTGCAGTTTGTGGACATGGTATTTCTGTGAATTACCACGAATATGACCCTAGTATTTTGCACACGCGAAAGTATACGACGCTGGGTTTAAGGTTTGTTTATGAAACGCGTTAAGGTGCCGAAAAGGTAAGGATGGCAAAAGATAAGGATAAGGTTGGTTTGTGAATACGGGCCTAAGTCGCCACTTATGCGGCGCGCTATGGCCAATTACGCAAGAAGCTTCACAAAATCATTAAAAAAAAAAGATGACGTACGCTACCAGCGTCAATATGTACAATTTACGCTGCGAGTGCTCGGGAACCGTCAAAATTCCATGGAAGAGTTCAGCGACGGTGTGTTGCTGAGCAGACTCTCGAAGTGAGCACTTCATGTCTCCGAGCTTGCCGCTGGAAACGAGCCCCCACTACGTCGGTTTTCCCGTGCCACCTCTCGCTCAGCTGCTAGTGGCGCTCTGTTTCTACGGCGCAGACACTTTTCAAATTGTCAATGCTGACTTGGTGGACATACCCTAGCCACACTGCCCCGCATTATTAAACGTGTGAAAAAATCAGTGCGGGTACTATTAATCATAATTGTAGCGCAAAAAAAAACCAGACGTAGACACAAGTAAGGAACACATACACAGGACGGGCGCTAGTGCCCGTCCTGTGTATGTGTTCCTTACTTGTGTCTACGTCTGGTTTTTTTGCGCTACAATTATGATTAATAGTGATTCAAACCAACTAGCCCGCTTCACCGCCTTGAGTGCGGGTACGGCGCGGAAGCGAACGTGTTTCACGGCAGGATGGGATATTTTTTACCCTTTTTGCACTCACGTAGCAGCTGTTCGGTGCTCGGTTCGTACGTCGATCTTGCTGCTTTGAGTTGCTCCCACTTTCTCGTGTTGCCCTTCACTAACACCGCGTGCTATCACAATGCGACGCTTTTAAGTCGATGAGCAGCGCTGGATCTTCAGTGAAATTAAATGTTCGCCTTTCTGTCGCACTCAATAACAAGCGTATGTATCACCCACGCAAACTGCCACACACGCAGGCAGACGGAGAAAAACAGCTCGCAACTTCACGCGCCTGTCGGTGCCCTGGTTGAAACCAGCGCTTCGTGGACCGGCGCGTCTGTCTCCGCAAGTGGCGGCGCGTCTACGCGAGCCGCCGGTTGCTATGACAACGGTAAAACGTTAACAAAGAAAACGAGCAAACGGCGCGGTAAGACGGGGCGCGTTATTACCGAAACTTGCACGGTCATGCGTTCCTGCATTTGTATTATTGTTTTGAGGAGCATGCAGCTATTTTTTCTTGCTAATAAACCAACAATAAACCAGTAAAAGTTCATAGCCTCACTCCCATGCTCGTTCCTTATGACAAGGCCGCCTTCCGTAAGGCTACCTTAAAACCTAATAGGCTTCCCAAGCAACGCTTAGCGGCGCTGCTGCTCTTGACAGGCAGCGCCATCTCTGGCAGAAAAAGAGAAACTGGGGCGTGATCAGCGAGCGCTTTCCCTTCTCGCCACCGCGTTGCCGCTCGCTTCCGTGCACGTGCAGAGCTATCGCGGTGCACTTGCGGCGTCTCACAATGTACCGCGTGCAGTGCGGCTTCAAAAGGATCTTCAAGCTTGACTGGCACTTCCGCAAAGCGAACTTGATAAAATGAGGAAAGCTCGTCAATCACGTTAACGGTGAAGAGCAGACGATCGACGACAACGACGCCGGAATCAAACCGAAATGCATTTCCCAAGTCGCGATTACACTGTGTAGGACGTATACCTCGAGGTAAGTCTCATTCTGTCACGTTAAAGATGAATAATGGTCCACATGCACTCCGAAATGAAGCCGTACACGCTATCGATGTTCTGCGGCGTGGACTACGAATCATATGATTGTTGTTTTGATATGGCATGCTTACAGTAGCAGCCGTGTACTTTCGTGAACAAACGTTTGCGGCGTGCGAAAAAAAGATTATACGGCCATGGCACTGCTTCCTGAGAAGGTTAGAGTCAAGTCCTCCGTGCCGCTGGAGAATCACCCGCCGATTAAGACGCGAGGCAGCTAGCTGAGCTTCAACCACTGTGAAGCAAGATGAACTCATCGCCTCGTTTTTTCGGCTCTCGCGTCATGCTTGCAGTCTCTTTTTATGATACCGACTTGACAGGCGTATAAAACCTGTTGCGTGAACGCGGCTAGAAAATCGCACAAAGTCAGAAGGGGGTTAATTCAAGGTTGCAATTGCAAAGCATGTATGAAGTGCCAGTTATATTTAGCGGCTTAAATATATATCACCCCAATAAAGTGACAAAAACAAAGCAAACCTGCAGAACGATGTCAAAGCTTGCTGAAAATGCACAGACGTCCGTTCCGGCGTGATAAAGCAGCCTTCCCGACGCGTGAAATGCAGGCGCCGAACTTCTGACAATGTGCGGAGTTCAGTTGAATTCAACCAACCGCGCAACGCTAACGGTATAACGCGAATGTGAACGTTCAACAACGACGGGTAGGTCTCACGAGTACGGAGAATCAAAACACAAAGTTGCTTCACCTACAACCGTAACTGGACTTTAACAATGCGAGAAGACAACGAGTAATCATTACTGTAGTCGCTGCGTGCATGCGCTCCGTTACTTACCGATTCAGGTAGTCGGAACGAACGAAAGCGATGAACTCAGACAGCCAAAATAGAAGGCGAGACAGCGCTGTCAGCTATCCACGCTTGCCGCCTTTATTTCTCGTGCGACACGCCCGGGAACCGATACAGCTTAACACGTGAATCGTGTTCCTTGTCTGCACTGTTGTGGCTGGCCACTAAACCATAACTTCGGACCACGCTTGCGCTTCCGCGGGGTCGCTTCTGCCATCGTGGAAATGCGCAGCTTCGCACAGCAAGCCTCTCGGTTCAACGTGCCGAGCTGACGGCCCCACAGTTACCCGCACCGAGAGAAGAACGCGAGCGCACGTGCGCTACCGCTACTGTGAAAGGGGCTGAGTCGGCCGCGCGACGGTTCAGTGTTGTCCGACAGAGCCGCAGCGCTGCTGGCGCGGCGCTGTCGTCGCGCCGCAAACTTGAGCTTGGGTTCCCTATAAGTGGTGCGATCTTGTACGCATTCCAAATAAACACGGAGGCGTGGCGTTACATCCAGCCGCACGCGAATGGCCCATTTGAACCGCGACAGACGTCACGGCCCTGCATTGACCAATCGCGTGCGCTCACGTGCGGTCACGTGCGGCTGGATGTACTGCCACGCCTCCGTGTTTATTTTGGAACGCGTACAAGATCGCACCAAAGGTGAGCTTATGAAATGCACTGTGACCTTTTGTTATGCTTACACTTTTCCCTTCCTTACGAAAGGCTGCCTTATAGCGTTAAGATAAGGTTGGTTTGTGAATACGGGCCTTAAGGTACCTGCCGGGCTACCTTATCGAACGCCACCTTTTCACGGCGATAAGGTTAAGGAAATGTTGGATTGAGTGATAAGGTTTGTTTATGAAACGCGTTAAGGTGCTGAAAAGGTAAGGAGGGCAAAAGATAAGGAAAAGGTTGGTTTGTGAATACGGGCCTTAAGGCGCCACTTATGCGGCGCGCAATGGCTGACTACGCAAGAAGCTTTACACTGTCATTAAAGAAAAGGTGACGTATGCTACCGGCATCCATATGTGCAATTTATGCTGCGAGTGCTCGTGAACCGTCAAAATTCCATGGAAGAGTTAAGCGGCGATGTGTTGCTGAGCAGATTCCGCTTATCGAAGCGAGCACTTCATGTCCCCGAGCTTGCCGCTGGAAACGGCCCTCACTACGTCGGTTTTCCCGTGCCATCGCTCCTTCAGCTGCTGGTGGCACTCTGTTTCTGCGGCGCAGGTGCTTTTCAAATCGTGAATGGTGACTTCCACACTGCCCCGCATTATTAAACGTGTCAAAAAATCAGTCAGGGTACGGCGCGGAAGCCGACGTGTTTCTCTGCAGGATGGGATATTTTTTACCTATTTTTACACTCACGTAGCCGCTGATCGGTGCACAGCCGCACGTCGCTCTTGCTCCTTTGAGCTGCTCCCATTTTTCTCGTGTTGTCTTTCACTAACACCGCGTGCTATCACAATTTTTCGCTATCACAATGCGACGCTTTCATGTCGACGAGTAGCGCTCGATCTTCAGTGAAATTCAATTTTCGCCTTTCTGTCGCACTCAATAACAAGCCTATGTATGATACACGCAAACAGCCACACACGCACAGACGCAGGCAGACGGAGAAAAACCGCTCGCAACTCCACGCGCCTGTCGGTGCCCTCGTAGAAACCAGCGCTTCGTGGACCGGCGCGCCTGACTCCGCAGGTGCCGGCGCGTCTACGCGAGCCGCCGGTTGCTATGACAACGGAAAAAATTCGGCAGATCCCACGCACTGTGGGAATCGATGTAATGCGAAGCAGCCAGCAAAGAGCTGCATACATCGCCTTGTTTGTCTTTGAGCCAAATGAAATCATTCATACTATGGCATGTAGTCCACCATATATCGCATGTTTTCCATGCACGCTTGCATGCACAATCTAGTGCACCCCATGCCAATGAAACGCATATTCTGGTATATAAATGCATGACCTGTCGTTTATGTTCATCACGCACTCGTGTCATGCCATACCAATTTTGGTATATATCACGTTAACAAAACGTCCGGAAGCGCACCATGACAGTGGCATGTAAATCATACCGTACATGACATGCATAACACGATTCGCACGTTAAGACCTCTCATTTATGTTCGCCATAAAGTCACATCGCGCAATACCAATTTTGGTGTATATCAAAGGAGCGAAATGGCCGCGAGAGCACCATGAGTAGAACATGTTAATCATGCCATACATGACATGCATGTCATAGTTTTCATGTTACCACCTGTTATTCATGTTCTTCATACAGTCACATCGCGCAATACCAATTTTGGTGCATATCAATCTAGCGAAACGGCCACGAGTGCGCCATGAGCATGGCATGTAAATCATGTCGTACATTTCATGCATGTCATGATTATCATGTTACCACCTTTCATTTACGTTCGTCATACAGTGGCGTCGCGCAATACCAATTTTGGTGTATACCAAGCTAGCGAAACGGCCGGGAATGCACCATGAGCGCGGCATGTATATCATGACACACATAACCTGCATGTCATGATTTCCATGTTACCACCTCTCATTTACGTTCGTCATGCAGTCGCGTCGCGCAATACCAATTTTGGTGTATGTCAAGCAAGCGAAACTTCACGAGTGTGTCATGAGCATGACATGTAAATCATGTCGTGCATGTCATACATGTCATGAGTTTCATGTTACCACGTCTCATTTACCTTCGTCATACAGTCGCTTCGCGCAATACCAATTTTGGTGTACATCAAGCTAACGAAGCGGCCGCGAATGCATCATGAGCGTGGCAATTAAATCATGACATATACATGACATGCATGTCATAGTTTTCATCTTACCAACTGTTATTCATGTTCTTCATACAGTCACATCGCGCAATACCAATTTTGGTGTATATCAATCTAGCGAAACGGCCGCGAGTGCGTCACGAGCGTGGCATGTCATGACATGCCACGCTCGTGGCATGTCATTTCTGTTTGTCATACAGAAATGTCTCGTCATACCAGTTTTCGTACGTATCCCTTCATTTAAACGGCCGCGAGCGCTCCGAGACCATGTGATGTAAATCATGCTGCACATGACATGTGCGTCATGATTTGCATGTTAGGACCTGTCATTATGTTCGTCATGAACTCTTGTCACGCCGTACCAATTTTGGTATATATGAAATTAACGGAACGGCCGCAAGAGCCCAAAGGCCGTGGAATGTAAATCATGCTGTTCATGACATGCGTGTCATGATTGTCATGATATGACCTGTCATTTATGTTCGTGATAAGGCCATGTTATGGCACACCAACTTTGGTATACATCCAATTAACGGAACGGCCAGGGAACCCAAAGGCCGTGGAATGTAAATCATGCTGTTCATGACATGTGTGTCATGATTTTCATGATATGACCTGTCATTTATGTTCGTGATAAGGCCACGTTATGACACACCTGTTTTGCTATACATCCAATTAACGGAACGGCCAGGGAGCCCAAAGGCCGTGGAATGTAAATCATGCTGTTCATGACATGCGTGTCATGATTTTCATGATCTGACCTGTCATTTATGTTCGTAATAAGGCCATGTTATGACACACCAATTTTGGTATACATCCGATTAACGAAACGGCCAGGAGAGCACAAAGTCGTAGGCGGCTAGATAGATAGATAGATAGATAGATAGATAGATAGATAGATAGATAGATAGATAGATAGATAGATAGATAGATAGATAGATAGATAGATACGCTCAAAGTCGCAGAAGTTCGCTAAGAAATGCTTCGCATTTAAAAACGTTAACAAAGAAAAGGAGCAAACGGCGCGGCCAGACGAGGCGCGTTCGTATCGAAACTTGCACGGGTATACGTTCCTGCATTTTTCTTATTCTTTTGAGGAGCATACAGCTTTTATTACTTGCTAATAAACCAACAATGAGCCAGTAAAAGTTCATAGCCTCGCTCCCATGCTCGTTCCTTATGACGACAAGGCCGCCTTCCGTAAGGCTGCCTTAAAACCGAATAAGGCGAGTTTATGAAACGTACTGTGACCTTTTCTTATCCTTACACTTTTCCCTTCCTTACGAAGGCCGCCTTATAGCATTAAGATAAGGTGGGTTTCTGAATACGGGCGTTAAGAAGGATTTCCCACTTACGGCACACGACATTCGGTTTTTAGCAATAGAACAGGGACATTTAAAATACGATATCTTTTTTTCTCCTTCCCTTGCACAGTACAGTGGAATCTCGTTGATGCATTTTTCGTGGCAACCGGAAAACAAAAAGTCACAGTTTCGCCGTAAGGGCGAAGCAATGAATGCGACAGCAAGAAATTAATGCTATACGAAGTGAGGCTCGCCAATGGATACTCTCAGTTTGAACAGCGTTCCTGTTGCAAAGGCGGCCGAAGCAGTGAAGGAAACTAGCGTGCTTCGACTGTCGAGCTGTGACACTTGATAGTTCGCGCTCATCTTCTGTTTGTTCGTTTAGCGGCGTCCCTTCAGCTCGAGTGACTTTCGTACGCTTGGTAACATGAGCGCGGACATCACGGTGAAAGCGTGAAACATTCCTCTTCCCCTCACCGTGAGAATACCGCGCGAGCAGACAACGGAAGGGCAATGTTCTCGCTGCGCAAATATAAGAAGCGAGCGAGCTCGACGACGACTTTTAAATGCGCCCGTCGTGCTGCTAGCGCCATCTCGCTGGTAATGAAGAAACGCTTATTATCGCCTGCCGTCTCTGAGTCCGTCCAGCGGTAAAGGGTATGTATATAACGCTCGCCGTTAGCTACGTGGAGGATCTGCGTTTCGTGGCGTAGTGGATAGCGCCACTCGCTGCGTAGTAAGAGGTCCCTGGTTCGATTCCGCGCTTCGGAAGCATTTTTCTGAATTATTTTTCTTTGGGGATTTTATATATATATATATACATACTTATACATATACGGTGCATGACGGCGACGGGGACGGACATTTTCCAGCCGAGACTGTCCATATAATTGCTATCGCAATAAAACGTATAATGCCAAAATCTTATTAACCTAAGAGGTTGAAAAAAGGAGAAAATTGTGGATACTCCGTTAGCGGCTCACTGAAATAGCTGGAAAATTTGCGCTGCGCTTTCTTCTTTTCGAAGTCTAGGAGTAAATTTTTCTGAAAAGTATTCTGAATTCTTCTGAAATTCTACACCTGGCGCATCATCATCATGGGACGCCTGGCAGCGACCTTTTCTCCGCAAGACCGACGCTGCTGCGGCCTTAGTCATTCTGGAACGTGCATTGTGGCCTGTTGGAACGCGGTTTGAGCTAGTATACCGAAGAGCACACGTAGGATTTCTAGGTATATCAGTGAAGATCCATTTCCGCGGTCGTGTTATACAATTTTACGCAAAAATATGAGCGTATTAAATGAATCAGAATGGATTATTTTCAGGGGATGTTCGTCGAGAATAAAAGGAAAAAACGCATTGTGCAGAATCACATAAACGCGACTCGCCCTCTATCGGACGCGCCTCGATTGCGTGCTAGGCAGGATGCCGCCGGCGCGCGCCCCATAGGTTTTGCTGTCGGCGCTCTACAATATCACCTCGCGGAAGCCCTCCGGGACATTTCTGCAAGTACTTTCAAAAAGAAATATGTTCTTTCCTGTCAAAAGAATAATTTTCGACGGACAGAAAGTACAAGATAGTCTACAGTCGCTGTCTCTCTGCAGAAAACCGAGCACCCGCTTCACGCGGTCACCGCGTTGGAGACCCCTGAACCGGCTTCTTGCGTGAAAGGTAGTCACTCGCTGAGTGCAAAATATGTGAAATATCTCGTTAGGGTAGACTGCCTGTATAACCAAACGGAGCATAACAGAAAGAAGCCTCAAGCCAACGATCGCACGGGTTCGCGATGACTGACGGTGCCTCTGCATGTATGAGCGTCTGCCATTCATGCTCGTACTGATGGTTTCGCTTTTGTTACGAGCGCGTTTTGGCACCGCGCTGTGAACTTTAGGCCGCAAAATGTGAGAATTTGTGAGTACACAAACAACTACTGTTGATATCTTAAAGCAAATAGGCGCACTATGGGAACAAGGACAAAAGGGAGGAACCGACGACACAAAGCGCACACTCGCAACTGAAGGTTTATTGAAAGAGTACACATAAATACGTTACAAAAAAAGGGGCACGTGGTGCAATTTTCCTCGCCGAAACAAAACAAAACGAGATGAGTATCCCCTTAACAGATCATGAAGGCGCATGCGTCTATACACAAAGAAAGTTCGAAGAAAACCGGACTAAAGAAAATTCAAACTGCGTGGGGAGGAGGGGGGGGGGGGCGGAGGAGAAGGGAGAGGGGAGGGCAGACAAGTTTAATGCAGTGTGTTGATCAAATATGAATATTCTATCTCTGTTATGGCGATAGAAGGGTGGCTGACGCATCTATCCCCGCATCTCTTTATGTGAAAAGCTTCAATTAGTTCGCGCGTGGTTTTATCTCGATGCCTAGATAGAACCATCGCGTCAAAGAGAAAAGGTGAGCATCCGCACGTGGTGCAGTGCTGGGACAAGTGGGCACCCTCTCTTGACGCCACGGCTCTGTTGTGCTCCTGGAGGCGAATATTTAAGCAACGGCCAGTTTGGCCAACGTATACACGGCCACATGAAAGTGGTATGAGGTACACGACACATGTTGCCCCCCCCCCTCCTTCCCACGCAGTTTGAATTTTCTTTAGTCCGGTTTTCTTCGAACTTCCTTTGTGTATAGACTCATGCGCCTTCATGATCTGTTAAGGGGATACTCATCTCGTTTTGTTTTGTTTCGGCGAGGAAAATTGCACCACGTGCCCCTTTTCTTGTAACGTATTTATGTGTACTCTTTCAATAAACCTTCAGTTGCGAGTGTGCGCTTTGTGTCGTCGGTTCCTCCCTTTTGTCCTTGTTCCCATAGTGCGCCTATTTGCTTTAAGATATGAACCGTTACCAACTAGCCCAAATGGCTGTTTTGCTACAACTACTGTTGCGCGGACGCTATCAAAGCAGATCAAAAACAATTTCATTACAACTACGGCTTCGGTGCGCATGGCAACAATTGTGATGTGCCGTCCCAACGATTCAGTGTTTTTCTTTTCGGTCTAAATTCATGTACGTTTCAATGTCATTTGACAAGTTGTCTCGCACTGCGTATTGATCGGCCTTTTCAGCGGGCAAATGCCGCTGCTTCTGTTTCTTTATTCAGTGCATTCGTTTCGTTTGGTGCTCACACAAAACGTGAGCAAATGCGACACATTTTTTTAATGCTACCTAATTGTCGTTCCATTTGCATTCCAGTGGACTTGCCGCTCTCTGTCATAAACAAATTCATAGACCAAAGCTTCAATACTTCGAGATTGCTGGTGGAATGGAGAAGCAGTTTACGAGACCGAGCATGGTAGTAGTATGCAACGCCAAGGAAAAGAAAGAAAATACAGTAACGTTCGCCGGACTTGTTCTGCAAACGTCGCTGTGAACTAGGACCCACGTGAACTTGAAATAGCGGTGAATAAAAGAGAAGTTAATGCAGCAACCAGCAGCCGCAGAACAAGATAGTGAATATTTGACGAGTACCCCAGCAATTTTGGCAGCAGTGTCGCGTTTAACGCCAACAGGATGGCATCTTTCCCACGTAAATAAACAAGGCTCCAAGAAAATACATGGGGTTGGAGAGGCCCAATGTCAGTTTGAGAGTGACACAAATAAATTTGGGACATAGTGTTTGCGTCAGGGGAACGCAAGCTTGACTGAAAAAATGTTATTGCCAACATAAATGCAGCCCACAGCCGCAGGATTTGACTCTCTCGCTATGTACGTCCACCAGCAAACGTCGCGTAGATTATGAAGGCGAAAGCCAGATGCCTCTTCAAACGGGAAGATTTACCGTCGCGGCGTCAAGACGAGTGACGCAAAAAATAATCGTCACGTGATGAGGTCACCATATGACGTCATCATGACGTCACAGACCTCCTAAATTTGTAACTTCATTATGAGATCACCATGACGTGACATAACGTGATGTCACACGATGACGTATTCACACGACATGGTCCCTTTGCATTGCCTCCGTGATCGGTGATGGCGTTATCATATGACGTCATCATCACAGATCGTCATAATATGTAGCGTCATTATGACGCCACATAACGTGACGTCACATGATGACGTATTCAACGTCATGGTCGCTTTGCATAATCATGGTCGCTTTGCAGGTGCAGAACGCTTTTGGAGGGGGCCGCAGGAGAATCAATACATCGACTGACAAGAAGAAGATGATGGCTTTCGCCTTCTAGTCATCTTTGGCGAATGCATAAGGGACCCTGTGAGGTTTTTAATTCAATGTATCTAAACAATGACTTGCGCATCTGCAGCCGATTTTGTGGATGCTGAGCACGGGGCCGACGATCAAGAGGTCGCACGGGAGGGTTCTGAGATGTTATCGCACGTGGTTAAAGGTAGCACCTTTTCCATCCTGTGGCAGATAAGCACCATTTGCCGGTGGGAAGCGCGCGTGAGTCATCGTCTCAGTGCGCGCTGTTTGCTACTCACCGAACATCGCAGGCCCGACGCAGTAACGAAAGTCTTCGTCGCGGAAGTGCTTGTTGCACACAAGACTCGTAGCCGATGGCCACTTGCCGGTTCTTAGCTTTACAACCCATGCTTCACGCAGTTTCTTGTCCCGCGGTTACCGATGCAGGCTGACACTGGGCTCCGTTGCGTAAGCCCGGCACTGCGGCACCGAGCGGTAGAGCCCCATGTTCGTCGCCTTCGGAGGCAGCCACTCTATTACAATGGTTTCAATTGAGCAGAAAGTGCGAGAAAACTTCCGTATTTGAACAGACCGCAGCGCATGTGGTACTTGAAACTCGTTTTCAAAGCACGCGGCAGCACTCCACAAGCAGCCGACGCGGCCGCTGAGACCACGTGATCCTGCCAAGCACGTCACGCCGACGGTGGCGCCGGCGTTTCCAGTGATGGGCCTCGAGGCCAATATGGCGAAGGCGCATGGCAGTAAGGCACTGCGATGTAAATGCCCGGTCAGTCCCATTCATTTTATTGAACAAATATGCAAGTTACAAAAAGTCTGTGCGAGACTTTGCTACGATGATGAACTGCTTAAAATTAAAGACGACCTGTGTCATCTGAAGTTGTTTTAAGCGTGTGCGGCACGTGGCGTACCTGTCTTGAAGCCATAACACTAATGGCGAATTCCACTGGGAGATATGGAGCGGCCGCCGAAGTCCTGGAGCGAGCACTCGGATTGTACCAAGCCAAATCTGCCAGTGGAACACGTGAATGCTCCGCGTGAGGTCGCTCCGGAAGTTGTTTATGCATACGTCACGTAAATTGGCTCCTGGAACTATTTCTGCTTCCGCTATGTGCGTTTCCATGGGTCGCCGCTGCAAAGGGCGCATTTCGGCCCCGCAGTGGCGCAAAGCAGGCGTGCCATTTTCTTGTGTTGCGCTGATAAATATGGACGAGCACATGGAAATCTGTTCTTCGATGTAGCCGATGATCTTCGGGCGTGCGCACAGTGGGCCAGGGAACATGTTTTTAAACATCATTTCGTAGAGCACGTACGGTTCGTCGACATCGCTGCTGCTACTACTGTCAGAACTCGTGCTCTCGCTATCGCTCAGAGCAAGAAGCAAACCAGAAGCTCGGCCAGCAGACTCGAACAACACCATTTTAGGAATGTAAACGAGTGCACAGGGTGATCAGATCACGCCTTAAACGCGCTGAAAACAACCGAGTTGCCGGAAATGACGTCACCGCGTTGCCGGAGTTCCGGCGAAATCCACCTCTGCAAGGCGGAGCAACTCGGAACGCTCCGTCGCGGAGTGGGTTGCTCCGAATCTGCCAGTGGAAAACGCGAACTTGCTCCGAATCGACCAGTGGAACGCAGATTCTCGAACGCGGAGCAAGAAAACCAGTGGAATTCGCCATAAGACTGAAGCTTAGTTCGCCGCGGTGGTGTAGAGGCTAAGGTGCTCGGTTGCTGACCCGAAGGCCACGAGTTCGATCCCCGCCGCGCCTGTCACATTTCCATGGAGGCGAAATGCTGGATGCCCGTGTACTGTGCGATGTCAGCACACGTTAAAGAACGCACCAGATAGTAAAAATATCTGGAGCCCTCCACTACGGCGTGCTTCATAATCATATCGTGGTTTTGCACGTAATACCCCAGATATTGTTGTCAAGCTTGCGACTTAGTGCGGATGTATTTCTTTTGTTTGAATGTTACATGCTGCATTAAAGAAAGGAAGATGATGTGGCTGTGTAGTAGAGCACCTGCTTGGCACGCAGGAGACCTGGGTTTGATTCCTACTTGAACTGAAGTAATTTTATATTTATTTGTTTGCATCTATCTCGTATTTACTCTCGCGGACAACGCTGATTTTCGCTCACAACCAACGACGCCGACACATACACCGGAATTTCAGCGAAACGAGCTCTTCTACGCTATCGCGTTGATAAGAAATTATGTGAACTTTAAAGCGAGACTAATGAAACGCCAGGAAAGTTCATCGTCTGTTCAATGAAAAAAAAATTGGTTCACGGCTCAAAGTTCGTACTTTGAGCTGTGAACGCGTGAAGCGTTCCACGTCCCGCTGACCACTGTCTCGCTCCACCAATGAACGACATACGCCAGTCGACATCGTTACTCGATGGCAATGAGAGAGCGGACGGCGCAGCTCGTGCTTTTATCAACCGAACGGCCGACCACTCCGACGTTTCTTACCGCGAGACATCCTAGAGCACCAACGGCTTGAGCGACGAGAGTACAGTCCACCCCACCCTCATCTATCCGGGCGGGACTCTTACGACTGGCGCCGTATACAAACACATACATATCCGAACCTTTCTTTGAAACATGCCATTCACCCCACAATGTACAGCGATAGCTGTCCGTGGTGCGGAGGCAGGCCCACTCTCGCCCACATAACGTGGGATTGCCAGAACAGGCCACCCGAAATTAACTCGCCGCAAATAGCCGGCAAAATTTCCGGAAGGGAGCAGTGGGAGACTTTGGTCGCCAGCGAGGATCGGGTGGTGCAACTAGCACTCCTCGACCAGGCGCGGCGGGCTGCTCAAGCCAGTGGAGCACTGGAATAGGGGCCCCACCCACCCGCTCCCTAAACACTTTTTTCTTTTCTTTTTTCCCTCAATAAACGTTTTGATATATATATTCTGCGGCGCTGATTGCAGCAGTTTTAATACACGGTGCTGTCGCACTCGAAGCAGTAGGCGGAGGAGAAACACCTTTAGTGCATGTGGAAGTTTCACTACTCCGACAAGGAGCCGTCACACGCTAACACGAAGGGAAAGGCAAAGAATGCAACTGCTTCTAGAGCCATACAGTTTCGTAATAATACACTAGAGGGAACTCCGGCGCTAGTGTCTATGGGAGCTGCAACGCATGGCGCATCAGTTAGCATGGGAATGATGGGTAGTACACAGAATTGTCTAAGCCTCATTCTTTCGGCTCCGTTTGGCTCCGTGTGACCTGCAGCAGCTTTGCCGCAAGAAGTTCATCAATTGTTTCGCAGTTCCACTTCACCACCTTAACCGTTTATTCCGATATGGACACTCTCGGATGGTTTTTGCCGTCGGCGTCCCCGTCGCCGTCATTTTCCGTGTATGTAAATGTATGTATATATAAGCCCCAAAGAAAAATAATTCAGAAAAATACTTTCCGACGCGCGGAATCGATCGGGCGACCTCTCGCTCCGCAGCGCGCGGCGTTAGGAGGCTAGGCCACAAAGAATACGTCTTTCAGCACGCTAACGTTGACGCCCTCACGACGGCCTTAAGTGGAGTGAATCGCACACGTCGTTCGAGCGAAAATCCAGCAGTCGCAGGGCACCCTTGAACCACCACAGCCTCAGCCGCAAGCCGTGAGCTACATTATTGTAGCTCGACGCTGCGCGCAGCACGCCGCGCCCACGTCAAGACACCAACCACATCGACGCCGTTCCGTCGCCAGACAACGCCGCCGCCGCCATCATCGACGCCCTACCGCCCACCTGTCGGCCAGCGCTACACCCCGAGGAAGACCGACGTTTGGCGCGCGCCCGACCACCGCCCACGCTACTGCGGAGAAGCTGGTCACACCTACCGCCGCTGCTAGTACCGCCAGATGAGACTGCTGGCTTCGCCATGAATGCTCGCAGGAGCGCAGTGGACCCCACGAGGACCTTCCCGATCTCCGTCGCCAGGCCACTACATCTCTCCCGAACGCCGAGCATTCACTGGCCCAACCCGTTGCCGGTCACCTAGCCCGCAGCCGGCAAATTAAGGGCAGCAACCGATGGAGGTGCTGTTGCTGTACGACGAAATACCGAAGATCCTCCACCGCCGACGACGACGCGGCGACGAAATAAGAACACGCTGCAAACCAAACGGGAACCCCGACAACGAAACATCACGGCCTGAAGGTGACCTGACGACGTGACGTAGAAGCAGCGGGACCAGCCGACCTAGCCGTGACCCGATGCCGCGACTTTACCGCAGCGCACGACGACGGACTAGCGACCTCGACGTACTGTTCGAGGGCCTCACCGTCACCGCTCTGGTCGACACTGGAGCCGTAAATTCAGTCGTGAGTGGACCATTCGCCACAAAGTCGAAGAAAGCTAGGACTGCTTGGCAAGGCTCCGTTATCCGGAGCGCTGGAGGCCATCTAATAACGCAGGCTGGAGTTTGCACCGCAAGAGTCACCATCAATAACCGCACTTATCCTGCGAGCTTTGTAATCTTACAACATTGCTTCAGGGATGCGATTCTTGGGATGACCTTCCTAAGTCACCACGGCGCAGTCATCTATCTGAGGTCTGAGTCAATAACACTAACCTCAGAAAAAGCACCGCAGGGAACTACGCATGACACCAGGGAACTACGCATTGAATGTGATAGAAGAGCACGTCACGGTTCCGCCTCTCTCCAGCGTCATCATTTCCGTCGGCACCGAAGAACCCGCAGACCTTGAAGTCGTCATCGAGGGCGACCAGCACCTGCTTCTGAATCGTCAGATTTGCGCCGCAAGAGGCATGGCCGAGCTGCGTGATGGCAAAGCGAAGGTAGTGCTGAGAAAGTTCACCTCAACATCGGTACAGCGGTGGCCTACATCGAAGAATTCGTAGACGCTAGCACTGCTTTCGCCCTCTTCGACGCTACCGAACCTGGTTCAACGGATCGAGGTCCCCAACCAGATTTCGACGTCACCCCGAGCCTCCCGAAGCACAAATAAAACCAGCTCAAAGCCCTGCTCCTGCAATTCAAGGCTGCTTCTCGTCGTCGTCAAGAATTCGACAGACCACAGTCCCAGTTGCGAAACATCGCATCATAACAGGAGAAAGTGCCCGACCAATCCGTTAGAGCCCGTACCGAGTTTCGACGCGAGAACGCGACGCCGTGAAGAAACAAGTCGACGAAATGCTACGCGACGACATCATCCAGCCGTCCGAGAGTCCATGGGCGTCACCTGTGGTGTTAGTGAGGAAGAGGGATGGAACCCTACGTTTCTGCGTCGATTGTCGTCGCCTGAACAAGATCACGAAAAAGGATGTGTGCCCTCTTCCACGGATAGACGATGCCCTGGATCGACTCCACAACGTGAAGTACTTTTCGTCGATGGACGTCAAGACTGGCTACTGGCAAATCAATGTCGACGAGAATAACAACAGACGACCTGTTCGAGTTCAAGGTCATGCCCTTTGCTCTCTGCTCGGCACCTGCGACTTTTCAACGCGCTGTGAATACAGTACTGGCTGACTTGAAGTGGCAGACGTGCCTCGTGTACTTGGATGACGTCGTTGCCTCGAACTTTGACGAATACCTCCAGCGCCTTGAAGTTATACTTCAAGCAATGAAGGCTTCCAGACTCACCTTCAAGCCTGAAAAGTGCCGCTTCGCCTACGAGGAGCTCTTGTTTTTGGGTCACTTGATTAGCAAGGATCACGTTCTCCCAGACCCACAGGAAAACAGCTGCTATCGCTGCCTTCCCGCCAGCCACCGACAACAAGGCCGTACGCTTATTTCTCGGCTTGTGCGCCTACTACAGAAGTTTCGTCAAGAAATTTTCACGAATCGCTGAACCGCTAACTCACCTCACGAAGAACGACGTGCCGTCAAAGTGGGAAACAGCGCAAATTGAAGCATTTCAAGAACTGAAACCACGCCTTCAGATCACTTAATATGACATTATCGAGGCTGGACTTGGTGCATACTGACAAACATGACATAGCGCTATAAAAACACGGCACATAAGAATAGAGGCGTACACAAGGGACGAGAGAGACCGAGACGCCTCCATCCTTGTGTACCCCTCTGTCCTTGTCTGCCGTGTTTGTATTGCGCTAAGTAATTTTTGCCTTCAGATGCCTCCGATACTAGCGCATTCCGACGAATATGCCGATACGGAACTCCACACCGACGCAAGCAGCGTAGGACTCAGCGCCGTCCTTGTGCAGTGACGGGCTGGAAAGGGTCATCAGTTATGCTAGCCGTCGCTATAAAAGGCAGAAACCAACTATTCCACAACAGAAAAGGAGTGTCTGGCCTTCATCTGGGCTACATCCAATTTTCGCGCCTACCTCTACGGTAGACCATTCAAAGATGTGAGCGACCACAACGCCTTGTGTTGGCTAGCTAAATTGAAGAACCCTTCAGGTCGCCTCGCACGGTGGAGTCTAAGACTTCAAGAATTCGACATTACCATTCTTTACAAGGTCGGAAGAAAACGCTCCGAAAGTGACTGCCTGTCTCATGCCCCCACCGACCCATTGCCGTAGGACGACCAGGATGATGACTGCTTCTTATTATAAGCGCCGATGACATCACCGAACGACGAACAGCCAACCGACCCTGAACTCAGGGACCTTGTGAAATACCTCCAGGCCACGACCGCCGTTGTTCCGAAGGGACACAAGCGAGGACTGGCGTCGTTTTCTTTGCGAAATGGTGTTCTCATAAAGAAGAGCTTTTTGCCCCTTCGAGCCAACTGCCTTTTCGTGGTGCCTTCAGCATTGAGACCAGAAGTGCTCCAGGCCCTATACACGACGACCCCACGGCGGGACACTTTGGTGTTTCCCGCAGGCTCGCAAGAATACAGGAAAAGTACTACTGGCCGCGCTTTGCCGCCGACGTCGCTCGTTACGTGAGGCCATGCCGAGTGTGTCGGCGACGCAAGACATCGCCGGCACGACCAGCAGGCTTTCTTCGGCCGATCGAACCACCTCGCTGACCGTTCCAGCAAGCCCCGTATCGGCGTCCAGACCATGTTTGGGTCTGGACGCCGATACGCCGAAGTGGACTTAGTTAAAAACTTCGTCGGCGATATTGCGGGCCATACAAGGTGGTTCGACGTCTTGGCGCTGTAGACAACGAGGTCACCCCGGATGGCATCAAAAACTCTCAGCGGCGTCGCGCACGACCTGAAATCGGCCATGTCGAGTGGCTTAAGCCGTTTTATATGCGTTAGCGAACCATAGGACTCCTCATTTTAGGGGCGAAGCTCCTTAAAGCGGCACCCGTTCGTCCCCGTCGTAGTGCGTAACCAGTCTTAACGCTAGTACCAGATCTTGACCTCCAAGGTGGTGCCGGTGGGAGATTTCTCCTGTCCGTTGTTGAACAATAAAAAATTCGCAGCGTGTGCGTTAACTAAAAGCCGAATTCTTCTGTCTATCATTCCCCATTAGCAGCCATTGGCATGTTACAGTAGGAAACGTTAGTAGAAGTAGAAGTGTAAGTGTTAGCTAAAAGCCGACTTCTTCTGTCTCTCATTCCCATTAGCAGCCATTGTTTACCTCCAAGGTAGTGCCTGGTGAGATTTCTCCTGGGCGTGATTAAACAATAAAAATTTTGTTCAAAACGCCGTTGATTGATGAAATAATCCAACGAGAGATGCCAGATGTTTTCTAAAAGCAAAACGAAAAGACGCCAGATGTTTCTAAAGCAAAACGAAAAGATGCCAGCTGCTTAACGAAAGACGCCAGATGTTTTCTAAAGCAATGGTTTTCTAAACAATGAAAATTCACAGCGTACATGTAAAATTAAAGTGAGCTGCAAGTCGTCATAACTCTCATTGAACCTTTAGTATAAACGCGCCCGATCTCACGTCGGTGATGATGCACTGGGCAGAATTCACGGAAGATTCACGGTTTACCGATGAACCTCCGCAGCTTCGCCCACTCATCATCATTCACTCCGTGGATATGCTGTGATTTTTTTCCCTTCATGGTTGTACTTAACTTGTGTATGCACTTTTCAGCACGAAAGTGTTTTATGCCGGGATGGATCAAGACTTTCATGACGTATTTCCGTCACAGAGATACGTCAGCAACATGATAGCCATCAAATGGCATAAAAAAAAACTATAAGTTCCGTTGACGGGAGTCGAACCAATGACCTCTTGGCCAGCGACGGTAGCTGGCGGGCGTTTAGCCCACTGAGCTACCGCCAAACATAACGGAGGCTACATGAAGGCGCCTTTTATCTTTCACACTTTCCTCTCGCAGTGCTCTTGGATGGATGGATGGATGGATGCTATGAGCGTACCCTTTATAGGCACCCGTCACTGACCAGAGGGCGCGATGGAGCTCTTATGGAACGCCTAAGTGTTGAAGGCACCAGCCGCCAGGGATACCAAGAAAATGAAACGCTCGCTGGGCACATCGACGCGCTCAAGTGTCTCCCTTTTGGGCGCCTCTTTCAACGAATGCTTCCTACGTTCGTTCGTAATCACCTCAGGGTTGTTGCCACCGCCTTCAATGCAGCACAAGCGCGTTTAGAACGCGCTCTTTCAGGCTGTGCCAAGGCAGCACAAACGCTACAAACGCGTTTCAAACGCACTGCATTGAGGCGGTGGCAAGTCACGTTCAAGTCAAGGAGCGTTTCTGAACATGGAGGATGCGGAGGATAGACACTCGATTTTGCTGCGTCCACTCGCTAGGCTGTGTTTTCTGGCGCTACCATCGTATCTCGGAAACTGCATTGCAGGGTGCCTATAGCGTGCGGTGACATGTGTTCCACGAGGCTCGAAAAAAAAAACGCGCCGTTGCTACAACCGTCCCATTCGGCGCGTTTCCAATAATAGAGTAATTTCGTCAACGCTTTAACACACCGCGAGGTGGTGGCTTTAGCCCAAGCGTCTGTCAGAGCATCCATCCATACCAAAAACAGCTCTCCGACGCTCGCCTGGCTGCCGCGCTGCGTTCCCCGCTCGCCCTGTAAGAATTAACGGCCAGGCTAGAGGGAAGACACGACGTGCGTAGCGTTTCTCTTCGCGTTTCACGACGCTTTGAAGGAGTGCATATCGAGTATCGCTGCAGCGTTTATTACGTGCTTGTTGATGCCATATTTGCGCGAGATTCACCGTATGCTGTGTCCACGTGTATGTTAAATCACGATCATGGGCGTTAGTCGTCGGTCTGGAGACTGCCACTAGTCGTCAACGTGAGCGTGTCCACATCAACCAGTTCTATATCCGCCAAACAACAGTGAACATTGTACAAGCTATGGTATACCAATGCACTATAAACAATCATCTACTACTCTGGTGACACATTTCAATTTCGTCTTATACCGATTCCTATGACAGAGGGATCAACCATCTTTTTTTCCCCTTCCGTGTTTTGTTACAAGCATCGGGAAGATCCTTTTTCAGAGGGGGGCAACGCCACGCGCGCTTGATGTTCTGGCGTTGATGTCAACAATCCACTGGTTCAAAAACACATCTGCGACGGCTCTAACAACCGTTGTAAGGTTGTTACTCCTGTTCCAAAATGGTGGTTCATCATCAGTTTCTAGCAGACCGAGTCTTATGGTCCCGTTGCCTTGAATTCTCGGATGCAAGCATGTTCTTGCGGAGTCGAAGGTCAGGCATTTGACAACAGGGGGTTTTGCTGGATAAGTTTCGTTGATGGTCATCACAAAGTGAAACATTCCACCTGCGTATGCAGATCCCCTAGGTCCAATTACAAGGAAGTGAATCGTTCTGATGTCGGCTTCCTGAGGGAATACACTGACATTCTTGAGCGAGTCCAAGAACAGCTCTGCGAGTTCCTTGTGAATGATGCGTATCAGCCTGGAAGACATCGTCGTTCTTCGGAACCTGCGCAAAATTGTGATGAATATGATAGTTATTTATGTTTGCTGAAAGTTATTTGCAACACAAGCTCCTTTCTGCTACAAGCTAAGCATAAAATGCTAAGTCGGCAAAATACAATCAGAACGATCGAGCTGCCGAAGCGAGAATAAAAAAGCGAAATGATGAACGAAAGGAGAGCGATAGGCACACTAATATATGGAGCCAACAAAATCAGTTTTCTTTGTGGCATTTTCCAGACAATCAGTGTTTCTTTATTGTTGTGGCCTCTTCAGGTGGTACTTCAGCTGGCTACGCACTGCTCGCAACACTTCCTCTTGCTGGAGAATGTACTCGTAAACGTTGTCGCACTTCACGCGGAAGTTCAGCTTAAGTGGCTAAAGCAGCTGAAGCCCCTCGCACCCATCACTAGCCCTCGCGTCATTGCTTCGTCCGTCCGATTCGTGCGAACTTCGCGTTCCATAGCGTGACGCACGTTGTTGGACATGCGTTGGACCACATTAATATATCTAACGGGTTGGTTTGCAACAAATCCGGGACATACAGCTGTCCCGACTGGGACGGCGCGGGACTCACAACGCTGCACGAAAAGTCGGAATGGTGGTGCAACTTCAGTACTGCAGTATGCCAGAACCGCGGTGTACTGATGTCTCTACAAGATTTCTTTACGTTACAAGCATTTCTTGATCTGTGCGATGCCTTTTGTTGCAATGCAATTATGCAGACACTAGAGGCGTATTCTAACATCGGTGGCCGTCTCACTCCGGCGGCATGAACACATCGTGTTGGTCGCTTTTCCAACTGACGCGGCGGCTCTTCGCTTTGTTTTATATATATCATTGAAAGGCCTATGTTTCTACATTTCAAATATATTTATTCAAGAGAACTCAACCTTTAGTATTTGGGGATAGATAGCCAAGAATAAGCGCTATTTACAAGGTTTCGGCTGCCTCTGCCTCAGCAGTGACCATTCCTTGAGCAGTCTGCTGCAGTTACAGTACTGTACCTTTCGCAGCCTTTTTAAAACATATTTTCGTATTTCTTCAACGTAGCAATTTAATACTGGACTTCTACTTTTTTGTTGCTTAGCCTTTGTAAACAGCCAAATTTAATAACTTTCGCCGCAGACAGCTCAGTAACTATTCTCTAGAGAAAGTTGATTTTCGGGGTGCTTATTGAACATAGCAATTTCCGTCCGAATGCTCAATTTCATCGATGTACACGCGCTATATTTTAAATTATAATAATCTAAATTCGGGAATATTCTCAATATAGGGACCTACCTTGGTCCATTTTCGTGGAAAGCTAGTGAAGTTCTCTGGCTTAATTTGCACGTAGAGAAACTAGAGCCCCCTATCTATTTCCTCAACGCAGCGTTTTTCAATAAAGCAAGAATAAATGCGGAACGAAGCTCGTAAATTGGCTGAATTTATCATGCCGCAACCGTCAAGAAAACCGATATAATCTTCAAACAGCCCTAAAGTCTGAGCATCCGTAGCTTAAAATCTAGCAGCTATGGTCTCCTGATATCACTATAGATAGGAATCACGCACACACATACTGCAGGAAAGCTTCGAAATCTACATTATTCCAATCACTCGACGGAAATCTTCCTCTAGTGCCAGCTAGCTGGACAAAACAAAAGCGTTGAATTTGAAAGCTCCCCTTCTCTGCGAGTGTGGCGCGCGAAAACATTTTACCTCAGGGAAAAGTCTTTTCTAACTTCAAACCACCCACCACCATCTGTACGTCTATCTTTTTTTTTCCTCCCATCTGCGTGTTTTTGAGGGCTTCGCGGAGAGCTTGGGGAGAAGGAGCATGCACGTTATCAACGAAGGCTCCTGCGCGCCGTGATTATCTCCCCTGGGCTGTTTTTACGACGCATGACCCACCAAAAATGCACTGCCTAGCCTGTTAAGTCAGAATTTGTACTCCCGTGCAACAGCTCAGAAAGGAGGTGATTCTTCCCTACGTTGAAAATTCACCTCCTCCAAGGATGGGGTTAATATCTTCAGGCGAAAACATAGGCCGAATTCTCGGGACGTCCCGCTTGTGTGTATGCGCGTGTTTGTGGCAGCTGCCTGTAAGGCCCCTCTCAGGCTACCACGAAAAAGCGAGGGTTGTGAGGCGAAAGACCAAAGAAAGCAGACGAACAACCAGTGCGCTTGCGATACTAGCCAACTGATCAGAGGTGTGTGGGCGCGAAGTATGTTGTGAACGCCACCTCGTTTTTTTTTTGCAGTCAGACGTATATGTTTTCCAGAAGTATGGTCAGGTGGTCTGGTTGGCATGAATCGATCGCAGAAACAGCGAAAATACGAGACGAAGCACACGTAAAGGAATCACAGGAAAACATGATTAGGAAAAACAGCGCAAAACCACAGGACACACAGGAAGGGAACGCACACAGCGCTGAACTCTTTACAAACTTATTGTGAAAAACCAAATACATCGCCTGTAAATACACATGAACCACTCGCATAATAGTGCGTCACTGGACATTGCGCAGAAGGCCGCGAATAGCACAACCGAGACAGATTACGTCAAACTCCCCCGTAGATGCTCCATTTCCTTGGGAAATAATGCGATTGACGGGGTGCTGACACAATTTTCACCCAACTGCGCAATCTTATACGCTTCAACAACTTCACGTGTTAGGCGATCCCTGTGCTTACTGACAACACTACATTTCTCAAAAATAGGTGAGCACGTGCACGACCTACAGTGGATGGCTAACCAGCCATCTTGTGCACGTTTTACATTGTTGTCATGCTCTCTCATTGTATTGTTAGCACAACGACCCGTCTGACCTACATAATATCTACCACATGTGAGAGGAATCTGATACACAACATTTTCAATAAAATCGATATACCTAGTTCTGTGCTTCTTCGGACAACCTTCTTCCCGGTTCATTGAATTGTATGGCCTCGTCAAACGGCAAATACTGTTTAATTTTGCAGGAGCAGAAAACACCACCTTAATGTTTGCTTTTTGCGCGATTCTTTTCAAGTTATGCGATCTTCTGTGTATATATGGAATGACAGCCACTTTTTCTTTTTTGCCCTTTTCAGGTTCATGATTTTCTTTATTACATGCTCGAAATTTTTTGCGCATGCTCTCTGCGACAGCAACGATTACGTGTTCAGGATAGCCTGCGGCTACCAGTCGCTTCACCTGTTGTCCTAACGCTTCTGGGAGTTTATGAGGACATGTCCGTTCGAGCGCATTGGTCAAGCTAAGGTTTACAATTCCACCTTTAACAGCTTTGAGTGTGCCGAGCTGAAAGGGAGAAGGGTTTTTTTTACCCCGAGGTTGGTACATCCAACAGATGTGACTCCTGTGGATGAGAAACAAAACACCCAGGAAACGAAGTCTCCCCTCATCAGGGAATTCGCATGTAAGCTCCAGGGGTTTAAAGAGATTTCTAAAAACAGTCAGGGCATTATCGGCGTTAGTCTTAAATTCGTGAGGGTCACCGTCAATGAAAATTAAAAAAATTGTCCACGAACCTAAAAACTTTTACCACTCTTGTGGAATGTAAGGCATCACATACGGCCTGTCAAGTTGCGCTAAAACCAAGTCACTTAACACTGGGGCTATACTCGAACCGATGCACACTCCTGTCTTTCGAAGATGGGGCTTGTCATTCCAAACAATAAAAGTTTACGATAAGTAAAAGGTCAACAACTATAAAAACGCATTCACAGCAATGCCCGATGGGTTCTGAAACGCAGTGGAACCAAATTCTTGAATGGCATTCTCCACACATTTTAATAAGAAGTAATGCGGTAGTGAATAAAACAGGTCCTTAACGTCTATTGAGAAAGGCGTCAGACCTTTGTCACAGCTCGTCACAGATTGCAGCACTTCTTTAGAACTTCTGACTAGAAAGGGGTCTCTGACATTTGGAATGTTCAAATGTTTTTGCAAGAAAGATGCGACATTTCTGCCAAGAGCCATTCGCGGACACTATAGCTCTAAAAGGTTAATCCATCTTGTGTGTTTTGGCACTGAAAAATATTTCCAAGCAGTCCTTTGGACTCCCTGCTATATTACGACGCAGGTTATCAAGATTCAGATTGCTACAGATTTCTATATATTTAGTTCGTAATTTTTTCAGGGAAACATCATGCTGGACAAATGCAGAGTCAACTGCTTGCTGCGCCTTACCATTGTACACTCCTACAGGTAGTACGGTAAAGCCACCCTCCTTGTCGGCAGGTAGAACACGTAGCGAATGTTCCTGAAGATATTTCACAACACCTTTTAGCGGCAACTGCGACCGACTCGGCTGGCAGCGTTGAAGTTCGTCCACGGCTTCGGATATGCATCGCTCTTCTTCTCCTTCAGTGGCAAGGCGAGACACGTGCCTCACCATGGTGAGGAGATCAGGTGCGGTGCGCTTTGGCTCAACCGCAAATTTTGGCCCCACTGAAAACACATCCATAACCTGACTAGGGAGCGTTACTCCCCCTGTCGTGTGGACTGTGCATCTTGGTTGCTAGCGCCTTGTCGGCAGGCAGCTTCGAAGATACGGCACTTGATGCATCCACAGCCATTCAGTAGCCTGGCTGATTAACCGCCGGAAATCCATCAGCTTACGCTGAGTGGCCGCCGAAGATGTGCCAAAGCCTAGCTGTGCTGCCTGCCGAAGCTGCCTGCCGACAAGACGCCAGCAACCAAGACGCACAGTCCACACGACGGGGGGAGTAACGCTCCCTAGTCAGGTTATGGATGTGTTTTCACTGGGGCCAAAATTCGCCGTTGAGCCAAAGCGCACCGCACCTGAACTCCTCACCATGGTGAGGCAAGTGTCTCGCCTTGCCACTGAAGGAGAAGAAGAGCGATGCATATCCGAAGCCGTGGACGAACTTCAACGCTGCCAGCCGAGTCGGTCGCAGTTGCCGCTAAAAGGTGTTGTGAAATATCTTCAGGAACATTCGCTACGTGTTCTACCTGCCGACAAGGAGTGTGGCTTTACCGTACTACCTGTAGGAGTGTACAATGGTAAGGCGCAGCAAGCAGTTGACTCTGCATTTGTCCAGCATGATGTTTCCCTGAAAAAATTACGAACTAAAGCTATAGAAATCAGTAGCAATCTGAATCTTGATAACCTGCGTCGTAATATAGCAGGCAGCCCAAAGGACTGCTTGGAAATATTTTTCCCCAGATATTATTAATAATAAAATAGACAAATAAACGGCGTCGTGCATCTGCCGCACAAAGTATAAAAAGTATTGGAAACAATAATATGCGCATACAATTGGGCATGCGAGAAAACCTGCAGATACAGAAAAGACACTGCAGATACAAGAAGAAGAAGGAAAAACGCAATGATACTGCACGCATGCAAAGTTTTACGGCATACTACTCAACAACGTATTCATCGTTTTGATAAGAGCTCAAGGTGCAACTCGAGTGCCGATACAGCAGCGGCTACAGATTGTGAGCAAGAAATGTGAGCAATAGTAATGATAAAGAAGCTTTCATTTCTTTTTAGCAGGATATTGGCACCATCCTTCCCCTCGGCCCTTTATTCTGTGTAAAATATATATGATGCCATTTATAATAAACGAGTAAATTGTTTGGAAACTTAGCAAAACGAGCCACCTTAATCGCGCTTAGGTAGCTTCGCAACACTAAATTGTGTGTGTTCAGATACATATACTGCTGCTGCTGCTGACATGTATACAAATACTTTAAAGGATCATTTGCGTATTTGGAATGCAGAGCTTACGAGAAAATTAAGTAAGGCTTTAGATTTTGTCGTTTCCGGCGTAAGGAAGAGTATTCTTTTTCAACATAACAGAGTCTACGTCTACCTCTAGCGCATACCACATACACAGGCCGTCAGCTTACATGAATTGCATGCTTACTTAATAAACATTTAGCCAACAACAGCAATAGAAGCTACCCAAGCTTCAAAAAAGAAAATAAAAAGAGAAAGTTCACCAGCGTGCGCTTATTTCCGAACGTATCCGCGCACCGCAAGCGCTTTGTGTAGCGCGTTTCGCATGCCGCCGAGCTGCGGCGGGATTCGCAATGGCGGCCGTTGTAGCAGACGACGCGCCTGTCCTCACCCTCAGCGGAGCGCGCGGGCATCAAGGCACCCTAGACGGGCGCACTTAGAGGCGTCGGGCAGCTCTCTCGCTTCTTATATTTGTGCAGGGAAAACCTTGCCCTTCCGCTGTCTGCTCGCGCGGGCGCTAGAACAAGCTACCGCAGTGTTCATGATTCTCAGCAGATGCAGCTCCGTGGTAGCTCTCACTGCGCGTCGCGTACGTGTAGGTAAAAGCGTTTCAGATGTCGTGCACGTAACGTACGTGTACTCTTCACGTTTGCGTACGAGAAGTCCCTACGTACGTGAAATTAAAACTGTGTAGTAGCTGCCGGGTAGTGATGGACGCACGGTAGTCGCAGCGCGTCCATCACGGGCCGCTTTTCTTGCTATTGCATTCATTGCTTCGCCCTTGCGGCGAAACTGACTTTTTTTTCACAATAAATTTGTTGAGAGTTCAGCGCTGTGTGCGTTCCCTTTCTGTGTGTCCTGTGGTTTTGCGCTCTTCTTCCTAATCATGTACAACCAACAAGCCCAGCTCTCCGCACTTTTGGACAGGAAAACAGTTTTGTACTTGTTGCACATGTATTTCTGTCATTGCTAATTAAACCAACTCAATTACCAATTAAACACAATTACTGTAGACCTCCGCGTCAGTACACTGCAGATTGACCGAAAGTCTTTTGTGCCGGCTTCCCTTCATTTCTGTGTCTTCAGCATTCGGGCCGCGCGAAACAACGGCGCGGCAAGAGTGCGTGTCCCGAGAGTAACCCATCACGTTTAACCACGCTTGTTGCACTATTAACTTGCTAGATTAGGCTACAAGCGTAAATTTGGCAGGATACGCTCGCTCCGACCAGCCATCTATGGTTTACCTTAGCAGGTCATGCGTCCCACGGTTTCGCTCGAGGACGCGTGTTCGATTTCCACCTACGACAGGCTCATTTCCGTGGCAGCGAAATTCAGGTACACCCGACTACATATTCTCGTGCACTCCATGTGTTCAGGAGTCCCCGATTACGGCGCTCTCGAGAATTACATCGAACTCGCTGCAATTACATCGAACTCGCTCTTCACTCGGAGCCGACTGTGAATATCAATCATTGCTTCCAATAAACTGCAAAGCTGAACAATATTTGCTGCGCTGCTGACTGCAGAAACACAGCGCGGGATTTTGCAGATTTCACGCAGAAACAACGAAGCGAACCACCATGAACTTTTGCTGACTGAAATGCTGACTGAAACAAAAATAAAGGTTGCTGCAGGGATATCAAAACGGCGCCTCATTTCGTTTTACTGAGGATCACCCGCAACGAGTGAGTTCTTTCAGGGGGCAGGGAGGCGGGGAACCTACGCGTTCTGTTTTGACTATGTTGCTTCCTGAGAAGGGCGGCGGGCGCCGGCCATCTATCATGAGGGGTAGATGTAATGGGATACCAGAATCGTGCACGAAGAAAAATACCGTTTGAGAGAAGCACCAAGTCGACTAAAGAGGGGCAACTGGTAGTGATGAAGCCCATCCATATTTCCTGTGCATCGCTGAATCTGAGGGTTGCTATGCCAGGTAGGTGACTTGATTTTCTGCACTGCCAATGTAGCACACCATGCAACAAGGTGCTCTCGTGGTTACCCTGCGTCCAGGGATGCAGGTAGAAATTTGTTCTTGGGGGGGGGGGGGGGAGCTCCTTTTATAATGATCGCTATCTACCTCAAGCAGCTGACAACTGAATAGTGGTCATCCGGAAATGAGGTAGAAGTAAACGAAAGCGACACAGGAATATTACTTACATATATACACTGAAGAATGCCAAGTGTCATGGATCGCTTGGGATGTTACCTCCGCGATAGAGTTTGTGACCCGGCCCCGCATTTTAGCCCCGTATGTCATGAAAAGCATATGGCCAACGAGACAGGACTTCTCGAGCAAGTTACCGCGGACGGAACGGACCGGCGCTGTTGGCCGAGAGCCTGCGCGTGCGGTTTCCTTCAAAGCACCGCACCGCGGGCTTTTCAAGAGACAAGTGCGCGATGGGCATCAGAGAAAAACAGAGGTGTCGTTGATGGGGAGAAATGTTAGCCACTTCTCAGAGACTCACTTCCTCGAACGGCGACAGCAAGCTTTTCGTCCCCTCCTCATCCAGTGTCGCGTGCCGGCAAAAGTTTGGAAGTTTCACCCCCATACGTTGTCCTCTTGGTCCCGACTGAGTCGCGTCTTCGGTGGCTCGAATAGAACTACTCGCAAGATGGCGACCGTAGAACCGCCACCTTAAGGTTTCAGTAGTTTGTGTATCGCGAACAGAAGTCTATCACGAACCAGCAGGCACTCTCCCGTCTTCTTTTTTGTCGTCGTCTTCCTCTGCTGCTTCGCTCCCAAAACACGTGTGCCGATTTCTAGGTATGTATGCAATAACTGTAATGGATGAGACAACGAGTACAGAAGGAGAGAAAGAAGGAGAGAAAGGAATGAAGATAGCGAAAGAGAAATTCTAGGGAAACGAAATTTCTTCGCGAGGCGATATTCGAGCTCGCGCACCCACAATCCTAACGCGAGTGTCTTAAGCACTCGGCTATCCAGGCACGCTAGGAGAGCATAGCAAGCCTTGTATAGTATTTTGTCCCGTCGTCGTGATCAAGACTGAACTTTTTATTTGGGCGAACGTGTGCCCGAAAAATCGAAGCTCAGAATACAAGTGATACACGCTGTAAACTGATAGCAACGTGAACAGTCGTCGGTGGTCGAGTAATCTCATATGCGGTGCGGTGAGGTGCATCGGCATTTATACGTGTGGCATCGAACATTCCAGCCTTATCGCTGGTGCTTGCGTAAGCTGTCAAAGAAACTTGACTATTTGCATCGTGGGCGTAATCTTAACAGAATTATGTCAAATTATGGCGAAGCTCCTCAAACGTTGCAGCGCGGTCTGCGCCGAGCGTTGCTAGCAGTCTTTGCAGGTGAAACCCGAACACATCAAAACAAAGCAATAAACACTCGTGGCAATAAAAGCATCGCCGCGATGCTTAAAACAAAACACGAAATTTGAAAGATACATGAAATCAAGAAAGCAATAATAAAGGAATCAAAAACTAGAGTTCACAGGTTCCTTAAAGGGCTCCTCACCAGCCTCTGAAACTATAAAAAACGAGGGCAATATTCTCCCCTGGCGTTTCTGGTCTTTCTGGCGCACTTCGTGACGAGAACAGTGATTCTCGTGGCGTCTATATAGTTTACACACTCTCGATTGGTCCATATACGCGAAATATCAGATGTACATTGTCTCCTGCACTGGTTTGCCACGATGCCGCTTATCCGTTCTTCCTTGCCTCGTATGACTATCTTGCGCGATCAACTGATTTCCCTTCATTTTTTTTTGCGTTTGCGACTGCGCAAACACACAGCGATAACCGCGTGTAGCCGACAAGCGCGAAATCTCGATAGGATCAACGTTTAGCGCTGACATGGTACAGGTGCTTTTAAGAAATAAGCGGCGAGGGGAAGATATCGCCTGTAGGAAGGGTAGCGAAGGCGATGAAGAAACCACTCCCTACTCTTTGAACACGGTGTTAGACCGGCCGTTGAGTTCTTCGTGACGGACGCCATTGTACGGGCACCTGTGTGTCGGTATGCTCTTTCTTCATAAGTCGGCGCTTGGATGGAGACACAGAGCGCTACATTTTTGTTGAGGATGCTTACGCCCGCGGGTTCGAGTGCGTGTGGAATGGCGCCGTACACGGGTTCCGAGCAACTCGTCTTTAGATGCGAGGAAAATCAGCGAAACTCAAACACACGGACGAGAGAGGAAGGCACATTAGAGCACACACCATCGCCGGACTTAAAACCAATTTATTGACGCAACCACGTACACACTCATCCCGCGAACGCGGGCACGCTACATCAAGCTTATGAACCACCCGCTAATCAGCCATACCCTGAAAGAAACAGCCACTCTTTTTCTGTGATATGTACAGAAGGTTCGTTAATACAAGCGTGTCCGGTCTTTTTGGCATGGAATGCCTCAAGCAGTTAGCGTTCAATCTTTGATTTTGCCCTGTCTAGAATGCATGTATGGCGAAATAAAGGCTCGCAACCATTACAATCCTTCACATGCACCGCTAAGTTGCTCCCTGTGCCCGATCGTACACAGTAGGCATGCTCTTTGAGGCGTTAATTTATGCACTACCCAATCTGGCCGATATAAACGCGCCCATATGTCGTGGGAATAGAATAAACTACTTCCACGCTGCACTTCGTGAACACAGTTCGGTGACTGGTTTTGCAGGCAGAATTGCGTTTGCCGCCGGCTGAGATACTGGCGCAAATGCCAGAAAGCTTGCATGGGGCTGAGAACATTAGGTTCACACCAAACTTTTGCGATACTCGTTTTAAACCGTGAGATATCCTGTGAAAATACGGCATCACCTCTATGTTTGTTGTCTCATCTAGAGACCGGGCATGTGGTTTTCTTATTTTTCTGGCCAATGTTTCACCAACCGACACCAAAATGTGTATTGTGGGACTCATTGCCTCTTTTCTGGAGGCTGGACGCCGGGACGGCAATTCACCGGATTGGTGGCAGCTGCGAACACTGGTTTTAAGGGCTTCGGTGTCGGCAGACTCAGGGCTTTATACTCTGGAGACTTCTGTAGCGTTACTTTCTAGCCGGAGACTAGCGTCACTGCCCGAGGCGGAGCAGTTTCGCGTGGCAGTTCGAGAGCCATGCTGCGCATGCGCGAGGAACAGTGACGTCACACGGCGCACAGCTGGGGCACCGGAGCTAGAGCACTGCACGGGCCGGATTTTACGGCCCGGGCCCGGCCCGGGCCCGCTTTATGAAGCCCGAGCCCAGCCCGGACCCGCGGTTCCAAGAGCGGGCCCGGGCGTACATGAACGAACCCAGACCGAGCCCGGCCCCGGTCCGTGGTTCCAAGCCCGGGCCCGGGCGTACTTGACCGTACCCAGCCCGGCCCGGGCCCGTCGTTCCAAGCTCGGGCCCGGCGCGGGCCCGGGCGTTCATTACTAAACTAATCCTGGGCGCGCTTGTTCATGACCAGACCCAACCCGGGCCCGCTAGAGGATATTAGTTGTTGATGATGATTATTAATCATGCCGTGCGCTTTGTAGCGGGCGATCGGACGGAAAATCCGGTGTGTACATGCATCGAAATGTTGCTTTGCCTGCGGTGGTAGCTCAGCGGTTAATCTGTTTCGCTGTTAAGTCCTAGGACGCGGGTGCGATTCCCGCGGCCACGGCGGCCGCAATTTGATGGGAGCGAAATGCAAGAACACCCGTCTATTTACTTATCTTTAGGTGCACGTTAGAGAACTCAAGGTGGTCGAAATTAATCCGGTGCTACTACGGCGTGCCTCGTAATCATATCGTGGTTTTGGCGCGTAATACCAAGGAATATTAATGAAATGTACCGTATGTGTCAACCTAGACTAAAAGACCGAAATCTTTTTCCTCCCATGGGAACAACCGTGATCTGGCCCATTTTTAGTGCTGTTAAAATATATATATATATATATATATATATATATATATATATATATATATATATATATATATATATATATATATATATATATATATATATATATATATTGTGATGAACTCAGACAGAGACAACACCCGTTTCTCGGGCAAGCTGTTCTAATCTCCTCTTCTTTTTCTACTTCGATCAACTCCCCGCGCGCCCGAAGCCCGGTGTCTTTCTTCGTCATCACACTCGGCCATGACTGCGAGCGCGCGGAGCTGCCGATACTGTTTCAGGTGGACGGTGCTGGCTGCATCGTGGCGGTCGGCCTCGACGACGCTGCAACATGGTTTGGTGGTCTGCAACAAATGTCTCTGGTGGGCGACACTGGGTGCATCGCGGTGGTCGAAGTACTCGGCCACGCTGGCCTCTGGCATGGAAAGCTGCCGATGGCAACTCTGGCGGGCGCCACTGGCTGTCCCGTCGGTGTCGTTCGTCTCGCTGACGACTGTCTTGCTGCACGTAGGAGCAATGCTGAGGAGACCGTGGACGACGTACCAAAAGGATTTGGTCGACCAGATCACGACTGGTCACAGCGTGCTGGTGTGGTGGTATGCCACGTATCGGCGAAGCCAGAGCGATACTCCGTGCCGGCGCGTCACATGACTTGTGCTTTGGCCGATTTGCTTCCATCGGGCCAGTGTACCGCGAGTTTTGGAAGGCAGCAGGTCTTGAGTAAATGCCGCGTGAATCCGGGCCGGGGAGGTCTTGCGAACAGGGGTCAGAACCCGTGTCATTGGACGGATACTCGGGCTGCATGGGCAGTTGTCGGCTATCAGTGACTTCAGCCTTGCTCGTCGCCGTGGCTTCGTTGACTTCCCTCAGCACCCTTATGAAGTCTGAAGCGATGTCGTCGGGAGGAGGCGCAGGTGGTATGGGAAGGTCGTTTGTGTGACTAACGCTTTCTTCTATCGGGGGTTCCTTGACCGAGACTTCGCTCAGCAGGGAATGGCCACCGTCTTGTGTCGTCCATGTTTGCGCTGAAAGCCTACGATGTTGCCCCAACGGCTCACAAAGCGTCTCTTTCCGGATATCCGCAGGTAAGCCAGCGTCCCGGTACGGCGCATCAAGTGCGATCAAAGCGGTGGCCTCTGCGTGCTGAAATAATGCTGTACTTGGGATTGGCGAGCTCGACGAATAAAAAGTTTTGTCAGCTGCTGACAGTGGTGTAGCACTCATCCGGTCATCGGAATTCGTTGTCTGATCTGTTACCTGGAACGACGTTGGGAGAGGGACAGGTTGGTTCATGTCTCCAAGTGAAGATGTCCTCGAGGGCAGCGTCACAGATTCCGACTCCTGTAGATGCAAGGAGGTCTCGGCCTCTTTTAGCAACGATGTCGTGTCCGACGCGTATGCAGAGGACGAAACTCGAAGTGGCGAGCACAACCTCAGTCCGGTGCCTATACTGGGGTAAGCTGCGAAGCAGTCTGCTGGTGAGTGGCAGTGCGCAGTTTCAGCTTCCAGAAGATGGACTTCTGGAGCTTCGTCCTCGATAAAAGACGTGTCAGATTTGCTGGTGGCGGCATAACGAATCCGGCCGAAAGCAGCAATCAGAGCTGCACACCAATCCGGCCATGATTGTCGCTTGATGCCGTCGTAGTTGTGCCATGCCTTGGCTGCACCTCGGAGATGATATATGGCAACGAGCCTTTTATGATCGTCAGGCCAGGCATGACGAGAGCCGAGGGCATTGACGGTGTCTATCCAGGTGTCGGCATCGTCTTGGAATCCGCTGAACTCCGGCAGTTCCAAAACAGCCGGCGATGGCAAGGTGGCAAGACGCAACCGGGAGCTCAACGATGCCAAGCAGTCGAGCTGGTGCGATAGTTGCGAGATTGCTCGCGTAAGCTCTTCGACGCTGTCGGGTGAGAAGCCCGAAGAGTCAGGGTTCACGTCCGAGGAGTATGTAGGGGTCGCCGCACGCATGGCGGCGAGATCCACGCGCAAGGAAGCCTGGACGGCGTTTCTTGACAGCTCGGATGTTGACAGAGTACTGGGAGCGGGATGTAGGCCATGGGAAGCGTGAACGGCATTCCCAATGGACAGGAGCCCGTGCGCGTTCTTGCCGTGAGGAGGTAGCATGGTGTCCATTAGGTCGTGCCCTTGAACCACAGAGGAGGCATGGACGCCGTCCACTGGTGGTGGATTGGGTAGCTGAAGTGGCGGTCGGGTTGATGACTCCATCGCAAGGAAGCCCGGACGGCGTTCCTTAGCCGGAGAGACCCGAGTAGCCGAGACCAACGACGTCCTGCAGCTCCAACCACGAAGTTAGGGTTCCCCAACGATTTGTGGCTGCGCCATTGTGATGAACTCAGACAGAGACAACACCCGTTTCTCGGGCAAGCTGTTCTAATCTCCTCTTCTTTTTCTACTTCGATCAACTCCCCGCGCGCCCGAAGCCCGGTGTCTTTCTTCGTCATCACAATATATATATATATATATATATATATATATATATATATATATGTGATCTGGCGTGTTTATAAGGAAACCCACCGCGATGTACTTGTTACTTTGACAAAGTCTCGTCCAGCAGACGAAACGTTAGTGGAAATATACAGTGCCAATCTATATCTATACTGGTGAAAAAAAAATAGCACTTCAACTGTTTTTCTATTTTTATTGCTAAGCTTTACTAAGAGCCAGCTCTTTGCACGTGTCACTTCAGCTTGGCACAGTATACCTTAGACCATGCAATGCATAACGTTCGCGTGTGCTCGAAGGCCCGACTTACCGAGTCCGGCCCGGCCCGCAGCCTTAAGCCCGGGCCCGGCCCAGGCCCGCGGCTTCAAGCCCGGGCCAGATTCAGGCCCGCGGCTTCAAGCCCGGGCCCGCCGAAAAACGCTTCGGACGGCCCGGCCCGGCCCGCGGGCTGGGCCGGGCCCTGGCTTTCGGGCCGGCCCGGGCCCGTGCTGTGCTCTAACCGGAGCTGCCGCCGCCGCGCGCCCCTCTCCGGTCTGCGCTTTACGGAGGAGTGACGTCACAGCCGCGGCAGACGCACTGGCGCCGGCGAGCGCCCAGCTGTGCGCCTCCGCTGCGTAGTGGCCCTCTGACGCTGCGCCAAATCGGCTTGATAGCGCCTGTCATTTTGCGCGCATGCGCAGACGTATCAGTGGGAGTATACATATAGCGGAGAGGAGGAGGAAGAAAAGAAAAACGGATGGACAGGGAGGTTAGCCAGTTGTCAGACTGGCTGTCTGGCGTTTGCCACTGTGGTATAGCCATGGAGAAGGAGAGCGCAAATGCTGCTAAGCGGCGCAGAAAAGCAGAGAATCTTAACTCGTCGGATCCCGAAGTAGTTGCCAGGCAATTAGCCGTTGAGCGTAGGAACAACCAACGGAAGAAGGCTAAACGCGCTGCGGAGACACCGGAGCAAAGGGAGGAATGTCTAGCACAGCGGCATCGCCAGGGGGCTGAGCGACGTGCCCGACCATCTCAGCAGCAGCAACAACAAGACGCCGTCGATGACGTCAAGGCTCGTCGATTGAATGGCTATACGGTGAAACTTAGCGAAAGCGCCAGTGCCTTAGCTGACGCTTCGTATATCCTGGTATAGCCGAGCTAAGGCACTGCAATTTTTTTTCGAAACAGTTCTCTCTTGATATCTCATCATGCTTCTATGTAAGTAAACCTTTGTTTTCACGTATGAGCGCTCTTCTCTCTGCAAAAGCGGGACGAAGGGTCCGATTAGCGGGGCCAGCCACCAAAGTCGAGACCCGCCGGACCCGAGTCTCAACAACGGGGTGGTGAGGGGCCCTTTAACTCGCATAGAACTGCTTAAGACGCATGACATGAACGACGTCGGGTCGTGCGCTGCTCCGTTAAAACTTCGTAATGCCAGCCGGGATAACCTCGTAGTATAGAGTGCCGAGAGACGTCGAAGCATCTAGTATGAACCGAACTATCGCCGAAGGAGTTTTTCACTAAGTCCACGTCGGCGTATCGGCGTCCAGACCAAGACACGGTCGCCAGGCTGGTATTCTACGTGCCATCGTCGAAGGTCGTAACGACGGCTGTCGATATTTTGCTGTCTCTGTATGCGCAGACGGACGAGACGACTGGGTTCTTCGGCGCTCTGACGGTAGACGGTAACATCAAGTTTTCTTCTTCGGTGATGTTGGATAGCATGGCGTCGAGCGTCGTTGCCATGCTCCTTCCGTAGACCAGCTTCAATTGCCTCATCTGCGCCTCATCTGCGCCGTTTCTAGCACGGCCGTGTTGTAAGGAAGGCCACGTATGGAAGGATGACATCCCACGTCATGTGTTCGATGTCGACGTACATGGCCAGCATGTTGGCGATGGTCTAATTTGGGCGCTCAGTGAGGCCATTGGTCTGTGTGCGGTAGACTGTAGTCTGGCAGTGGCTTCTCTGGCTGTATTTCAACATCACTTGCGCTAGGTCTGCCGGAAAATCCGTAATGCTGTCGGTGACGTGCACTTCTGGAGCGCCGTGGCGCAGTATGATGTTCTCGACGAACTTCGTTACCTCCGCGGCACTTCCTTTAGGCAGAGCCCTGGTTTCGGCGTATCGCGTGAGGTAGTCCGTGGCACGATCTGCTTTTACGGGCGGAGCTCCTTATAGCGAGACCTGGTCGGTTGTCGATCGTCGATCCATCCGGCGTACCCCGTAGTGTTCTCTTATCATACAATAGATGACGCTGTCCCGTAGAGATGCATGCAAACTGCAGTTGGGTGACGATATACTAGATGGCGCTGTACGCATTCTGTATCGTCATCTCCATTTCTCGTCTTGTTTCCGAGGGGGCGCTGTCCCATAGACATGCGTACAATATGGCGGTTGGGTAAAGGTACGCTAGATGGCGTTAGCGGTGCAGCTGCTCTCCGATTGGATGCTGCGCGGGGATCTCTCATTCCGCGGATCGTAGCCGTACGAGTGCGCTTGCTGGATCGTGCTGCTTGGCGGACCATGGACGACGAGGAGCGCCGAGTGCGGAAGGTCGCCGCGAAGCGAGCGCGGCATCAGGCGGATCTCGAGGCGGTGCGCGCCCGCGAAGCCGCCGCCAAGCGCGCGCGGCGTCAGGCGGATCCTGAGACGGTCCGCGCCAAAGAGGCCGCTGCGAAACGTGCCCAGTGAGAAGCGGACCCGGTGATGTCGAGGGCTCGTGCTACGGCTGCAGCGAGATTACTGCTGGGCGAAACCACTGAAGATTTCACGGTGTAACCATGATTGCTTCAGGAGCTTCGCCCCAAACTCTTCATCATTCACCCCGTGGATATGCTGTGATTTTTTTTTGCCGTACGTGAACTTCAGAAATGGCCCAGCAAGTCTATCACAATCTGCTGGAACGGTCTACGAGGTGGACTGACTGGCTGAAGAAATCCCGCTGGCCTTGTCGGAGGTGTCTTGCGTCGCTGACAGTCCCGGTATGTCCTAATGTATTGTGCGACGTCGGCTGTAACGCGTGGTCAGCAGTAAAGTTCTTGTATCCCCGCGAGTGTGCGGGAAAAACCAAGGTGGCCAGCGGTCGGGTCGTTGTGCAGGGCAGCATTCGGTCATGTTTATGAGTTCCCGATCACTTCGCTGTTGTTCGGCGAAGTCATCAGAACTTATGGCCCTAAGAAGCTGTCTTCGATGACATCGTCATATGGCGGCGGATCAACGGGGTGCGCGGCACAAGCAGTCGATGTCCTTACGTCCGGACTTGTAAGTGCTTACAAGTCCGGGTGCTTACGTCCGAGTGCTTACGTCCGGACTTGTAAACGACGGCTCGAAGTCTCATACTACACCGTGTGAGGCGACAGGAAGGCTACTTCAAGCTCGCTAGCAAACACAAGGCGTGTTGGTCGCTCACGACCTTGGAAGGCCGGTGGTATAGCGAAGGGCGATGCTTTGATGTAGCCCAAATGATGGCAATGCACTCTTTTTATGTTGTCGAATAATTTGATTCGGCATTTGACAGCGACCGGCTAGCGTGAGCGATGACCCTTTCTCAAACTTCCGTCCGTTGTACAAGTATGGCGCCAAATCCTGCACGGCTTGCGTCGGTGTGTATTTTTGTATCAGCATTTTCGTCGAAGTGTGCCGGAATCGGGGGCGACTGCATGCGCCGTTTCAGTTCTCAGAATGCTTCTTCCTGCGGCGTTTCCTACTTAAACTCGACGTCGATCTTGGTCATATTAGTAGATGGCTCGGCGATGCGGCCAAAGTTTTTGACAACCCGCCTGTAATAAGCACACAGGCCGGGAAAATCGACGACGCGCTGCCTTCTTGTCGGCAGGCGGCTGAATTAGCGATGGCGGCTGTCTTCTGTTAGTTGGGGCGGACTCCAGTGTTGCTGACGTGTCCTAGGAAGAGTAGCACTTCGTACATGAATCGGCACTTCTCCGGTTTAAGTGTTAGGCCAGATGACCTGACTGATTGAAGTACTGTTCTAAGGCGTCGGAGGTGTACTTCAAAGCTGGAAGCAATGACGACGACGTCATCCAGGTAGACAAGATAAGTCTTTCACTTCAGTCCAGCCAGCAGTGTGTCCATAACGCGCTGGAAGGTGGCAGGCGCCGAGCAGATATCAAACGGCATGACACTGAACTGAAAGAGGCCGTGCGGTGTTATAATGGCAGTGTTCTCGCGGTCTCTCCAGTCGATATCAGTTTGCCAATAGACCATCTTGATGTCCACCGACGAAAAGTACTTTGCGTCAGAGGGTCGATCCAAAGCGTCCCATATCCGTGGGAGTGGACATACATTCTTCGTTATTGTGTTAAGGTGATGGTAATTGACCCAGAAACGCAAAGATTCACCCACGTTCTTCACGAAGACTACCGGTGATGCCCACGGATTCTTCGATGGTCGTATGATGCCATCCCACAGCCTTTCGTCTACTTATTGCTTGATAACTTCTCGTTCTCGCGTCGAAACCGGGTAGGGACTCTGGCGGAGTGGTCCAGCATTTTCTTCCATTACGATACGTTATTTAGCAAACGGCGTTTGTCGAACACCTGATAATGACGAGAAGCAGTCCTTGTATTGCTGCAGATGGCATCGGTGTTGCTGTTAGCAAACGGAAAGACTTGGGTTGAAGTAGAAGGATGGTTCAAGTGTAAGGGTCGTCGTTGTAGCTTCATCACAATCTGTAAAATGGAAACGCAGCGTTGACGGCCACGATTTCTTCGATGTATGCAAAAGTCGTGCTCTCTGCTCAGGTGCCTGTCTTGGCTGCACTTTGCTAGCCTCACGCTTCCTTGTCTGGGAACCGTCAAGGGGTGCTATGCAGGATGGCCCCAGCTTCTCGGGCACACGAGTTTGCTCCAAGCGCGCCCCACGGCGGTCATGATAGGAAGACAGTGCGGAGCGCGCGATTGCAGCGTTGATAATAATGGCTACAAGAACGAGCATGGCGTCACAAACGCATGCGCGGCATTTGGGGCGGTTTTCAAAGAAACACCGCGTGCGAACGCGTCAACGCCGCCACTCAGTCAACATTTCAACAGTGCAGTGACGTCAGCTTGATTCTCGCGCTATCTTTTTGACAACTGAACATCGCGCCTCCCATAGGCGTGTTGGTACGCGTTTGTCGTCTTTCGGGCAAGTTCTTTCGTTCCACCTGCAGCATGGAAATTTCCACTCTCGAAGGAAACAAGGGCACACACGCAGCACTCTCGGGCAGCTCGTTTCGGTTATCTCGAAAATTACAGATAAATAAAAAATTCGGCAGAAACCACGTACCGTGGGAATCGATGTTATGCGAAGCATGCACAGGAAGGTGACTCTGTCGCAATTTTTCACATTGCTAGAGGAGAAGGAGAGAAAGGAAAGGCAGGGATGTTAACCAGTCTACAAGGACCGGTATGCTACCCTACGCTCGGGGATGGAATGGGGGAGATATAAAGATAGAGAGAGAGAGAAGGAGAGCACGCACGCACAATGAGTCACACACATCTCACAGTCATGCTAACGTCGTTAGTCTATAAGCGGCGGTGCAGGTCTGATGCCTTCAAGAAGTTGAGCACTGCCTTCGTCGCCTTCACCCGTGATGACCTCTCAGGACGACATTCCAGAATGGTTTCTGCCGTCATCGGTCTGGGATCCTTGCGAGCAAGAGCGAATGCGAGGGATATTCTCTGCGCATTGCAGCGAGGACAGTCGCAGAAGATGTGCTATAGTGTCTCCTCGCTACCACAGTTGTCGCAAAATGGGTTGTCAGCCGTTTGGATTCGAAATGAGAATGACTTTGTGAAAGCCACTCTTAGCCATAAACGGCAGAGCAGAGTGGCGTCATTTCGGCGTGGTCGCGTAGGTGTCTGAAGACGCGAATTGGTCGGGCAGTGGCGGTAACTAGAAAAGTTTGCAAATGGTATACGCACACGCATATTTTGAAGAGTCGCACAATTATTACGTAACCACTTGTTAACAGTTGCTTAAGGATGCCAACAGCACCATAACTGTTACCAACACCAAACGCAGTATGCTGATACGTAGTTCTTGTATTCTTCAGTACTGGATAGAGGGAATTCTAATAGGACAATGAAGGAACACAGATGCACAGGAAAGGCGCTACTCGCAACTAAGCTTAGACATTCCCCCCGGTTTTTGCGCAATCCAGGTAGTCGTCAACGTAGACCACGTGGATGGTACCCCAGCGTCTTCCAGGGGTGCTCTGTCTTCAGCTCCTAAACTTTCCTTGCGTCGGCCGTTATGGTGTAGTGGTTACGGTGCTCGGCTGCTGACCCTAAGGTCGCGGGTTCGATCCCGGCCGCGGCGTTCGCATTTCGATGGAGGCGAAATCCTAAAGGCCCGTGGACTGTGCGTTGTAAGTGCAGGTTAAAGAATACCGGACGGTTCAAATTTCTGGAGTCTTTCACTATGGCATCTCTCATAATCACATCGTGGTTTTGGGACGTAAAACCCCAACAATTACTATTATTATCACTTTCCTTCCGTGACAATGTGTATGTTCGCGGTTACTGCGTTGATTGAGACTGTTATCACATGAGCTCTGGTATGCGGGTATGTGCCACACGTGACTGTGAGAAAGGGGTTGATGACGTACGCGACAGGTATTAAAAGCGAAGCATTTCTTAGTGAACCTCTGGCACTTTGAACGTTTCTATCTACGTATCTATCTATCTATCTATCTAGCCGCCTACGTCTGGGTGCTCTCATGATCGCCTCCTTAACTTAGTGTAAACCAAAACTTGCATGGGAAGGTAAGAGGATTTGACGAATATGACTGCCGGGTCATGACATGAATAATGTTAAAGTCTTGCCGCGTACGTCGTCAAACCCTTTCCACTAGGCACATACCCGTTTACCACGGGCCGCGGGCCGCGGTGTACGGGTACGCGCCACAGGTGATTGACAGCTTATATCTACCCAGCAACGGCAAGAACAGACATTCTTAACTTAAATGCTAGAGCGTTAAGGAAAACCAACATCGGCAGCATTGACTCAACGAATGGAAAGAATGAAAATTAGGATCCCAGCAGGAATCGAACCCAAGCATTCTACGTGGCAATGAGGTATTCTACCATTGAGCCACGCCAGGTCTAAAACTGCTTTGTAAAAACAGCCTACGCAGGCGTAATAGCGGTGCCACGTCAAATGTGGTTGTGGTGCTGGCTATCTAATTTTACAAGAAAGCAATAAACACTACATGATACTCCTACGATGTGTACTCCTACGATACAGGCGTCATATCAGATTAGTGTCTGTAGTTCCAGTGTTGGCTCCGCTTTTATAGCAGTCTAATAAACATTACGTTTATATTCCTATGATTCAAAAAGCTATACTGAAGCATTGTTCGACCCCGAGGAATACATTAACGAAAGTTACATATGATATCCATATCACCGCACCGCAAAGTGCACTTCGTCCACCAGAACGACATGGTGTCCTCTTCATTTCTTACGAGGATGGGCGATGGCCTCATGCTGAACGAGGATGATGCCATATTGATTGGCAGCCGCTTTGTAGACTAGGCTACTTAGGCCATATGCGCCCAGGTGGTCTACGAATACGACAAACACCATCCACTGATGTTGGTCTACGTAGCACTATCCAGGCCTACCAGCCTCGACGGCCTATACCTCACGAACGCGAAGGGTGGCTTCAGGTTCCGACATGTCGCCGGCTCTGTCGACAGGCAATTTGTCGACAAAATGACCGAGGAATGCACGAATTTCAACAGCTTTACTATACCACATACTTCACTACACATGGACTCCTCGTCATCACGATCACGACAGGATCCTATAACGAGTCATGACCAGCTGCTGGTGCTCACTGATCACGGTGATGATGCCCTTGTTCAAGAACTGTCAAGAACTTCCTGCACACATGCACACGGGTTCGTGAAAGGTGTGTGCGTTCTCGGGACACGTATAAGCACTACATATCAGCTTACCGCTTCTGGTGTAGGCAATACCCACGTTACCATTGGCAGAGTTACCCTACCGTAAACAACTGGTTATATAACACATATGCGGCTCTTCAACATATATATCTGTGCGTATAAAATTTATACAAATCTTTAGCGTCAGTTTGTAACATGTTGCTCAGTAAAAAAAGTTACACCACAGTCACCTACCCGCCGCATGCTTCGTATAACATCGACTCCCACGGTACCTGGGATCTGCCGAAATTTTTTGTGTTATTCATGTCATCACCGGTGAATCGTGTTCGTCGTACACTCATCCTCTGCTATGCAAATTTTGGTATATTACAACCTATGGAAACGACTGGGAGAGCGGCCAGACGTAGGCGGCTAGATAGATAGATAGATAGATAGATAGATAGATAGATAGATAGATAGATAGATAGATAGATAGATAGATAGATAGATAGATAGATAGATAGATAGATAGATAGACAGATAGATAGATAGATAGATAGATTGATAGATAGAAACGCCCAAAGTGCCTGAGATTCGCTAAGAAATGATTCGCATTTAATATACAGCTTACTGACTTACATTACACGACTGAAAATTTTTCTGCAGTAAAGAATCGGTAGAAGCATGTCTGCACAGACAAGTAAGCAGTCACGTTTCTCGCCTCAATGCCACCAGGGGCGCTTGCTTCATGGCTGTGAGTAATACATCGTGAGAGCGGCGAAATTGAATGCGAGGCACCGTAGCCACGTGATGATGAAACCTTTAGTTCTTCGTGCGTGTGTGCGTAGTCTGTGCCATTAAGCTCATAGATGAATCGTGCCGCTCGCTGGCGTTGTTGCGTGAGCACTGCTCCTCGGCAAGAGGAAACGCGGTGGGCGGACCCACTCTTCGCCGCGGGCGTCTGTCAATCAAATTGATTGACGCGCGAACTCTGGCACAACCTCGTTGATTCTGAAAAAGGCCCCAGTTCAAGTCGTGACTGTCATCGTGCCGGTGTGCCTGTCAAGCGGTTCATGCGGTGGACGCTAAGCAGAGCTTCTTTGCATATGAAATAATTTGGTCAGCTTGCACTACAAGTGCAAGGCTGGAGCAATCGTAGGAGCTTCCGATCACCGAGCTTCTTTCAGCTTTTTACGTGGCTCGTCTACTCAGTCTGCTCGGTCTGCTTCGGAGTGAAGACCACTTCAGTTCGGTCTTAATTCTGATGGTAACAATTAGCAAGGTCTTCATTAAAGGGATACAGTTCTGATATAATTGGTAATGTTCTGATCAACACGTCATCGTTTATTCAGGTTTAATTGGCAAGGTATTTATATGGGAAGCTAATTATGACAACCCTAAGTTTCAGTGAGTAAGGTCCTAATTAGCCCGGTTTTAGCTAGGGCACTCCTAGTTATCGTCGCTTTATTACCATGGCCCTAATTAGTTCGGTCTTAGCTCTATACGGCTTCATTAGCATGGGTCTTAGTAAGATGTGGCTTAATTAGCTTGCTCTTAGCAAGACATGGTTTAATTAGCTTGATTACAGCATGTCCTTACTTAATCACCTAGGTATACCGCCCAGCCAATTAGCTAATCAGCCCGGCGCGCGTTCTCGGGGAGCGACAAGACGATGAGTAAGAGGGCGAAGAGGGCGCGCGCCGTACTGAGCAACGCGCTAGAACGTACAGGCCGACCATGATGATTATACACGTGGCTTCGGCGGTTAGCTCCGGCCGCGCTGTTGTAAGGCGCTCGGCCGGAGCTAATCTCGGAGGCCACGGTGCTTATTATTCTAGATGATAATTAGTGCACACATTAAACGCCTGATAAGGAATTTAAGCAGCCCGTGCCTCTGAGAAATATCGTTAGTAAATGTTTGTGACACTTTTTTTGCACGGGTGCACTCCTGCACTCAATGGAACGACAAACAAATGAAAGAAGTTGCCTCTGGTTTGAAGACACCACCCAAGTTTGTCGACCGCCCTTGACATGACGCCGCGTTTCATCGTAACCAATCAAAAGCAGCGTGCCCTCAGGGATGGACTTGACCTTTTCGTACTGTTAGCTCGTTCAAAAGGGGGTGTCGCCAGAGCTCGGAAGGATCCCGAGTTTCGCCAAACTCGGGCCATCCTGCATAGCACCCCCAGGTTATTCTCGAACGAACGCGGCCACCAGCGGTAAGGCTCGAATGTTCGAATGTATAAATGCCGACGCACTTTACCGCAGGGCAGATTATCGACGGCCGTTCTGTTCGCCGCTATCAGTGTGCACTGGGTATTGCTGTAGTTTGACTTTCCGTTTCCTGGCCACAAGTTCGGCCAAAGAGTTTCATCTTGGACATGCCGACTGCTGCCTTCGTCGACGTCACGAACTCGTGAGAATATCGCAGGTTACTAATAATTAAATTGTTCATTATATCTTCTTTTTCAATGAAACTTGAAATAAACATGGTTTTTCTCTTTGACTACCAATGCCTTGAATTCAATTTTTTGTTACATTTTTCCCATTATGAAAAGTTGAAAAAACAGAAGGTAGATTTTTACCAGAACAAACCAAACATCAATACGAAGCTATTGAACTATAATGGTTTACAAATCCGGAATAGTTTTCATTTTCTCTCAGTTTTATTTAAAAATAATGACAAAAATTATTTGATTTGATAAAAATATTGCTAGAATGTCAGTACTTGAAAGAAAGATGTACTTCTAGCTCTATTGCAAGAAGAGTGGCCGCCGACAAATAAGATGACACGAACCTGAAGGCTCTACATATAGTAGTTCCAGAGAAAATGGGTCTTAAATAAGCCTTAAAATACATGGGAGGTATAGGGCCGACCTTGTGCCCTTAAATGCGTCAGCATTCATAGGCGCACTCAGCCAGAATATGTCCGCTTCTCTGTCCTTGTATCACGTAGGACCATTGTTGCTCTAGGGAAATTAATTGTATGTTACAGTGTTGGTGCAAGGAACAAGCAGCGACGGTGGTGACAAAAAATTGGTATTTTATTGACATGTTCCTCTAAGTAAAGCTAGGAGCTCACTCCTTCAGGAAGCTTGATTTCCTCAGAGTGCAACGTGACCTTCGGGCGGTCGCTGGCTTCAAAGCAAGCTTTGCGATGACAGCACAACACGTACAAAGCTGTCAGCCATCCGCTGAGTGCCTTTCAAAATACGAGATAAACGGGCGTGCGACAACGGTTGACCCTGCCCGGTGGGTTAAAGTACGCATTTCCTTTGTAGATGTAAAGTCCCCCCATCCGACTCGAACTTGCATGCGCCTTTCGCGAGGCGGAGGTGGTCTGCTCGCTTCATCTCTATAGTCTATCTTACAAGCTTGTTGCAGCATTGGGGAAGCAATGCGGTTGCTTAGCCAATTGGAATGGCGATCACCCCTCAGGATGTACTCTTCCGCACCCCGTCGTCTGCTCGGCGCCCCCATAGCGTCTGCGCACATGCGTTGGACGAGTAGGGCGAGCACACGGTAGCAACATGAGCTGTTAGTGTTGCGCTGCAACGGCTTTGTAGAAAAAAAAATTAAGGCATATTCACTTTGGTGTTGCATAGCGTGAAGGAAGTGCGGTGCTGGCCAGAGTTCCCTGCTTCCCTTTAGCTTCTGTAGCGTTAGCTACACTTGCCTAGCCGGAGCCGATTTCACGTGGAGGGTCATGAGCCGTGGTGCGCATGCGCGAGGATCAGAGATGTTACACAGCTGGGTCACCGGAGCTGGCATCTCACGCGCTCTCCAACACCGCCAAGCGCGGCTCGCCGCTGCTGGTGTGCGCGTTCGCGAGGAGTGTCGTCGTAGGCGCGGCAGACACGCTGGCGCCGGCGCGTGCGCAGACTCCGGCACCGCCGCGCGCGGCTCGCCGCTGCTGGTCTGCGCCGCATTCGAGAGGAGTGACGTCGTAGCCATAGTATGGTGTACTAGAATGGGGTAGTGTGCCGTCTAGCGCAACACAGTGCGAAAGTAAACAAACCTTGTGTGGAGAATATGCAGTGGTGCGTGCATAATAAGAAGATAATTGTGGTCAGCCGGTGCGTGTGTGATTATGTGACATTTGTCTATCGGGGCACTTGCGTTGTCTCAACGGAATTAAGTTTCACCAGCCCAGAATGATGTGCTAGGTTGAAGTGCCTGTCGCGTAAGTCTCACGTTCGATGCACGAACGCCTTGGAATGAAAAACGCCGTCCCAGGTAATCGTTGTCTACAAACCGCGAAATACTGCGCGCTACATAATATCGCTGTGACCCAGGAACTTTCGATTGCAAGGATTATGATCATAACTGAAGTGACGCCGATAAAAGATATTATTGAGTGAAAAAAGGTTTTGTTGTCAATGGTGTTGCACCATACTTCACGATATCATATATGGAATTCTTGCTTTTGCCTAACATGCGTTTTTTGCATTTATCCTGTATTGTGTGCATGTATTACGCAGTAATAATTCGTTCATATTACACTACAGATGACTCTCTTGAAGCATATAGTCCATAGACCCATTTTTAAATGCTTAACCTTTCTTGTGAAGCCTTACTTCCTCACTATGCTTCACGAAAACATGAGGAGGGGTGAGCCGGAGAAGTGGGGCTTGACAATGGAGGAAAGGAATGTACTTACTGATTGTGTCCACCGGGGCTACATATGTGTACATTTATGTTTTCATTTTATGTCCTTGAGGGGTGCACGTGTTCTTTGTATGCCCGAGTGTATACGCGTGGTCTTATGGCTACTCATCTTTTTTTTTTTCATTTTTACGTTGTTTTTTCGATTGTGTATTTTTTTTCTCTCTCTAACTGATCGGAGGACGATGCTATAAATGCGCATCGAAGCCTCGTAAATATTGCGTTGATAACGATCGGTATCCCATCGAAACGTTGACCGCATAGTCACTTCGCGTTGATAGCGCAGCACGTAGAAGGGTATATGGGCCGCGCGCTGTGATGGCTTGCGAGATAGTGCGCGCGCCAGTGATCGCGACCGCGCCCTTAGATTCAAAGTGGCTCCCCCTTCCCCACCTCGCGTCTTTTACAGCGAAAGCTGTTATGAGATCACAATAACGGCCGTTTTTGGCGTCGTAGTTGTCCGCCGCCGCCGCCGGAAACTATAGCGTGCTACGGCGCAGGGCCGCGGTTCATTATAGAAACCGATCATTGCACTTTAACTTGGCTCAACAAAATATCCTCGAAGAACGGCCGTCTCTTCCCTTGGAGCATAGCACTTCAGCAGCACAATTTTGTAGTTCACTATAACAACGGTAAGCTGCACACTTAATGCCGATGGTCTCAGCCGTGCCTTCTGAGCTGTGGTATGCTTCACAGGGGAATTGGATGTGCTACCACACATTTCATTAGTCAGTATGACAGGTTATTCAGTTCTTTCTTTGATGTGTATGATTTTCATACATCACATCACTGGTCACGGTCATAATTTTAGGCTATATACACATCTTTTACGCAGACATACAGTGCGTGACTTTAGGCCTCTATACAGTCGTAATACATTCTACCATCCAAACTATCTAGTCAACGCAAACACCACATAATCAGTCACGGCGCTCTTTGGCCACCCATGGACCTTGCACCACAAAACCCCACGAAGCAACAGCAAACTGTGAATATTGCAAATATGTACTTTTAACTGATTGCTTGCTTCTTCCTCTTTTTTGTAACCATATTGCCACGTGCTAGTGGTGGCGGAAGAAGAGAGCGAGGAAGTTGGTGGCTGTTGTGGCCGAAAGTAAACAGCCGTTCGCTTCGAGTTCCCTGTATGTCGTTTCGACTCGCGACAGACTGGTGGAGGTGCTGGGTACTGCGACGTCCTATGCCTGCTGGTCCTGAACCAGAAGCAACCAACGCCAGTGCACCAGGGTCTGCTGATATCCATCGAAGAAGCCGCCGCCTTCAAGGTCTACCACCACAGTACGGCCCCCTAGCAAGTTCCGTGAGGAAAATGTTTGCCACGACCGCAAGCCAAACCGAGCATGACCTATTCGCTGCCGTACCCTGTGTCGTCAACACGCCTCGCACGCCCAACCCATTACACGGCGATGCCAGTGAGGATGTGGAAGATTGGTTGGACCATTTCGAACGGGTCGCTTCCATCAATGACTGGTACAATCGCCGTAAGTTGAAGAACGTTTACATCTCCCTGGTAGACGCGTCAAGAGTGTGGTACGAGAACCACGAATCTTCATTCACCAGTTGGCAGGAGTTCCACCGGCACTTTCTTCGCGGTTTCAAATGCCGAACGAGAGCGTCGCCAAGTTTGTAGAAGACATGTCGCGATTGTTTCGACGGGCTCACCCCCTCATGTCGGAGGAAATGAAAGTCACCTGTTAATGTGAGGCGTAAAGGAACAGCTTTTCGCGGGCCTCGTGCGGAACCCTCCAGCAACGGTGTCGAAGTTCATCCGAGAGGCAACAATTATGGAGCGCATGCTTCGGCAGGGGTTATCGCAGTATGAGCGCCAGACCGCCATGTCCGCAGCGTGCTCGCTTGTGCCAGGGTGTGATGGCGGGGAGTGCCTTACAGAACTCATCCGGCAGGTTCTCCGCGAAGAACTCCAGAAGTCCCATGCCGCGGCGACTCCGAGTGTCACCGCTCTTACCGCCATCATTCGGAAAGAAGTCAGGCAGTTTGTTCCTTCCTCTAAACCATCGCGACCCGAACTTTCCACGCTCTCCTACGCGGATGCCTTGCGGGTCTCTACGCCGCCGACGACGCGTTTTTTAACACGAAAGTGTTTTATGCCGGGGTCCACCAAGACTTCAGTGACGTATTTCCGTCACGGAAATGACGTCGAAAAAATATACACGATCAGATGGCAAAGAAAAAAGGTACCGTCAACGGGCATCGAACCCACGACCGCTCGGTCCGCAACAACAAATGCCGGGCACGTTATCCACTGCGCCACGGTCACAGACTGTGGAGGCTTTACGAACGCGCCTTTTATATTTACCACTCTCCCGGTCGGTTGGGTGTTGTTGACCTCTGGGAGTGGTAAGGTAAAGTAATTCATCATTACTGTGGCCTCCGCGACTAGCACCTGCAACGCGTTACGCGTCCGCTCCATTCGGCGCGTTTTCAAATAAAAGTTGAATTTTGTCAATGCCTCAACACACCGCGAGGTGGCGACCTTTGCCCAAGCGTCGTAAAAGCGTCCGCCTCGCTCATCGCATCACGCTAATACAAACCAAAAATAGCTCTGCGACGCGTGCCTGCCTCACCTGGCTCTAACACCGCGTTCCAGGCTCACGCGCTCGCCCCGAGAAAAAATCACAGCATATCCACGGAGTGAATGATGATGAGTGGGCGAAGCTGCGGAGGTTCATTGGTAAACCGTGAATCTTCCGTGAATTCTGCCCAGTACATCATCACCGACGTGAGATCGGGCGCGTTTATACTAAAGGTTCGATGAGTTATGACGACTTACAGCTCACTTTAGTTTTACATGTACGCTGTGAATTTTCATTGTTTAGAAAACCATTGCTTTAGAAAACATCTGGCGTCTTTCGTTAAGCAGCTGGCGTTCTTTCGTTTTGCTTTTAGAAAACATCTGGCGTCTTTCGTTGGTTTATTTCATCAATCAACGGCGTTCTGAACCAAATTTTTATTGTTTATTCACGCACAGGAGAAATCTCACCAGCCACTATCTTGGAGGTAAACAATGGCTGCTAATGGGAATGAGAGACAGAAGGAGTCGGCTTTTAGCTAACACTTACACTTCTACTTCTACTAACGTTTCCTACTGGAACATGCCAATGGCTGCTAATAGGGAATGAGAGACAGAAGAATTCGGCTTTTAGTTAACGCGCACGCTGCGAATTTTTTATTGTTCAAAAACGCACAGGAAAAATCGCCCACCGGCACCACCTTGGAGGTCAAGATCTGGTACTAGCGTTACGACTGGTTACGCACTACTACGACTACGAGGGACGAACGGGTGCCGCCTTAAGGAGCTTCGCCCCTAAAATCGCGGCCGGGCTACCGGGGCGGCACGACGCGCTTTGCGTTTTCCTCTAGTCCGGCCGTGGTGTTCAATCACATTTTAGATGCGAAGTATCTTAAGGCGGAGCTCAATCCGGTGGTGGTGGTGGTGGTGTGCGGCGTGACCACACTTAGTGCGCATGCGCATACCCTCTCCACACAACTCCTCTCCGCTCCCCCTCACCATTCCCCATGTCCTCTACCCCTCTCCCCTTTCCCTCTCCACTCACCCTCTCCCCTCCCCATACACCTCTCCCTTTTCCCTCTCCCTTCCCCTCTCCACTTCCCCTCTCCCCTCCCCCTTTCCACTCTTCCTCTGAAACGCGGGCTAGACATGCCGAAATTCTCCTGCGCAATGCCACGATGAGCTCGAGCGCATGCACGTCCCCTCCCCTTCTCTCGCCTCTCCTACGCTGCCCCCCTCTCGCCCGCCTGTCGACCGCGTTCCCCGTTCGCCCTGTGAGAATTAACGGCCAGGCTAGATGGAAGATACGACGCGCGTAGCGTCCCTCTTTGCGTTCCACGACGCGAGGTCGGTAGTATGCCCAACGAACGCCAACGGAACGCGATCGTGCAAGTGCTCCGGCTTCGCATCGCCTCATGGTCCCCTTTAGCGGGAGATGGTGTAATTTTAACATGCCGCGGGATGGCGACCAAGTTTTGCATCCAATATGCCACGCTCTTCTGGCTATCACACCTCGTTCTCTGATTACGCTTTCATCGTTAACTACTACAGCTGCCACAAGGGTTTGTTTAATCATTTAACATGGACGTTAGTCGTCGGAATGGAGATGTACCACCAATCATCAAACTGAATGCATACACGTTAAACGGGGTCATTATATATATGCCAGACATCAATATACATTGTGCAAACTCTCTTATATCAGTGTACACGAAGCATTCAGTTGCTTCGGTAAGGGCACGCTTTACTTTCGTGTTATTCCGATTCCTATGACAAGAGGGATCAACCGTGGTTTTTTCATCCACCTGCTGGGGCCCCTCGACGTTTTTCAAGTGCAACACATCGCCCGGCTTTGCAGGCCGACTTCAGTCCTGGCCCGCGGAAGTCCACCGCCTGGCGTGCTCCTGACAATGGCCTTTTGTGCTACCAGTGTGGCGAAGCAGGACATATGTACCGCGACTGCTACTACCGGCGAATAGGACTACGCGGATTCCACCCGGATGCCCGTTGTCCGCGCTATGGTGAGCGGCCGCAAGAAATTCAGGAATACTTAGAAAGCAGTAATGTGTCTCCCGCCCCGCAGCGATGACAGTCACGGTCGCCATCACCCCGTAGGCCCGTATCGCCAAACCGCATCCGACCATCCTTTGAGTACCCTGGTGTCAGTGGCTCAAGTCCACGCCAGGGAAAATGAGAACAGCGACCTCCGGCGGTGAGGCCGCTGTCACGCGAACCGACAAATATCCTCCTCCGATGCCACCCCCTCACGACGTACCGCTAACGCCTTCTTCTGAAACCGCTAAGAGAGCGTCCGCTGCCATTACCGCCTCGCAAGATGGAGCCTTCGGTTACAGGAATTCGATATAGCAATAGTTCACAAGTCTGGCCAGAAACACACCGACACCGACTGCCTTTCCCGCGCACCCATCGAGACCGCTGCGGAAGACAATGACGAAGATTTCAGTTGCCTTTCTATTCTAAGATCCCTGAGCGTGGCTCAGCAGCAGCGCGATGACTCGGAACTGAAACCACTGATCGAATACCTTGAGCGACGACACCCACAACCCCCACGTCAGTTTACGCGTGACTTGTCATCTTTCATTATATATTATGCATTATTGAAGCAGCGCTAAAAGACCTAGACGAAGAATAAACAAGCACACAGGACGAGCGCTGACTCGCAACTGAAAAATTTATTTGAAAAGAACAACGAAGAAAACAACAAGAAAAACAACGAAAAACGTGTGCAAAATAGCGTGTCAAACAGTAGAAAACGCTAATCTACTTACTAACATAGGCATCACTTTACAGTACATGTGCGAAGTAGATAATCAAACTCTTTTTCTGTCAATGACAATGATGGCTGACTGACGCATGCGTCTGCCATTCTTTTAATGTGGAATGCCTCTATCACCGCAGGTAATAGAGGCATTACCTACGGAGCAGAAACCTGGAGACTTACAAAGAGGGTTCAACTTAAATTGAGGACGACGCAGCGACCGATGGAAAGGAAAATGATAGGTGTAACCTTAAGAGACAGGAAGAGAGCAGAGTGGGTCAGGGAACAAACGGGGGTTAAGGATATGATAGTTGAAATCAAGAAGAAGAAATGGATATGGGCCGGGCACGTAGCACGTGGGCAGGATAACCGGTGGTCATTAAGGGTAACTGACTGGATTCCAAGAGATGGCAAACGCGTGAGGGGGAGACAGAAAATTAGGTGGGTAGATGTCATTACGAAGTTTGTAGGTATAACGTGGCAGCAAAACGCACAGGACCGGGTTGATTGGCGGAACATGGGAGAGACCTTTGCCCTGCAGTGGGCGTAGACAGGCTGATGATGATGATGATGATGATGATGGTGCCTCTATCACTTCTCGATTAATCCTGCGTTTGTGTGATGACAAGACCTTCGTGTCTGAAAACACTGGTAAACAGCCACACGTGGTACAGTGCGATGCGAGATGTGAAACATTCGATTTGTTCAGTGACTGGTTGTGTTCCTTTAAGCGCACGTTAAGGCATCTGCTGGTTTTCCCAAAGTACGAATTCCCACAAGTGAGGGGTATCTGGTAGACGACCCCACACTTACACGGCACATATGTAGGCTTTACATGGTTTGTTCCACAACCTTCATTATTAACATCATTCTGCTCTATTTTTTTCCTAATGAGAGGACAAATTGCAGAAAATTTGTTAAGAGCAGAAAACACAGTTCTAACCCCGTACCTATTGCCGACATCACTCAAGCCATGGGAAAGTATGTGTACATAAGGCAACACTGTTACCTTATCGTATCTCTGCTTATCATCGCATTTCTTAGAACGATTCTGGCCCTTCACCCATCTCAATAGCTTGTCGCTGCAACTTGATAGCACAGAGTTCGGATAACCCGCTTGTAGAAGCCTCTGAATTTGTGTAAAAAAACTACGCTCTATCCCATGTTCACAAAACTTCTGCAGAGCCGATTTTAAAGCGGAGTAAGCTATTCCATTCTTTATCACTTTTGAGTGTCTAAACGAAAACGGAAGTATCGGTTTCCGCGATCTTGGAAGATATTGCCAACAAACATGGTTCTCCTCAATTGAAAGGCACAAATCTAAAAACTGTAATCTACTATTCTTAATCAGCTCAAGCGTGAACTTCAATCCATTGCCAGATTGACGGAAAACTATCAAGATATCGGCTGCCCTTCTACTATAGTTAATGCAACGTAAAACACTATGTAGTCATCTACATATCGGAAAACAGAACCAGCGAAATCTTTGAGGTTATCCTGAAGTCCTCGGTCAACTCGGCTTAGGTATATGTCACTTAACACAGTGGCTACTCTCGAGCCGATGCATATACCCGTTTTTTGCACGTACAACCCATCATTTCATTTGACAAAAGTGTTGTTAAGATAAAACATCAACAACTCAAGAAATGCTTCTAAACTCAACCCGCAACGCTGCGTAAATTCTAACTCGTCATTGTGTTCCGTAACTGCTTCCTTGACGCTGCGCATAAGTTCACCTTGTTCGAGCGAATAAAAGAGATCTTCGACATCAATACTAATTGCCCTGAAATTTCTTGGGTTGTTAGAAAAAAATTTAACTACTCCCTCAGAATTCCTCACTAGGTACGGGTGATTGAGACACAGCGTTGAGAGTGCTTTTTGTAGAAAACACGATACCTTATACTGCCAATTCCTTTTTCTGAAATTATAGACCTAAAGGGAACTTCCGGGTTATGCGTCTTAGCGCTGAAGAACAAATGTAGGTGAAGACATTCCGTCTGCTTTACGCTATCTGCCAGACGTTCAATACCCAAACGTTGTAACAACTGGCATGCTTGCTGTTTAACCCTTTTAGCATTTACTTTTTGGCTACGAAGTTCTTTTCAACACCAGAGTTAGCCTTTTGCAAAAACATTTTATTTGGCAACACAACAAAAATCCCTTCTTTATCAGCGTTCAGAACCCTTAGCTGGTCATGGACTGGTTCATGGACTGGTATTACAGGCTCATGACTGTATTTTGGCACTTTCTCAAGAACGCGGGTGATGTCCTCCGGAATAGCGACACCTTCAGGCAACAAGACACCTGCTTTTCGGACCACCCTCTTGTTAGTTGGATCTAAGCAGAAGACTTCTGATGCATCTTGACCACCCGAATTCTGTTGCCTTGGATGCCTGGCGTTTGAACTTACGGAACTGTTGCTCAGCAATCCAGGGAGGGTGCGAGGCGTAGCGAAAACCTCGCAAATGGTCCCAGCAGAGACTGACTTGCAAAGGGCAAGTCTTGCAGGGCTTGCAAAGGGCAAAAATATTGATTTAGAATAGTTGAGTCCCCTACCATGAGTCTTATGCAACGCTGCTTATTGGTGAGCGGTTGTGTTTTCAGGTTAAAGCATGGTTAAAAAACTGAGCACGCCAGGTGCGCGTGCGCGCTTGTTACGCGTGTATGTCGTCTTTTCAGCGTGCGCCTGGCAAGAGGAGCTTGAAGAGGAGCTTTCAGCGTGCGCCTGGCAAGAGGAGTGAAGTTTTCACTGCCCATTACTCAGTTCCACTTTCTTCAATGCAAGCTCCATACTTTCTTCTTCGTTTAGGCGAACTTTTAGGTCGTTAATCCTCATGGCAAGTTGAGCATGGTGGTAATGTCCTTCGACGATGTTTTCTCCCAAGGGGTTAATCATAGATTGTCCATCTAGATGGGCTGCAAGGGCCAGTGTTTTCATGTATGCCCACGATCGTTCTTCGAAAGAACTGATCATCTGCCGTTGAATAGCAATTGGTATGGGTGTGCCCGCCCTCAGGCATGACTCCATTACCTCGCATACAGCCACCCTTATACACTCATGGGAAATCATGTCGTTGTACCAGTTGATGTTCACGATGTCACCGTTGATGTCAACAATCCACTGGTTCACAAACACATCTGCGACGGCTCTAACAACCGTTGTAAGGTTGTTACTCCTGTTCCAAAATGGTGGTTCATCATCAGTTTCTAGGAGACCGAGTCTTATGGTCCCGTTGCCTTGAATTCTCGGATGCAAGCATGTTCTTGCGGAGTCGAAGGTCAGGCATTTGACAACAGGGGGTTTTGCTGGATAAGTTTCGTTGATGGTCATCACAAAATGAAACATTCCACCTGCGTATGCAGATCCCCTAGGTCCAATTACAAGGAAGTGAATCGTTCTGATGTCGGCTTCCTGAGGGAATACACTGACATTCTTGAGCGAGTCCAAGAACAGCTCTGCGAGTTCCTTGTGAATGATGCGTATCAGCCTGGAAGACATCGTCGTTCTTCGGAACCTGCGCAAAATTGTGATGAATATGATAGTTATTTATGTTTGCTAAAAGTTATTTGCAACACAAGCTCCTTTCTGCTACAAGCTAAGCATAAAATGCTAAGTCGGCAAAATACAATCAGAACGATCGAGCTGCCGAAGCGAGAATAAAAAAGCGAAATGATGAACGAAAGGAGAGCGATAGGCACACAAATATATGGAGCCAACAAAATCAGTTTTCTTTGTGGCATTTTCCAGACAATCAGTGTTTCTTTATTGTTGTGGCCTCTTCAGGTGGTACTTCAGCTGGCTACGCACTGCTCGCAACACTTCCTCTTGCTGGAGAATGTACTCGTAAACGTTGTCGCACTTCACGCGGAAGTTCAGCTTAAGTGGCTAAAGCAGCTGAAGCCCCTCGCACCCATCACTAGCCCTCGCGTCATTGCTTCGTCCGTCCGATTCGTGCGAACTTCGCGTTCCATAGCGTGACGCACGTTGTTGGACATGCGTTGGACCACATTAATATATCTAACGGGTTGGTTTGCAACAAATCCGGGACATACAGCTGTCCCGACTGGGACGGCGCGGGACTCACAACGCTGCACGAAAAGTCGGAATGGTGGTGCAACTTCAGTACTGCAGTATGCCAGAACCGCGGTGTACTGATGTCTCTACAAGATTTCTTTACGTTACAAGCATTTCTTGATCTGTGCGATGCCTTTTGTTGCAATGCAATTATGCAGACACTAGAGGCGTATTCCAACATCGGTGGCCGTCTCACTCCGGCGGCATGAACACATCGTGTTGGTCGCTTTTCCAACTGACGCGGCGGCTCTTCGCTTTGTTTTATATATATCATTGAAAGGCCTATGTTTCTACATTTCAAATATATTTATTCAAGAGAACTCAACCTTTAGTATTTGGGGATAGATAGCCAGGAATAAGCGCTATTTACAAGGTTTCGGCTGCCTCTGCCTCAGCAGTGACCATTCCTTGAGCAGTCTGCTGCAGTTACAGTACTGTACCTTTCGCAGCCTTTTTAAAACATATTTTCGTATTTCTTCAACGTAGCAATTTAATTCTGGACTTCTACTTTTTTGTTGCTTAGCCTTTGTAAACAGCCAAATTTAATAACTTTCGCCGCAGACAGCTCAGTACCTTTTCTCTAGAGAAGGTTGATTTTCGGGATGCTTATTGAACATAGCAATTTCCGTCCGAATGCTCAATTTCATCGATGTACACGCGCTATATTTTAAATTATAATAATCTAAATTCGGGAATATTCTCAATATAGGGACCTACCTTGGTCCATTTTCGTGGAAAGCTAGTGAATTTCTCTGGCTTAATTTGCACGTAGAGAAACTAGAGCCCCCTATCTATTTCCTCAACGCAGCGTTTTTCAATAAAGCAAGAATAAATGCGGAACAAAGCTCGTAAATTGGCTGAATTTATCATGCCGCAACCGTCAAGAAAACCGATATAATCTTCAAACAGCCCTAAAGTCTGAGCATCCGTAGCTTAAAATCTAGCAGCTATGGTCTCCTGATATCATTATAGATAGGAATCACGCACACACATACTGCAGGAAAGCTTCGAAATCTACATTATTCCAATCACTCAACGGACATCTTCCTCTAGCGCCAGCTAGCTGGACAAAACAAAAGCGTTGAATTTGAAAGCTCCCCTTCTCTGCGAGTGTGGCGCGCGAAAACATTTTACCTCAGGGAAAAGTCTTTTCTAACTTCAAACCACCCACCACCATCTGTACGTCTATCTTTTTTTTTCCTCCCATCTGCGTGTTTTTGAGGGCTTCGCGGAGAGCTTGGGGAGAAGGAGCATGCACGTTATCAACGAAGGCTCCTGCGCGCCGTGATTATCTCCCCTGGGCAGTTTTTACGACGCATGGCCCACCAAAAATGCACTGCCTAGCCTGTTAAGTCAGAATTTGTACTCCCGTGCAACAGCTCAGAAAGGAGGTGATTCTTCCCTACGTTGAAAATTCACCTCCTCCAAGGATGGGGTTAATATCTTCAGGCGAAAACATAGGCCGAATTCTCGGGACGTCCCGCTTGTGTGTATGCGCGTGTTTGTGGCAGCTGCCTGTAAGGCCCCTCTCAGGCTACCACGAAAAAGCGAGGGTTGTGAGGCGAAAGACAAAAGAAAGCAGACGAACAACCAGTGCGCTTGCGATACTAGCCAACTGATCAGAGGTGTGTGGGCGCGAAGTATGTTGTGAACGCCACCTCGTTTTTTTTTTTTGCAGTCAGACGTATATGTTTTCCAGAAGTATGGTCAGGTGGTCTGGTTGGCATGAATCGATCGCAGAAACAGCGAAAATACGAGACGAAGCACACGTAAAGGAATGACAGGAAAACATGATTAGGAAAAACAGCGCAAAACCACAGGACACACAGGAAGGGAACGCACACAGCGCTGAACTCTCTACAAACCTATTGTGAAAAACCAAATACATCGCCTGTAAATACACATGAACCACTCGCATAATAGTGCGTCACTGGACATAGCGCAGAAGGCCGCGAATAGCACAACCGAGACAGATTACGTCAAACGCCCCCGTAGATGCTCCATTTCCTTGGGAAATAATGCGATTGACGGGGTGCTGACACAATTTTCACCCAACTGCGCAATCTTATACGCTTCAACAACTTCACGTGTTAGGCGATCCCTGTGCTTACTGACAACACTACATTTCTCAAAAATAGGTGAGCACGTGCACGACCTACAGTGGATGGCTAACGAGCCATTTTGTGCACGTTTTACATTGTTGTCATGCTCTCTCATTGTATTGTTAGCACAACGACCCGTCTGACCTACATAATATCTACCACATGTGAGAGGAATCTGATACACAACATTTTCAATAAAATCGATATACCTAGTTCTGTGCTTCTTCGGACAACCTTCTTCCCGGTTCATTGAATTGTATGGCATCGTCAAACGGCAAATACTGTTTAATTTTGCAGGAGCAGAAAACACCACCTTAATGTTTGCTTTTTGCGCGATTCTTTTCAAGTTATGCGATCTTCTGTGTATATATGGAATGACAGCCACTTTTTCTTTTTTGCCCTTTTCAGGTTCATGATTTTGCTTATTACATGCTCGAAATGTTTTGCGCATGCTCTCTGCGACAGCAACGATTACGTGTTCAGGATAGCCTGCGGCTACCAGTCGCTTCACCTGTTGTCCTAACGCTTCTGGGAGTTTATGAGGACATGTCCGTTCGAACGCATTGGTCAAGCTAAGGTTTACAATTCCACATTTAACAGCTTTGATTGTGCCGAGCTGAAAGGGAGAAGGGTTTTTTTACCCCGAGGTTGGTACATCCAACAGATGTGACTCCTGTGGATGAGAAACAAAACACCCAGGAAACGAAGTCTCCCCTCATCAGGGAATTCGCATGTAAGCTCCAGGGGTTTAAAGAGATTTTCTAAAAACAGTCAGGGCATTATCGGCGTTAGTCTTAAATTCGTGAGGGTCACCGTCAATGAAAATTAAAAAAATTGTCCACGAACCTAAAAACTTTTACCACTCCTGTGGAATGTAAGGCATCACATACGGACCTGTCAAGTTGCGCTAAAACCAAGTCACTTAACACTGGATCTATACTCGAACCGGTGCACACTCCTGTCTTTCGAAGATGGGGCTTGTCATTCCAAACAATAAAAGTTTACGATAAGTAAAAGGTCAACAACTATAAAAACGCATTCACAGCAATGCCCGATGGGTTCTGAAACGCAGTGGAACCAAATTCTTGAATGGCATTCTCCACACATTTTAATAAGAAGTAATGCGGTAGTGAATAAAACAGGTCCTTAACGTCTATTGAGAAAGGCGTCAGACCTTCGTCACAGCTCGTCACAAATTGCAGCACTTCCTTAGAACTTCTGACTAGAAAGGGGTCTTTGACATTTGGAATGTTCAAATGTTTTTGCAAGAAAGATGCGACATTTCTGCCAAGAGCCATTCGCGGACACTATAGCTCTAAAAGGTTAATCCATCTTGTGTGTTTTGGCACTGAAAAATATTTCCAAGCAGTCCTTTGGACTCCCTGCTATATTACGACGCAGGTTATCAAGATTCAGATTGCTACTGATTTCTATAGCTTTAGTTCGTAATTTTTTCAGGGAAACATCATGCTGGACAAATGCAGAGTCAACTGCTTGCTGCGCCTTACCATTGTACACTCCTACAGGTAGTACGGTAAAGCCACCCTCCTTGTCGGCAGGTAGAACACGTAGCGAATGTTCCTGAAGATATTTCACAACACCTTTTAGCGGCAACTGCGACCGACTCGGCTGGCAGCGTTGAAGTTCGTCCACGGCTTCGGATATGCATCGCTCTTCTCTTTCAGTGGCAAGGCGAGACACGTGCCTCACCATGGTGAGGAGATCAGGTGCGGTGCGCTTTGGCTCAACCGCAAATTTTGGCCCCAGTGAAAACACATCCATAACCTGACTTGGGAGCGTTACTCCCCCCGTCGTGTGGACTGTGCATCTTGGTTGCTAGCGTCTTGTCGGCAGGCAGCTTCGAAGATACGGCACTTGATGCATCCACAGCCATTCAGTAGCCTGGCTGATTAACCGCGGGAAATCCATCAGCTTACGCTGAGTGGCCGCCGAAGATGTGCCAAAGCCTAGCTGTGCTGCCTGCCGACAAGACGCCAGCAACCAAGATGCACAGTCCACACGACGGGGGGAGTAACGCTCCCTAGTCAGGTTATGGATGTGTTTTCACAGGGCCAAAATTCGCCGTTGAGCCAAAGCGCACCGCACCTGAACTCCTCACCATGGTGAGGCAAGTGTCTCGCCTGGCCACTGAAGGAGAAGAAGAGCGATGCATATCTGAAGCCGTGGACGAACTTCAACGCTGCCAGCCGAGTCGGTCGCAGTTGCCGCTAAAAGGTGTTGTGAAATATCTTCAGGAACATTCGCTACGTGTTCTACCTGCCGACAAGGAGTGTGGCTTTACCGTACTACCTGTAGGAGTGTACAATGGTAAGGCGCAGCAAGCAGTTGACTCTGCATTTGTCCAGCATGATGTTTCCCTGAAAAAATTACGAACTAAAGCTACAGAAATCAGTAGCAATCTGAATCTTGATAACCTGCGTCGTAATATAGCAGGCAGCCCAAAGGACTGCTGGGAAATATTTTTCCCCAGATATTATTATTAATAAAATAGACAAATAAATGACGTCGTGCATCTGCCGCACAAAGTATAAAAAGTATTGGAAACAATAATATGCGCATGCAATTGGGCATGCGAGAAAACCTGCAGATACAGAAAAGAAACTGCAGATACAAAAAGAAGAAGGAAAAACGCAATGATACTGCACGCATGCAAAGTTTTACGGCATACTACTCAACAACGTATTCATCGTTTTGATAAGAGCTCAAGGTGCAACTCGAGTGCCGATACAGCAGCGGCCACAGATTGTGAGCAAGAAATGTGAGCAATAGTAATGATAAAGAAGCTTTCATTTCTTTTTAGCAGGATATTCGCACCATACTTCCCCTCGGCCCTTTATTCTGTGTAAAATATATATGATGCCATTTATAATAAACGAGTAAATTGTTTGCAAACTTAGCAAAATGAGCCACCTTAATCGCGCTTAGGTAGCTTCGCAACACTAAATTGTGTGTGTTCAGATACATATACTGCTGCTGCTGCTGACATGTATACAAATACTTTAAAGGATCATTTGTGTATTTGGAATGCAGAGCTTACGAGAAAATAAGTAAGGCTTTAGATTTTGTCGTTTCCGGCGTAAGGAAGAGGATTCTTTTTCAACATAACAGAGTCTACGTCTACCTCTAGCGCATACCACATGCACAGGCCGTCAGCTTACATGAATTGCATGCTTACTTAATAAACATTTAGCCAACAACAGCAATAAAAGCTACCCAAGCTTCAAAAAAGAAAATAAAAAGAGAAAGCTCACTAGCGTGCACTTATTTCCGAACGTATCCGCGCACCGCAAGCGCTTTGTGTAGCGCGTTTCGCATGCCGCCGAGCTGCGGCGGGATTCGCAATGGCGGCCGTTGTAGCAGACGACGCGCCTGTCCTCACCCTCAGCGGAGCGCGCGGGCATCAAGGCACCCTAGACGGGCGCACTTAAAGGCGTCGGGCAGCTCTCTCCCTTCTTATATTTGTGCAGGGAGAACCTTGCCCTTCCGCTGTCTGCTCGCGCGGGCGCTCGAACAAGCTACCGCAGTGTTCATGATTCTCAGCAGATGCAGCTACGTGGTAGCTCTCACTGCGCGTCGCGTACGTGTAGGTAAAAGCGTTTCAGATGTCGTGCACGTAACGTACGTGTACTCTTCACGTTTACGTACGAGAAGTCCCTACGTACGTGAAATTAAAACTGTGTAGTAGCTGCCGGGTAGTTATGGACGCACGGTAGTCGCAGCGCGTCCATCACGGGCCGCTTTTGTTGCTATTGCATTCACTGCTTCGCCCTTGCGGCGAAACTGACTTTTTTTTCACAATAAATTTGTTGAGAGTTCAGCGCTGTGTGCGTTCCCTTTCTGTGTGTCCTGTGGTTTTGCGCTGTTTTTCCTAATCATGTACAACCAACAAGCCCAGCTCTCCGCACTTTTGGACAGGAAAACAGTTTTGTACTTGTTGCACATGTATTTCTGTCATTGCTAATTAAACCAACTCAGTTACCAATTAAACACAATTATTGTAGACCTCCACGTCAGTCAACTGCAGATTGACCGAAAGTCTTTTGTGCCGGCTTCCCTTCATTTCTGTGTCTTCAGCATTCGGGCCGCGCGAAACAACGGCGCGGCAAGAGTGCGTGTCTCGAGAGTAACCCACGACGTTTAACCACGCTTGTTGCACTATTAACTTGCTAGATTAGGCTACAAGCTCTTCAGCTCCCAAACTTTCCTTGCGTCGGCCGTTATGGTGTAGTGGTTACGGTGCTCGGCTGCTGACCCTAAGGTCGCGGGTTCGATCCCGGCCGCGGCGTTCGCATTTCGATGGAGGCGAAATGCTAAAGGCCCGTGGACTGCGCGTTGTAAGTGCAGGTTAAAGAATACCGGACGGTTCAAATTTCCGGAGTCCTTCACTATGGCATCTCTCATAATCACATCGTGCTTTTGGGACGTAAAACCCCAACAATTACTATTATTATCACTTTCCTTCCGTGTCAATGTGTATGTTGGCGGTTACTGCGCTGATTGAGACTGTTATCACATGAGCTCTGGTATGCGGGTATGTGCCACACGTGACTGTGAGAAAGGGTTTGATGACGTACGCGACAGGTATTAAATGCGAAGCATTTCTTAGCGAACCTCTGGCACTTTGAGCGTTTCTATCTATGTATCTATCTATCTATCTATCTATCTATCTATCTAGCCGCCTTCGTCTGGGTGCTCTCATGATCGCCTCCTTAAATAGGTGTAAACCAAAACTTGCATGGGAAGGTAAGAGTATTTGACGAATATGACTGCCGGGTCATGACATGAATAATGTTAAATTCTTGTCGCGTACGTCGTCAAACCCTTTACACTAGGCACATACCCGTTTACCACGGGCCGCGGTGTACGGGTACGCGCCACAGGTGATTGACAGTTTATATCTACCTAGCAACGGCAAGAACAGACATTCTTAACTTAAATGCTAGAGCGTTAAGGAAAACCAACATCGGCAGCATTGACTCAACGAATGGAAAGAATGAAAATTAGGATCCCAGCAGGAATCGAACCCAAGCATTCTACGTGGCAATCAGGTATTCTACCACTGAGCCCCGCCAGGTCTATAAACTGCTTTGGAAAAACAGCCTACGCAGGCGTAATAGCGGTGCAACGTCAAATGTGGTTGTGGTGCTGGCTATCTAATTTTACAAGAAAGCAATAAACACTACATGATACTCCTACGATGTGTACTCCTACGATACAGGGGTCATATCAGATTAGTGGCTGTAGTTCCAGTGTTGGCTCCGCTTTTATAGCAGTCTAATAAACATTACATTTATATTCCTATGATTCAGCAAGCTATATTGAAGCATTGTTCGACCCCGAGGAATACATTAACGAAAGTTACATATGATATCCACATCACCGCACCGCAAAGTGCACTTCGTCCACAAGAACGACATGGTGTCCTCTTCATTTCTTACGAGGATGGCCGATGGCCTCATGCTGAACGAGGATGATGCCATATTGATTGGCAGCCGCTTTGTAGACTAGGCTACTTAGGCCATATGCGCCCAGGTGGTCTACGAATACGACAAACACCATCCACTGATGTTGGTGGAAGGGTGGCTTCAGGTTCCGACATGTCGCCGGCTCTGTCGACAGACAATTTGTCGACAAAATGACCGAGGAATGCACGAATTTCAACAGCTCTACTATACCACATACTTCACTACACATGGACTCCTCGTCACCACGATCACGACCGGATCCTATAACGAGTCATGACCAGCTACTGGTGCTCACTGATCACTGTGATGATGCCCTTGTTCAAGAACTGTCAAGAACTTCCTGCACACGTGCACACGGGTTCGTGAAACGTGTGTGCGTTCTCGGGACACGTATAAGCACTACATATCAGCGTACCGCTTCTGGTGTAGGCAATACCCACGTTACCATTGGCAGAGTTACCCTACCGTAACCAACTGGTTATATAACACATATGCGGCTCTTCAACATATATATGTGTGCGTATAAAATTTATACAAATCTTTAGCGTCATTTTGTAACATGTAGCTCAGTAAAAAAAGTTACGCCACAGTCACCTACCCGCCGCATGCTTCCCATAACATCGACTCCCACGGTACGTGGGATCTGCCGAATTTTTTGCGTTATTCATGTAATCACCAGTGAATCGTGTTCGTCGTACACTCATCCTCTGCTATGCAAATTTTGGTGTATTACAACCTATGGAAACGACTGGGAGAGCGCCCAGACGTAGGCGGCTAGATAGATAGATAGATAGATAGATAGATAGATAGATAGATAGATAGATAGATAGATAGATAGATAGATAGATAGATAGATAGATAGATAGATAGATAGATAGATAGATAGATAGATAGATAGATAGATAGATAGATAGATAGATAGATAGATAGAAACGCCCAAAGTGCCTGAGATTCGCTAAGAAATGCTTCGCATTTAATATACAGCTTACTGACTTACATTACACGACTGAAAATTTTTCTGCAGTAAAGAATCGGTAGAAGCATGTCTGCACGGACAAGTAAGCAGTCACGTTTCTCGCCTCAAATGCCACCAGGGGCGCTTGCTTCATGGCTGTAATACATCGTGAGCTCGGTGAAATTGAATGTGAGACGTCGTAGCCACGTGATGATATAACCTTTAGTTCTTCTTACGTGTGTGCATAGTCTGTGCGAATATGCTCATAGATGAATCGTGCCGCTCGCTGGCGTTGTGGCGTGAACAATGCTCCTCGTCAAGAGCAAACGCGGTGGGCGGACCCAATCTTCGCCGCGGGCGTCTGTCAATCTAAGTGATTGACGCGCGTACTCGGGCACAAGCTCGTTGATTCTAAAAAAGGCCCCAGTTCAAGTCGTGACTGTCATCGTGCCGGTGTGCCTGTCAAGCGGTTTATGCGGTGGACGCTAAGCAGATCATCTTTGCATATGAAATAATTTGGTCAGCTTGCACTACATGTGCAAGGCTGGAGCCATCGTAGGAGCTTGCGATCACCGAGCTTCTTTCAGCTTTTTACGTGGCTCGTCTACTCAGTCTGCTCTGTCTGCTTCGGAGTGAAGACCACTTCAGTTCGGTCTTAATTCTGATGGTAACAATTAGCAAGGTCTTCATTAAAGGGATACAGTTCTGACATAATTGGTAATGTTGTGATCAACACGTCATTGTTTATTCAGGTTTAATTGGCAAGGTATTATATATGTGAAGCTAATTATCACAACCCTAATTAGAGCGATCATAGTTAGCGTGGTTTCAGTGAGTAAGGTCCTAATTAGCCCGGTTTTAGCTAGCGCACTCCTAGTTAGCGTCGCTTTAATTAGCATGGCCCTAATTAGTTCGGTCTTAGCTCTATACGGCTTCATTAGCATGGTCTTAGTAAGATGTGGCTTATTTAGCTTGGTCTTAGCAAGACATGTTTTAATTAGCTTGATTACAGCATGTCCTTGCTTAATCACCTAGGTATACCGCCCAGCCAATTAGCTAATCAGCCCGGCGCGCGTTCTCGGGGAGCGACAAGACGATGAGTAAGAGGGCGAAGAGGGCGCGCGCCGTACCTTGCAACGCGCTAGAACGTACAGGCCGACCATGATGATTATGCGCGTGGCCTCGGCGATTAGCTCCGGCCGCGCTGTTGTAAGGCGCTCGGCCGGAGCTAATCTCAGAGGCCACGGTGCTTATTATTCTAGGTGATAATTAGTGCAAACAACAAACGCCTGAAAAGGAATTTAAGCAGCCCGTACCTCTGAAAAATATCGTTAGTAAATGTTTGTGACACCTTTTTTGCACGGGTGCACTTCTGCACTCAATGGAACGACAAACAAATGAAAGAAGTTGCCTCTGGTTTGAAGACACCACCCAAGTTTGTCGACCGCCCTTGACATGACGCCGCGTTTCATCGTAACCAATGAAAAGCAGCGCGCGCTCAGGGATGGACTTCACCTTTTCCTACTGTTAGCTCGTTCAAAAGGGGGTGTCGCAAGAGCTCGGAAGTATCCCGAGTTTCGCCAAACTCGGCCCATCCTGCATGACCCCAGGTTATTCTCGAACGTTATATATTGTAGCAAAACAGCCATTTGGGCTAGTTGGTAACGGTTCATATCTTAAAGCAAAAAGGCGCACTACGGGAACAAGGACATAAGGACATAAGGGAGGAAGTGCGCTTTGTGTCGTCGGTTCCTCCCTTATGTCCTTGTTCCCGTAGTGCGCCTTTTTGCTTTAAGATATTCTCGAACGAACGCGGCCACCAGCGGTAAGGCTCAAATGTTCGAATGTATAAATGCCGACGCACTTTACCGCAGAGCAGATTATCGACGGCCGCTCTGTTCGCCGCTCTCAGTGTGCACTGGGTATTGCTGTAGTTTGACTTTCCGTTTCCCGGGCACAAGTTCGGCCAAAGAGTTTCATCTTGGACATGCCGACTGCTGCCTTCGTCGACGTCACGGACTCCAGACAATATCGCAGGTTACTAATAATTAAATTGTTCATTATATCTTCTTTTTCAATGAAACTTGAAATAAACATGTTTTTTCTCTTTGACTACCAATGTCTTGAATTCAATTTTTTGTTACATTTTCCCCATTATGAAAAGTTGAAAAAACAGAAGGTAGATTTTTACCAGAACAAACCAAACATCAATACGAAGCTATTGAACTTTAATGGTTTACGAATCCAGAATAGTTTTCATTTTCTCTCAGTTTTATTTAAAAATAATGACAAAAATTACTTGATTTGATAAAAATATTGCTAGAATGTCAGTATTTGAAAGAAAGATGTACTTCTAGCTCTATTGCAAGAAGAGAGGCCGACAATTAAGATGACACGAACCCGAAGGCTCTACATATAGTAGCTCCAGAGAAAATGGGTCTTAAATAAGCCTTAAAATACATGGGAGGTACAGGGCCGACCTTGTGCCCTTAAATGTGTCAGCATTCATAGGCGCACTCAGCCAGAATATGTCCGCTGCTCTGTCCCTGTATCACGTAAGACCATTGTTGCTCTAGAGAAATGAATTGTATGTTACAGTGTTGGTGCAAGGAAGAAGCAGCGAATGTGGTGACAAAAAATTGGTATTTTATTGACATGTTACTCTAAGCAAAGCTAGGAGCTCACTCCTTTAGGAAGCTCGATTTCCTCAGAGTGCGACGTGACCTTCGGGCGGTCGCTGGCTTCAAAGCAAGCTTTGCGATGACAGCACAACACGTACAAAGCTGTCAGCCATCCGCTGAGTGCCTTTCAAAATACGAGATAAACGGGCGTGCGACAACGGTTGACCCTGCCCGGTCGGTTAAAATACGCATTTCCCTTGTAGATGTGAAGTCCCCCCATCCGACTCCTACTTGCACGCGCCTTTCGCAAGGCGGAGGTGGTCTGCTGGTTTCATCTCTATAGTCCATCTTACAAGCTTGTTGCAGCATTGGGGAAGCAATGCGGCTGCTTAGCCAATTGGAACGGCGATCACCCCTCAGGATGTACTCTTCCGCACCGCGTCGTCTGCTCGGCGCCCCCATAGCGTCTGCGCACACGCGTTGGACGAGTAGGGCGAGCACACGGTAGCAACATGCGCTGTTAGTGTTGCGGTGCAACGGCCTCTTCGGAAAAAAAATTAAGGCATATTCGATTTGGTGTTGCATAGCGTGAAGGAAGTGCGGTGCTGGCCAGAGTTCCCTGCTTCCCTTTAGCTTCTGTAGCGTTAGCTACACTTGCCTAGCCGGAGCCGATTTCACGTGGAGGGTCATGAGCCGTGGTGCGCATGCGCGAGGATCAGTGATGTCACACAGCTGGGTCACCGGAGCTGGCATCTCACGCGCTCTCCGACACCGCCAAGCGCGGCTCGCCGCTGCTGGTCTGCGCGTTCGCGAGGAGTGTCGTCGTAGGCGCGGCAGACACGCTGGCGCCGGCGCGTGCGCAGACTCCGGCACCGCCGCGCGCGGCTCGCCGCTGCTGGTCTGCGCCGCATTCGAGAGGAGTGACGTCGTAGCCATAGTATGGTGTACTAGAATGGGGTAGTGTGCCGTCTAGCGCAACACAGTGCGAAAGTAAACAAACCTTGTGTGGAGAATGTGCAGTGGTGCGTGCATTATAAGAAGATAATTGCGGTCAGCCGGTGCGTGTGTGATTATGTGACATTTGCCTATCGGGGCACTTGCGTTGTCTCAACGGTATTAAGTTTCACCAGCCCAGAATGATGTGCTAGGTTGAAGTGCCTGTCGCGTAAGTCTCACGTTGGATGCACGAACGCCTTGGAATGAAAAACGCCGTCCCAGGTAATCGTTGTCTACAAACCGCGAAATACTGCGCGCTACATAATATCGCTGTGACCCAGGAACTTTCGATTGCAAGGATTATGATCATAACTGAAGTGACGCCGATAAAGATATTATTGAGTGAAAAAAAGGTTTTGTTGTCAATGGTGTTGCACCATACTTCACGATATCATATATGGAATTCTTGCTTTTGCCTAACATGCGTTTTTTGCATTTATCCTGTATTGTGTGCATGTATTACGCAGTAATAATTCGTTCATATTACACTACAGATGACTCTCTTGAAGCATATAGTCCATAGACCCATTTTTAAATGCTTAACCTTTCTTGTGAAGCCTTACTTCCTCACTATGCTTCACGAAAACATGAGGAGGGGTGAGCCGGAGAAGTGGGGCTTGACAATGGAGGAAAGGAATGTACTTACTGATTGTGTCCACCGGGGCTACATATGTGTACATTTATGTTTTCATTTTATGTCCTTGAGGGTGCACGTGTTCTTTGTATGCCCGAGTGTATACGCGTGGTCTTATGGCTACTCATCTTTTTTTTTTCATTTTTACGTTGTTTTTTCGATTGTGTATTTTTTTTCTCTCTCTAACTGATCGGAGGACGATGCTATAAATGCGCATCGAAGCCTCGTAAATATTGCGTTGATAACGATCGGTATCCCATCGAAACGTTGACCGCATAGTCACTTCGCGTTGATAGCGCAGCACGTAGAAGGGTATATGGGCCGCGCGCTGTGATGGCTTGCGAGATAGTGCGCGCGCCAGTGATCGCGACCGCGCCCTTAGATTCAAAGTGGCGCCCCCTTCCCCACCTCGCGTCTTTTACAGCGAAAGCTGTTATGAGATCACAATAACGGCCGTTTTTGGCGTCGTAGTTGTCCGCCGCCGCCGCCGGTGTCCGTAACCACTATCGCTTGAAATAAGAAAAAAAACTAAATAAGAAAAAAAATCCAGGACGGAATGAGGTTCGAACCTGGGCCCTCTGTTTGAGAGCCCAGTGTTCTACCCCAGAGCCATGCCGGTGCTTGAAACTGCCTAGCAAAAAGACCCTAAACAGGCTTCATGTCGGGAAGGAACCATATTAACATATGCAATATAGCGTGGTAGAAGAGTAAACTAACAACCAGACCCAACCGACCGCGAATTCTGTAATCTGGCGCCACACAATGCGATTTGCGCAACGAGGAGGGTTCTGAATGCCTCCAACCTATTACAAAGGCCCCTGCCATAATTATTAGTCGTCATCAGCCACCGCATCAACAAAGTGCATATTATGCCTAACAGGTGTTTAGCGGCTACCACGGTTCTCCGCAGAATGACGAAAAATTGCATAGTGGCTGCTTCCTTACTTCACAATAATTATGGTGATTTATAGCGTCGTGGGTTCCTCGCAAGTGCACTTCTACAGGTTGCCAAGGAACCCCATAAAGCTCCCATGATCCATTTCGTCAAGGTCTCAATAAAGTTAATTCCCTCTCTCTATCTCTTTCTCACGTTAGCGTATGTTATAAAGCGCGGTGGGAGAATGAAATAACGACCGGGCGTCACACAATGCGAAATACGTCACTAGTGGGTCGTTTAAAGCTTCCAACCCGTTACAAAGGGTTCAGCCATAATTCTTCGTCGTCATCAACCGTCGCATCAACAATGTGCACATAATGCCTTACAGATGGTACCTCGCTTCTCCACAGAATGACGAATAATGTCGTAGTGGGTGTTTCCTAACTTCACAAAAATTATGATTTTCTGCATAATGGGCACGTTGCTAGTCTAATTGTATTAGTAGCCGCAAGAGAGTTTATAACGCGCTCTAGAAATCCCGCTCTCCCAGCTTTCGCTGTGTCTGTGCTGCGCTTTCCGCGCAGGCCTGGCTTTTTTTTCATGGTGGTTAAAGACGGGCGGGGCGTTTCCTGTCTGCTTCGACGGCAGGCCTCCCGAGCGTGCTGATGTTATCGCATGCACCCCCCGAGCGACGGCAATGGGCCGGCTCGTTTGATCTCTTCTTCGGCCGCGTTCGTCGCCCCCGCTCTCGCGCTTTTACCTGCGGTAGAACATAAAATGCGCGGGGGATGTTATCAATTAGGACTTCACACCGGAAGGACATGACGGCGACGGCAACGGCGACGGCAGAAACCCGTCGAGACTGTTCATATAATTGCTGTCGCAATAATAAACTATTTTTGAGAAGGGTATATTATTTTAGTATTTGTCTTACAGTAACCGAGGACCGCCTCTTCACAATCTATATATGAAGTTGAAGTTGAAGTTTATTCAGAATATATACATTTTTTATATACATTCGTTTTGCAGTGTGATTCAACAATCAGAGGGCCCAATGTAAGAACTGTCAGGGGGACCTCCTAACAAAAATTAAACAGAGGTAGTTCAACAATCAGCAAACAGTGGCGAAATTTCAGCAAAATACAGAAAAAGTGTGCGAAAAAAAAGTAGGGCAACATAAGTAATAATGGCAACTTGCTACAAACAAAGAAATCAAAAGAAAACAAGAAAGTCACAAATCGTTTAACAATTCAATTTTAAGACGTTTACAAAATGAGTGCATTGTGCATGATTTCAAATCAAAGGTAGCTCGATCCACAGTGTTACACGTGAAAATCTTGTCTTCATTCGACCATAGTTTGTACGTACTTTAGGTAAAAGTAGATTACGGTTAGTTGAAAACTTTGTGTTGTTGGTATTAACAAGTGTGACATCAGAAAAACTAGAAATGTATAATTCATGATTTAAAACACGAAACATGATTATTGGAATTTTGTGGCTAACAAGTTTACGCAAAGGCAAAATGTTTACAAGTACTGCAGAATGGGCAAGTTGGTGCATTATGACAACGTATGACAGCGGGACGATGTGTCACTGAGCAAGGTAAAGTCCTCAGCCGTTAAGCTTTGCAAGAAGTTCAACCTTGAGAAATTACAGAAGTCCTTAGCAAGCAGCAAAAGGGACCACCTGTTGGTTCAATTCAGCGCAAAAACCCATAAGGTGGACGTTCCCCTAAGGGTGATTGTGTCAGAATATGACTCCTGGCAGAAGCCAGTAGCAATGTTTTTACAAGCCAAGCTTAGGTGTTTGTCAGTTAATGACCCCTTCTTGATAAGGAACTCGGGTGAAATAATCAAATTTTTAGAAACTAATGCTGACAAAGGTTACCAAGCTTTTTCCATTGACATCAAGGATCTTTTTTACTCCATTCCTCACAAAGACCTGCTAGAAGTTGTGGAACAATCTATTGACGAATATGGGGCCATCAAGTTCCAAAATGAAGCCTTGATATCTGGTAGCCATTTTTTAGAGCTTTTAAACTTTTATCTCGTGTCAACATTTATTAAATGGGATGATGCCGTTTATCTTCAGAAGAAGGGGGTGTGTATAGGATCGTGCATTGCACCCATACTCAGCGACCTTTCTTTATCCCGACGCGATTTCATTCTGTCCGATAAGCTCACTAAGACGAAAGTGCGAAAAGCTTTTCGTTATGTTGACGATTTCTTGTTTTTTATTGAGTGTGCCTCAAGTGACGTTGAACGTCAGGTTGCAGAAATTCTGTCAACCATTAAGGATTGTCTGGTTCCCCTTGACGTAACGTATGAAATACCACAAGAAGGTACTATCCGGTTTCTAGACCTTCGTCTGTTTTGTACAGTTGAACATACTTGCTGGTGCTATGAACCGCGCTCAGAAAAGCCTCTCCTGCAGTACAATTCAGCGCATTCAAAACTAATAAAACGAGGGGTTGCCAGAGCATGCTTTAGGAATGCCTTGATGAAGTCATGTCATCACACTATGGCCGCTAGTTTTGCAGGACAAAGCAAACGATTATCCCTGGCGGGCTATCCAGTGTTGGTGCAGGTGTCAGTGGCTGAGTGCTTGTTGCAAGGTTCACGTAAGCGGGGACGTCCGCAGAACAATGGTGTGCCAGATGCTGGAAAAACCAGTGTCATACCCTATGTGCATAAAGTTTCACACCATTTGAAGAAGATAGCCCTGAGAGAAAACGTCCGCGTAGTGTTCTCTGCCCCAGTTAAACTAAATCGACTATGCAAGCTGACGAATCCTATGAAGGAGTCGCAACCCGCCTGTGAAAAGAGGCATGTGACTAGGTTTGTGGAATGTTCCCTAGCTGTCGTGTATATGTTCCCTCTGTCGTGCGATGCGGTTTACATAGGACAGACGGGTAGGTGTATCAATGACCACCTACGCGAACATTGTTGCAATGTAAAAAACAAGGTTTCCTCAGGCAGGTTCCTCGCTATGCATTGTAAGACGTGTGCATGCACTCCATTGTTTGACCGTTGTGTCGTTTTGGGCCGCAGTCGTAATCAGTTGACACGTGAGATCATCGAGGCGAATTCTATTGCGAAATGTGTGAAGCTGTGTGTGAGTACGCCATCTATACGCTTATCTGAAAAAGAGATCGATTTTCTTGAGCGTGTGCAGTGAGGTGTAGTTAATGTGATATTGGTGTAAACTGTGTTTTCTGGTCACGTGTGCTGCGCCACATGTTTGGTTTTTGGTCAGGTAGCGGCGTCACGTGTGCTGTGAGGTGAGCCATATAATGTGCTGTAGGGTCATGCAATAAACAAAAAGTTGGAAGTTTAGCGCTCATCCTGTCGCCTGTGTTTCCTTCTTCGCTGAAGCCTCTTTTCTTTATGCTCAAACTGAGCTGCGCTATAACAATACGTTGGCAAAATGTTTAGGCTTCGAAAAATGGGGGCTGATGGTGATGAAAATGGTTTCAAAGTGATAAGTCTTGAAGCTTGCTTTTGTTAGCGTTCAAGACGACCTATATGCGACCAATACGTATTTCCCCATGATAGGCAGTACGAGATGGCTGTGAATAAATGCGTAATATAAGGAAAGAAGGATTTCTGTTGAAAAGTAAGGCCGTGTTTTGATAATCACATGAATACCGAAAGACACTTTTTGAGTTTGAGAAATTTTGTGGAAGCAGATTTATGAATGAAGTGTCCATCAAGTGTCACCGCTAATTAAGAGATGTACGGCAATAACTGTGGGGAATGAAAGACCATGAAATTAGTCTTCGATGGATTGATACGTAATGCATTCGATTCACACCATGAATGAACGTTATTTAAGTCGATGTTTAGTGAATGTTGTAGTATGAGTGGGTCCTTATGTGCGGTAAAAATTGTAGTGTCATCAGCATAGAGAAGAGCATTAGTTTGTTTCAAACAAAGTGGTAAATCATTTATAAATAACAAAAAACAGGAGGGGTCCCAGGATCGATCCCTGGGAAACGCCAACGTTAGTGATTTTTGGAGATGAGAATGAATCATTTATTTGAACAACTTGCGTTCGATCAGTAAGAAAGCTTTTAATCTGATGTAAGGGTGGTCCAGATATGCCGTAACAGTCAAGTTTATGAAAGAGGATGCTGTGATTAATTGTATCAAAGGCTTTAGTAAAATCAATGAACACGGCTCCAGAAAGTAGGCCTTCATCAATTGCCAATTTAACTCTATCAGTGAAAGTAATTAGTGCAACTTCAGTCGAAAAACCTGGACGAAAGCCAAATTGGTCATCAGAAAATATGTTAAATTTGGATAAGTATTTCATTAGGCGGTTGTAGATAAGTTTTTCAATTACTTTACTAAAGAAAGGTAAAATGCAAATTGCGCGATAGTTGTTAGAGCATTCGCGATCACCTTTCTTAAAAATTGGGATAATTTTACCTGCTTTCAGGCGATGAGGAAACACAGCAGCTTAGAAAAACTTATTGATTAAATAGGCTAAGGTTGGTGAAAGCTCATTCGATACAAGTTTAATTTTGGAAGCGCAAATTTGATCGAGACCGGGGCCAGCATTCTTTAATGATAAAATAATATTGCCACGCCCACTTCTTGTCTTGTTTTGATGTATTCGGATTTGACTGGCAGGGACGGTTATCAACGCTCGACGCTGTCCACGAAGTAGTGTTCTAGAAGCGTCGCGATTGTAGTAGATCGGTTTGTTAAGATTGCGACCCGCATGCGAATGTTCCAGTTTTGTCTAGAGATAACGCCGCCACCAGCGATATTGCTGGAAAGTTCGATAGCGCCTGTATAAAAGCCGACGGGCTTGATCGCTTGTCAGTTGATCGACGGACGACGCCCTGTTCGCCGCTATCATTGTACAGCGTGCATTGCTGTAGTTCTAGTTCTCATATTCCGGCCACAAGTTCGGCCAAATAAACAGTTTCATCCTACAAACGCCGACTGCTGTGTTCGTCGACGTCACGACCACGTGACATCTGGTGGAGGTGCTGCTTCTTCCATGATCCGGACGCCCCCGCGAAGCGCTGACCCAAGCCCAAGCCGCGAGGAGGACGACGGCAAAGAAAACCCGGATCGTCGAACAAGCCGCAGGCAGAAGGGACTGCAGCCAGAGTACGGGCTCCTTCCCGAAAACAAAAGGCAGCCCCAGGTCCCAACACCGACCGCAGCGACCATGACCGACCCCGTGCAGCCTGCGCCGATACTTCTCCGGCAGCCCAAGGAGCCGCCAACTTTCCGCGGGTCGTCATTCGAAGACCCGGAAACCTGGCTCGAGACCTTCGAAAGGGTCTCAGCGTTCAACAACTGGGACTCCGAGGACAAGCTGCGCCACGTCTACTTTTACCTGGAAGATGCAGCAAGGACCTGGTTCGAGAATCGGGAGTCCACTCTTCGAACCTGGGACGCCTTTCGCAGCGCTTTCCTGGAGACGTTCACAAGCGTCGTCCGAAAGGAAAGGGCCGCAGCCTTGCTGGAGACACGGGTCCAACTTCCAAATGAAAGCGTGGCCATCTTTGCAGAGGAAATGACCCGGCTATTTCGCCACGCTGACCCTGCCATGCCCGAGGACAAGAAAGTCCGCTTCCTCATGCGAGGAGTAAAAGAACAGCTCTTCGCTGGACTTATGAGGAATCCGCCGAATACCGTCGAAGAATTTGTCTCCGAAGCAACAACAATCGAGAAAACGCTTGAGATGCGAACACGGCAATACAACCGCAACTTCTCGACCACAAGCTACGCCGACGTTCAAGCACTAGGATCCGCCGACCTGCGTGAGACGATTCGAGCAATCGTGCAAGAGGAGCTGCGAAAAATTCTACCTTCGTCGCAACCTCAAGTGGATTCCATCGCCGACGTCGTGCGCCAGGAGATCCAGCATTCACTCGGTGCGCCTCAGCTAGCAGAGCCGCAGCCGCAAGCTATGAGCTATGCTGCTGCAGCCCGCCGTCATGCTCCTCCTCCACCCCCACGCCAAGACGACACACCGCCACAGTACCGTCGCCAGACGCCGCCACCGACGCCCTACCGCCCACCTGTCGGCCAGCGCTACACCCCGAGGAAGACCGATGTCTGGCGTGCCCCTGACAACCGCCCGCTCTGCTACCACTGCGGGGAGGCCGGCCACACGTACCGCCGCTGCCAGTACCGTCAGATGGGGCTACGCGGATTCCCCGTCAACGCGCCGCGCCCGCAGCCAGGCGAACGGCCTCGCGACATCGACGACTACCTCACAGGCACACAGTGGCAAGAACGACGACCTTCCCGCTCACCGTCGCCCGGCCGCTACATGTCACCGCACCGCCGGCAGTACACTGGCCCAAACCGGGGCCGGTCGCCTAGCCCGTATCCGGAAAACTAAGGGCAGCAACCGATGGAGGTGCGGTTGCTGAACGACGAAATGCTGAAGATCCTCCGCCGTCGACGACGACACCGCGACGAAGTTCCGAGCCCCCGCCGCACGCCGAAAGACGTCGACGTCCCGAAGACGAAACTTTACGACCGGAAGCAGACCTGACGACGCAACGCGGAAGCAGCGGTGCAAGGCGACGTAGCCGTGACCCGACGCCGCGACGTAACCGCAACGCAAGACGCGGACTAGCGACCTCGACGTTCTGATCGACGACCACAACGTCACCGCTCTCGTCGATACTGGAGCCGACTATTCCGTCATCGGTGGGCCGTTCGCAGCAAAGTTGAAGAAAGTTAGGAGTGCTTGGGAAAGCCCCGAGATCCGTACCGCTGGAGGCCATCTAATAACGCCGATTGGTGTCTGCACGGCGAGAGTCACTATCAACAACCGGACTTATCCTGCGAGCTTTGTGATCCTACAAAACTGCTCCAGGGATGTGATACTTGGAATGGACTTCCTAAGTGACCACGGCGCCGTCATCGACTTAAGAACCAAGTCGATAACCCTGTCGTCGGAGAAAGCGACACCACCGGATACGAACCCATGTCAACATGCCCTGAACGTGCTCGAGGATCAAGTCACCATTCCTCCTAGATCCAGCATCATAATTCCCGTCGGCACCGAAACGGCTGAATGCATCGAAGGTGTCATCGAGAGCGATCAGGGTTTGCTGCTAGACCGTGACATTTGCGTCGCAAGAGGCATTGCTCGGCTGTATGAAGGGAAAGGAAGCGTGATGCTAACGAATTTCAGCCAGGAATACAGACACCTGAGCAGGGGCACGACGATTGCATACATCGAAGAAATCTTGGCCGTCAGCGATGCGTTTGCCTTTTCAGATTCTGACGAAGCTACGACGACGATCCCTGAGCCACCCTTCGACGTAAACCCAAGTCTTCCCGCTCGCCAACAGCAACAGCTTCGACGCCTCCTGCAGGAATACAGGGACTGTTTCTCGTCGTCGTCGCGGGTCCGCCAAACGCCCCTTGCTAAGCACCGCATCATAACAGAAGAAAATGCTCGACCACTCCGTCAGAGTCCCTACCGGGTTTCCACGCGGGAACGGGAGGCCGTTAAGAAACAAGTCGATGAAATGCTACGCGACGACATCATCCAGCCGTCCAACAGCCCGTGGGCGTCTCCCGTGGTGTTAGTGAAGAAGAAGGATGGGACCCTACGTTTCTGTGTCGATTATCGTCGCCTGAACAAAATCACAAAGAAGGACGTGTATCCCCTCCCACAGATAGACGACGTGCTGGATCGACTCTACAACGCGAAGTACTTTTCGTCGATGGACCTGAAGACTGGCTACTGGCAAATAGAAGTCGATGAGAGAGACCGAGAAAAGACCGCCTTTATAACACCGGACGGCCTGTTCGAGTTCAAGGTCATGCCCTTCGGTCTTTGCTCTGCCCGTGCGACTTTCCAACGAGTCATGGATACTGTATTAGCTGGCTTGAAGTGGCAGACTTGTCTTGTTTACTTGGACGACGTCGTTGTGTATTCCTCGAACTTCGACGAACACCTCCAGCGACTTCAATCCGTACTTCAAGCAATCAAGAACTCCGGGCTCACCCTGAAGCCAGAAAAGTGTCGCTTCGCGTACGAGGAGCTATTGTTTCTGGGTCACGTGATCAACAAGACTGGAGTGCTCCCAGACCAGCAGAAAACAGCTGCCATCGCCGCTTTCCCGCCACCCACCGACAAGAAGGCCGTGCGCCGATTTCTCGGCTTGTGCGCCTATTACAGACGCTTTGTCAAAGACTTTTCACGGATCGCCGAGCCACTAACGCAGCTCACGAAGACCGACGTCGAATTCAGGTGGCAAAAAGCGCAAGTCGAAGCATTTCATGAACTGAAACGACGCCTGCAGACACCTCCGATACTTGCGCATTTCGACGAATACGCCGATACGGAGATTAACACCGATGCAAGCAGCATAGGACTCGGCGCCGTCCTTGTGCAGCGGGCGGGCGGACTGGAAAGGGTTATCAGTTATGCTAGCCGGTCGCTGTCTAAAGCAGAGGTCAACTATTCCACAACAGAAAAGGAGTGCCTCGCCATCATCTGGGCTACGTCAAAGTTTCGCCCCTATCTCTACGGCAGGCCCTTCAAAGTTATGAGCGACCATCACGCCTTGTGTTGGCTAGCTAACTTGAAGGACCCTTCAGGTCGCCTCGCACGGTGGAGCCTGAGACTTCAAGAATTTGACATTACTGTCGTGTACAAGTCCGGAAGGAAACACTCCGACGCCGACTGCTTGTCTCGTGCCCCCGTCGACCCACCAACGCCCGACGACCAGGATGATGACAGCTTCTTGGGAGCCATAAGTACCGAAGACTTCGCCGAACGACAGCGAGCCGACCCGGAACTGAAGGGTCTAGTGGAATACCTGGAGGGCAGGACCATCGTTGTCCCAAAAGTATTCAGGCGAGGATTGGCATCATTTTCTTTGAAAAACAACGTCCTCGTAAAGAAGAACTTCTCTCCGGCCCGAGCCAGCTACCTTATCGTTGTACCTTCGGGACTGCGACCAGAAATTTTGCATGCGCTGCACGACGACCCGACGGCTGGACACCTCGGACTTTCCCGAACGCTCGCACGAGTACACGAAAAGTACTACTGGCCGCGCCTTGCCGCCGACGTCACTCGCTACGTAAGGACGTGCCGAGACTGTCAGCGACGGAAGACACCGCCGACAAGACCAGCAGGCTTCCTTCAGCCGATCGAGCCTCCTCGGCGACCATTCCAGCAGATCGGGATGGACCTCCTGGGGCCGTTCCCAACGTCGACTTGCGGAAATAAATGGATCGTCGTGGCTACCGACTACCTCACCCGCTACGCCGAAACAAAAGCCCTGCCCAAAGGCAGTGCCGCTGAGGTAGCCAAGTTCTTCGTTGAGAGCATCGTCCTTCGACACGGCGCCCCAGAGGTTCTCATCACCGACAGAGGTACGGCGTTCACGGCTGACCTAACACAGGCGATCTTGGAATACAGCCACACAAGCCATCGCCGCACCACCGCGTACCACCCACAGACCAACGGCCTCACCGAGCGTCTAAATAAGACCATCGCCGACATGCTGGCCATGTACGTCAACGTCGAACACAAGACGTGGGACGCCATCCTTCCGTACGTGACCTTCGCGTACAACACGGCCGTACAGGAAACGACGCAGATGACGCCATACAAGTTGGTCTACGGACGGAGCCCGGCAACGACGTTCGACGCCATGCTACCAAACGTGACCGACGAGGAAAACATCGACGTGACCACCTACCTACAGCGCGCCGAAGAAGCACGACAGCTCGCCCGCCTACGGATAAAGAACCAGCAGACGACTGACAGCCGCCGCTACAACCTTCGACGACGCCACATGGAATACCAACCCGGTGACCGTCTATGGGTATGGACGCCAATACGCCGACGAGGACTTAGTGAGAAGCTTCTTCGACGATACTTCGGACCGTACAGGGTACTTCGACGCCTCGGCGCACTCGACTATGAGGTTGTCCCTGACGGCATTACGAACTCTCAGCGGCGCCGTGCGCGACCTGAAGTCGTCCATGTCGTGCGCCTTAAGCCGTTTTTTGCGCGTTAGCGAGCCTGGGGACTCTATGTTTTCCTTCGTTATTGTAATTTATTTGTGTATGCACTTGTTTTGTTTTGTTTTTTCTCTTCTATGTTCTTTCATAAGCATCGGGACGATGCTTTTTCAGAAGGGGGCAATGCCACGCCCACTTCTTGTCTTGTTTTGATGTATTCGGATTTGACCGGCAGGGACGGTTATCAGCGCTCGACGCTGTCCACGAAGTAGTGTTCTAGAAGCGTCGCGATTGTAGTAGATCGGTTTGTTAAGATTGCGCCCCGCATGCGAATGTTCCAGTTTTGTCTAGAGATAACGCCGCCACCAGCGATATTGCTGGAAAGTTCGATAGTGCCTGTATAAAAGCCGACGCGCTTGATCGCTTGTCAGTTGATCGACGGACGACGCCCTGTTCGCCGCTATCATTGTACAGCGTGCATTGCTGTAGTTCTAGTTCTCATTTTCCGGCCACAAGTTCGGCCAAATAAACAGTTTCATCCTACAAACGCCGACTGCTGTGTTCGTCGACGTCACGACCACGTGAAAATATTGTGAACTTCATCTGCTGCCGTGGGGTACAAAAGAAAGATTGAAGAGTACATGGAAGATTTGGCAGTGTGAGTTCCGATTGAGTGGTTTTATTGGTATCTGCAGGGGCACTGAAATGTGAACTGAAAACATCAGTGATGGAACCAGAATCCGTGTATCTGTTTTCGTTAACATTTTACGGCAGATGGGTGTGATTTAGGCTCATTGTTGTTAAGAAATTCTTTAATTACTTGTCACTTCTGCCTGGTGTTACCACAATTATTTCTAATCTTATTTTGGTAGCATTCCCGTTTAGCGTGCCTCAGAGCAGCTCCCAGAATATTGGAATTTTAGCCAACACTTTAGGGAGTGATTGAACGGTTCTGCCTTGACCTTCCTGCGAAGACTATCTTTCTTCATTATAGAATGCATTAGTGCCTTAGTGATCCAAGGATTCCTAGGCGTACGAAACCATTGCTTAGCCATGATTTCAGAAGAAGACTGACTGATACATTCTCTAATCTTAGTCCAGAAAGATTCAAATGCCGTTTCCGCGTTATTTTCGTGGTAGAGTTCACTCCAATTAGTCTTTTGAATGGTGTCTACAAATTTCTTTGAATCAAAAGTAGTGCGCACGTTATTTATTATACGGTGGAACCCTTTAGACACGAAACACAAAAATATCGGATAATGATCCGTAATAGCATAATCCAACACTCCTGCTGGTGCGTCCCTGGCACAGCAGGATCTGGAGGGTAAGGAGCGCTATATCGCTTTTCTGAGCAAGAAGCTTAGCCCGACTCAGACCCGATGGGCCACCATAGAAAAGGAAGCTTATGCAATCATTTGGGCACTGGGGAAGTTGGACTCTTGGCTGTTTGGCGCTAAAATCAAGGTGATTACCGATCACAACCCACTCAAATTTCTGACTCTAACCACTCCGCAGAGCGCGAGGCTGACACGCTGGGCGTTGGCGTTACAGGAGTATAACCTGGAAATTGAACACAAAAAGTGGTGTCTAAACGCTAATGCTGACGCAATGTCGCGGTTGGTGACTCCTAACGATGATGCATAAAAGGGACAGCGAGTTAAGGGGGGCTACATGCTTTGTCGGCGCGTGCGCGCGACAGAGTCAATGGGGTACGAGTGAAAGTGGTGCCTCACGTGTCGAGTCAGTGAACATGTGTGTATATGCGGTTGTGTGTGTGTCGCATGTCATAGATACATTGCAATACAGTTGGAGGGGAGGTGTTGGGGTAGAACTTCGTACGTTCGCCGAATACCTTCATATTGTTACCCGCCCCGCGGCCGGCGTGCCCGCGCCAACACGGAAGCGGTAGTTCCGGGTGGCGGAACGACGACTGTCTGCTGGTCACAAAGGATGCAAGGACTCACGTCCCCCGAGGGGTTCAATTATGGTACCTTACAGGAGACCGTGGCCGAGCCAGGCTACAGGGACAGAAGGTACACTTGCGCCTTCGCTGTGACAGCCAAAAGCAGCGGCAACGGCTACAATGATGCACGGGCCAATTGTATTGATGGCCCGTCAGCCCAGCATTGCAAGTACGTACCCGGAGGTGCTTTCCCCACGACCCGTCAACGCCGGAGGCCGAACATTCCGGAAACCGGGGCGAAAGGGAGCTCAGCGGCGGCGGCGAACCGATGAGTGGGCGAGAGGCGGTGATTCTTGCGAGGAGGTGGCGAGGAGGAATCCGGGCCTGGTACTTTCAGTGGCAGCCGACCGGGAGTCAAGGAGAGTTATTCCTGCATTCCGATTGGACTGTAAGAGTGTTTGAATGGGGAGACAGGGAATAAAACCAGGGGTGCAGCGACAGTAGGGGGGAGAAGAGAAACGAATAAACGTCTCTATCCAGATGATGTCGGAGCGGTCGTTTCCTCAAGGTGCCAGCAGATGAAAGTTCTCGTCTTCGGCTTCCTTGGTGGCAGCAGCAAATGTCGCGCAAGCAGCGAGACGAGTGGAAGAACAAGAAGAACCTAACTGGCGCAGTCGAGCAGGATCTGCATGGCTGAACTGAGGAGGACAGCGGGGAGCGACATCGGCCGAGACTGACGTCAACCACCTTCAACTGACTACCGCGCTCCGGGATCAACGAAGCAAGGCTAGTCCACCGGATTCCGAGGAGGAAGAGCGCACCGCAAGGCTACGTCAGGCGGGTACCTCTTGATTTTCTGTTGGGCGCAGGCGATGACAAAGCATTACAACTTGCGAGACAGAGAAAGGGACAACTCGGAAATGAACGGGGACGGGGCAGGAAACTTGCAGGCGTTGGGAGTCGCCGACAGCGGCACAGGGGGTCATGGTAGTGGCGCGTCAGATACGGCGTCGGAACAGCAGCTAGCGCTGCTACAGCTTCAACTGAAAATTGCTGAGGCGGGAAACGGAGAAGCAGCGCTTGATTCTGGAAAGCCAGCGGCTACGAGCCCATGACCGGGCGGAGTCCAACGAGGGCGATGACAGCGTATCGCTTGGCGGAAGGTTAGAGGATGACAGGCGACTAAAATTTGCAAGCTTGTTAAAGGGTGTATTGGCACCAATGCCGAACCAAGAGGCACTTGCGCCAATGTGGTTCGAGGATGTTGAGGCAACGCTCGAGTCGTATGAAGTTCCGAGCGAATGGTGGGCCGGGCTGTTTTGCCACAGTTGACGAAAGGGCGCGTGGGCTGCTGTGCAGGCTGACAGCAGAAGAGCGAAAAGCTTACGTTCAGCTTAAGTCAAGCATTTTGGAGGGTCTCAGGCTTTCGGCGGCGGAGTACAAGAGGCTATTTGCGGGATCGAAAAAAGGAGAAAAGGAATCCTGAGATCAGTTTGCCGTGCGCCTTGAGAATTATTTCGACTATTATGTCCAGAGTTCAAAGGTAGGCACGTTCGAGGAACTCAAGCAGCTAGTGGTCGCGGATCGCTTGAAAGAATGTTTGAGCCCGGAAGCGAGAGCACACGTCGTTTGTAATCAACAGGAGGCCTTTTTGCTACCCAGTGGTGTGGCTAGGCTCGCGGAGAGCTTCGAGGAGAGTGAAAAGTGCAAGGCAGCACAAAAGAAGACGAATATCGAGGAGTGGCAAAAGAAAGCTAAAACACCTGTAGATACACCCACGGACGGAAAGTGGAAAAGGCGATGTTTTGAGTGCAAGGCAACCGACCACATTGCCAGGAATTGCCCAAATAAGGGCTTAGGTGCAAGGCAACGCACTAGGCCAGCAGGACAACAAAACGGTCCAGTGATCGCGAGAGTGACGGGTTCTGCATTCGGGTCAGGAATAGCAACGACAGACATGTTGTGGCAGTGTAAAGAGCAGAAACAACCCTCACTGGAAACCGTAACGCTTAAGAACTCATCTGCATTTGGTCGTGTATTGCGCCGCTACTGTGTAATATATTTCTAGGTTACATAGACAAGGCGCTCGAGGAAGCTTTTAAAGGCAATGCGTTTTTAAACATTTTAACCGTTTTTAGATATATGGACGATTTTTTAATTGTTTTCAACGAGCAAGGAACTTTAACCACCTGTGATGCCATTCTGGAGATGTTTAAACGTCTTGGCAAAGGTCTTTCCTTTACTCATGAGCTTCCACTTGAGAATACCCTGCGTTTTTTGGACCTAAGCATTTCTTTTGGCCATGGTCATGCCTGCTGGCAGTATTTTCCTCGGGCACAGAAGGGTTTGGTGCCATATGATTCTTCCCAGTCAAAGATGTGAAAGGGGGAGTTGCTATGCTCTGTTTAGAGTCGGCTCTCAGGAAGTCGTGCGTTCACAAAATGCAGGATGCATTTGACAATCACATTTCCCGTCTCAAGACGGCTGGGTTCCCTGACTCGATGGTGACGCCAGTGGTGGAAACACTTCTGCAGAAGGTGAAAGGTTCGAGGAGGGAGGCAAGGACGAGGACGACCCCTCTTACCGTAAGACCCGAAGTGGTGCCTTATATACACAAGGTCAGCCACAACCTAAGGAAGGTAGCAGGCAGGTATGGTGTCCCCCTGTCTTTCGGCGCCATTCAAGCTGGCGCGACTCTGCCCCCGTACCTCCAGAGAACATAAAAGAAGTCTCGGCTGTGGTAAAAACCATGCAAAGCCTTACGCGAAGTGCTCTACAGGAGTCGTGTACGAAATCGCCCTGACGTGCGGCAAGTCCTACATAGGGCAGACGGGGCGGTGCCTAAATGATCGAGCCAGGGAACACGAGCAAAAGTTAAAGAAAGGAGACGTTTTGGCGCACCTGCCTGCGCACTGTAAAGATTGCACGTGTGAACCACGGTTTCAAGGGATAAAGATTCTGGGCAGAAGCCAAGATCAAACAGCTCGAGAGCAATTAGAACCTTACTTTATTAGAAAGAAAAATGATGATTGTGTAAGGGACACCTCTATCAGATTATTTCAATCGGAAATGTCTTTCTTGGACAGGTGGCTGCCCCAGTAGACTGATGAGCGGACGTAACTGTGTCTGCGCATGTCAAAACTCGCTATATATTGCTACGTCTTTCACTGAATAAAATGAGTTGAATGTTTACCGCCCGTGTCGTCGTACCTCCCTCTGTCCTCGTCTTATTTGTGCGGTCAAAATGTCAAACGTCCATTAACGCCGTGGTAGACTCAGGAGCAGAAGTGAGCGTCATTAGAAAGGCAGTGGTACCTCAGTACAACGGTGCGGGTTCACAGATAAAGTTGACGGGAGCGTTCGGGCAAGAGGTGACCGCTGAGTTGGCTTACGTGCCGCTCATAGCTAGTGAAGGAAGTCCTTACGTGATGTCCGAGGCGGTGCAGTCTGCCGTGCTTTGTGCAATCACAGATAAGCTGCTAGACGGCACGGACGCGCTGATCACGCCCAACGATTACGCACAACTCCTCGAGGAAAGGGTGAAACGTGACATAGTGTCAGACAAGTGTTCAGCAGTCGAGGAGACCGAAGCCGTAGTAGAGCTGTCAGATGGGGCATGCGAGGAGCAACGGGCGAGTGTGTGCGCCGTAACCGCGGAGAGCAACAGCGAAGGTTCCGAGCCGGTCAAAAGCAAACGACAGGAGTTTCGTGAGGCTCAGGAAGCAGACCCGGCTTTGCGAGACGCTTGGGCGCAGGCAAAGGCCGGAACGCATGGCATGTTTGTTCAGGACGAGCTATTATATCATCAGGAACACCTCGCGGGTCGCATCTGCAAACAGCTAGTGCTACCATCGCACAGGCACAAAGAAGGGCTGAAAATGGCTCACGATTCACCATGGGCAGGTCATTTAGGAGAGCGGAAAACACTACAATGGGTGAAAAGCTCATTTTACTGGCCGCAGATGTCGCGCGACGTAAGGAGCACTGTAGATCGTGCCATGGATGCCAGGTGAAATCTCCGACGAGGCAGATAGATAGAGTTCCGATAACGCCCCTGGCCAGGCCCAGCGCGCCGTTTCAGACAGTAAACATGGACTGCATCGGTCCTATGGAACCCCCTTCGGCTAGAGGTCACCGCTATGCTCTTTGTATCGTAGACTTACATACCAGATGGCCAGAAGTGGTATGCCTTCGTTCACTAATGGCAAAGGCTGCATGTGACGCGCTACTGCAGGTATTTTCTCAACATGGGGTGCCAGAGACAATTTGCTCAGATCAGGGCACCAACTTTACGTCAAGGTTGACACAGGAGATGTTGCATAGACTCGGGGCAACACCGAGGTTTTCCACACCTGATCACCCGCAAAGCAACGGCTTAGTGGAGCGCTGGAACGGCACATTCAAAAGAATGCTTTCTCACATAGTCAGTGAACACGGGCGCGAGTGGGATAGGACGATTCCGTTTTTTTTATGGGCATATCGTGAGGTTCCACACGCGACTACAGGGCGGTCACCATTCGAGCTCATGTACGGGCGAATGCCGAACGGGTCCCTATCCATTCTAAAAAGGACTCGGTCAGGAGACTGGGAAGTTCCGGAATCACTAGGTATGCCAGCAGCGGAATATCTTCCGAAGCTCCGAAGTAGGCTGGAACAAGCTAGCGAAGGAGCCGCCCGGCAGAGTGAAGTCAGTCAGAAGGAGTACGTAGGACGCTATAACTTGAGGGCCACAGACAGTTTGTCACAGGCATAGGTCGGCACTGTAGGAGAATACTCACTCACACTCACTCAACCCAATTTTTTCAGCCTTCGCACTCACTGAAGTTCACACTCACGCCTAGTCACAGTCATAGGCACTCACTCAAGTTCATACTCACGCCTACTCACACATATAGGCACTCACTCGCGTTCATACTCACGCCCACTCACACTCATAGGCACTCACTCACGTTCATACTCACGCCCACTCACACTCATAAGCATTCACTCACGTTCATACTCACGCCTACTCACACTCATAGACACTCACTCACGTTCACACCCACGCCTACTCACACTCATAGGCTCTCACTCACGTTCATACTCACGCCCACTCACGCTCATAGGCACTCACTCACGTTCATACTCACGCCTACTCACACTCATAGACACTCACTCACGTTCATACTCACGCCTACTCACACTCATAGGCTCTCACTCACGTTCATACTCATGCCCACTCACACTCATAGGCACTCACTCGCGTTCAAACTCACGCCTACTCACACTCACAGGCACTCACTCACGTTCATACTCACGCTTACATACACTTATGGACACTAACTCAAGTTATATTCACACTTACAGGCACTCACTCACGTTCATACTCACGCCTACTCACAGTCATACGTACTCACGTTCATACTCACGCCAAGTTAAATCAATTAGTAGTCACTCATGTTCATACTCACACCTACTCACACTCATAGGCGCTCACTCGCGTTATACTCACGCCCACCAACACCCACTGATGGGCATACTCGCGCCCATACTCGCGCCCACTCACACCCACTGAAGTTCATACTCACGCTTCCTCACACTCATAGGCACTCACTCACGTTCATGCTCACACATCACGACGATTGGTACTCACTCGTGTTAATACTCACGCCTATTCACCCTCATGAGCGCTCACTGACGTTCACATTCACGTCCACTCACACTGATAAGCACTCACTCACGTTTATACTCATTCCTACTCACACTCATGAGTACTCACTCACGTCCACTCACACTCATGAGCACTCACGTTCATACTCACATCTACTCACACTCATGAGTACTCACTCACGTTCCCACTCACGCCTACTCACCCTCATGAGTGCTCACTCACGTTCACACTCACGCCTACTCACCCTAATGAGTGCTCACTCCCGTTCACACTCACGTCCACCCACACTCATGAGCACTCACTCACGTTCATACTCACATCTACTCACACTCATGAGTACTCACTCACGTTCACACTCGCGCCTACTCACCCTCATGACTGCTCACTCACGTTCACACTCACGCCTACTCACCCTCATGAGTGCTCACTCACGTTCACACTCACGTCCATTCACACTCATGAGTGCTCACTCACGTTCATACTCACATATACTCACACTCATGAGTACTCACTCACGTTCACACTCACGCCTACTCACCCTCATGACTGCTCACTCGCGTTCACACTCACGCCTACTCACCCTCATGAGTGCTCACTCACGTTCACACTCACGTCCATTCACACTCACGAGCATTCACTCACGTTCATACTCAAGACTACTCACACTCATGAGTACTAACTCACGTTCATACTCACGCCTACTCACCCTCATGAGTGCTCACTCACGTTCACACTCACGTCCACTCACACTCATGAGTGCTCACTCACGTTCACACTCACGTCCATTCACACTCACGAGCATTCACTCACGTTCATACTCAAGACTACTCACACTCACGAGTACTCACTCACGTTCATACTCACGCCTACTCACCCTCATGAGTGCTCACTCACGTTCATACTCACGACTACTCACCCTCATGAGTGCTCACTCACGTTCACACTCACGCCTACTCACCCTCATGAGTGCTCACTCACGTTCACACTCACGTCCATTCACACTCACGAGCATTCACTCACGTTCATACTCAAGACTACTCACACTCAAACGTACTCACTCACGTTCATACTCACGCCTACTCACCCTCATGAGTGCTCACTCACGTTCATACTCACGCCTACTCACCCTCATGAGTGCTCACTCACGTTCACACTCACGTCCATTCACACTCACGAGCATTCACTCACGTTCATACTCAAGACTACTCACACTCATGAGTACTCACTCACGTTCATACTCACGCCTACTCACCCTCATGAGTGCTCACTCACGTTCATACTCACGACTACTCACACTCATGAGTGCTCACTCACGTTCACACTCACGTCCACTCACACTCATGAGCACTCACTCACGTTCACACTCACGTCCGCTCACACTCATGAGCACTCACTCATACTCATACTCACACCGTTCAAATGAGTGTGAGTGAGTGTGAGTGAGTGTACTCATGAGTGAGTGTGCCGAGCTATGGTCACAGGTGACCAAGTACTATGGCTCGAGAAGGAAGGAGAGGGGAAGCTAGTGGCAAGATGGAAGGGACCGATGGCTGTAGTCGGAAAACTGCGACCGTACAGTTATTTAGTAGAGGTCGATGACGGGTCACGCAGAACCATTCACGCTAACAAGCTTCGCGCATATCACACCCGAGTAACTGCAGTAGGAGTGATATTCGAGGGGGATCAGGAATTTGGAGAGGTTCCGGTCCCACCTTGCGGGCTAGAGGCGCAGGCGACGCTGCAGACTGATGAAATAGCACATCTGGAGCCCACACAGAGAGAACAGCTGCGAGACTTAGTCGCGAGGCATCCGAGGGTATTCGCAAACAAACCCGGCACCTGCAAAGTGGGAATACACAAAATACAAATCAAAGCAGGAGAGCAACCGAGACGTGCATACCCCTACAGGGGGCTGGGGCTGGTGCACGAAGTAGAGAGGCAGGTAAATGAGCTCCAGCAGTGGGGATTGATATACCCGGTTGAAAGTCCGCACGCGTATCCACTGGTCTGCTTATCAAAGAAGGATGGTGGCATCCGCATCTGTTGCGATTACACGAGACTGAACGAAATAACAGAGACAGACGCATTTCCAATGAGCGTGGCGACTGATCTGTTATACCAGGTGGCGAAGGCCAAGTACATAACTCTGCTAGACATGTTCAGGGGTTACTGGCAAATACCTCTGGACGAGGACGCGCAGGTTTGTACCGCTTTTGCCACTCCCTCAGGCCAGTACGCATGGAAAGTCATGCCCTTCGGGTTAAAGAATGCCGCCAGCACCTATCAGAGGGTCATCAATGGTGTACTGGCCCCACATAGACATTACGCTTGCGCTTACATTGACGATGTAGCGATATACTCTGAGAACTGGAACGAGCACCTGGAACATTTGGACAAGGTGCTTGCGAGTCTGGCGAAGGCAGGGTTGACGCTAAACGTAAGCAGATGTCGGTTTGCACAACAAGAAGTGATATTCTTGGGGCATATTGTGGGATCAGGCAGGCACGGGGCCGATCCAGAGAAAGTTCGGGCGATAAAGGAGATCCCGGCTCCCGAAAAGAAGGGACAATTTCGGAGTTTCTTAGGGCTAGCCAACTATTATAGGGACTACGTGCCCGAGTACTCCAAATGGTTATGCCTCTGACCAACCTAACTGGCCGACGTATTCCGCAGAAATTTCCTTGGAATACAGAGGCGCAGGAAGCTTTTGACAAGGTGAAAAACTGTTTAGTGCAGGCGTCGGCGTTGCAAGCCCCAGATCCGAGGAAAGAATTTATCCTCGCTACAGATGCATCCGATTACGCTGTTGGTGCGTGCCTGGCACAGCAGGACCTAGAGGGCAAGGAGCGCCTTATCGCTTTTCTGAGCAAGAAGCTTAGCCTGACTCAGACCCGATGGGCCACCATAGAAAAGGAAGCTTATGCAATCATTTGGGCACTGGGGAAGTTGGACGCTTGGCTTTTTGGCGCTAAAATCAAGGTGATTACCGATCACAACCCACTCAAATTTCTGACTCTAACCACTCCGCAGAGCGCGAGGCTGACACGCTGGGCGTTGGCGTTACAGCAGTATAACCTGGAAATTGAACACAAAAAGGGGTGTCTAAACGCTAATGCTGACGCAATGTTTCGGTTGGTGACTCCTAACGATGATGCATAAAAGGGACAGCGAGTTAAGGGGGGTACATGCTTTGTCGGCGCGTGCGCGCGACAGAGTCGATGGGGTACGAGTGACAGTGGTGCCTCACGTGTCGAGTCAGTGAACATGTGTGTATATGCGGTTGTGTGTGTGTCGCATGTCATAGATACATTGCAACACAGTTGGAGGCGAGGTGTTGGGGTCGAACTTCGTACGTTCGCCGAATACCTTCATATTGTTACCCGCCCCGCGGCCGGCGTGCCCGCGCCAACACGGAAGCGGTAGTTCCGGGTGGCGGAACGACGACTGTCTGCTGGTCACAAAGGATGCAAGGACTCATGTCCCCCGAGGGGTTCAATTATGGTGCCTTACAGGAGACCGTGGCCGAGCCAGGCTACAGGGACAGAAGGTACACTTGCGCCTTCGCTGTGACAGCCAAAAGCAGCGGCAACGGCTACAATGATGCACGGGCCAATTGTATTGATGGCCCGTCAGCCCAGCATTGCAAGTACGTACCCGGAGGTGCTTTCCGCACGACCCGTCAACGCCTGAGGCCGAACATTCCGGAAACCGGGTCGAAAGGTTGCTGAGCGGCGGCGGCGAACCGACGAGTGGGCGAGAAGCGGCGATTCATGCGAGGAGGTAGCGAGGAGGAATCCGGGCCTGGTACTTTCAGTGGCAGCCGACCGGGAGTCAAGGAGAGTTATTCCTGCATTCCGATTGGACTGTAAGAGTGTTTGAATGGGGAGACAGGGAATAAAACCAGGGGTGCAGCGACAGTAGGTGGGAGAAGAGAAACGAATAAACGTCTCTATCCAGATGATGTCGGAGCGGTCGTAGCACGTAGGAAAAATTGTTCTGTAAAGGACTGATGTTTCGGCCGCGGGACCGGCCTTCGACGGAGTGATGCGAACATGCGATGGTACCGCAATATAAAATGCGCAGTAACGTATCATAGCGCTGTTAATGGCTGACAAGCGGTTCCTAAAAGCACGTGGGGAAACAGTGCACGTGATAGGACAAGAAAAAACGAGAATACACACGTGCGCACTTGCGCAAGACAAAACGAATAAAAGAGTAAAAAATGATTAACAATCAGTAAAAAATGATGAAGCCACATAACGTGTGTGTCAACGGTACAAACATCAATAGCACGTCATAGGTACAACTGCGAGCAAGTTATCGATAAACATAATCGCGGGTGTAACATGTTGTCATAATCCGACAAAGCTCAAGCAGGGAACTAATCTATATGCGTGAAAGCATAGCGGCAATAATAGCGGGGGTAGTCAAGAGTGTTTAGGAAACCAAATGGGTAAAAATGAAAGTTTGCCAGCGCTTTCATTCATACCACAAGTGACGGCTTTAAACTTATAGATTAAATACGATTCTCGAAGCTCTCTTTCGTGGTGGGAATGGAAAGGAAACCAGACGGAAGGATTGTAGCTGTAATTTTATCAAATGAGTGGCCCGGAATGTGCACGTGTTTTGATAGCGGAAGGTTAGGAATGGTGGCAGCATGACACTTGTGGTTGTTGAACCGATATCTGAAGGGCGTTTCGGTTTGTCCAATGTACTGTAATTTGCATACGGAACATTCGAGCAAATAGATGCAATTGTAAGTGTCACACGTAAAATTTCCTTTAATTTTATAGAAGAAATCAGAAGCAGTGCTTTTAGCAATGTGTGTCGTCGTCATATGCGCGCAAACCTTGCATCGTGGTTTTTTGCAAGGTCGACAAGCGAGATTATCGGGAACCCTTGTTTTAGATGAAGTTAGGATGTCCACCAACGAAGTGCACCTTTCGCATGTAAGTCTAAACAGGGACGAACTCCGCGTCTTGTCACGGGGCCTCACTTTTTGTCCTGCAACTGGTGGATATGGCGATTTTCAATTGGCTAAGGATTTAGAGAATTCTTCACGTAACATGCGCCTACGAGAATATTTCCACGACCGTCCGTCCACTAGCGACATGCAGCCAGTTGTGTTTACCAACAACCAATGGACCCCTCCGGCCCAACGGATAAATATCTAGACATGTATATTGAAGCAGTCCAACGGGACGTGCTTAAAGCCTACGAAAAGCAAAAACAGATTAAATCAAACATTTCATTTGAGGAAAGGAAAGCTATATCATCACTGGCTAAACGCAGTGATATCGTGATAAAGCCAGCCGACAAAGGTAGTGCCGTTATTATTATGAATAAAACGGATTATATAAGCGAAGCCCATAGACAGCTTAACAATCCCATTTTTTATAAGCACTTAGACTATGATCCCACTGAACAGTTTAAAGCAATTGTCCAAGATACCGTCAACGATCTCGTAAAAGATAATCAATTAGGCGACAAGGCAGTACGCTCCCTCGTCCCGCTCAGTCCAGTCCCTGGCAGGTTCTACTTGCTGCCCAAAATACATAAAGAAAACTGTCCCGGACGCCCCATTGTTTCGGGCATTGGCACTGTTACGGAGCAACTTTCCCGCTACGTTGATGTAATAATCAGTAGCCTTCCATGTAAATTCTCGTCCTATCTCAAAGACACAAATCATTTTTTGTTGGACATTGATGAACTCGTGATACCAGATTATTCCGTGCTCGTGACATTAAATGTGGTTTCACTGTATACCAATATACCCCATAGCGATGGCATCAAGGCAGTAATTCAAGCGTACGAAGAACTGTCTGATGAAAAGCCTATTGGAAGTGATACATTAGCTACCTTATTGAAATTAATCTTACAGCTTAATAATTTTGAATTTGATGGCTCCCACTACCTTCAAGTAAGTGGAACATCAATGGGCACTCGCATTGGACCTAATTACGCTAGCCTTTTCATGTCTGTTCTGGAAAATGACTTTAAGAAATCGCGCGTTAAAGCCTCTTTATTATAAGCGATTTATAGATGACATTTTCTTGATCTGGCCCCATGGTGAAAATGAACTTTTATCTTTTATAGCTGAGTTCAACACTGTTCACCAATCTTTTTCGTTTTCGCATGAATGCTCTCGTTCTACCGTTAACTTTCTGGACGTCACAGTTTGCATCTCTGACAACAAACTAACCACTAGGCTTTACAGGAAACCTACAGACAGGCACCGTTATTTTCACTTTAAAAGTTCACATGTAAAACATTGGAAAACCAGTATACCGTACAGTCAGGCGCTCCGCTTTAAGAGAATTTGCTCTGAGCAGTCAGACTTTTATGCAAACTGCGTACAACTCCGCGAATCTTTGATCCAGCAGCAATACCCACCCCGCATTGTTGAGGATGCCGTCAAAAGAGCCGATGCGCTGAATCGCAAGGATTTGTTTAGCGCTAAAAAGCAACCATCCGTTCAGGCACAAAGTAATCTAGTTCTAACATACTCAGCATCGGTGCCAAACGTTTCCTCAATTCTCAAAAAACATTTCAACATACTAGCGCAGAGTGCTCATCTTAAAGTAATCTTTCCATTGCCACCTCGGGTAGTCTTCAGACGGTCTCGCAATCTGCATGACATCCTAACTTCATCTAAAACAAGGGTTCCCGATAATGTCGCTTGTCGACCTTGCAAAAAACCACGATGCAAGGTTTGCGCGCATATGACGACGTCACACATTGCTAAAAGCACTGCTTCTGATTTCTTCTATAAAATTAAAGGAAATTTTACGTGTGACACTTACAATTGCATCTATTTGCTCGAATGTTCCGTCTGCAAATTACAATACATTGGACAAACCGAAACGTCCTTCAGATATTGGTTTAACAACCACAAGTGTCATGCTGCCACCATTCCTAACCTTCCGCTGTCAAAATACGTGCACATTCCGGGCCACTCATTTGATAATATCACAGCTACAATCCTTCAGTCTGGTTTCCGTTCCCACCACGAAAGAGAGCTTCGAGAATCGTATTTAATCTATAAGTTTAAAGCCGTCACTTGTATGAATGAAAGCGCTGGCAATCTTTCATTTTTACCCGTTTAGTTTCCTAAACACTCTTGACTACCCCCGCTATTATTGCCGCTATGCTTTCACGCAGATAGATTAGTTCCCTGCTTGAGCTTTGTCGGATCATGACAGGATGTGACACCCGCGTTTATGTTTATCGATAACTTGCTCGCAGTTGTACCTATGACGTGCTATTGATGTTTGTACCGGTGACACAAACGTTATGTGGCTTCATCATTTTTTACTGATTGTTAATCATTTTTTACTCTTTTATTTGTTTTGCCTTGAGCAAGCGCGCACGCGTGTATCCTCGTTTTTTCTTGTCCTATCACGCGCACTGTTTCCCCACGTGCTTTTAACAACCGCTTGTCAGCCATTAACAGCGCTATGATACGTTACTGCGCATTTTATATTGCGGTACCGTCGCATGTTCGCATCACTCCGACGAAGGCCGGTCCCGCGGCCGAAATGTCAGTCCTTTACAGAACAATTTTTCCTACGTGCTTAATTTTTTTCCATATATATATATATATATATATATATATATATATATTCGCACAGACACACTCATACACAGAAGGTAGGGGCCCCTCTTCCAGCAAAAGTGGGCCCCCCTGCTGTAATGCCTGCTGGGGCGATGCAGCTATATAAAAAGTAAATAATAAATAAATAACAAAATCGAATGGTCATAGGCTTAAGGGGTCGTGGCAGTGCCAGTTCAATTTACCGAAGCGAGAAACAATCCCACGTAAAGCCTTTAGTCAACGCCACTTTAGACGGGTTAAACACCATGTGCAGTTAAACACCATGCATATACGCTACACGCTTTTATTTCGTTGAAACAAGACCTAAAATGTAGCCTTGGCGTTTACCTCAAACACGATAACAAGCACGGCGACTAGAGACGCAAAAGTGGTATTTACGGCAACGCAAGAGTCCAGATTCATGAAGGCAATCTCAGACCACCTCGCCATGCTTCGCTTTCAGCCGCAGTTGCCATAGTTACAGCAGATGGTGAGGAAAACTGGCGCTGAAAGTTTCGTAAAAAATTACAAACGCCCTTCATAAATGTGATTAATTTCGCTGTTTTGTTTTATAGATTGGTAAAAAAACGATTCCTTTATTTTATATTTTACGTTAAATCTGGCATTCTTTGTTTTAATACCTAAATAGGTACTTCGCAGAAATATCACCTTTGAGATGTACATTAAATCGTCAAAGACTCCGAGATGACCGCGGCGGGAGGTGCGGTTTAAACAACAGATATATTGCTAATATGACGCTGAACTCTGTGCCTTCACAAATTTTTAGATGTGAAGCATCTTATAGCGGAGTTCAATCCGGTGGGGTGTGCGGCGTGACCACCCTTACTGCGCATGCGCAAGCCCTCTCCACAGACCCCCTCCCCCTCTCCCATCCCCCTTTCCACTTCTCATTTCCCCTCCCCTATCCCCTCACTTTCTCCACTTCCCCTCTCCCCTTTGCCTCTCTCCCCTCCCCTCTCCATTCCGCCTCTGAAACGCGGGCTCTACATGCCGAAACGCTGCTTCGCATCGCCTCAGGTCCCCTTTAGCGGAAGATGGTGCGATTTTTTTATCTAGCTTTGCTTTCTTTATTTCAATATCAATTCAGTATTGCAAGATAGTGTTTGTATGCGTGAAAATTATTGCTCTTGTTTAGGAACCACTTCCTTTACAGCGTGGAGTCATGCAAAATATCAGCCATGCGGCCTCGTGGGCGGAGCTTATATTTTTTATTAGGCTGTCACCGACTATAGATAGAAACGCTCAATGTGCCAAAGGTTCGCTAAGAAATGCTTCACATTTAAAATATGAAACAGAGTATGTTTGCTGTTGACTTTGCTGAAAAATGTTGTTACAGCGGAACAAAAGCAGATTGTGAAATTTCGCCTGTGCAGAATTTTAATGACAAACACGTGTTTCCGTGATCGCGGTGTGGGCTTTTCCTTAGGCGGATCCACAACCTGACTAACGCTAAAAAGAAATTGAAACGTGCCACGCCGATGCCGTGCGAAAACAAAGTTGATGGGAACGCCGCGATTACATACACTTAGGTTTTTAGATGCGAAGTATCTTAAGGCGGAGCTCAATCCGGTGGTGGTGGTGGTGGTGGTGTGCGGCGTGACCACCCTTACTGCGCATGCGCATACCCTCTCCACACACCTCCACTCGTCCTCTCCCCTCCCCTCTCCACTATCCCTCTACACATTCCCTCTCCACTTTCCTTCTCCCCTTCCCCTCTCCTCTTTCCCTCTCCCCTCCCCCTTTCCACTCTTCCTCTGAAACGCGGGCTAGACATGCCGAAATTATCTCCTGCGCAACGCCGCGATGAGCTCGAGCGCCTGCGCGTCCCCTCCGCTTCTCTCTCCTCTCCCGCGCTGCCCCCCTCTCGCCCGCCTGTCGACTGCGTTCCCCGCTCGCCCTGTGAGAATTAACGGCCAGGCTAGATGGAAGATACGACGCGCGTAGCGTCCTCTTCGCGTTCCACGACGCGAGGTCGGTAGCATGCCCAACGAACGCTAACGGAACGCGATCGCGCAAGTGCTCCGGCTTCGCATCGCCTCATGGTCCCCTTTAGCGGGAGATGGTGTAATTTTTAAAACGCGCTTACGGGTGTCTTGGGCAACTCCGGAAGGAAATTATGTGTAAACATCTTATAAACTGAGCAATCATTAGGACTATAAACGGCGGGCGTGCCCGACATCTTGATTCGTGGCATCGGTCGCGGCCAATTACGATATTACTCTAGAAAACTAGGGCAACAGTGTCACCCGCAGCAGCAAGAATAGCGGCTCGGCCAGCATGTGAAAAGTTAAGCATGGATTAACGTATGCTTCGCTCAAGACTACAGAAAATGTTACGTTATAGGCGCGACGGTTCCCCTCAGTTAAACTGTCTTATTGCTGCTTACGTGTTATTGCTGCGGTATAAATGTTGATAGAGTGCAATATTTAAATCTTCACGATAACGCCAAGAAAGAATGATCCAGATCCCACTAATCCATTACTTTTTCTCCCTTTCTTCGGTAGTTGAAAAGCGATAGCGCTAGAGTACTCGCATGAATAGTAGAAAAATTCTCGGACGTAGCTCAGCTCACGTGCGTTGTTTCCAATGGCAGGGAGTAGCGCGAACCGGCATCGCTCGCCGCCATGGATTCAGCAGCCGGTGCTCCTCGCACTGAGGTGTAATCGAACGCTCGAATGTCCCGGCGCACTGTGCACGGGAGCACAGAGGCGTTGCTCACCTTCTTTGTGTGAAGAACCGCTCCCTTGCCTGTAGGATTTGATCAGGTATCGTGGACTCTTCTGCTTTTACGGCAGCCGCCGTCGCCGCCGCCGTCGCCGCCGGTGCCCCTGCGCGCGTGGTCGCGAGGCTGCAGAACGATGATGATTATAATTTCTTCTCATAGGGCTCCTACCCACGCGATATGTTTGTTTTTATCCTGAATACTATGGCCCATACCCACTCTGCGGGATTGGGCAAGACTGCGTATCGCAACATTTCCATGATAACTTGATGATGATGATTATGACCTCTTACTGATGGCGCTTACCCACAAAGGGGGATGGGCCAAGAACCGTGCGGCAGGATCTTTGAGTTAAATACATATGAAGCTAAAGACAAACGCTGTAACTTGAGAGTAAAAGAGAAAAAAATAATAAAGAACATAGCTAATACTTGAAAATTCCAAAGAGCAAACAGTCAGACTATCAGATGTGATGATTGACGGATGTAACAACGGGTTGTAATTAATAATGAAAATAAGCCAATATACACTAGCATGGTAATCTTTTTGTTTCCTGTATGTAATGAAACACAGCACACTGGACCTCCCTGTGGCTATATCCTAATGTAGTGCCACCGAATGATAAAATTTGCGCAACATTGATTTGTAGTCCTAACTTTTGAAGGGGAGCGACGAGGCATCTTTTTCTCTGATTACAATACCGGTGACAGAACAAAAAAGAAATGCTCTATTGTCTCTATTTCAACGCAAAACTGACATAACGGTGACGCGCTGAGTTCAGCTTTATGTAAGTAATAATTCAACTTCGGAATTCTGCAGCGTAGTCTGGTGAAAGTAACTTCTACTTCAATCACACAAACACACGAACAGGAATCGCCTCATCTTCTTGCTCGCCACGGCAAGCTTGTTCGATCGCTTCCTTTTTAAAGTATGTGGCTTACTCACTGCAGGTCGTTGGCATAGATGCTTGCTGACAAGGGATAAATTTTTTCAGATAAAGTTGACGTAGATGTACATTCTGAAATTTTGACTCACAGCAACCGTGGGGTCTAAGAATCAGCTAAGTAATGGAAAATGTTTCGAATATAGAAAACAGAATTATGTTTTACTTTTGTTAAATAAGAATGAAGTGCAGATAGCTTGCAATGCCTCCGATGCCGCAACCAGCGCAAAACCACGTTAGGCGAAGATAGCTTTCGTAGGGGGGCGGGGGTGGATCAATACATCGGCTGACGAGAAAAAAGAAGGCAAGTTTCGCTTTCGAGTCGCCTTGGGCGAATGCATACTGGACCCTGCGAGTTTTGTCGGTACATAAATGAAGACGAGTGGGATTTAATAATAATAATAATATCTGGGGTTTAACGTCCCAAAATCAAGATATGATTATGAGAGACGCCGCAGTGGAGGGCTCCGGAAATTTCGACCACCTGGGGTTCTTTAACGTGCCCCTAAATCTAAGTACACGGGCCTCAGACATTTTCGCCTCCATCGAAAATGCAGCCGCCGCGGCCGGGATTCGATCCCGCGACCTTCGGATCAGCAGTCGAGTGCCATAACCACTAGACCACCGTGGCGGGGCACGAGTGGGATTTGACGCACTGTTATCAAATGCAGCACATGTTATAAGAACTCGTGGTTTCTTGTCAGGTAGCGGTTCATGTAATGCTGTGACAGTTATTTCGCTGACCATATTTTTCAGCTCGGCAGGGTCCGTTAGCGTACGCGTGCACCCGTTACTTTTTGCCATGACTGAATGTGCTTCTTGCAATCCTCATATTTTTCTTTCTTTTGTATCAACAGTGCTCTTGCATTGAAACATGAGTCCTACCATAGTCCCTCTGAGGGACTATGGTCCTACTTTCATAGTCAGCCATTTATTTTTGCAATACCTTGTCTTCAACAATAGACTGCTGAGAAAATCTAGTATTGTGGACAAATTAACATACAACTATTATTAGGTTGCTGTGGTTCCTTCCCTGCTTGAGTAGCAAACGTGGTGGTATCAACAACACTCATTACACACTGCTCATTAGAGGAAAATATTTTCATTAAAGACGACCCTATTGCAATACCCTGCGAAACTGGGTGCCAGCGTCCAATTGCCAAGCCTGATTATGGGCCCAGTGTCGCGCTGGATACTGGGGTAGTGTTTTACTGGGAGGCGCTGGGTGCTCAAGCCCAAAACTGCCCTACATGGTTAACGCAGCGGCGCCTACCTGCAATACATAAATATATTAGTAAAGAAAGTGATAAAGGGAGCATTAGTGCAATAAACAAAACAAAAAAGGCCGCATATACATAGAAAAGAAGCCTCCCTACCGCGAATTCGAACTCTCCACCATCTGGTCCCCAAGCGAGTACTCTAGCTACCACTATGTCGTGCCGGAATTTTTTCTTTCTTTACTGCAGGGAAGGAAACCGTTGCACTTAGAGTGACGATATAAAAAATAATAATCAGACATATTTCAGCACAAATCAAACACAGGAAACCAGTCTAGAGCGTCACTAGAACGTTCATATATCCCGCGTATTTGAATCACTTGTTCCTGGAATATGTTTTTTGTTGTTCGCGGAAGCTGAGCATTTTTGTCAATCAGTCTTGCTCTCCAGATACTATACAGGCTAATTAGAAAGATTGGGTCATAGGGCATTGTCCTGTCCTTTGTCGCATCAAGGTACCTAATGTTTACAGGGTTAATTTCAAAATGTTTTTTAGTGTTCGCTGCGAAGACATGGCAAAGCATTAAAAGACTGTTGCCTGAGACCTAAATTGCACATTGTGCAAAAATACGGAGACAATTGTTTTATTGACTGTTGTGATGCAGTCGTCTTTTGAAATGTTCTGCGCCACGCCGAAACATGTTCACCTCGTGGTAGAAGGACTAGTCAAGGCGGTACCACACAGTTTCGTTTCATATTTTGGTGTCGCATACTCAAGAAAGACGCGATCTCTTTTCTAAATAAAGCTTGGTCCTTTATTAGACACAAACAAACGGCTGCCAGCAGCGAAAGACATGCCTATAATGGCCAGAGCGCTAAGTTTCTTTAAAGATTCCCGTCTTAACTCCGAAAAATATCAATTGGATTGAGGAGCAGGCTACTGTTTGCCGGCTGTTACTGCCAATTTTTAACAGCCGTTTCTCGCTCTTGCTACTGGCAAACGTGTACAGAAGCTTTATGACGACTCGTTCGATAAATAGGCGCGTGCATTATTTCATATTGAGTAGTTTTCTCGCGCAAGCGACGACATGCAGTAGAGCGGGCGTGCCTGTAGTGATTTGCAGTTCTATCAATACCTACGACTATAAGATCGCTCGACAAAAAACAAATACAATGCGCTGAAAAACATGCCACTGTGTTAGTTCACTAAAACGTACCAATCGACAAGTGAGTTATTACATATGAGTCAGAGAGGTACCGGCGAGTGCGGCCAGTAGCTTTTGGTGGCAGCTATACACTGTAAAAAAAGCTCCTCTGTGGGAGTAAAATGCTTGTCCTAGTGACCCCCCCCCCTACACACAAAGGGTGTTTTTTATACTCCGGACTTCCGGAGTATAAAACGCCACGCAATAACTTCCAGTTGGCCGGAGTTATTGCGTGGCGCCTCCGGAGTACTTTTTGCTGTTCTTTTACTCCAGCTATCCAGAGTTCTTTCGTGGCACCTCCGGAGTATCTTAGGAATTACCTTAGTCTGTCCGGACGGAATTTTCCTCATGCATCGGGAGTATTTTTTTCTTTGCTCCGCTGTTACAGTTTCTTTACTCTATGCTGATCGTGTCACGTGTTTGTCACATGAAGGAATTCTCATGCAAACACTGCCGAGTCACTTTGTATTTTTTCTCACATAGCTCCAGCAGATGAAATGCAAGAGAACACTTCAGTTCTTATTTCATTTATTCACAATAAGCCGCAGTTTTCGGTTTATGATCCAGCATTTGGGAAAGCATTGAAAGGAGAAACAAAGATGCAAAGAGCCACCAAAAAACAAAGCAGAATACAGGTCACGTGAAATCAAAAGCACTCAAGCTTTAAGCGCAGCGTGTCGAAACGAAACCCAGAATGCTGTAAAAGAATGCACAACAAACGCAGGAAGCGTAGTCACTGGGAACCATCCACGAAGGACCATCCATCAGATCCATTGACGACGCAAGGGTTCAGCTGATTGCATCCTGCATAATTTAGCAAAGAAAAAGTAATACACGTAAACTGTAATTCATGCTACAGACGCGAAAACTGAGGACACTGAAGCCACAGATACTCATTAAATTCCATACAGGGTGCCAGTCCATGAGAAAACCCAGGTTCTTACAGCATAGACAATACTAAGGTTAACGACAAAGTTTCACACAGCAGCGCTAATTAAACGGACCACACAGAAAAGACAATATCACAAAGACGTCAGTATCAAAAGCTTAATTTGGGCGTGTTGGTTCATGGTGAATATAGTAGGTGCAGCGCGACACGAGCAGGAAGGAACGATATTCTGTGATAAAAACACACGTCCGCGCCGCGAAAAAAGTGCAAAACGCGCGAAACTTTTCCATCCATTTCGAAATCAATACCTCACTTCTGCTCAATCTTTCAAAAACATATTTGTCACTCAAATGAGCGAATTTCGGTACTCTCAACGACAGTATTAAGAATAACCCTCCCGACTAACTTGCTACTTTTATAAAATATTATTACTGGTTATTACAGTTGCAGTTTAATCTGTGCTTGTCCTTCTAATTCCCGAATATTAGGCGCTTATACTTTGTATGCTTACGACCACTCCATAAGAAAAGCCTAGCTCTACTCTTTGCAAAACAGGTTTCGGGGAAAGTTGGCGTTGCACCTTTCTTTCTTAAATTGCTGCGCCTTTTCGTAATGGACATTTTGCAAAATAGTTATTGCGTGAGCATGTATAATATCCAAACGTACAGCCTCGAGCACAAATTAAAAAAATAAGATTACTCCCACTTAACAAAACAAATTCAGAATAAAAGATACAAATATTACGCCACCTATGCCAATTATATCTTCAGTACACACAGACAGAAATGAGGGAATGTCAACCAGTCAACTCAACACACAGGTCCTTGCAAACGCCCGGCAGGAGGCCACGTATGGTGTTGCACGCCGAGGTGTCACGACGTGCACAGCAGGATTCGAGGAATCTCATTTTTACCTCTTTTGTTCACGGGCCAGCGCCGTTGCATTGTCCAGGTCCAAACTATGTCGCGTCTTCGAGCACTGTTGTTCAGAGAGGGATAGAGAGAAATGTTTTCTTCACAGCGACACTCTACTTGAAGGTGAACAACTTGACAGTTTTAACTATCTGGTCGTAAAGATAAACTGAGGTTTAATAGTGCCTCCAACCCCCCCTCCCGCCCCCTTTCCCCCTCAAGAAAACTACATACGCGGAAAAAGTGTAGATAGCTGCGCCATACTGCAAACGAAAACTAGCCAAATTGGGCGTTTTAAGGGCCACGATCCTCCTTAATACTACCTGGATCTATACGGTACTCCCTTAGGGTGTAATGAGGTGGGTGTAATAAGGTTCTGCGTCCTCAGTTTTACTTCGTTACAAAATTATGTGGGATAAAAGAGGTAATTCACTATCTGACGCCATTCGTGAAATGGAGTTCACGAACAAAAAACTCCCATCTCACGTCTCTGGCATGTTTTTTTTTTCTATTTTTTCCAAAGCTTTCTATAATGCCTTCAGTGCTGGCGGGCATATACGCCGCTGTGCGGGGGCGGGTGGGGGGGGGGTAAAGTAAAAGATAGAAATAAATAAAGAAAGAAACAAAAAGAAAAAGCCTGCGAACCCTCGTTTTGGCCGATCGGCACCGCACGCCCTCAGTATACGCTTGTGTACAGCATAATGGCTAGAGGTGGTATGCTTCAGAGCACTGAATAAAGTCCTGTGCAAAGATAGCCCAAAGAAAACGATATACGCGACTCTCCTTGAGCGGCCCCTCTGAATGCGTTCCGAGAAAAAGCGAGAGCCCCCTTTGACCTTGGCGGCTGCGGCAGCTGCGGCCCGCAAGCCGCCAGCTCAAGATCAAGCCAGACGAGGCGCCAGAGGCCCAACCGAAGCGAAACTTCACGACGCATGCGCGCGCGAAGAAAAAGAACAAGAAAACAAGAAAGAAACGCGAGAACAGAGTCGTTGAAGTTCCTAATTGCCAGCGGCGGCGTGATGCCGAAGCGGAGCTGTCGCGGTATTCGCCATGTCGCACCTTGGCTGATCCCGCTTCTCAAGTGATCAGCTGTGTCGGCCGTGTGTGCGCGTTCTGTGTCTGCAGCCCACTGTGTTCTCGCCGCTGGATGTGAAATGCGTGGTTTGACAGTGGTATAGATGTTGTCTGGTTTGACGACAGTGCAACATGCCGCACTGCGAGTTGGACAATCGCGACGGCCCGTCGACTCAAGCGACCGTGCCGCTGTGTATTACCCAGCAGATGATGGGCACCCTGCGTGCTTGGCACAGTCAGAAACAAAAATGGTAAGTAATACTTATGTTCTCTCTGCTTGCGTGTCTTATCGTCGCTCAGGCACCTGTAGGTGTCGTTCAGTGCACTTCGCCGCGTGGAAAGTGCAGTGAAAAAGCAAAAAAAAAGTAATTAAATCACATAGCGACGATGTGTGATGCGTGTTTTGAAATTCTTCTGAATATAGCTTGTGCTTCGCACGACCAGTCAATCGACACACGAGTGTGCCCTGAAAAAGGCGTTTGCACGATATCATTTTCTTTCTTGCGAAAGCATGAATGAAGCAGAATGCTTTCAGGGAATATACCCTAAAGCAAAAAAAAAGGTTGCAGATATCACGTTACCATGTGATGAAAAGTGCATAAAGGCCAACTTAGTTTTTTTTATTTATTCTGTTCTCAAACTTCATTTCTTTCTCTTGTGTACATATTGTTACAAGAAGAATCCAGAGATGGCGCAACCATCGCGTGCAGTGTCTTACGCAAGCCGCACGCTCCTTCGGGATTCTCCGCTTCCTCCCTCTCTGTTTATTTCCTCCTCCTCCTCCTCTATGAACTCGGAGCGGTATCAAGTTGCGTCTGGCCCTCCGAATCGCGGGCTGCTCCACCGCCTCTGAACTCTCCACTCTGCATTCCTACCTCCATGTAGCCACACCTATTCCTGTACCCCAACGCTTATTAAACTCAGTTAATCCCCGTTAACAAAAGCCCAGTGTTTCATCGGCCGCTGATATAAGTCATAACAAAACACATATTGTGTACTTTGTGTACATATTTAGCTGAATTAAACATAATTTTATTTACTCATTTCATATGGGAGGTCCCCTGTACAGTCTGTCGACTTTGGGACCTCCTCCTGTATCTGTACAATCCCCAATTGTAACTACCATTATTACGTGCAAATAAAGAACTCCGAACACTGAAGTCGGATCCTTCGTCTTAGTGTCGATTTGTGCGCATTGACGTGCGACATATCCGTGCGCTCTCGTTTTGCAGCATCTACCTTGGATACTGTGAACTACACTGAACATCCTTCTGCCGCCATGCAACTGTGAGAACCCACCGAAGCAGATTATCAGCAGGTGAGAAGACTTTTCGACAACAAGTTGGATTGCGCACTCTGCCTGTCTCCTGAAATACCATATTAAGGTACATATGCACTGTACCTTGCTACATATGTATCAAGGTAGAGCAAAATAGAATATCTAGGCACATAAACGTCATTATCTGGATTCATTTATCTAGAAAGAATAAATCACGTTAAAGCGATATAATGAATGCCATATTATGTGACAGACATCTGCTAAGTGACTGTGTATTGTGAAGCACATGCATTTTATGGTATTGAATGAATGAATGAATGAATGAATGTTTATCCCAGCAAAATACAAGAAATGCGCCTCGAGCAGAAAGCTATAATGGTAGCTTGAGAAGTGCATGAGGCACTGTTCAGCAAAAAATAAAAGACAGAGCAGCAGAAACATGTGCACATTCAAGGCAAAACACATATGCGAACTGCAAAGTGACAAAATCAAAAAGGGTGAATATTTGCGCAAGCGAAAACAATGAAAAACAGAAGACAGTGAAAAGAGAAAACAATGAACAGCCGTTGGACGGCATGGAAGCAATGCCGTCCAACGTTCATTAGTCACATATCAGCCGTGGAACTTGAAAAGGTTACATGTGCATATTCTTAGCCATTAGGAGAAGTGCAATGCTAATTTAAATGCATTGATACAAGTCAGTTGAATCTGTTTTGAACCACGTTGTTGAGTCACCTTGTTTATGCCCTCTCGTTATTAACGCGATAGCGTTAAAGAGCTCGTATCGCAGAAATTCCGCCTTCGGCGTCGGCGCCGGCACCTTTGGTTGTGAGCGAAAAATCATCATCTTGTCCGTGACCGAAAAATCGAAAAAGCTGCAAATAAAATAAATAATAAAAATGTTGGTTCCGAGTGAGAATCGAACCCAGGCCGTCTGCGTGGCAAGCAGATGTTCTACCACACAGCCACGCCTCTGCTTGGAGCTGCACTGAAAGTAACTTTGATGCTTCCCAAAAATACGCGTCCAGGTGTCGCAGTACGAGATGTAATATGGCAGTAATATTGCGTGGTACAAGCGTACATTGCCATCGGGCGTCACACCGCGTCAATATCATAACGACTTGGTGGTTTAAAGACAGCCACCCATTACAAAAGGCACACACAGTACTGCGCGTATTCAATTAAGACCCCGTAGTGGGTGCATCGCAGCTTCGAAAAAGGTTCTCGCGCATAATTGCTCCTGGTTTAAAGCATGCTACCCATTACATAAGGCACACACCTTATTGCGCGCATTCTGTTAAACACTGGTAGTGTTCGAAGTGCGCGCTAGGGGCAGGATATTGCTATCGCGATGAACTCTTAAAGGCGAAGCTTAAGCGTCCCCCAATTTTTTTGCTGTTTTGCATTATTTTTCCATAGTTTTTATGATCAATTCACAGTATCATGACTGTTGACACAGTTTGACAAGGTGAAAGTGCTGTTGTGTCCAGGCCCTATTTTATACTCATTAGAAGCGCACTGTTTTCTTTTTTTTTTGCCATGAATCAATACCAAGTTGCCCAATCTTCACTGCTAAACAGAGTAGCTGCGGTTGATCAAGAAGACCTTACCAACATTCACACCCCTTTTAAAGCGCACTTGTAATGATTACTTTACTTACATCAAAAACTACCCGAATGATGGTAAACATGACAAGAGTACACTTCTGGCGTTGTTTCGTATTTTTTACTTGCGTGTATTTTTCGCCCTGTGTAATCTTAAGTGAAAAGCTCACAAGGAAATATTAGCAGATTTAAAGTATAAGACGGTGGCGCAAAAAGGGACAAGGGCGAAAAAGGAAGAAGAGACGTATACAAGCGCAGTATTAGCAGTATTATATTAATATTAGCAGTATCTCAATTTTGTATTTATTTTCTGTTTTGTCAAAAAGACTGCAATAAGGATAGTCAAGTGCGAGTCTGGTTAAGACATTCACGGTTAAGACAATCATTTTATGGGTGCAGAAAACTTTATGGGCTTCCTTTTTGTGTCATTTTCAGCAATACACTTCTGCAAAAGTAGCAATACTTGCTCGCCCACCTGTTTGTGCTCAAGACAGTCTATTGTGGGCATGAGTGTCGGCAGGACTTTGTCTTGGGGGGTGCAAGCTGGTGTAACATAGGGTCCGGGTAAGCGGGAGAGCACTGGTGTAGCCTGGGTGAGGCCAAGTGCTGGTGTGTCTTTAGGGGGGGGGGGGGGCAAGTGCCTCATTTGGAACCCCTTGCCAATGCCCACAATTGCGAGAACCCTCTACGGTGACTCACTATACACTATGGAGAACATCTCGTACATCTTACTACACTTGAGCAAACACTGGGATTGAGGCTGAGTGTTACGCACAATTCTGTGTGCAACGTTTCCGATATCGTGTGCATTTTAAAATTTCGCATTGTGTTAAAAAGAGGCGGCGTGGAGCCAGCGTTATTCAGCAAACTGAAGTCCTAACAGGACAGTTGGGCGAGTTGTTGTATACTCGTCGTTAAAGAAGGTGCGAAAAAAACCACAACACAGAGAAATGAATGGGACAGAATGACGCGCTACTAGCAACTGAAGTTTAATTGAAACCACAGAAAGATATAAACACACAGTACGAAAAAATTACAAGAATTAATAATCACACATCCACAGAAAGAGCACAAACATGAATAAAAAAGCCAAGCACGTGCTAAACTTCAGTTGTTAGCAGTGCGTCGTCCTGTCCCCTTCGTTTCTGTGTTGTGGTTTTGTTTTCGCGTTTTGTTTAACTATGAACTTAAGTCCTGGCTGTCTTACAACCTCTATACATGTGTGGTCAATTTTTATTCAACCTCATGAGATATCAAGTCCTAATGTGCAAAGCCACCAGTCACTATATATAGGAAAATTTTGTCCGCTCCATGTGATTGCGAAATTCCAAGTTGACTTCGCAGCCATGATACTTGGATTATTTTGAATGGGGTAATTATGCATTAGCCATAAAGTGGGGAAATAAAGATGCAGAACTTTAGAGTTGCAGATGGCACTGGTTGGCATGAAAACATTGAAACATAGCTGTACTAATTATGCGTATTTGAAGTACTGGTATATTGCAGTCGTGTGATTATGCCCACAAGTTCGCAAGCCCACGTCCAGAAATTTACACTGGTTTTCAGATACCTGTGAGTAAATATGTACAGCAATATGTGGAGACAACCTTGTCACTTTGTGGGCATTTCTGAATGCTTTTATGAATTTTGGTAAGTGGACCTACAGTCAACACCACAGGTCAATTTTGGTCTTTTCTGCAGTAAACTTAACTGCACAATCATGTGTGACATGTTTTGATGCCATATGGCAAACTAACGCAACAAAAACCGTACAACCTGCCTGTCTTCACGGTTGCATATTTCTCAGAAGTGATGCTAGCCTTTTGTACTAATTTAGTTGCCTTCATGTGTAGGCTGACACCAAGTTTCTCGGATATCCCATTTCTTTGGATTGTACTTACATACTGGCACGCTGAAGTGCACATGTCAGTGTGCATTATATGATTTTACACCCCACTTTCGTGTTGCTTTACTGCTGTGAATTATGTATAGTGCTCAGGTTCTACTGTATATGTTGTTCCACGTGTTCAGTATTGGGAGTAGGTTGTGTGCACCACGACAGAAATATATATATATCCTTACACTGACATGAGACTGCTCCGGTTTTGATTCCAATAAAATATTGCAACCACTGGTTCTTGTATCAATTGAAGTATGACTACTTGTTGTGCATAGAAATGAAAGAAATGAACTTGTGCATGCAAAACAAATTGCTGAAACACGGTCTGCTCAATATAACTGCTTGTGTTTTATTACCAAGCAAGTTGAACAGATGATGCACGCATTATGACACATTGAGGACAGATAGACAACGAAAAGTTAGGCAGAAATCAGTGTTCTAACGTTTCTTTATTTTTAGCCTGATGTGTTTAAACGTTTAGTTGTGCTATGCCGGCTCCTCGTGGTCGTATCGCTTTTCTTGTTCTGTGTGTTGTTTTCCGGAACCGTTTGCAGTCGCACGCAACGTTACGTCCGTCTTCGACGGTGCAAAAGGGGGAGTCTCTCTGCACGGTCCTTACGCGCCTCTTGGTGCTCGAAAACCTGAGCTTCGCTGCTCACTCTCCCATTTTTATTCGTCTATTCCTTTGCCGTTATTGTTTATTCACTTATTTAGACGAGATTCTGTGTGTAGAAGAGGCACCTAACACCGCTCGAGGTTCTTTCGCGGCCTGACGACCTGCGATTTCTCGACTCGTCGCCGTCCCAACTCGATCGTGTGTTTTTCGTTCGACGAGCGGCGGTTGTCTATTTTTTCCCCTACTTTCTTTTCTTCTCTTCCTGTGGTTGTTCTCTGCGCAAGCCTATTCCCCGATTGCGCGCGGTTGTGTAGCCATGGTTCTTACCCCGTTAACGATGTTTCGCCCTATAACGGGAATAGACGTGTATAGTTTGTGAGCCGGTTCCAAAATATTACAGCACTCTTACCCTCCAACTTGTCGCGCACCTTGTTCAGAAACGCTGCTGGTAAGTAGTTCGGCGGTTTCCAAATCCCGCAGGCATTCGCACTGCAGCATTCTGGCTCCATTTTTTTTTCTGCTGTCACCCTCACCAACTCGATTCTCTCCGAATGGCGTTGCTATATGCTCGCTTACGTAACTACTCTGCCTGCCGATCTCTGGGACAGTTCACTATTTTTTCCGAGCGCATTCGCGTTCTCTCTTTACTGCTTATTTCATTTCTTGAGGACAGTCAATTCCTAGGCCTCTTCCACTCATATTACGTAAAAGCTGAAAAGCTAGAAAATCGGCTTCAAAAGCCAACGAGCAACGCTTGAATTAAAACCACGTTTGGTCATGCCTGGTTTGCACACGCCACGGTGTACTAGGGGTTATAGTGCTTGACTGCAGACCCGAAGGTCGCGGGATCAAATCCCGGTCGTGGCGGCCACATATCGATGCAGGCAAGATTCTTGAGCCTGCTCTGCTTGGATTTAGGTGCACGTTAACTCTTTCCTTACCACGGGGAAATTGGCCTATTTTTGTATGTTGTAACTAGGAATTTTCTGTGCCGTTGATACTAGGTTTACAGTGCCATGCAATACATCAAAATAAAGACAAATGAACGTACTTTTGAATGCTGTTTATCTTAAAACAATAGAAAAAACTTATTTGGCCAAGAAAATTCCTATACAAAAAAAAATCAAAATTTTTCAAAAAAATTTTTAGGAAGTAAGCCACATCTCCAACAAAACATTTTTTTGAGAAATTCCGAAATATACAAAATGTTTATTAATCACAGGGCAACATTATTTAGAGAAATGGCTAAAATCGATAAAGCTGTCTTTGAGTTACAAAAAAATTACTTGATGCATAGCGAAATAGTGAAGTTCTGAGTTGGTCCTAGCCAAGATTTTTTTTTTTCAAGGAATAAAATTTGCACCACAATATTACATACCAAAATGCAAGTACTAAATGTAGAGTTTGAAAGGTACATTCGACGAAAGAAATGGCAGATATAAATATATAACAAAAATTGACAAACACAAATAATTAAGTACGTTCACAACAAACGTCATAATAATAGACTTATATCTTCAGAGTAAAAAAATTATGGAAAAATTATGAGAGATGCAAAATATTTAAAACAGCGTAGTGGAGTAGGAGTGAAAAAACGAAAGTTTTAGCTCAAGAACTTCTCGAGCTATAAATTGTTCACTCAGTGAGATCAGTGTGCCAGGCACCAAAACAGTTCGTTCGCCGTTCGTTTTGGGATCCGAAACATGCAGCGTGGCCAGGAGCGCGGTAAAACGCTGCCTTGCCATGACTTTTGGCGGAAGAAGTCCCGAAAGCAATTTAGTCGTACTCCAGTACAAATTTAGACGCGGAAGTTCTAATATCTCCATGTACATCGGGAGTCCAATAAACTTCATCTCCTCTGGCGTCACCTCCTTTCACGATCCGTCTTTCTCACTGTATGTTGGCTTTTCAAGTATGTGGGCTTACGCATACTTGAAAAAGCATACCTCCGCCGTGAAGAAGAGGCGGAAAAAATCCAGCGCTCTCGTCAGCCGATGTGAGTTACTGCGGAGCGTCATGTCGAGGTCGATGCCCAGGTGCGCGCGTCCCTCTGGGGTCGGAAGTCCACGCGTCTTTGTGCTGGAGGCACCACAACATGCCCAAGTGAAGTAGACACGCTAAAGATAATAATAATAATATGTGGGACACATACAGAGCAAGTCAGCCGGCTCCAGAACACTACAAACAAAAGCGAAAGTGAAAACGAAACTTGCTCGCGACTAACAGCTGACGTTTCCGGCTGATCTGGTGAAATTTCTTCATCGGAGCTGAAATCCGACGTCACCACATCGTTGTCTGATTCATCACTGCTCGAGAAGTCCAAAAGATTGCTCGTCGAAGCGCCCGCATCGAGCGAAATTGCTTTTTTCCGAGCGCGCGTCGTTTCGGATGTCAACACCATCGCGCGGCTCACGTGCGCTTCAACCTTTGAACGCGCGCGCCCACCCGTTAAAGAACCCCAGTTGGCGCAAATTTCCGGAGCCCTCCGCTTCGGCGCCTCTAAGAATCATATTGCAGTTTTGGGATGGAAATCCCCAACAATTAGTCTTACATGCCATACTCGTAATGTTTATCTCACAACATTAAGAAGCTTGCAGAAATGTATGGGATGCGCGTCGTCTTCTCAAGGCTTTGCAAACTTAAAAAAAGGGGGCGCAGTAGTGACTAAAACGCACACAAAAAAGAGTATAATTCATGCAAGGAGAACCATCAGAGGAAGTTCATTAGCTGCATGTCTCATGTAATCTACAAGATACACCTTTCGAGCGGTATTGCATAGAGTAAACCGGCTGATGTTTGGACGAGGCTACGCAGGGGCTAGGGCAGAAGCTGCGAACTTTGATAGTATGATCTCGACAGAACGCAGTAGACGGCTCTTACCCTTGTACGTGGTGTGCTCTTACCGCTTACTTCGCGCTGAGGCAACAGACAGCACAAAAACCGATTCGCTGGCATATTTTCATATGCCAGCATGTCGTACAGTTACGCGACATTGGATTGTAAAGGCTATAGCATTATTAAGGCTAGCTGCTAGCATCACTTCGTATAACGTTCCACTTTGTTGCTATCGCATTCATTGTTTTACTTTTGCGGCGAAATTGTGCCCTTTTTCTTGAAATTGCGTGCTCGCACACTACTTATTGAAGTATGGATGTAGCAGAAACATGTATTCCTTCGAGTACACGTTAGTCATTGCTTAAAGCGCCAGAGACAATTGTGCACGTTGTCCTTGAATGTTGGGACACGGTTTTCTTTTGGAACATTTTCCTGCGCACCCTGAAGATGGAATTCTGGTGTATGTTTTAAGTATACGAACGCATTGGCGACACTGCGAAATGTTAAGCGGTGCCTTGGATTTCACGCGCCAACTAGCTAGCATCTGCATTGGCGTGGTTGTGAACTTTAATGGTAAAATATAGCCACATTTAATTTGGAGTAATTAAAAGCATAGCTGAAAAAATTAAAGCAGCTTCCCACTACTGGTGCCAAGCCTAACGGAAGTGCAAATCTGAACGGCCTGCCTTGTTTCTCTTTATTATTATATCTCTTTCTTCCTCTCTGACTTTCTCTTTTCATCTCTCTCTCTGTTTCTTCTCTCTTTTTATTTCGTCTCTGTTTATTACTGTTTCTTTTTTTTTTCTCTCTGTCTCTTTCTAGCTCTTTCTATCTTTCTTTCGTTTCCTTCCTGTTCTCTTTCTCCCTTTATGATTTCGCTTCCTCTTTCTTTCTCCCTTTCTCTCTTAATTTCTTTTTCTCTCTTGCTCTCGCTTATTTCTACCTCTTTTTTGTGTCTTTCTATCTCTTTCTCTGCCCCGCCACGGTGGTCTAGTGTTTATGGCGCTCGACTGCTGAACCGAAGGTCGCGGGATCGAATCCCGGCCGCGGCGGCTGCATTTTCGATGGAGGCGAAAATGTTTGAGGCCCATGTACTTAGATTTAGGTGCAGGTTAAAGAACCCCAGGTGGTCGAAATTTCCGGAGCCCTCCACTACGGCGTCTCTCATAATCATATCGTTGTTTTGGGACGTTAAACACCAGATATTATTATTATTATCTCTTTCACTCTCTTTCTCTCTGACTACTTCTTTGTCTCTCTATCTCTTGCTTTCTTTCTTCCCTTTCTTTCTCTTTATTTCTCTCTTCCTCTTTCTTTCTGTTCTCTTTCTTTCGCTCTCTCTCTCTGTGTACTCGCTCTCTCGCCCATCAGAGTTATTGCCTTTCTTTCTTTCTTTCTTTCTTTCTTTCTTTCTTTCTTTCTTTCTTTCTTTCTTTCTTTCTTTCTTTCTTTCTTTCTTTCTTTCTGCCTTTCTTCCATTTCATTATCTCTATTTTTCTCTTTCTCATTCTTTCTGTGCTACGCGCTTTACCCTTTTTCTCCTCCTCCTTTCCCTCCTCCTCGCACTCACTTCCCTTTCCCACCCCCTTTCTACGCTATACAAGGGTACGCTATGTTATGCTCTGCTAGCGTGCCTGGATAGCCGAGTTACGACGCTCACATTCGGATCGCGGGTAGGCAGCTTCGAATCCAGCTTCGACAAGAAATGTTTTTTTCCCCGAGAATTTCTCTTTCTCTTGCTTTCTGTCATTTTTGTGTCTGTTTATTTCTATCTCTTTCTCTCTCTGTCTATTTCTTTCTATGTCTTTCTATTTTTTATATCTTTATTTCTGTCTAGTTCTCTCTTCCTCTTTGTTTCTGTCTCTTTCTTTATCTCTCTCTGTACTCATTCTCTCGCGCCCATCAGGGTTATTTCTTCCCACGCCGCACAAGTCAGCTCACGTTTGTGAGAGCGAAGCAGAAGGTGAAGAAGAGGACGAAAAGAGCGTGTGCCGGTTCATGGTGAAGACAGTAGCTGTTCGCACTACCAGGAGCATAATCCGAATGTTGTGGGTTCAGTACCCACCGACGTCCAGTTGTCTTTAGTCCACTCTAATTTACTGGCATTTTATGTCACAATTACTACACTACAGTTAAAAAATAAGGCAGATTCGCTGCACTGGTGCCTAGCCTGCAGGAGGAGTGAAGCTGGGCGGCCTGCTATGTCTCTCTCTAGTTTTCTGTTTCTTTCTTTATCTCTCTGTCTTTTCTGTCTTTCTTTCCTCTGTATATTTCTATTTATTTATCTTTTCTCTCGTTCTTTCTTTCTCTTTCTCACTCGTTATCTCTTTCTTTCTCTCTCATTCTAGCTTGCATCGTCTTTGTCTCTATTTTTATCCTTCTCATTCTTTCTATGCTGTGCTTTACTCTCTGCCTTACGCCTCCCCCTCACCGATATCCTCCTCACCCTCCATTCCTTTACCCATCCACTTGCTACGCTATACTATACAAGGCTACGCTATACAGTGCTACCGCGCCTGGATAGCCGAGCGCTCACGATGCTCGCCTTCGGATCGTGGGTACGAGGGTTCGAATACCGCCTCGCTAAGAAATCTTTTTCGCGAAGAATTTTTCTGTTCCTCTTTCTTTCTATCGCTCCCATTCTTCATATCTCTCTGTACTCATTCTGTCGCCCATCAGAGTTAATAATCTGGGCGAATCGGCACTCGTGTTCTGGGGCAGGGCTGGGCAGAGATACTCGGAAAAGTATTCCGGAATACAGATATCGAAATACATGGACCGGAAGCCTAAAATACAGATACTGAGGTACATTTGCCTTTAGCGTAACGGGATATTTCGGAGATACTTTTGCAATATGACGAAAAAAGTATTCCGGAATACAGATACTGCAGTACAGATACTAGAATACTCCTTTTTATTTCGAAGGTGCTCGTACTCCGCAAAGACATTTATAAGTGCAGCATAATGGTGTAAATAAAGTTGCAGTGCAGTGAAACTTTTAGTTTATTTGTTTATTACAGTACCCTCAGCGCCATTAAGACATCACAGAGGGCGGGGCGGCTTATAAAGTACATGATTAGTAATAATGACATCATTACACATATTATTCGCAATAAAAATGTACACTATTCCACAGCAACAGTAACAAGCATTGGGCACCGAAATCGACATGCTTGGTGACAACTGAATGAGCTATGCTAGAAATAGCGTAGTTTAAGCAAATCACTCGAATCACTAATGAACACCAGTGAATTGAGAAAAAGTATACATTTACTTTGCACATAAGATCGGCTTTGCTGAGTAGGTTGCTATGTGAGCCTCTGAAGCAGGCTGTCTTCTAGACAGCGTCGATTCGGCCTCGGCACAAGACTCCCGAAAGAAAGAAAGTCTATCTAGCGCTGCAGACGGGCACAAGTTCGTGTTATAGTGAATAAATACCGCTTTATAGCCGGATAGCCCTGGAGCGCGGCGACACCTCTTCTCGTGCCATCTAGATACCGAAACACTTCCTCCCTCACGTTGGTTGTTCTGACCGCTCAGAAGCCCAAGTCGGTCCCCATCTTTGGAATCCTCAGCCGTCTGGCACGGTCGGTGCCGGATCAGACAACTGAGGATTCCGCTGCCCATTTGGGCCGGTCATAATTACGCGCAATGGAGCCCAATGTGTCGAAACTGCCAATCCAAAAATTGGCTTCCTAAAATCACGTTTGTTGGGGGTGAGACGGTGTAAGCCTTCTCAAGTCGCTCCTGCAAGCTCTCTAAACAGACGTGGAATCAGGGACAGCTGCTCAGAGCGCCCCATCAGAAACTACAGCACGCAATCGTCGCCTGGGCCGAAAGGGTCACTCTTCAATGAAGGTGTCACCGCCACCGACACTACCAGCACCCATTTCAGCAAGCCGAAAGATGCGAAGTCGCCTCCGGCGGTGGGTGAGCCTGGTACCACAGAAGACTGTTTCACGCTTGTGATCAATTAGGAACGCACCCTGACACGCTGGAGAGGTGGCTGAAAGCGCGACAAAGATAGCCATCTTCTAGTCACTTCCGCTGCGACTATGAGAACTGCTTTTAGAAGTGCCGCCGCTTTGAGAACTGAACGCACGCGAAGCATTGCAAAGCCTCTGTTCCAAGGCGGTATCCGCGCGGGGGGTCACGAAGTAATGGTTTGCTACCCGAAAAAAAACTAGGCGAGCTGCACTGGCCTTGAGAGACATCGGCTTTCGTCGGCAGGGGCCGACAACACTGCCTCTGTGATTCTTGCGTCCGCGGCGTCGCGCGCTTTACCACATGGGCCATTCTGTGCTTGAGGGGAAATCATCGCTGCCCTTTCTGTCGGCGACCGGCAGCGCGCCTTTGCTTGTCTTGGCACAAAAACAAATGAAAAAAAAACCCGTCATACCCCCTTGGAAACACGCGTCAACTCATTTCCGACAAAAAGAAAATGTAACGAGATACCCGTGTCCTGCATTGTATCGCGATACAAGCGATACATCGTAAAAGTATTTCACTACTGAGATACAAATACATTTTTCAAATGTATCTCGATACAGAAATACAGATACTCAAAAGTATCTCTGAAATACTATCGCGATACTCTTGTATCGCGATACTGCCCAGCCCTGTTCTGGGGGCGAAGCAGAGGATGGGGGCGTAGAATAAGAAGAAGGCCTAAGAGAGCACGTGCCGGTTCATGATGATGATCATTTTTGCTCATCCGTCACGAACCAACGGCGAGTTTATATAGTGGATATTATACATAGTGGACATTATATTGTTATAGTATAGGAAAACACAGTGGGTATTATACATTTAGCAGCTCCGTTAAAACTATAATCCTATATGTTTCTATATGACTATAATCCTATTTAATCCAATATGTTTAAATATAATATTGTCACCGGTCCCGTAACAATAGGTTTAACTATAATCCTATATAGTCCAATATGTTTCTATGCGAGTGGTACTAAGTCTCATTCGCAGTACGGGTGGGTAGCGGCGTAGGTAGGAATTTTTTCAGGGAGTGCTGGCACTTCCTTAACCAGAAGTGGATGGATGGACATGAACGGCGTTGTCGAGCGTTATTTTATGTTCGGTATCCAATGGCCAACGGAAATTTTGGGAGGGTCACGTGTCCGTTGCACCACCCCTTGGCTACGCATATGCCTCGTTACCGGAGAGCGCGCACTGACGACGGAGACAAAGGGAGAACAGCACGACACAAGAGCTCTTTGCATCCGTCGTCAATGGTCCGCTCTCCGGTAACAATAAATACATACCAACTCGCGCAGGTTTCTGCTTTGTTACGCATATGCCGCCGGGCGACCGCCTGTTTCTTGCAACGAGAAGAAAGGTGCGCATACCTGCAGAAGTAGTAGTGGTTTGAGGAGGAGGGAGTCGCATATTTCTTTAACCGATAAAAGAGCACGGCTCAGCGTCGTCGAGGGAAGAAGAAGAAGAGTGAAAGAAAAAGCGGAAAGCAGAGGTCACCTTCGCGAGATATGAATACCGTTAACAGTGAGCACCAGGCCGGGGTGCCTTCTCTCCCGATTAGAAAAAGAAACGGTGGCTATACGGCGGCACTGGGAATCGAACCTAACACCCGACCTTCACTCATATCTCGATTAGGTCGCCTCAACTCTCCGCTTTATTTGACTCACTCACTCGCTCACGACGTTGCCTCTCGTCTTGTAAGGCTGTGTTTCAACGAAATGAACTTTAACCTCGTAGGTACTATCACCGCCTGTGAAGTCGTTTTGTCCTCATGGCGCCCGCACGTCGTAGTTAGCGTCGTAGACGAGAAAGAGATGGCCCTGTGCTCACGCGGTTGTCGGTAGCGCCGCCTGGCGGGGTGCGAGGTTACGCGGGCGCTTGAGTAAGAGCTCATTCTCTCTTTTGCGGCTTCGCGTGGTCGGTGGCGGACGGCTCTAGGAGAGGTCCGTGGATACGATTCCGTGGCTCGGGCTGTTGGTCTCCCGTGGTGAGTTGAACGTCGCGACACGACATTCGCGGTAGATTGTATGTGTTATGTTGTTTTGTGTGCGTTGTGTTTTGTGTGTGTTTTATTCGCATCATATTGAGTGATTTTTCATGTTAACAGTTATTTGATTCGGCTGGCGAGCTCACCGTTATGTAAACGCAGTTCATAATTGTCCACGTGTTCACGCTGTGACTGTGTCCGTTTGTTTTGAGGGCGGCTTCTCGGGACCGGACGAACTGGCAAGGCTTACCGTTTTGCTTCCTTTTCTCAGTCGATTGCATTGATTCCCCCCCCCCTCCTCTGAAGCTTGCTGCACCTAACATGGTGTTGTACTGCCTACGGGATCGGCACAGCGTCGACGAAGATACGATATCATGTCACGCCGTCACAGAGCTTGGTATTTGTGACGTCATCATGGCGTTATCTGTGATCACACGTCTTTTTAGAGTGTTCGTGCTGACTCTGACGGTCCCTTTTCGCGCTCTATGAGGCATCTAAAGCTTTAAGAAATAACTATGAAGTCGTGTTTTGTTTTCTGGTTATAATTATGCAGCAAAACAGCCATTTGGGCTAGTTGGTTACGGTTCATATCTTAAAGCAAAAAGGCGCACTGCGGGAACAAGGACATTCACTGGACAAGCATTGCGGGTTCCTCCCTTCTTTTGTCCTTGTTCCCGCAGTGCGCCTTTTTGCTTTAAGATATAATTATACACACCGATTCAGGATGGAAGTTACGGATGTGACGACTGTGGCCATTCTTTTTTTTTCCACTCTCACTCTGTTCTGAATAAAAGCGCTTCCGCCTCCGTTCGAGTCACGAGAAACGAAACAAAGCTTCGTAATCTTGCAGTGCCGGGTGAATAAAGACACAAAACTGCAGTGAGAGAGGCGGTGCTAGTGGAAGTAAGAGATGAGGGGGAGAGAAAGATGAGATTTCCTATGACAAAAGGGCAGTCAGTATAGCTGAGGCAGAGGCAAACAGGTGGCCACGGGGGACGCCTCAGCGGTCAATCCAATCTCGTCGTGCCGCGGCCAGCAAGCGCAGCTGCTGCACGCGCGCGCCAATAAGACCGTGATAGGCGCCGAGAGAAGCATGCGCCCCTCTTTACACACGTCAACAGACGTTTTCAAAACACGGATTGAGTTAACGAGTTTGAGTAGGAGGGCTAAACTTAATTTCGAACATATTACGTAGACCTCCGCTTTAGGTACAGTATATGTTTATTTGTATCGCTATAACGGCCCGCATAATAATTGGAATTGCAGTGAATGCAGACGACTTTGCTCTTATAATGGCGGATAGCCGTACCACTATAGCCGTAGTTAGTGGTGTGTATTTTGCGCTGTCATCTTTCGTTATGGAAGCGCGCCAACTTGCCCAACTTCCCTTCCTTTTTACGTTAGCCAACACTAGTCAAAATGAAGCCGAGGTTAGCCAACACTACGAAACACTAAACCAACAGCTAGCAAATAACCAGTGCTAGCCGACATAAGCCGGTGGCTCGTCATTTGCGAGTTAACTCTGAACGCTTCTTAATATGCAAGCCTTTAAATACTTTGTTGCAGTTGCAACTATATGGACACTGTAGGCGCATTTTCCCCGTGGGCGTCGGTGGTCGCCGTGAGGGTCCATGTAAATTCCAAGGGCGATGATATCGCCCCGCGCGTCGTATGTTCTATGGGTTTGAAAGCGTGTGAGGGCAACCGGTGATCGCCGCTGAAGCGGAGAGAGAGCGCGTTCGCAGTCACCGTCGCGCGTAAGGCACAGGAGGATTCCCAGAGGGGGAGCGGGCGGTTGCGTGGCTCCAGCAGAAACTACGTACTTTGAGCTGCCGGGCACTGTCGCGCTCGTCCTATCTCGACAGAAGTCAGCAGACTGCTCATACCTTTATACGTAGTATGTTCTCACCACTGAGTTCGCGTTGAAGCGATGTACAGCACGAAGGTCGCTTTGCTCGCTGCAGCGGCCACGCTTGCTTACACCACCGTTTTGTTGAGTAACGACGGGTGGGATGCTAAAGTAGTCAGCTGCTAACCTTACTTCGCATCACATTTCAACTTCTTGTATCGCAAATACCGCTTCGCCCAGGCGGTGAAACTGTAACATATTAAAAGCATTATAAAGGCGGTCCATTATAATTACCTGTTTTAAAACCCGTTTCACTGTGATTACATGTGACGTGTGTGGTGACAACATTTGATGTAGTAGTTGTACTAAAGTCTCTGGATTGAGAGCACATACCGAGCAATTCTAAGCGTAATGCATTGTCTACTGTAATAGGCGGTAATACCAGTTGTCACAGTGTACAACAACCAAACAAAACAAACATTAAGTAACTTGTTGTAACCGGCGACGCAAAGACCCGGCCTGCAAGAGACTCTCATCGGCGCATCTGCCATACGCGGTCCGCGTTCCCCAAGAACGCGAGAGATCTCCATGTGCGTTGCAGGGAACGCGCGTCGGCGTTGCTGCAATACGCCGTCAGCGTCCAGCGAAACGCTTGACGAGTACCACGGACCGATATAAGAAGAGCGCGTCGGGAGTGCGCGGGGGACTCACTGGCCTTCGCTCGCCCCCTCGTCTGGCTCTGGGCCCTTGTGCTGTTAAGGCGCTTCTCTACGCCGTGGGTTCTTAAACCTCCTGTAAATATGTAAATTAAACAGGTTTTCTTCTTGTACGTGTGAAGCGTCGCAAGAGTCCTTCGTCGCCGGAACCTGGGTGGCAGCCTCAACCCCTCCTCGGTCACATCAACTGGTTGGCAGCGGCGGGATCGGTTCGTGTTCTTTCCTGGTGCCGATGCTGGTGAGTGCTCACTTTCCGTAGAGATTCTACCAGGTGTTTTGGATAGATGGTGATGTTTATCCAAAGGGGTAGATGAGTTGCTGTTTTGTGAAGGCTTGGGTTTATTAGAGGTACCTTCACGGCAGTTTGAGCAACGGAAGTCTGCACGGGGTGGCCATGGATTTGAACAAATTGAGAAAACCGGATTTAGTGCTTTTGTGCGAGGAGCTGGGGATTGAGGTGGCGACTATACATAGAAAGCCACATTTAATACAGGCAATTAAGGATTCTGGCGCGGATTAGGAGGAGCTTGCCGAGTGCTGGGAGCTCATTGAGGAGAGGATAAAAAGGGCACAAGAAGACGAAGAGCGAGAGACCATCAGGCGTAAAGCAGAGGCTGCAAGTCAAGAAAGGGAGCTGGAAAGACTGCGACTTGAGCTTCAGATCGTAAAAGCGAAACGTGCCAGTAGTAGGATGCAGAAAATGTAGGGATTCAGGATAGACCGTGCGAGAGTAACATTAAATGCGCGGCTGAGCTAGGTGATGAGTACCGCGTCCGTCGCCATTCAGAGAAAGCACGCGTTCGTCCACATAGCAAACTGCCTCACAAAGATGGCCCTGAAGGTCAAAACGATTCCTACAAGGAAGAGGTAGAATTGACGCTGTATAGCTGCACTGAAGGAGCACAGAAAGGTTTTTTGGCTACTGGCGGCCACTTCAGTAAAAAAAGCTTTGAGCTGGTGCCCGCCGATTCTGGTATACCGCCAATTGCGGTAACAGGCGTCACAATCAGGGCCGAAGACCAGGTGAATGACTCGCTAGTAAAGAACGACAGATTGACTTCTTGGTTTAGTGCAGTTGCCATTTTTTCGAATGAGCAGGAAAAGAGTGCGCAATCTCTCGTCAATGGAGAAAGTATACCGTCGGATGTGCTGTCGTCAGTGTACAGAGGTGTTGATGGGCAGGACGGCCAAAATGGAACGGTCAGTTGTAGGGAGCACAATGATAAAGCTGGAGAAAGCGACATAGGAGATGATACCAGATTGCCAGTGCACAACTTCTTCAGTGGCGAGGAAGGTGATGCATTTTCTGCGGTGTCTGGGGTTTCAGAGGGCACTTCCTCAAAGATATTTTGTCTGTTAGATCTTGAGCCAGAGGAAGGCGTTCGCATGCAGGTAGGGGTCGTTCGGACGCTCTTGTCTCCATGCGACCGGAGACAAATCCTTCGGTTGAGATCCCGTCTTTCCTGCACCGAGGATAGAAATTGTGTGAAGCGTCCGGCTCTTTTCATGCGGATTTGGAGACACGCGTCTCAAAGAGCACACTTCAAAGCGTCTTTCTGTCTCCGGTCTGGTCATCATGCGAATAGTTCCACCCGTCTGGTTTGGGACGCTATCACCTAAGCGTCAGGTTCAGCTGGTCACCACCGTGCAGGCTTCACTAGTGCGACAAATTAAGATAGGAGCCTCGCAGTAACGTAAACCTGGTAGATCTCGGGAGAGCTGAGTGTTCTCAGCGTTGGTGTTGGGTTTGAACGTGTCTCTTCCCGCTTAAGCCAGACAGAAGAGAAGTCCTGCTACGACTACTGGTCCCACAGCGGAGCATGGAGGACACGCTGAACTAGCCACTGCGGACTGTGGCCTTTCTGCAGCGCTTCGTGCCTTGATCAGTGGATAACCGGGCAGCGGCGACCGGGCCTCTGCAGCTGTGCACAGTCCCAAGCTGTGACCAAGCGTGTGTTTGCTGTGGTTCGTTGCAACGTCAAGGTGTGCCTTCCGTAACACGGGCTGTGTGGTGTGCGTCTCTGTGTTGTGGTGGACAATCAGTGTGACGCCTACGGAGATGTGCAACGGCCACTTCAGGGAGCAGTGCCACTGCAGCCCTTACGTGACCTCTTCGGGCGGCGGACGAGCTGTTGTAACCGGCGACGCAAAGACCCGGCCTACAAGAGACTCTCATCGGCGCATCTGCCATACGCGGTCCGCGTTCCCCAAGAACGCGAGAGATCTCCATGTGCGTTGCAGGGAACGCGCGTCGGCGTTGCTGCAATACGCTGTCAGCGTCCAGCGAAACGCTTGACGAGTAGCGCGTCCACGGACAGATATAAGAAGAGCGCGTCGGGAGTGCGCGGGGGACTCACTGGCCTTCGCTCGCCCCCTCGTCTGGCTCTGGGCCCTTGTGCTGTTAAGGCGCTTCTCTACGCCGTGGGTTCTTAAACCTCCTGTAAATATGTAAATTAAACAGGTTTTCTTCTTGTACGTGTGAAGCGTCGCAAGAGTCCTTCCTCGCCGGTACCTGGGTGGCAGCCTCAACCCCTCCTCGGTCACATCAAACTCAATGAATATGCAGAGATTATGTGGTCATTTCTGAAGGTAAAACGGCGCTCAACGCTCGGCATAGTTTCCGAATCGGGACGATGTCCTGTGCCCAGACAACGATGGAAAAGCGGAAAAGTGTACCGTGCCATCAAAAGATAGAGATAGAAAGGTCAGTGCGAAAGAGGGAAAACAGAACTCTCCGGTGGACACGTTGCCTGCGTACCTCAGGGGTGCGACAAGCAGCGATTCGAGAACGGCGCGAAAAACAGAACAAACAACAAACATAGTAGAGGTCCAAGTAAATGCAGTGAAATTCGTACTCGACAGCACGGTGAACATGTTTTTACGTTTTATTTATTGTTGCTTACATTTCCTCGCTGTGTTGCTCAAAATGGCGGAAAACGTTCTCTTCATGACGTTGAACATCATCTGGGCTGTCAAATCGAAGCGTCTTCGCACGTCCACTGCAGTTTACCTCTTCCCTTTTTTTCCTGCCTCTTTCCTATTTTATTTTGTAGTATTCTTTTTAGCGCTTGTCTGAAGTAGCATCGAGAGTGTCATTGCGGCAACTTGCTTCTTATTCTTTTATTTGTTGATAGCGTTGACGGCCGGGCTGACATTCGCTCGACTTACCGTGTTTATTCGCCTCTAACCCGACTCTTTTAGCCGACGCGGTAGCTCCGTAACTGTGGCGTTGCTATGCTTATTTCGCGGTTGCGGGTTCGATTCCAGGTTGCGGAGGGCGCATTTCCTAAGAAGCTAAATGCCAAAGCCCCCTTGTATTCGTATCAGCGCGAAATCATTATGTGCCCCCTGAAACGTAAAATCGGAGGTCGTCGTTATCACCCTTCGTTACCAACTTAAGTGACCAAGTAGTGAAGTCATAAGGCAACAAATTGGTAATGTCAGTGATGGTGTCATGTGATAACCTTGGCATTGGCGTCAGAATGGTATGGACACTGATTTAGTCGTCTCACCCAGACACGCCGTGCTTTCGCATTTGGTGAAATCAATGAGACTTGGGTGCCTCTGTAACATACTTACTGGTACGTTGAAGACCCCGTGTGGCTATCACACATAATGCAGTGTCTGTGCATTACACTACGCCGTGCTTCATAATTGCATCGTAATTTTGTCTCCTAGAAACCCATAATTTAGTTTAGTGCGATCTTGAGCCATTCGCCATGTGGCATTCTACTGAGGCTGCTCGGCATGCAGGAAGTAAAACACCCTATTTTGAGAGTTCTGACAATTTATGCGTTCTTCGCTCCTTCTGTCTTCTTTGTTTGTTCTAGAGTTTATAAATTTAGGCGTTTTAGTCTCTCCGGTATTCTGCTTTACGTCAAGTTATAGCGGAATAGCGGATACCGTGCACCGGATAGCGTAGAAACGTTCCAAAAGAAGTTTTAGCGCGCCTACGCCCAAAATACGCCTGCAGCGATCGCGTAGCTGTTAGTTGCCACATCAATGTATGCACGGGGTAGAAAATAAGCTCGTCATCACTGCCACAAATGGAACATTGCGGGTAGTGCAAAGACATGTTTGTTTGGCTAAATTAACTTTTTGTTTGCTTTACTCGCATCGCGTTATCTTTTGAAATAACTGATGCACAAAACACCGACGTCAAGTGGTGCCACCTATGGAAGATAAAATAAAAAAAAAGCAAACGCGTAATCTATGTCCTCCGAGATTCCGAAAGAACCCATAGCCGCTTGCGAAGACTTCAGCATCGACTATGTGAGCGTGGCTTTCGGAAACGGTGCCTAATCGACACGAGTACTTTGCTCTCAAAGCTTAAGGACATGAATCTAAAGCAAATACAAGCATCAGTTCGGAGCAAGGGAGCTACGGAATGCACGACGGCCACTTGATAGATTCGAGGTGGACAGCAACCAATTTCGGTGGGGCAGCCATGTTTTCCTGGCGTTTTTAGGCTTATCGAGCGTTACGCGGTTAGGCGCGCGCATGCGCAGCTCACACCTGGCATTCCGCTATGCGCAAAATGCTTCGAGTGCAGCGGAATACCGGACAGACTAAAACGGTATACTGCTCCAGATTACGTTGTTAACATACGTACTTACTATCCCTAGTACTCTGAACTAGAGTGTACGAGAACAGGGGAGTGCTCGGAACGAGCTTCGAAAAGTAAAGCCCAAACAGGGTCAATCCGCTTGCGGCGCTGCGATCGGTAGTCTGCAATGTGTCGTTGTTTAAGAGTTGCGCGCGGCTCCGCCGCAATGGTGCGGGGGTAGAATGCCCGCTTCCTACACAAAAGGCCCGGGTTGGAATCGCAGCTGTAGATGATGGGGTTTTATTCTTAGTGTAACCTTTTGTAGCTGTATTGATTTTCCTTTGTCTCTTAAACTAACTTCAAATGCTACGTGTTGCTTCAAAAAGTAACGCAAATTGTAGAGTAAAATTGAAGAAATTTGACCGTGAGCGAAGAAACTTCGCAGCGCCCCCGCCCGCGATTGAACAAAAACGTTAAGTATGACCTCTGAGATTTGTGCGAATATGAGACTCGAAACGAGGTTTCAGATTTTCCGTTACTTTTTGAAGCAATAAGTAGCAACAGAAGCTAGTTTTCAGGAACAAAGGAAAACCAATACAGCTATAAAAGGTTACAATAACAATGAAAACCCACCCTCTACAGCTGCGATTCGAACCCGGGCCTTTTGAGTGGGAAGCAGGCATTCTACCACTGCGTCACTTTGGCGGAGCCGCGCGCAACTCTTCAATGACGACACATTGCAGACTACCGAACGCAGCGCCACAGGCGGATTGACCCTGTTTGGGCTTCACTTTCTGTACATGGGTGCTGCGGCCGTTCCGTGCACTCCCCAGTTCTAGTACACTCTTTCTGAATTAAAAAAAAGTAAACAAGCGCCACTACCCATAAAATCGAGAATGCGTTTCAATTCAGCAAGCCTAATTACAGTTTGAACCACAAATGCCGACGAGGCGCGATTTTTTAAGTGCAACGAGAAGTCCGCCCAGTTCAAAGATTGCCCGAGGCACTGTCGCAATTTTTCTTCAGCTAACGTGGTGAAAACACGCAAAATACCTTCAAATTCGCGACGTCAAACTGGCACTCAGATGCTAGAGTTTCGGCTTCAAATTTGTATATGAAACGTTGACTCCGCTTTCTCTTCTTGTAGAGCACATTCATCACTGACAAGCAACAGCGTTAAACATATTCGTATCCTGTTACTGTGCGTGAGCTCCACCAAACTTTGAGTTGACATATGCGAGCACCTAGGATTTGCGGATATTTTCGTCTTGGACATTCTGTCAATCAATCAATCAATCAATCAATCAATCAATCAATCAATCAATCAATCAATCAATCAATCAATCAATCAGGGAGTTTATTCAATGAACTTAATGCAAAGAATGGTTACAAAAGTATATGGACCATTAGGCTGTATGGCTAGTTAGTGGTCCATTCTATTACATGAGTATTTTATTCCAATCAGGAGCAGAGGTATGGTTATTATGATTACGAATCTATCAGGGGTGCAACAACTGCACAAATCGCGCCAATTTGATATAATTCCTTATTTTTGCGCCAAGCGGAGCCAACACCGGGAAATTTGTTGAAATTACGCCACGCTGCGCCAAATACCAGAACAGTCTCGAAATTTTCTCAGTAATGCTAATTTTAGCAAGAAATGCAGAATGCTTTAATCACCTGCAGTTTGCGCATCATCATCGAATGCAATCAGACGCGCAGACCATAACCCTGACCTCACGGCGAGAGAAAAAAAAAAGGACATCGGTTCTAGAATTTCCTGGCCTTGTTCGATCACGTGCAGAACACTTTTGAAGCCATTTTGCCGCTGTACACTTCACTTTTGCTGTGCAGTAAAGCTTAAGAGAACTTTTTGTTGGGCGAGTTGGTGAACGGAAAAGCGTATTATGATGTAGGAGGGTCTACTAGTACTCGCTGCCACGGGACAGCACATTTTGTAACTTAATTTCTCATGCGTGCAGGTGCCATATAATAACTAGTACTAGTATGATTTCTGACGTCAAACAAAATTACTGGCAATCATTCAGATTGGTGTATGACGTTTCGGCGGCCCTTAGAAACAGTAAACAAAAACGTACGCCAGTTCTCTTTTCTTGCCATCCCCTTTCGTCCCTGCTTTAAGAACCTCCCGAATTTCGAGGTCGCCAGGTTGGCAGATTCACAATAGCACATGTAGCACCTTTCAAACGCTTAACAGGCTCTACGAATGCTTATGTGGACTTCGACAATGTTCGCACTGTGGCGTGGCCCAACAGACTGCTTTTATTGAAATAGCGGTGCTCACGTGCACTGCGCACTAGTTAGCTCATGTTGAATAGTTTGTACATGCATTCAACTTATCTAAAAGTACGTCTTCTTCTTGTACTGCTGAAAATATCGAATTCCGGGCTAAAATGGAGTATTTTTCCCCTGTAAGCTGCTGCAAATTTGGATTTTTCTGCTCCAAAAGCAACATTTTGCTGCTCCAAATTTTGGTCCAAATCCTAATTCGACTGTTGCACCCCTGATCTATACACAAATTCAATGACAGGGTCGCTTTTAAGGTGTATTTTATCTAATTAAATACAATTGACAATAAATGCTAAATTGCTGCAAATATTCTAAGTACTCAAGTAATAAAGAACAACTAAAGGCATGCATTGTAAAAATACAGAATATAGTGATACCAGAAAATAATTAGTACAATTTGTGCACAAAATTAACGAAGTATTGAAAAATCCAAACAATCTAACTGACATCAGAACTAGAAACAAAAAAAAATACAGAAAAATATGCCAGGTTAGTCGTAAAAAAGTGCAGACGTGAACTTAAGTTTGGTTAAGAACATCAATGATTTACAAAATGCATTTTACAAGTCAAATTAAAGTGGCGGGCAAGTTTAATTTCAAGTGAAATTGCGTTCCAGATTTTAGCACGAGTGAATTGCATTAACCGTTCGCCATATACATTCCTGCAAGTAGGAAGGTTGAAGAAAGGCCAACTTAGGAGCCTTCTCAATTCTCAGAAGACATCGCTCGTGTTTGACACTTTATCTTCCAGCCTTAGGATGGGGCCAAAACAGCAAAGCCAAATCACTCAATAATCGTTTAATCTTGCTATGACACACTACCTTTTGTTCACTTCCTGGCAAGTGAATTGCTTCTACGGTACAGGGAAAGCAGACTTTCAATCCTGTGAAGAGCACTCCAGGGGTCCGGGCTCTCGTATGCCGTCATCGTATGCTGTCATTTCATGTCGTCGCTTGACGTCGCGCGGGCGAAATTATGTCAGGTATAGTATAGCAAGAGGATGCGAAAGGGAAGCGAGAGTGAAGAGGAGGGATGTGAGGAGGAGGAGGGAAAAAGGAAGGGAGAGGTAAAGCATAGCGTAGCCATGTCTGGCCATGTACAAGGGGGCGGGAAATGGAAGTGAGGGTGCGGAGGATGGAAGTGAGGAGGGGCAAGGTAAAGCATAGGGTAGCCGTGTACAGTAACATTTTAGCAATGGGTGAGCAAGGAAAGTTAGGGTGAGTATGGTGAGGAGACAACTGAGAACGGGGAGGGTACTGTATAGCATAGCCGTGCGTAGAGTATAGCAAGAGGGTGGGATATTGAAGTGAGGGTGAGGAGGAGAGATCATAGGGTGAGGAGGATGGATTGGAGGAGGGGGAGAGTAAAGCACAGGATAGCCATGTATAGTAGGTATAGCAAGGGGGTCGAAAAGGGAAATGAGGTGAGGAGGAGGGAAAGGTGGAGGGGAGTGGGCGCCACGACGTGACAAATGAAGTACCTGCTGTTCGGGCAGCCGGTTCATACTCTGTATTGACATTAGTATGAGCCACGGCTGGACAAGATTAGGATTCTCTGCAGAAGCACAGATACAGCCGCGCGAGAATTATTGCAGGCCTTTCACATTAGGAAACTTGCGAATCATGTGTCAGCGACACATCCATTTCCCTCTTCCCTGCGGAAAGTCGTTTTTTTAGAAGGTGTATTGACGGTGATGTGATGCCTGGAGGTATGTTGTTTGGCACGTGGCGCAGGGAAATAAAAGATGCGCCGACGGTTACGATACTGCCTAATGCGAAATCTGAGCGCAGCTGTTTAGGTGTCTTGATCTTGCGATAAGTTGACCTAATGCGCATGCGTCAAGGCGACGCGGAGAGTCGCGAGTGTAGAATGTTTGGGTTTCGCGCCAACGTAGTATGGTGAACCTGGCGTCGCCAACTTCCGCCGCCGCTTGCTGCCGCGAAGGCTGCGCTGGAGTATAAAGGGCCTTTATGAGTCCGCTAGAGCGTTCCACACACAAAGTATCCCTTCAACTAACGCACGTATTCTTCTCCAAAGCCTCGAAGGTCATCCGACTTTCTCGTGCCAATGCGCGAGAGGCATCCGTTGCGCTGTCACAAGAAGCGCGAGCAGGAACGAGGCATTGCATACGTTAGCAGTGTCTCGCTGGCTCTCATGGTGGAAAACTCCTTGGGGCAGTCTCTCTGGCGTGAACGCAAGCGCCACTTGCGTTCGCGCGAAGGCGACGAATTTGATAAAACGGCTAGGTTTTCAGGACGTTGGCAGTGGAGGATTCTTTTAGGGCCTCGGACGAAGAGAAAGGTAATAAATTATACGGAATCAATCATATTTTCGATGTGACAGAAAGCACGGACATGCGACGGAGTGTTTGGAAGGGGCGATTCGTGCGGCCGGCCAGCGTAAAACTCGAAGCGTAGGCCGTCACCATCGATGTTTGTATGCATTCTTTCTTGTCATTTTGCCTGCTTATTGTTGAGTAGACGATGACATTTGTGTCTGACATGTTAGGCAACCCCCTGCGATGGGCGCAAATACAATGTACGATCGCCGAACTGCAAATGTTGCGTTTAGTAGTGCGCGGCAGTTCCGCGAAGTTTTCCGTGCTGTAGTTCAGCTTCGTTCGTAGACGTTGCTGGCGCTGCATGAGTCATCGAGTAACTTTGTTACGTGCTATTTTTGCACGTGATGTCTTAGCTGTCACGAAGCGCAATAGAAAGGCGTCGCGCGGCTTTGCTTGCACGCAGTGATGTTAAGGGAAGGAGCAGTGCAAGGGGAATAAACTTTAAAATTCTCGCGGTCCGCGACGCATTCTGCCAGGCGCGAGGGGTTTCTTCGTAACTGTTGCTGCTTCCGAACTGCGCAGTCTGCGCAGTTTTACGCTGTGAAAACAGCAGCAGCTTACAAAGGAAAATTGCTGGATCTGTCGATGGCTTTCCGCCAACGAAATGTAGACTGCAGAATCGAGATCACATTGCCGGCTGCCACTCGGTTCCGTCGGCAGTGTAAAAATATCAGTTCACTTGAGTGGAGCGTAAATTCACAGCGATCTAGCTGCATGTACTTCATAAACGTGCCCGCAGGACCACTTGCTTTACGCGGCGTACACTAATGCAGATTTCCCGCCTGTTTCTAAAGCATGGTCACGGCGGAAAACTGAAAAACGCCAGGCCTGCGCGGAAAGCGCAGCACAGTCACAGCGAAAGCTGGAAGAGAGGCATTTCTAGAGCCTGGTATAGAGCCCGGTACTCTCTTGTGGCTACTCATACAAGTACACTAGCAACGTACCCACTACGCCACAGATATTTTTGTGAAGTTGGGAAGCACCCACCCCGATATTAATCGTTATTCTGCTGAGAAACGAGGCACCATCTGCAAGGCGTTTCGTGCACTTCGTTTATGCGACGGTTGATGACGATGAACTATGGCCGAACCCTTTGCAATGGGTTGGAAGCTTTTAACGACCCACTAGTTATGTAATTCGCGTTGTGTGACGCCCGGTCGTTATTTCATTCTCCCACCACTCTATATAACATACATTAACGTGAGAAAGAGAGAGAGGGAGAGAATTAACTTTAATGAGACCCTCAGGAAATAGATCAATGGAGCCTTATGGGCTTCCTTGGCAACCAATAGAAGTGAACTGCGAGGAACCCACTACGCTATAAATCATCATACTTTTTGTGAAGTATGGAAGCAGCCACTATGCAATGTTTCATCATTCCGCGGAGAACCGTGGTACCCGCTAAACACCTGTAAGACAATATGTGCACTCTGTTGATGCTGGGGCTGATGATGATGAAGAAGTATGGCGGAGCCCTTTGTAATGGGTTGGAAGCATTCAACAACTCACTCGTTGCGCAATTCGCATTGTGCGAAGTCTGGTTACATATTTCGCGTTGTGTGATGCCTGGTTCTTATTTTAGTGTTCTACCACACTACATTACCAATGTTAATGTGGTTCCTTGCCGACATAATAATAATAATAATAATAATAATAATAATAATAATAATAATAATAATAATAATAATAATAATAATAATAATAATAATAATGTTTATTTGCCATCAGTACAAAAATAATGATGGAGGGGGCGGGAATAAAAGCGACAATCCGCTTAACGAGGTTCCCACTCCCGTACAGGTAACAGCAGCGAGGCACATAAACAATACAGTTCTATGTATGTATTGAATAATATTGGTCTGTACTTGAACAAGCGCAGAAAGAAAAAAAAAGAAAAAAACATACACACACAGAGCACTACTATTTGCTCCTAGAAATAGAAAATTATACATACACTTATATATATACATATATACACATATAGATACAAGTCTACACATATAAACATGCAGTTACATACAAAATACCCAATATACGCATACATATCAGTTCAGTCATTCTAATAAAGGGAAAAATAGAATGAAATGTCATATTCTGTACGAGCATGTAAGTGAGTATGGGTCGTTATTGATTACTCTGCGCGAGAAAATTCCGTATTCCTGCATTATCGATTTCCGGCAAATTAATATGCGCGTCGATTAGCTGATTTAATATGAATGGTAACTGGTAGTGGAGCATATGCCGGCCATAGTTGGTGCGGGTAGCCTGTAAAATCCAGTGTGTTTTGTGACGGTGTGGGTAATGAGACTCAACAACCTTAACGAGGCAAGACTGCATAAGCTGTCCTGGCGCTTTTAAAGACGATAGTCTTTCTTGGGGAACTTAAACGCAGAAATTTTGGTCTGTCTTTCTGTCTTTCTGTTTGTCGGCACGTCACCCGATTCAGCCAACCGGCCAAAGTTGAACCACTTGCTTACCGCCCACTCCTCTTGAACTGGTACGGCTGTTCATACTTGTGAACGTTGTCGATCAAAAAGTAAATATTACGCATATCTGAGGCATAACATCATTAGGTAAGTATTAGGTGGTGTGTTCCTTTAATAGAAAATACATAGATACGCAATTTTATAGACCTTGATGGTATGCGTTTAACGTTGAGACAGTAACGCATTTATTAAAAGATTGCCACAGCTGAAGCGATCAGCGGTCCAAGCCGAGCAAGCGGGAGCTTCTTCTTTCGCAGGCGTTCTTGTCTGCGCCCTACCATGTTACAAATCACTCCCCCGCGGAAAAGGAGCCATCCTGGCGACCTAAGGAACAGGTACAACTGGTGGGTCATAATGCGGCTTCAGTCGATCGACGTGAACAGTCTCGCGGCCGCGACGACGGCGGTCCGTAGATGATTGAGCAGGCTCAATCATATAGTTAACTGGGGATGCTTGACGTAGGACGCGGTAGGGGCCTTCGTACTTAGGCAGTAGCTTTGTGGAAAGGCCAGGAGCGGAGGAGGGAACGCGAAGCCACACCAACGTTCCAGGCGAATACGACTGAGGAGGCAGGTTTTCGTCGTGACTGTCCTTCTGGCCCTACTCGCCCTACAATGTTACAACCCTATTTCTTAAGGTGCGCTGAAAATGCGACTGCGCTGAAACTTGTCTTCCTCCGTGCCCTCTGTACAAGCTCATGTTGTGTTTCGGTTTCAGTTCAGTATTGCATTGTACGAATGACAGGGGGCGCCGCTCTGGCATTCCTGTTTTACCCAGGCGACGTGTAAGTAAGAAAGTTTGTGGAGAGTACTCGTTGAGTGCGGACGCTTCTTCTCCTTCGGCGCATCGCGCCAAACAGCGTGTTCGGGCTGGCCGGCGTCCGCACTGGTCGCGTTGGTCACCGCCGGTCTTCGCCTGCCGCTGCGCCGGGACTACCAGCCCGCAACACAGCACTCACGTTTCCCGACGTATTGCCAGATGGCGTCCATATCTCACGCAGCGCCTCTTCTATCGTCTTTAGACGACATTTGCAGCGAAGCACGCAGATACGCGGCCAATTTTTTAACTCTGATTTATACCTGCGTAGTAGTCGGTAGTGGTAGAAGTTAAATATGTTAAAAATGTCAAATTGAACAAAAATATGTCTTGTATGTCCGTAAGGCAATCCATAAACTACCCTTAGTAGCCGTTTTTGTACGATTAATATTTTTTGTAGATTTGATTTAGTGGTCGTGGCCCATACAAGTGTACAGTAATTTAGATAGGAACAAAAAAGAGAGTTATACAGCATTAATTTTACTTTTTGGGGCAATATGCTTCTGTGGCGCATAAGGAGACCAGCGACGCGGGATGTTTTTAAGAGGATATGGTTAACATGGTCGTCACAATGCATATTTTCTGAGAAGTATACCCCAAGTGATTTAAAAGATGACACTATTTCAATACCACTTGAACGATAAAGAAGATTTGCAGAGACTGTAACACGTTTATTCCTAGGATGAAAAATGATAGCTTTAGACTTTGACACATTGACGGAAAGCACGTTTTCATCTGACCATTTTTCTAGTTTTTGCAGTAGGTTATTCCCTTGAGTTATTACGTCATTAGGATTCTCATTTGAAATAAATATACTTGTGTCATCCGCATAAATTATAAAACGCGAAACTTTATCAATGTTTACGATGTCATTAATGTAGATATTAAAGAGTAGTGGTCCAAGAATGCTGCCTTGGGGCACATCGCAGACAACATGGCGTGAAGATGATTTAAATTGATCAATTTGGACATATTGAGTTCGCGACGACAAATAGGACTTATTGAGGAGTAAGGCATGACCCCTTATCCCGTATAATTCTAACTTTTGAAAAAGAATTTCGTGATTTATTCTATCAAAAGTCTTGGTGTAATCCACAAATATTCCTAAGACAATTTTCTTTTGTTCAAAAAATTCTAGTATGTGTTCTTTTTGATGAAGCAGGGCCAATTCAGTGGAACGATTTTTGCTAAAACCATATTGGCAGTCGGTGATGATATCATTGGCTTCGCAAAATTTTTCTATACGTCGAAGGATAACTTTTTCAAGCCCCTTTGAAAAAACAGGTAGGATGCTGATAGGTCGATAATTTGAAAAATCATTTACGTCGCCTTTTTTGTGCAAAACGGTTACCCTAGCATTTGCATGCTTGAAGGAAACTGTGCAGATTGAAGACATAAATTATATAAATATGCCAGTACATCAGATATGACATCGATTACATACTTGACAGAACGTATTTGAATGTCGTTAACATCAAAGGAGGTACTGTTGTTAATTTCGGAAAATATGCTTATTATTTAATTTTTATCAACAGGTTCTAAATACATGGTGGGTGATACGCTCGTAATGGATTGTGTAGGTATATCTACTTGGATGTTTGATTGCGCAGTAAAGTAGTCATGGAATGCATCAACAAGAGATTTGCCTGTATATTCACGACCATTCTGAATAACCCTCTCCTGTGGTCTACGATCGTCATTTGAAGGATCCAGCGATCTAACCTTTGTCCAAAGTTTATCCAAACGATTTACTGTGCATCCAAAATACTTTTCATAATAACTTCGTCTAGCATTTCGTGTCATTGTTTAATTTATTCCTGTACTTTTTGAAGTCATGAAGTGCAGGAATGCTTCTGGTAGTAATAAAAAACTTGTACAGTTTATTTTTTTGTCTCTGATGCGAGCATAATAATAATATCTGGGGTTTAATGTCCCAAAACCACGATATGATTATGAGAGATGCCGTAGTGGAGGGCTCCGGAAATTTCGACCACCTGGGGTTCTTTAACGTGCACCTAAAGCTAAGTACAGGGGCCTCAAACATTTTCGCCTTTATCGAAAATGCAGCCGCCGCGGCCGGGATTCGATCCCGCGACCTGCGGGTCAGCAGTCGAGCGCCATAACCACTAGACCACCGTGGCGGGGCCTGATGCGAGCATGTAATTCACGGGTTATCCAGGGTTTTGTTAGTCTTTTATGGGCTTTTCTCTCTTTAAAAAGAAAGTGCTTTTTGTATATTGAGCAACATTTCTCTACAAATAGCTGATACGCGCTGTTCGTACCATTTTCCTTATGTATATCGCTCCAATCTGTATTTGATAAGTCGAAGCGCAAACTATACAGTGCGTCGGATGTTACGAGTTGGTACAATTGCTTAGTCGAACGGCTTGTTTGGGAATTGATTTCAGGCAAAAGAGGTATATGCCCAAGTGATCACTCAGATCACAGCAAGTAACACCCGAATGTATGTTGGACATGTTTTTTTTCGTGACGAACAGGTCCAAAAGTGTTTCAGAAGTTGTTGTGATTCGGGTGGGCGTTTTAGTGGCAATTGTGACTCCGTAGGAGCGCAAAAGAACATTAAAACTAATACTGTTAGTAGACGAGGTGAGCATATCAATATTAAAGTACCCACTGATTATAGCGTTATACTTATGCACATCAATAAATCTGAGATAACCTTCAAAGAAATCAACGAATGCACACATGTCACCTCTAGGTGGTCTGTAAAACGCTGATACTACCGTATTATTTCTAATTATTGTTGAAACGACTTCTACATCGGCAGAGCAGAAACAAAGTTCTTCTATTGCATCAGATTCAATTTTTTCGTGAATTAAAGTACAGACGCCCCCGCCAAGACGGCCATCAAGGTTGACAGTAAATGTTTTGTAAGGAGCTACATTAGAGTTGTCATTACCATCAAGCCAGGTTTCCGAAATCATTATGACATCAAGTGTAAGTCCAAAGTTATCAAGTAGCATCTGAAAATAATTTCTTTTGTTGCTTATTGAGCGAACATTTCGATGGAAGCACTTAATTACGTTCTGTTTAAGCCACTTCTGAGGACCGATGTTATGCATGTCATGGGGTAATAAAGACTGGTCAGCATGAATAAAGCTTGCGGATGCTGCAAGTGAACCAGCTGAAGAAACGATATTATCTGCAGGCATCACTACAATTTATGAACAACAGCGAACTACACAAGTGGTAATACTTTGTCATTTTGCATTACAGTGAAATTTCGTGCTCTATCACTCCTTTCTTGTATATAAAAGTTACTGGCTAGGTTTCCATTCAAGCGCCTTTTGAAAAACAAAATGGGAAAAAAGGCCCATGAAAGCTCTACTGAAATATAATAGCGTACATTTCACTGTTTTATAGCCCGTGAGGAGTAAGAAAAAAGAAGATGGATTAGAACACAATGAACTTTCCCGTTTCATCCCGACATTACATCAAGAATACGACTCACCCACATCACGAAGTTCATTCTGTAGTACTCATGAAGAGCTGACCATCTTATCTACGTCCTCTCCACTCTGAATCCTGATTCCTGGTGAGCCATCTGCCTGTCTTGCAAAGATTTTGCCATCGCGCACCTAGACATACTTCCAGTTTACCTCATGCTTACGCGCTGTAGCTCGACCAAGCAATCGCTTCAGTTCGGGACACAGGTGCTCGTTCACGAACAAGGATGATCGAGCATCGATGCCGACGTCAGAACAATATTCAACGTTGCCGTGCGTGCACTCTTCAAAAAGCTATCTCGCTTTTGCCTCTGCATGAACTGCACTACCACATTCTTTTTAGTTGCGTTCTTGGCTGTCGGAACCGAGTGAACACGTGCAATATCACTTGCGAGGAGTGGAACCCTAATATGTTCACCAATTTTGGTGATCACTTCAGTTAGGTCCACAGAGGCACTGTGCGGTATACCTTTAATTTCTACGTTGGCTTTCTGAGAGTACTACTCAGCCTGAAGTATTCGACATTTGTGGTTGCGATGAAGCAACTTTAAAAAATGCGAGTGTAGCAGACGACAGCGCTGCATCCCCTAGAAGATGACGAAAATGAAGGGACATTGAAGCTCGCGCATCGAAAAAAAAGGAAGAGAAGTCGCTCGCGCAGAACGGAGCTGTTGGAATGGCAAGCCGACAAGACGAAGCGAGAGAGCCCAGGGCGAACCCGCGACTACGCGCGAGGTTCAGAAGGCCGGGTTCCTGTCTTCGAGCCGCTGACGTACTCGGGGCACGGCGTGTCGGCGTGACCCGGCACGAGTTCTGGGTGAGCCCTCCTGCGGACATCTCAGGCACGGCGAGCGTCCTCGAGACCCCGGAGCTGCTGACGGTGTCCAGCGAGCCGACGTCGATGACGGTGTGCGGCTACGCCTAGGCCTGGTGATGCCTTCTGCAGCGGGACGCTGACCTGTGTACCCAAGCGACGGCTGCACCACGAGTACGCAACGGGTTCCACCTCAAGGCACCGGGCTACGGCAGAGACTTGTGAGACTGCCTACTCCTTTTTGTTATGTTTGCGAACCGCGTTCACGTGTACTTGTAATGTGTGTCTTTCGTTGAATATAACTTCCTGTGTTCCGCACTGTCTCCATCTTCCTCGCGTCACACGCCTTGCGACGTGACTAACCTCACTATCATAGTGGTCTTTTGCCTGCTGTAGGAGATCGGCGCACAGTACATGAAGCTGGGCGATTGCTTCTTCAAGTTCTTTGTTTTCCACTTTGATTTTTTTCGTATTCTTTGTTCGCATGAGCTAGGGAAGTCTTGATATCTCTCAACTCTTTGCGGAAATCTCGCTCAATGCTGACCTTAAAATCTTTAAACTCAGCCCGCAGCTCACGCTTGAGGTCGTCAAACAGTGCTCTGATCTCTTTTGACATCTTAAGTCAACAAATAGCTGGCCAAAATGCAGTACGACAGTGACTGGTGTCGCAGCCCGACAGCGATCCAACAATACAACAAAAACACACACACTTTCAATAGCACTTATGGTAGCAGCAGCAGTGGCAGTCTACACGCCTACCTTACGAAATGTATAAGGTATGCAACCAACCTGCAAGTATCAGTAGAACGTAGTTATTCCGTGACCGCTTGCCACCGCTGCCGCTACCAGAGTGAGCGAATGAAATCTAGGGTTTGACGAAAACTCGTCTGGCGAGGAAAAATCATGGTCGATGAAAACGTACACTCGCCAAAATAAATAAAGCAACAACAGAATTGACGTTTCGGCGCCCAGTACGGGTGCCTTGTTCACAATGAACGAATGCATGCTGGTCTTTATTATATATGCGTCGAAAGGCGCAACGCGCTTGCGTATACCTCAGGGAGTGGACCCCGTGTCCGATTTATCGTGTTAGTAGTTGATTGTATGCAAAAAGATTCGATGAGCAGGCGGGATGATAACTTTTTCTCTTTTTCGATGATGGAAGCCGATTGCCAATCAAGGCAGTGTCCAGTTTTTTCGCTATGTTCTGCCAGAGCGTTTGAAATCGTGTGCCCTTTGGCTACATCATTACGGTGCTGCTGCAGTCTTCTTTTAAAGTTTCCAGTCTCGCCTATGTAGCACACCTGGCAGTCTTGGCACGGAATTTTGTAGACGACGCCAGGGTATCTTTCCTTTTCAAGACGGTCTTTCACTCGAACGAGTTGTTGTTTCAGCTTGCTTGAGGGGATGTGGCAGACTTGCACTTCATAATCTTGAAATATTCTTGAAAGGGACTCGCTCACGCCTCGTGCATAGGGGAGTGAAGCCCGCTTCCTCGTTGTCGTTGCCCTGGCAGAGGGGTCAGCTGCGCGCCTTTCTTCAGTTTTTATAAAACGACTGGGGTAGCCATTGCCGATCAGGTCCTGCGTCACTCTCTTCAACTCAGCTCTGCATGCGTCGGAAGTAGAACACAATCGGTATGCGCGGTTAAATAGTGTCGATGCAACAGATCGTTTTTGTCCAATGGGATGTGCCGAATCGAAGTGGAGATATTTCCCTGTATGCGTAGGCTTTCGATAAACGCTTGTTGAAAGGCCGGATGCAGTACGTGTGACGTCAACGTCCAGGAAAGCCAAGCGGCCGTTGACTTCTTCTTCAACGGTGAACTCAATTGTGCTCTGGACTGAGTTCAAGTGTTCCAGAAAAGGGACGACGTCTTCACGGCGGATAATGGAAAAACAATCGTCTACGTACCGCAGGAACAATTTCGGTGCAGGCTGGACTGTTGCGAGGGCTTCCTCCTCAAGGGCTTCCAATGCGATATTGGCACAAGACACTGACACCGACGCTCCCATTGCCGTTCCGAACACTTGCTTGTAGAAGGAACCATTAAACGAAAAATATGTGTTGCGCAGGCAGAAATCCAAAAGACGGCACACATCGTCGGCCTCCAACGGGGTGCGCGCAGGCAGCGAGTCGTCGTTCTTCAATGCTGATCTGCAGCAGTCAACAGCATAGTCTACTGGTATGCGTGTGAACATAGACTTGTGTGCCGTCTTTTGGATTTCTGCCTGCGCAACACATATTTTTCGTTTAATGGTTCCTTCTACAAGCAAGTGTTCGGAACGGCAATGGGAGCGTCGGTGTCAGTGTCTTGTGCCAATATCGCATTGGAAGCCCTTGAGGAGGAAGCCCTCGCAACAGTCCAGCCTGCACCGAAATTGTTCCTGCGGTACGTAGACGATTGTTTTTCCATTATCCGCCGTGAAGACGTCGTCCCTTTTCTGGAACACTTGAACTCATTCCAGAGCACAATTGAGTTCACCGTTGAAGAAGAAGTCAACGGCCGCTTGGCTTTCCTGGACGTTGACGTCACACGTACTGCATCCGGCCTTTCAACAAGCGGTTATCGAAAGCCTACGCATACAGGGAAATATCTCCACTTCGATTCGGCACATCCCATTGGACAAAAACGATCTGTTGCATCGACACTGTTTAACCGCGCATACCGATTGTGTTCTACTTCCGACGCACGCAGAGCTGAGTTGAAGAGAGTGACGCAGGACCTGATCGGCAATGGCTACCCCAGTCGTTTTATAAAAACTGAAGAAAGGCGCGCAGCTGACCCCTCTGCCAGGGCAACGACAACGAGGAAGCGGGCTTCACTCCCCTATGCACGAGGCGTGAGCGAGTCCCTTTCAAGAATATTTCAAGATTATGAAGTGCAAGTCTGCCACATCCCCTCAAGCAAGCTGAAACAACAACTCGTTCGAGTGAAAGACCGTCTTGAAAAGGAAAGATACCCTGGCGTCGTCTACAAAATTCCGTGCCAAGACTGCCAGGTGTGCTACATAGGCGAGACTGGAAACTTTAAAAGAAGACTGCAGCAGCACCGTAATGATGTAGCCAAAGGGCACACGATTTCAAACGCTCTGGCAGAACATAGCGAAAAAACTGGACACTGCCTTGATTGGCAATCGGCTTCCATCATCGAAAAAGAGAAAAAGTTATCATCCCGCCTGCTCATCGAATCTTTTTGCATACAATCAACTACTAACACGATAAATCGGACACGGGGTCCACTCCCTGAGGTATACGCAAGCGCGTTGCGCCTTTCGACGCATATATAATAAAGACCAGCATGCATTCGTTCATTGTGAACAAGGCACCCGTACTGGGCGCCGAAACGTCAATTCTGTTGTTGCTTTATTTATTTTGGCGAGTGTACGTTTTCATCGACCAGAGTGAGCGAAGTAGATCCGTTTTCACGCCCACAAGATCAAGATGATAGTGTCCAGAAGATTGCGTCCAGCGACTACAGAGGGCGGTGGTAGACAGCAGAAGGCAGCCAGGACACACGAACAGATGAAGCAGATTAACAGTGTATACATGGCCTTTTTGCAATGCAGTTTCGAGCACCGGCATAGCTCTGAGGTAGAATACTGGGCTCCCACGCAGAGGTCCCAGGTTCCAATCTCGTTCCATCCTGGACATTTTTTCTTCTTTCGTTTTTTTTCTGATTTCGCGCGATAGTGGTTACGGACACTGGCGGCGGCGGACAACTGCGGCGCCGAAAACGGCCCTTGGTGTGACCTCGTAACAGCTTTCGCTGTAAAAACTTTAATCCAGGTGCGTAGTTCTTATAGTTATCCGCACAGTTTACGACACAGCAATTTATACACGACATTGCGAAGCACCGCTAACGACCTGACACGGCTCCGCTCATGGGTCGGCTGCTGCGCGGAGCACGCCACTAGCTATCGTTCACTCCTGCACCGTGGCGCCACCAGCTCACTGCTCGTTTCCTATACATATATGTATGTATAAATATATATATATATATATATATATATATATATATATATATATATATATATATATATATATAGGTCGCCGTCCTATGAGGGTCCCCCCTCCGATGGAGGGAGAGTTTTAAGTAGGGGTGTGCGAATATCAAATCTTTCGAATACGAATCGAATACGAATATCCACCTTCGAATATCGAATCGAATATCGAATATCAAAGGAAAAATGCCTCCACAGTAACGATATTTTATTTAACATGTAGCTATTTGAAAAAAAAAAAAACATTAACTGCCTGACTGGCAACACAACATACACTGCTATCTGCACAATGAAAGTAATGACGGCATGTTATCATGAAGAAATATAAATATGAGTTGCTCCTAGTGATGCAGAACTATCGGTAAATTGACTATCGATAGTATCGATAGTTTTTTTGAAACAATCGATAGTGTAAACAAGCTATCGATAGTGCTACTGTCGACAAACTATCGATAGTGTAATCGGTAGTACCATGGGTAATACTATTATAGCGCTATTACTGTCACGCGTGTTTATTGCTTTGTTTTGACGTATTCGGGTTTCCCCCACAAAGACTGTTAGAAACGTTTGACGGAGACCGCGCCGTAATGTTTCAGAAGCTTCACGATTGTTTAAGATCATTTTGTTAAGATTACGCACCGGGCGCGAATAGTCAAGTTTATTCGAGAGCTTACGCGAGCACCAGCGATAACGCTGGAAGGTTTGATGACTGATGTATAAAGGACGACGCGTTCCACCGATGATCAGAGAACTCAACGGCTGACGACTGCTCCCGCCGCTATCAGAGCGCAGCATGTATCGCTTGTATTTGGAGTTTTGATTTTCTGGGCACAAGTTCGCCCAAATAAAAAGCTCCGTATTTCCCAGTCTTGCTGCAGCGTTCTTCACCGTCACGACCATGTGACCATAGTCACAATACTATCGATAGTGGTGTGAATAATGATGAGGTTGCTGGCCGGCCATATTGCCAAAATATTTGCGATAGCTTACTACCAGCTTCGCTTATTTATGAGCAATTTTCGGCAGAGAAATTAACTGTTTCCGCAGTGTAAATGGCGCAATATATCCATCAACAAAATCGTATCCACAAGCAACCAGTTACACCTTACAATTAATTTCTTGATATTTTTTTTATTTTTAAATCATAAAATGAAATATCAATTTGAAGCCGTGCGCAGTCCCGCCAGATGTAAAGGCTTCCTTTCCGCTACAGCTGAACAGTTTGACTTTATGATCATATGTCAGCAAAGCACTCTGGTGAAGAACACAAGCATGTCAACTTTCTTGACCTTCAGCCTGCTCCTCCGGCTCCACTATGTACCACGCGCGCGGGGAACCAAGTTTATTCTGCAGCGAGTCCGTGCTGTTGATCTTATACTATCGATGGTACCATCGAATTTTTTACTATCGATAGCGCTATCGATGATATTTTTCACCATCGATAGTTTCATAGTGACTCAGCTATCGATAGTATCGGTAGCACCATCGATAGTTCTGCATCACTAGTTGCTCCACATGATCAGGCAGCAGGCGCTCCCTTGTAACAGAGACAACCCCCCCCCCCCCCTACCACTGAAAAGGCACGCTCGCTTGGAACAGAAGTGGCTGGTATAGGGAGTTACATGGGGCAAAGCTTTGCCAGACTGGGGTATCTGAAGGTGTCTACAGTCCGCCACCAGTCACATGGGTCACTGTCTTTCTTCAGAAGTGGTCCCGCATAGTGAACGAGTGGTAGTGCGGCACGTTACGGCCGCATAATATTGAAAATATACGGTTACGTGATCGCCAACAGCGCTGAACGTCGGAGATGCACCAGCAATAAATCATACGTATTGGGACGCTCGTCGCAGGCAGATATCGTGCCTCCGTGTACTTACGATATTTATCGCTCCTCTCGGCAACGTTTTTATCGATACGAACGCAGCAGAAATGTGGAAGACGAGTTATTGTATGCATGATAATCGAATCGCATATTCAAATTTTCCGAATATTCGAATTTTTTGGAATATTTGAATTTATCGAATATTCGAAACTTTTCGAATACACGATTTTCGAATTGAATACGAATATTTCGAATGTAATATTCGACGAATAGTCGAAAATTTCGAATATTCGCACACCCTTAGTTTTAAGCCCTGGTTTCAAAGCAAAACGCGTATATAATTTACGCGCGCATAATTTTGGATGCTATACAAGTGCCTATAGTCGGTTACAACCGAAGAATAAATGTAAGCTCCTCCCATATCTGTCGTTGTACCAGCCAGAAAAAATTTGCGTGGAGGCCCATCTAATTGCATTTGTTCTTTTTCGGGACGCCAAGGACTTTTCGCGTATTACAGGCAGGTGATTATCCAACACATTTTAGTATCGCTGATTTTCAGTAAAAGAAATCGAACTTTCTGGCGTGTTTTAGCAAAGATTCCATCACGCTCGGGCAAACGTCATATTTTAAGAGCGACGAACCCTTAAACGACTCTTGCACACTTGAATGGCAAGTTCTGGTAGCGTAGCTTGTAAGCTTGTATGTATTCTTAGGTTCTGACTGTGCATAGTTACTGCCTATTTATTCATGCCAATGCGTTAAATAATAAGATCTGGGGTTTAACGCCCCAAAACCACCATATGATTATGAGGGACGCCGTAGTGGAAGGCTCCGGAATTTTCGACCACCTGGGGTACTTTAACGTGCGCCTAAATCTAAGTACACGGGCCTCATACATTTTCGGTTCCATTGAAAATGCAGCTGCCGCGGCCGGAATTCGATCCAGCGACCTTCGGGTCAGTAGTGGAGCGCCATAACCACTAGACCACCGTGGCGGGGCGCCAATGCGTTAGCACTTCAACGGGATAAGCACAGATGAAAAATACGAACATAGGAGTTATGCGTGCCACTCCTGTCCATTTATTGTATGCCTGTGTCTTTCGCTGTAATTTGCTGCAGCGGGCTCAATTATACAAGTGTACGCTGTCCGTGTGCGCCGCCGTATTATTGTCGCTCAGCGAGACTGCTGCTGATAACGACGACGTCTCGAAGAGCTGCGGGCACTTCGAGACGTCCTCGGCTAGTCGAAGCGTGTTTGCACTGCCTCCTCCATGCTGTGCTCGGCCACGCGTTTCTGGGTAAGGCAGCGGAATATTTGCACCGTTCTCTATAACTGCTAAAGGCGGGGCGCAGCTGCGGATGCCGGTACTCATTAATAGGGCTTGCAGTGGTGGCTGTGTAAAGGGAGTATACGCCCTCTTGTTTAGGCGCTTAATTAAGACGGCCCCGTTATTGCCCGCAAGAGGGACGTGGTCGACAGGCGCCGAATGGCATGCTTGGCGTTCCGCGGTGAGTTTGCTTCGCGTTAACGCCGCACTGATGAGTGCCAGTGCAAGAAAAGCAATCAAGGAAAAATATGTGAACAAATCGGGTAGTGTGGCAGGGTGACTGGGTCATCTGCTTGGTAAGTGAACGGCGCCGCTAAGGCGGACAACGACTTAGACGGATCGAAGTCTGGCATTGAGTTTTTAACGGAAGTTTTGTTTTATACGAAGGCGAACGTTTAAAAAACCCCGTATGGTCGCAATCTGGCTACACCACTGCAGTGTGCCTCATAATAAAATCGTGCTTTTTGATCGTGATTCCCTATCAGTTACCATTACTTCTACTAGCAATATTACTGTGCTTCGCTACCACTCGGTAAATGCTGCGCTGTCTTCGACAGTACGTATTGAGAAAATTTGCCACAGACCTTTACTGATACAGAGTGTTAATGCGGGCTTGTTGGTACATACTGAACTACGGGTAAACAGCGCTACAACGGGACAAAGAAAGGACAGGGCGAAGCGCTGAGTCAGCGCTTGGTCCTGTCCCTTCTTTCTTTGTCCCGTTGTAGCGCTGTTTACCCGTAGTACAAACCTTTAGTTTCGCCCTGAATAATAATTGTAAATCTTGGTGTTTAACGTCCCAAAACCACGTGTGAATATCATTATGAGAGACGACGTAGTGGAGGGTTCCGCAAATTTTGACTGTCTGGTGTTCTTTAACGATCACCTAAATCTAAGTACACGGGCCTCCAGCATTTTCGCCTCCATCGAAAATTCGGCCGCCGCGGCCTGGATTCGATCCCGCGACCTGCCGGTGAGCAGTCGAGAACCTTAATGACTAGACCACCGTGGCGGGTTCCGCTCAATAGCATTGGGGTTTCTTCCTTTCGTGCATGCTCAGAAAAAACAAGTTTCCTTTGGCTCCAGCCAGTCGCTGCTTACCCCCTTTTCCCATATCCGCATCCTTCGATCCTTCCTTTCCTTAATGAGAGAATTTATCTATCTCCGGCGAGCGCAGGTAGAACCACATGTGACGGTGCGAAACAGAGTGAAAGCGAAATATGTAGGAGACAATACAACTACGACTGGGAAACTGCGACTTATTACACAGCATGGACGATCAATCTTCACATCCCGCATCTCCTTCACTGAAGTCTCGTGGCCAGCCGGCCGACCGGCCGCATAATGCGAGTGGTTTGCGAGTCTGAACCGCTATAGCACTAGAGTGAGCGAGGAATAAAATCATTACGAAATCAGTGTTACGAAAAGGGGCACCGATTCTGCGTGGATTGGCTTCGTCTTTGACTCATTACCATGGGCCAGTAGAAAGAATGACAAGGAGTGAAGAATGAGATAAAAAGAAAAGGCAGTAGTGACGAGTCAATTCATCAGTGTCTTCTTTTTCCCTTATTTTTTTCTTTTATTCGCCGTCGCACAATGACCCTCTGCCCGCGGGCTCGCGCAGTCCTCAGCTAAACAATGAACGCGGAGCCGATAAGACAGCACTTTTCACTGGTTCATTAGATCGTGTCTTCCTCTTGAGGTAACACGTATCTCAAAAGGGTCTTTTTTCGTATTTTTGGTGTCTAGTACTGTGGGCTTTGACTTTGCCCTTATTCTTCCCTGAAGTGCTGCATGTGACCGATGACCCATAAGAATGACGAGAGAGACTAAGTGACAGCTTAATTGGTTCCAGCAGAAGTGTGTCCATAGAGTCCTTGTTAGTCATTCATTCTTCTATTCTCGTCATATATATCTCTCTATTTTGTTGTGTGATAACTTAACCTCACGTTGTCGAGTCTTCAATGGCGATCCTCTTGTCAAGTCTAGACACGAAAAAAAAGAGAATGCATGCAATCTTTTCACGCACTGCCGTGCAGCCATTCCTTGAAACCTTTTGATGAAATACTTGCTGATGAAAAGGAGCTTTTCGGTTACCATATATATCGATAAAAATATTCTATCGCCTGCATTTTTCCTAATTAGTTTCTGAGTTCTAGCCTTGACTGTGTACTGAGAAAATGTGCGAACTGAGTGCTTTAGTTGGCAGCTCTCTCTCTCTCTTTTCTTTTACACTTCCTATGTCGCTGCAACTTTTGAGCATGACATTTTTATGCGCAAACGCATCGGCCATGCAACCATCTCGGCTCGCCAAGCCCTTGCATAGACCACCGCCTTTCACCACTTTATTTTGCTACGGTGGCGTAGAGTAGGTGAGGAGAGGCGCTTACTTCTGCAACCCATGAACGAGCACGGATCAGCGTCGTTTGGGCGAGGGGGAGTGGGTAATAAGAGACCACCATCGTGCGCAGGTCACGACACCCCTCTCCATCTTCCGTTTGCAAGGTACGCGTTATAGCGAGCTCCCTTCCACGCTTTCCTTTGATGCCACAGCCTACCTTATGCGGGGCACTTGGACTTTATCCAGAACCTCACGGCGACGCAAATCTTTGCTTAGAGTTTCCTTACAGTTTCCTGTATGGCAAGACAACGAGAGCTAATAAACGTCGAGATGACTTACTGTTTGCTGACCTTTTTCTCTCCTGCCCAAGAATAGAACATTTCTGACGGAGAAAAAAGTGACACTTACGTTAGTATAGTTAGCTTGTATGTACATAAATAATTTATTCAATTGTTTGCTGAAGTACACTCAGCTGTGAACCCACTGCAGCCTGTGACAGACGACGCTGTAATCTGTAATCTGTAAAACAGAGTTTAACAAACGTGATAATGCTTCTTGGAGACTAACCGGCGTGTCTCAACATGACGAATGTGCGCTTGCTTGCATTGGTATACGCTTTGTGAAGGAATAACGTTCAGTTAACAACACATATTTTTGTCGCTCCCACCAGCTTCTCCGGCACGGATGGCGTCAAGCTCAAGCGGTGCCTGCTGAGCAAGCTGGAAGACGAGGACGGACGGAGCTCCACAGCCAGAATCAAAGGGGCATAGTCACTTATTGTGGCAACTCGTACAAATGGTGCCCCAGCTAATTCTAGCCAGAAGTTTAAAAAAATCGGCAGATCCCACGCCTTGTGGGAATCGGTTTCATGCGAAGCACTCAGCCAGTAGTTCTATGCTGAAATATTTGGCCTTGACTCAAGCGTTATGAGGTGGATCGACGTGTCTTTGGAAATGGAAAAGTTGGGTGCACGTCATGGACTTACAAACCACGCCGACTACACTGACGTGTTTAAATGGTAACTTGAGGTCTTACGTAGTTTAAGCACTCAAGTTAGAGCACAAACGTCTATCTTATTGAAACTAAGTGCACGCTACGGTGCGATGATGTGAATATCATACGTAACTTTCGTTAGCGTATTCCTGCGGGGTCGAGCAACTATTGAATATAGCTTGCTGAATTATACAAATACAAATGTATTGTTTATTAGAATGGGATAAAAGTGGAGCCAACACTGGAACCACAACTGCCGTTAACGCAACATGACACCTGTATCGTAGGAGTAGATACGAAGTGTTTATTGCTTTGTCATAAAATTAGATAGCCAGCACTGCAAGCATAGTTTACGCTGTACCAATATTACGCCTGCATAGAGTATTTTTTCAAAGTAGTTTCTAGACTTGGCGTGGCTCCTTGGTAGAATACCTGACTGCCACGCAGAATGCTGTGGTCAGACGCCTGCTGGGATCCTATAATTTTTATTCTTCGCATTCGTCGGGTCAACGCTGCCTCGGAGGGCATTCTAAGGGCCCGCCTTGTCGTCCATCCATGCATCGCATGTAGCGTGATCACACGTACAGTAAAGCGCTCGATACAAGTAACAACAAGGCTAACAATGCTCAAAAGAGTGCTAAAATGAACGAACAAGGTCTAAAATATTATAATTAACAGAGATATCCAAGAAGTAATGGTAACAAATAACTTAAGATCGCAAAAACATCTCCGAAAGATGCGACCGACTACGGCGCTGTGCAAGAAAGGGCGCCACCGCCTCGTCGAGCGACCGAATGCCCCTCCCCCTGCGCTTCGCCGGCGCTGCGTCATTATACCTGATGGGGCAAGTAATTTCATGGAGATCGCTGCAGACGACTCGTATTTTAACTTCCGTAAGAAGTTGGAAGTCGATAAAGCGCAGCAAAAAACAGCGCAAAAAGCAGTTTGCGAATCGACGTAACAAGATTCTACTCGGGCCGGGGAAACCCCACAGGCTTACCTCAAACATTGGCGTCATCGACTCTTTGGCAAACGGAGCAGTGGGGACTCTACGAACGGGAATCGCTGGGTGCCTGTGCTACGCACTTCCTCAGATTTCACAGTAGTGGAGCTGCCATGATTTTAGGAGCTTGCTCCTTTTGCTGGGGGTTGTCTCTTGTCCTTCCTGCAGTGTACGCTAGTGATTCAACGGCGCGTGCTGCACTCTCGGCGGAGCACGCCGAGAAGAAGAAAAAGAAGCCGAAGAAGCCAAGGCAGCAGCGCGGAGGGCTGGCACTGATCAACACTACATCTCTGATTCAGATTCAATGGGCAACTGGGACGTTGATATGGATGCCCGTCATCTCAAACGCACCAGATCGCCCACTAACAAGATCCATAATTCTTCGAATCCAAAAACAAAGAAGTGTGTGAAGGAATCCGTGACTAGGACTGACCTGTTGAAAGAAAGTATTTTAGAGCAGGCAGTTTCCGCTGCTCGTCTATCATCATAGGGTGTCTTAGGGTGCTTCAGTGGAACTGCCGTTCAATTCTCTCTGCAGCTACAGATTTATTATACCTTACTTCTCAGCAATCTCCCGACGTTGTACTTTTACAAGAAACTTGGTTGTCAGCTGATCAAAACTTTTATTTAAAAAATTATCAGTGCTTTCGATTGGACAGAAACTCACGTGGTGGAGCGTGTTGTATCAAGAAGCTCGGGTACCCACTCTTGCTTGCAGATTCCGTATTTTGACAGTTAAAACATATTTAAAATTATATGAAGCTACTCCAAGACGGTTGCAATTTGTATTTTTTGCTGAATCGAGTGCTTTTTTCAACGAGCACTGGTCCCGTCTTCATAAACCTCAGATTTTGTTTGTTCAAACATTGCTGGAACCCCTAAATGTTAATATCTCCGAAATCATTCCATTAGATAAATCCATATCCAATGTAAAAATAGAATTCGACGACATATTCCCAGAAAATGCGAAACTCTTGCCCTCTAAGTATTTAATTGGCGTATTCGAAGATCACCGCTTACAATTAGGAATTAATAATGTAATTGCAACAGATGCATCCATGAATAATAAGAGAGCAGGGGTGGGTATCTTCTCCCAATCATTATCCTGGTCATATTCATTACGCCTTCCAGATTATACTCCTATATTTGAAGCGGAGTTAATGGCAGTTATTTTAGCCCTTCAAAAACTTCCTGCAAATCATTCGACAGCTGTTATAGTGACCGATTCATTATCTGTGTGTTCGTCCCTCACTACAACTTCGGAGTCAGTTATTCTAAACACATTCAGGGCATTAATCCCCATAAACATTCGCCTAGTGAGGCTCATATGGGTTCCAGGTCATCGTGGAATATTTGTAAACGAGATGGCTGACTCACTTGCGAGAGTATCCCTTGAAGGCCCAGTTTTGTCAGTTATGCCTCCTACAGCTTATGTCACAGCGGTGAGGTTCAGAAAATTTTCTCTTATTGAAGATTCAGAAAAGATTAAAATACCAAATTCAGAATATTCACACTTGCAATTTGCGTGGAATAATAAATGGTGTCCCACGCGTAAATTGGAAGTATCCATCACAAAATTAAGATGTCGTATTCCACCGCTTAATTTCTACTTAAACAGGTCTGGTCTGGTCCCATCCCCTCTGTGTCCCAACTGTAACGAACCCTAAAATATCGACCATTACCTTCTAAGATGCCACCGTTTTAAAAACCAAAGAAAAAAATGCTTTGAAATTTTATTTAAAAAATTAGGAATATCACTAAGTACTCTAAATATCCTCTCCTTTGGGGCTGCTTCATTGGAATTCAGTAAAAGGAACGTCTGCGGGGCCCTCTGCGAATTCCTGATTGACACGATGAGATTACCTTGCTAATCCTTTGTTTATCAATTTATGGTTTCCCATCCCCTTTTCCCGAATACAAATTCTTATTTATTTCGTTATTTCCTTTTCTCTTATCACGAGAATCACCTTATTCTACTTGAAAAATGCCACCTTTCCCTTTCCCTGATTTTCTTTTTTAACCCAATGTTTCAATTGACTGTAACCGCCGGCTTCTTGGCCAATCCCCCGGTGTGGGTGTGAGCCAAATGCAAGGAGCAAGCAAGCAAGCAAGCACTGCACCAGCTCGCGGGCTCGCCGCCAAGACCTTGCGGTGAGAGCTCGCGAGGCCGAAGAGAGACGCCAGCGCCGACAGCAAGCACAAGCCACTGCCAGCACCGAGGCGGCGGCAGCAGCGAGACCTCGCGATGCCGAAGTTAAACGGGCTCGTCGACAAGCGGACCCGGAGGCGGCACGGGCCCGCGAGTCCGCAGCGAAGCGGGCGCGAAGACGAGCGGACCCTGAGCTGAGAGCCCGCGAAGCAGAAGAAGCCATTATACTAAAAGGAAAACGTTCCCCCGAGCTTATCTGATCCGTAAAAAAGCACTTGAACAAACTGTGCATACTGCATCAATATGTAAATTTATAGCCCGTCATTATGCTTGCATAAAGTTTCTGTCTCCGCAGTTTCTTTAAAAAGATACAAGCAAAAAACACCAGGCCTGCGCGGCAGTTTCTTGATGCGATGACGATGAAGAATTATCACTGAGCCATTGTGATGGGTTGGAAGCTTTAAATGAGCCACTAGTTACGTAATTCGCATTGTGTGACTCCCGGTCGTTATTTAACTCTCACACCACGCTTTATAACATACGCTAACGTGGGAAGAGATAGAGAGAGGGAATTAACTTTATTGAGACCCTGAGGAAATGGATCATCGGAGCTTTATGGGCTTCCTTGGCAACCAATAGAGGTGCACTTGCGAGGAACCCACTACGCTATAAATCATCATTTTTGTGTTGTAAGGAAGCAGCCACTACGCAATTTTTCGTCATTCTGCGCAGAACCATGGTACCTGAGAAACACCTATAACGTATTATGTGCACTTTGTTGATGCTGTGGCTAATGACGATGAAGAATTATGGCAGAGCCCTTTGTAATGGGTTGGAAGCATTCAACAACTCACCCGTTGGGCAATTCGCATTGCGTGACGCCTCGTTACAGTATTCGCGTTGTGTGACACTTGGTTGTTTTTTTACTCTTCTACCACGCTACATTATATATGTTAATGTGGTTCCTTCCCGACCTGAAGCCTGTATTGGGTATTTTTGCAAAGCAGTTTCAAGCACCGGCATGGCTCTGAGGTAGGATACTGGGCTCTCACGCCGTGGGGCCAGGCTCGAACCTCGTTCCACCCTGGAAATTTTTTCTTATTTCGTTTTTTCGCTTAATTTGAGCGATAGTGGTTATGGACACCGGCGGCGACAGCGGCGGCGGCGGCGGACAACTATGGCGCCAAAAACGGCCCTTGTTGTGATCTCATAACAGCTTTCGCTGTAAAATGTTAGATCACCCATCATCTTCGAAACCGAAACTGAAAGTGCAAGTTTTGTGTGCGTCATACGATTAGCTTGATATGTAGTAATAAATGCGAAGCATTTCTTAGCGAACCTCATGAACTTTTGCCGTTTCTATCTACGTATCTATCTATCTAGCCGACTACGTCTGGGCGCTCTCCTGGTCGTCTCCATAACTTGTTATATACCAAAATTGGCATAGCTGGGGATCAGTGTATGACGAACAAGATTCACTGGTCGTGATTCCAAAAACGCAAAACACCTGTCGCGTACGTCGTGAAACCGTTGCTCTCAGCCCCGTGTGGCACATACTACCCGCATTACAGAGTTCATGTTACGCGGGTATGTGCTCCAGGGGATACAGGGTCTCAACCAACACAGTAACCGCGAACACACACACACACTGACACGCAAGGAAAGTGATAATAATAACAATTGTTGGAGTTTTATGCCCTAAAACCACGATATGATTATGAGAGATGCCGTAGCGAAGGGCTCCGGAAATTTCGACCATCTGGTATTCTTTAACATGTACCGATATATCGCACAATACACGGGCATCTAGCATTTTGCCTCCATCGAAATTCGACCGCCGCGGCCGGGATCGAACCCGCAACCTTGGCTTCAGCAGCCGAGCACCGTAACCACTACACCACCGCGGCGGATGCAAGGAAAGTGAGTATGCTGAAGACAGAACAACCCTGGAAGACAGTCGAACGCCGCTGCCGGGATCGAACCCGCGATCTTGGGGTCAGCAGCCGAGCACCGCAACCGTTACACCACCGCGGCAGATGCAAGGAAAGTGAGTAAGCTGAAGACAGAACACCCCTGGAAGACGCTCGACCGCCGCTGCCGGGATCGAACCCGCGATCTTGGGGTCAGCAGCCGAGCACCGTAACCACTACACCACCGCGGCGGATGCAAGGAAAGTGAGTAAGCTGAAGACAGAACACCCCTGGAAGACACTCGACCGCCACTGCCGGGATCGAACCCGCGACCTTGGGGTCAGCAGCCGAGCACCGTAACCACTACACCACTGCGGCGGATGCAAGGAAAGTGAGTAAGCTGAAGACAGAACACCCCTGAAAGACACTCGACCGCCGCTGCCGGGATCGAACCCGCGACCTTGGGGTCAGCAGCCGAGCACCGTAACCACTACACCACCGCGGCGGATGCAAGGAAAGTGAGTAAGCTGAAGACAGAACACCCCTGGAAGACACTCGACCGCCGCTGCCGGGATCGAACCCGCGACCTTGGGGTCAGCAGCCGAGCACCGTAACCACTACACCACCGCGGCGGATGCAAGGAAAGTGAGTAAGCTGAAGACAGAACACCCCTGAAAGACACTCGACCGCCGCTGCCGGGATCGAACCCGCGATCTCGGGGTCAGCAGCCGAGCACCGTAACCACTACACCACCGCGGCGGATGCAAGGAAAGTGAGTAAGCTGAAGACAGAACACCCCTGGAAGACACTCGACCGCCGCTGCCGGGATCGAACCCGCGACCTTGGGGTCAGCAGCCGAGCACCGTAACCACTACACCACTGCGGCGGATGCAAGGAAAGTGAGTAAGCTGAAGACAGAACACCCCTGAAAGACACTCGACCGCCGCTGCCGGGATCGAACCCGCGACCTTGGGGTCAGCAGCCGAGCACCATAACCGCTACACCACCGCGTCGGACGCAAGGAAAGTGAGGAAGCTGAAGACTGAACACCCCTGGAAGACGCTCAACTACTATTCACTCGTCCACGTGGTCCGCAACTTGGACCACTTGGGTTACGCAAAAACCAGGATAAATGCTTCCTACAATAAATCTGCCGAGAGCCAGGCCTCTCATCAATACCGATGACTTCAACATTGATTTATCAAGACCCAAGAACGCCTGGTTCTTATGCTGCGTGAAAGACGGTTTGGATGTAGACAGGGCATCAAAAGACCTTGCTGCCACGTCCACAACAGGAGACACCATAGATCCTTTCATCGTAAGAGGCATCCAAGATTTCCCCCACCTGTACTATACCTCGCACTTCACTACACTTTGACCCCTCGTAACCGCGATCACGAACGGATCCGATTAACAACTCTGGTCCAGCTGCTGGGTCTCACTCATCCCGGTGATGATGACCTTGTTCAAGAACTGTCAAGAACCCCGTCCACACATGCACACAGGTTCGTGAAATGTGCGTGCGTTCTCCGTCATAACGGACAAGTATAAGCATGAGAACTGTAACAACTGCAACTGTGACTGTAACGTACGTGCAGTGCGCGTGCCACTCGGCTGCGTGTATATCTAGGGAAACTTTTTCTGAATGAAGCTTAGTTGAGAGTAACGCCTGTCCTGTGCATCTGTGTTCCTTCGTTGTCCTGTTCGGATTCGCGCTATCCAGTATTGAAGAATATAAGCACAACATATCAGCTTACCGCGTCTGGTGTTGGTAACAACCATGTTGCTGTTGGCATCGTTACGCAACTGTAAAAAACTGGTTATATAATACATATGGAACTCTTCAACATATCAGTGTGCGTATACTACTTCCACATTTCTCTAGCGTCATTCCGTAACGTTTCGCTCAATGTGAAAAATTACGCCACAGTCATCACCCCGCGCATGCTTCGCATAACATCGATTCCTACGGTACGTGGGATCTGCCGAATTTTTTACTGGTTTTTTAACAATCATATAAAGTGCGAACATGTAATATTGCTGTCATAGTATTGTTAACACACCATTTCTAATCATAAAAGTCATAAACCACTCATCAGGTGCACGCGCAATGTCCTACATCTGTTTACGCTCAGGGACACGTATGTGAGCCTGTCAATCATCAAATTTGCTGTGCATGACGTTGTGTGTCATTTTAATAATGACAACAGAAGCACACTTGATATTGGGAAGCAAGTTGGCATCGAGCGTGGCCTCTAAACTGCAAAAGCGTGCCTCACAAATGATCGGCACCACATCGGGAAAGCATCCCGTCACGGCACCGATGCTGCAAAGCAAGGTAGAAAAAAATGGCGGGGTGCCGCTCAAGCAAGGACACACAAGAGTATGGTTCAGGATAGAAGGAGCTACAAATATCGAGCATTTCAGCGCTTCTGATCACTTTGCGTAAGCGCTGCACTGGTTTCGAATCTTTTTTGTTGATTTTCTCAGAACTGATATTTTTGGCATTTTTCCATATGCGAACAGTACTTCTTTGCTACTAAAGATTTTTCATTAAAACTTGGCACACTTCCTTATCACATTAGTGGGTGCGCAATGAACCTTAATAAGCGAAATCCTGCTACAAGATTTATTATGGCCGTTATACGAAGGGGCCTCAAGTGTTAGTGCATACTTGTTTGGCTATTTAATCACTGTGTTTTTAATAGTCATCTGATCTCAGTTGTTTTGGTTCATTGCACTGGCCAAATCTTCGTTAATGTCCCTAGAAAAAATTAGGTTTTTTGAGCGCAATTTGAGTTAGGAGTATTTGCGTAAGGCTCACTTTAATTGAAAATTTTAATTATGTAAAATTAACAATAAACAGGACCTGATTTTTAATGCCGACATATGCCGAGAAAGGTGTGATTTATAATGCAGACGAATAATCTCTAGTGATTATCGCTTTTTAAATTTTTTCCCCGACATTTGGCCTCATACCTTAACACTCTCGCATTTCTAATAATAATGACTGTTTTCGCCGTTCTTGGGTAGATATAAACTGTCAATCACCTGTGGCTGGCGCATGCGTGCATACCGCGGCCTGTGGTAAACGCGTATGTGCCACAAGTGTCTTGAGGAAAGGGTTTGACGATGTACGCAACAGGAGTTTCAGGTCAATCATGTCGTGACCAGACAGTCATATACGTCAAACCCCGTTGCCCTCTCATGCCAATTTTGGTCTACACCACGGTGTGGTCTACACCAACTTAAGGAGGCGATCATGAGAGCACCCAGGCAATAGATAGATAGATAGATAGATAGATAGATAGATAGATAGATAGATAGATAGATAGATAGATAGATAGATAGATAGATAGATAGATAGATAGATAGATAGAAACGATCAAAGTTCCTTGGGTTCCCTAAAGAATGCTTCACGTTTACAAAACATTCCGACGCACTTCATGACAATGCGACCAAATGCGTGTTGAGTAAGTCACTGTTTTGTATTCTGCTTAATTGCTTAATTAGGTAAGGTTAATTAACCATCCTCTAAAGGAACGAAGCTGGGCGAAAATTCCAATGAGAAAGTTGTACGTCGGTTTACACAACGCTCGACTAGAATTTCCAGCTTTCTATCAATTAAGTTTTAGTGTGTTTCTACTTAGTGTAGATGCCTACGAATACCAGAAAAAATTACACCATCTCCCGCTAAAGGGGACTATGAGGCGATGCGACGCCGGAGCACTTGCAAGATCGCGTTCTGTTGGCGTTCGTTGGGCATGCTACCGACGTCGCGTCGTGGAACGCGAAGAGGAACGCTACGCGCGTCGTGTCTTCCCTCTAGCCTGGCCGTTAATTCTCACAGGGCGAGCGGGGAACGCGGTCGACAGGTGCGCGAGAGGAGGGCAGCGTAGGAGAGGAGAGAGATGGGGAGGGGACGTGCATGCGGTGGCGCTCATCGCGGCGTTGTGCATGAGAGAATTTTGGCATGTCGAGCCCGCATTTCAGAGGAGGAGGGGAGAGGGGGAAGTGGAGAAGGGAAGTGGAGAGCTGAAAGCGAGAGGGTGAGTGGGGAGGGTGAGTGGAGAGGGCTTGCGCATGCGCTGTAAGGGAGGTCACGCTGCCACCACCACCACCGGTTTGAACTCCGCAATAAGATGCTTCGCATATAAACCGCATCTTCCCGAAGGGAACCCTGAGGTGATGCGAAGCATAGGGGGGGGGGGGTTCCGTTGTTTTAATTGCGTAGACGAAGGTGAAACGGTTAACGAAGGTCTACGCACTAACTGACGGGACTGTTGCTTCCATGACACTTTATCGGACCATCACACTTCATCGGAAGCATCGACGGAGTCAAGCGGAGTCAACCGAAGCAAGCGCTGAACTGAACGTGCACAGCGCTCTACCCGCTTTGTATTCACAGTTGAAGGAGAGGAGACTAGAGGAGGAGAGTAGCCCATGCGCCGCGAGAGCAGAAGCGAGAACGCAGGAGAAGCGCAAGCAGGTGGTAGGAGAGAAATGGAGAGAGTAACGCGCAGCTGTTCGAAAGAGGGAAGGAGGAGAGTTGCGCCTGCGTAGTGTGAGTGCGGACACCAACGAAGACGCCGCGGGACATGCCACCGTTACAAGATGCTTCGCATCTAAAATACGGCATGACATGCCCGCTTCCGCGTCGGTTCATGACAGCGATAGGCAGACGCAGGTGTTATCGCTTGTGCTGCCGCAAGCGACAACTGTCTCGTCGCACGGCTAGCAACGTCGTCGATGCGCTGTCACATTCTAAGCGGCAGCACACTCGGCGAGGTGCTATGGTTGTTTGAACGCGGAACGTTAGGGAGCACTGCTCCCTAACGCGTTCGGCATTGTCACGTGGTATTTTTTGTATTTCGCGAGCATCTGTAGTAAGTAGAAAAACACTAATACATAATAGACAGAAAGTCAGGAACTGTCCAATCGGACGTTTTGCAAACTGATCTGCAACCTTCTAACTGGAAAATCTCACGCAGCTTCATTGCTTCAAAAATTTATTATTAATCTAAACTGATTAGGCAATTAAGTGGAACACAAGAAAGAGTGGGACTTACCAGAAACATATGCATATGATCGAGCCGTCGTAGAGTAAATAATCATATTTTCAAAGTTATGCTAAATTAGCTGGGACACCCTGTTTAAAGGAGTCCTGACACAAATATTTTCGCCCCGCGTTTTTTTGCTGCAATGTGTTGCTGGGGGCCTGTTAGTCATAACACGGCACATCGTTTACTGCAGGGTGCGACAGTTAATTAATTACAAGCTCCTCATTACCGACACAACCTCAGTTTCGGTTTGACAGAGCTTCAAAAACGACAAGCCGCTGGGTGCAATGGGTGCAACTATCACCACATAGCGAGTGAAACGCTTGGTTATGTGAGCACACAGAACAGTGACGCATTTCCGCGTGGTCTGTCGTCGTCGGGCTCATCGTCGTCTGATGGCGACGATTTTCTTGCGGTGGGGATGGAACAAATTTTCGACGTGGCGAATCACTTCAGGTTTGACCCGCTGGCGAGGAGCAATTCGTCGGGAAGCGCGTCAAAACAGAAATGGCGGCCACGACGTCATCATAACTTGTACCGGCTGCAACGGTTAGGTAGGGGAAGTAGGGGGGTCACCTCGGGTCACCTGCGAGGGTGTCAATGCTAGGTGCGGCCCTATAACGGTGGATCGCGCTCGCGAAGTTCAAAATTCATATAAAATACCTGCCAAGCTTTCTTCGCTGTCGATAGTTTGCAGATGGTACACGCACGTACACGGGAATCGATCCAGCAGGCTATCTCGGCCGCGAAATTTTGTGTCAGAACCCCTTTAAAATGGGATGCATATTGATTGTTATAGCGTCTCTCATAACGGACAGCTTGATGTAGATGGGCTGCAAGCTCACTGACATATATTTCTTCTCATTCATAACGGGGCATAAGAAATCTGATGGCCAGTGAGGCGAACGAGAGAAGGAATGGATAGAAAAAAATATCGCTGATCCCCCTTTCGTAGGAATCGGTGTAACACGAAAGTGAAACATGTCTTCACAGAAGTAGTTGAGCGTTTATTGTGCATGATTTCGCCACAAGGGCACAGTATTGACTGCTATAGCAGCAAATTGTAATGTCACGCGAAGAACGGCAAGCAGCTCGAAACTTGCAGTGCGCTCTAAAGTAGAAAGGACTCACGAAAAGAACATACACTGGACGAGCGTGAACTAACAACTGTCACAATTGTTAGTTCTTTGCGTGTGAGCAGCGCGCTCTTTTCGGGAACGCGGCCACTGCAGCGAGCGAAGTGACCTTCGCGCTCTCCTTTAACGTCATCGGAAACTTGCGGTGAAAGGACAAGAGGTACAAACCGCCATCATTATCACGAGGTAAACGCGCGCGCACGAGAGGCACCGCCTGTAGAAGCGCGCTCGCATCGCGATGCGCAGGGCAACGACCTTTAAAGCGCGCCCTGCGCGCTCTTCGCGCCATCTCGCTAGTGATAACAATAACACGCTGAAGCCACGGAGCTCCGAGTACCGCAAACGGTAAATGGTGTATATAAATAGCTTGCCGTTAGTAATTTAGAGAACGTACGCTCTATTGCCGAGTGATTAGCGCCGCGCTCTGCGGAGCGAGGGGTCGTGGGTTCGACTCCCCGCTACGGAACGTTTTCTTCTAGTTTCCTTTGCCATCTGTTGGTGTATATTTTACAACGTCATATCCGTGACGGAAATACGTCAGTGGAGCCGTGGTGGACCCCGGCATAAAACACTTTCGTGTTAAAACTTTGATGGGCGACGAGGGCGCTGCGCAGAAAGAGTAGCACTGTGAATGATTTTCACTGTGTGGCATTTTTCGTCGTTGGTTTTCCAGTTAATGTGCAATGTCACGCGCCATTTTCAGCAGTTTCAGATGCGAAGGAGCTTTTGCTCGGGGCTGTATCCGGTGGCGGTGTTGGGTCCGTGCTCCACTGCGCATGCGCCTACTCTTTCTCCCGCTCTCCTCCTTCAATCATCTAAGAGGAGGGGGGCGAAATCTGGCGCGTACATTGACCTTTCCAGTCACCTAAGAGGGGGGAGGCACAAAACCTACCCCATACATTGAGTTAGTAGGGTGGGGGGGCGGGGGCGTAGCCAGAAATATTTTTCGGGGGGGGGGTTTCAACCCCCCTTGGCTACGTCCATGGGGAGGGGGCACTGCGATGAACCTTTTGCCTCCCCGCCCCCCCCCCCCCCCCCGCTGATGGGGAACGCTGCACGCACCTATGGCCATGAAGATGATACGTTCAGAGCACTTTAGAGGCCCGGGCTGCCGTATGCTGTCCTAGCTTGGCGTAACGCAGACAAAACCACGTGGGCTGGCACGCGCTAGCTCGTTCGGGCCTGTGTAAGGGGCTGGGTAAGAAGTTGTGGCCTCTCCCCCTTACACTCTCTCAGCAATCAAGTGATGGCGTCGGAGAACGATATTCTGCAGACGCGCGATGAACCCGCGTGATGTGCTACAACAAGAGTTCGGGACGAGTAACAGCAACAGCAACTACAGTGAATTCATGGTATGCTGCACATGCAAGGACGCGTTAACATCGGGAAATGTGCCCGTGATGAACGGAACTTTAGGTCGACCCATGCGCTCCTTCACATCCCCGCATGCTTCCCTTTAGTGTGAGATGGTGAAAATTTTTTCTTCTCTTTTTCTGCAAATAATTAAGCAAGCTGTTGTGCATGTGTTGTAGCCTGCTCGTGCACACTATAACTCGCTCACTAACTCACTCAATCCCGCCGCGGTAGTCTAGTGGTTATGATGCTCGACTGCTGACCCAAAGGTCGCGGGATCGAATCCGGGTCGCCGCGGTCGCACTTTAGATGAAGGCGTAAATGCTCGAGGCCCGTGTGCTTCGATTTAGGTGCATATGTTAAGGAACCCCAGGTGGCCGAAATTTCCGGAGCCCTCCACTACGGCGTCGTCGTAATCATATTGTCACGTGGTCGTGACGTCGACGAAGACAGCAGTCAGCACGTCCGAGATGAAACTGTTTATTTGGCCGAACTTGTGGCCGGGAAACTGAAACTACAGCAATACACTGATAGCGTCGAACAGAGCGTCGACCGTCGATCAACTGACCAGCGGCCAAGTGCGTCGGCTTTTATACAGGCGCTATCGAACTTTCCAGCGATATCGCTGGTGGCGGCGTTATCTCTCGATAAAGCTGGAACATTCGCGTGCGGCGCGAAATCTTAACAAAACGATCTACTACAATCGAGAAGCTTCTCGAACACTGCTTCGCGGACAGCCTCGAGCGTTGATAACCGTCCTTGCTGGTCAAAACCAAAAAACATAAAATGAAACAAGAAGTGGGCGTGGCATTGCCCCCCTCTGAAAAAGCATCGTCCCGATGCTTCTGAAAGATCAAAGAAGAGAAAAAAAAAAGTGCATACATAAATAAATTACAATAACAAAGGTAAAAGTAGAGTCCCCAGGTTCGCTAACGTGCAAAAAACGGCTTAAGGCGCACGACGTGAACGACTTCAGGTCATGCGCGGCGTCACTGGGAGTTGGTAATGCCGTCCGGGATGACCTCGCAGTCAAGAGCGCCGAGACGTCGAAGAACCTTGTATGGGCCGAAGTATCGCCGAAGGAGTTTTTCGCTAAGCCCACGTCGGCGTATCGGCGTCCAGACCCAGACATGGTCACCGGGCTGGTATTCCACGAAGCGTCGTCGAAGATTGTAGCGACGGCTGTCGGTGTGCTGCTGGGTCTTGATGCGCAGGCGGGCGAGCTGTCGAGCTTCCTCGGCACGTTGTAAGTAAGCCGCGGCGTCGAGGTTTTCTTCGTCGGTGACGTTCGGTAGCATGGCGTCGAGCGTCGTCGCCGGGCTCCTTCCGTAGACCAACTTGTACGGCGTCATCTGCGTCGTTTCTTGGACGGCCGTGTTGTAAGCGAAGGTCACGTACGGAAGGACGGCGTCCCACGTCTTGTGCTCAACGTCGACGTACATGGCCAGCATGTCGGCGATGGTCTTATTTAGACGCTCGGTGAGGCCATTGGTCTGCGGGTGGTAGGCGGTGGTGCGGCGGTGGCTCGTCTCGCTGTATTTTAAGATCGCCTGAGTTAGGTCCGCAGTAAAGGCGGTACCTCTGTCTGTGATGAGGACCTCTGGGGCGCCATGTCGCAAGACGATGTTCTCCACGAAGAACTTGGCTACCTCGGCGGCACTGCCTTTGGGCAAGGCCTTTGTCTCGGCGTAGCGGGTGAGGTAGTCAGTTGCTACGACGATCCACTTGTTGCCGGAAGTCGACGTTGGGAACGGCCCCAGTAGGTCCATCCCGATTTGCTGGAACGGCCGGTGAGGTGGTCCGATTGGCTGCAGAAGTCCCGCGGGCCTCGTCGGCGGTGTCTTCCGTCGCTGGCAATCTCGGCAAGTCTTAACGCAGTGGCGACATCGGCAGCAAGGCGTGGCCAGTAGTATTTTTCCTGTATTCTGGCGAGCGTGCGGGCAACACCGAGGTGCCCAGCCGTCGGGTCGTCGTGTAGGGCCTGGAGGACCTCTGGTCGCAATGATGAGGGCACGACAAGAAGGTAGTCGGTTCGAAGTGCCGAAAAGTTCTTCTTCATGAGAACGCCGTTTCGTAAGAAAAACGATGGCAGTGCTCGCTTGAATACCTTCGGAACAACGGCGGTCTTGCACTCGAGGTACTCCATAAGGTCCCTCAGTTCCGCGTCGGCTCGTTGCCGTTCGGCGAAGTCGTCGGCACTTATAGTTCCGAGGAAGCAGTCGTCGTCGTCCTCTTGCGGCGGCGCGTCGACGGGGGCTCGGGACAGGCAGTCGGCGTCAGAGTGTTTTTGTCCGGACTTGTACACGACGGTAATGTCAAATTCTTGAAGCCTCAGACTCCATCGTGCGAGACGACCTGAAGGGTCCTTCAAGTTAGCTAGCCAACATAAGGCGTGATGGTCACTGACAACTTTGAAGGGCCTGCCATAGAGGTAGGGGCGAAACTTTGACGTAGCCCAGATGATGGCAAGCATTCCTTTTCTGTTGTGGAATAGTTGGCTTCTGCCTTGGATAGTGACCGGCTAGCATAACTGATAACCCTTTCAAACCCGTCAGTCTTTTGCACAAGGACGGCACCGAGTCCTGCAGCAGCATTGTTCATTGCTTGCAGCTGCGGCTGCGCTGCATAGGGGGTGCCCAGCGACTGCTGGATTTCCTCGCGGACCATGTCGGCGATCGAATCCACATGAGGCTGCGCTGAAGGCAACAGCTTGCGCAGCTCCTCCCGCACTATCGCTCTGATGGTTTCCCGTAGGTCGTCGGTGCCTAGCGAGTGCGCTTCGGTGTAGCCTGTCGACAGGGTTGAGCAGTTGTACTGCTTCGTCCTAATCTCGAGGGATTTTTCAATTGTTGTAGCCTCCTTTAGGAATTCGGTGACAGTTCTCGGTGGGTTGCGCACCAATCCTGCAAAGAGGTCTTGTTTCACTCCCCGCATAAGGAAGCGCACCTTTTTTTCCTCAGGCATGGCAGCATCGGCCAGGCGGAAAAGTCGCGTCATCTCTTCCGTGTAGATAGTGACCGTCTCATTCGGTAGCTGTGCTCTTGTCTCCAGCAAAGCAGCGGCCTTTTCCTTGCGGACGATGCTCGCGAAGGTATTGAGGAACGTCGTCCGAAAGAGGTCCCAGGATTGAAGGCTCGATTCATGGTTTTCGAACCACGTCTTCGCGGCGTCTTCTAAGTAGAAGTAGACGTGGCGCAGCTTCTCTTCAGTGTCCCAGTGGTTGAAGGCGGCGACTCGCTCGTACGTCTCCAGCCAGCTCTCCGGGTCTTCAAACGACGATCCACGGAAAGTTGGTGGCTCCCTTGGCTGTTGCATCACTACCGTTGTAGGCGGCAGGGGGTCTGTCATCGTCTCGGCGGTCGATGTGACGGTCTTCGGCTGCCTGGCGTTTTCGGGAAGGAGCCCGTACTCTGGTTGTAGTCCCTTCTGCCGGCGACTGGTTCGAGGATCCGGGTTGTCCTTAGAGTCGTCTTCTTCGCGGCTTGGGCTTGGGTCAGCGCTCCGCGGTGGCGTCCGGATCATGAAGCAGCACCTCCACCAGATGTCACGTGGTCGTGACGTCGACGAAGACAGCAGTCAGCACGTCCGAGATGAAACTGTTTATTTGGCCGAACTTGTGGCCGGGAAACTGAAACTCAAACTACAGCAATACACTGATAGCGTCGAACAGAGCGTCGACCGTCGATCAACTGACCAGCGGCCAAGTGCGTCGGCTTTTATACAGGCGCTATCGAACTTTCCAGCGATATCGCTGGTGGCGGCGTTATCTCTCGATAAAGCTGGAACATTCGCGTGCTGCGCGAAATCTTAACAAAACGATCTACTACAATCGAGAAGCTTCTCGAACACTGCTTCGCGGACAGCCTCGAGCGTTGATAACCGTCCTTGCTGGTCAAACCCAAAAAACATAAAATGAAACAAGAAGTGGGCGTGGCATTATCGTGGTTTTGGGATGTTAAACCACAACAATTATTATTCTTACTGACTCACTCATTCGAACACTCACTAACTCATTCATATGCTCACTTGAAATAATAGAGAGCTCAGCTAGTTGGTACGTATTCACGTACCCAGAGATAAACCGAGATAAACCGCCTCTTTACGTTGTCGGGAGTGTAAATGAATGCTAAGATTGATGAATGAGCAGTTTTGTACATGCACAGGAATGAGAGCATGAGTCTAACGGTTGCGGCCTGGCATATCGATAACAGTGGTAACGCATACATGAGCCAGCCGCCGATTTAATAGCATAAAAAAGGCACAGTTTCGCCGCAAGGGCGAAGCAATGAATGCGATAGCAAGAAAAGCGGCCCTTGATGGACGCGCTGCTACGCTGCAAAGACATTTGCCCCCCGGCAGCTACTACCGCGCTAGCAGACAGCGGAAGGGCAAGGTTATCCCTGCGAAAATATTAGAAGCGAGCGAGCTGGCCGACGACTTTTATATGCGCCCGTTGCGCTCCTCGCGCCATCTCGCTGGTAATGAAGAAACGCTTATAAGCGCCTGCCGTATCTGAGTCCTTCCAGCGGTAAAGGGTGTGTATATAACGCTCGCCGTTAGCCACCTGAAGGCTCTGTGCTTTGTGGCGTAGTGGTTATCGCCGCGCGCTCTGCGGAGAGAGAGGTCGCTGGTTCGATTCCGCGCTTCGAAAACATTTTCCTGAATTATATATATATATATATATAATTTGAGGTCTTGGTTGGGTTACAAGTGGCGTCATGCGATAATTCCCAGTTGAAGTATGTTCCAGAACTGTGTACGGCCCGATAAACCGTGGCTGAAACTTCCCACACAAACCAGGTGTGCGAAGACGCGTCAAGAGCAGTGCCTCGTCACCGGGTCGGAAAGAGACAGCACGATGCGCTTCGTTATAAACAATCTTCCGTTCTTGCTGCTTGACTTCGGTATTCAGGCGAGCACGCTGGCGGCACTGGGCGAGTCGTGAAACGTATTCCTAGGAAGAAGATGGCGACGGATTTACGTTGGAGGTAAAGAAACGTCCAGAAGGGAAGTAGGGGAACGTCCGTAAACCAGGTAAAACGGTGAATAGCCGGTTGTCCGCTGAATGGCGGTGTTATAGGCGAAAGTGACAAATGGTAAAATCGCGTCCCAGTTTTTGTGGTCTCGTTGAACATAAGCGGCTATCATGTCGGCAAGTGTGCGATGAAATCGCTCGGTTAGGCCGTTAGTCTGAGGATGGTAACTAGCCTCTTATGACCTGTTGTCGCGATTTCGCATCATACCGGTTTTAAGCCGCACTACCAGAAGAAAACATCTGTAGGCGCCACTGCTGTGCTTAGAGGTAATCTACAGATGTCTGGCAACATATAGAAAAAGCAGCGCCATCTACCCTCTATTCAGTAAAGAGCTGACAGCTGCCATTTCTCCGGTTGATGCCGACGCACAACGTTCCTCAGTGTCCATCCATTGACATCCGTCTCCTTTCAAGGTATGTAAATGTTTCGAATCTAAAAAAATGTTGTGTAGTGGGCACTTGGTTGACTAACGCACGGAGATCGCGTAAATTATTTGTTTTTGAAGATTAGTTGTGTTTTCAATCGCGCGTCGCTTTGTCGCGTTTTCGCATCATCAGGCTCTAGCGTTCCGATTTGTGCACAACTTCATCTTCCTTGGGATGTGGTCAAAGAAGTAGTAATTCTTTTTCCCAGTTATAATGCTTTTCGTCAGTGATTTATTTCTGAAGGTTAGAATTTTAGATTGGTATTTTTTTTTTCAATCGCACGTGTCTTTGTCGCATTTTCGCATCAAGTTGTAGCGTCCCTGTTTGCGCACAACTACATCTTCCTTGGGTTATGGTCAAAGACCGAGTAATTGTTTTTTTTCTTTCAGTTATTCAATGCTCTTCATCTATGATGGACTCTAGAAGGTTCTACGGGATCAGGGTTCCACCCGTTGAAGACAGCGAAGATAGCTGCCTCAGCGAGAGCGACTCCGATTACAGCCCTGACACAGAAGACGCTGCCCCAGCAGATCAATCTGGGCAGTCTGGGAGTGACACAGGTATGCAACCTTGACTTTTTTTTTTTGCCTGGCACATTCACAAGCTCTTGTGGAATGTGAACCACGTGATGCGCTTTCTTGTTTTCTTGTTGCTGTTGATGGGTGAGCTGCGTGCGGCTGCAATGTGAAACGCCGTCGGCGTTCCTTCGTCCTTCGTGTTGTATTGCGTTGGCGCATCTTTGCTTTTTCTTTTTCAAGCCAAGGTTGTATGGCTTCTCCAATGTAGTATGCCAACGTCGCAATGGTTTCATTTTCTTTTTCTTTTTTTTTGCAGATGACGAAGATGAAACACAAGAGCCGTCCACGTCAAGTGCAAGAAGTTTCCTGTGGAAGCGAGTGAATCATGCGCGGACATGCCAACCTCAATGGGAAGACAGTCTTCCAGACCCTCCAGATGAGCCGAAAGCACCCATTGAGTACTTCCGGTATTTTTTTGACGACAAGCTCCTTCCCGAGATTAGAGACCAATCCAATCTCTATGCACTGCAGAAGAATGCCAACAAAGCATTACGCCTAACATGCGCTGCACTAGAGCAGTTTCTCGGTGCCACAATGTACATGTCCATATACAGGCTTCCACGATCACACATGTACTGGAGCCGCGAGATGAGAGTAGAAAAAGTGGCAGAAGTTATGTCACGTGACAGGTGGCAAACCATAAAGAGCAACCTTCATTTCAACAACAACGATCTCCTACAAGCGAATGCTGGAAATGACAGGCTCTTCAAAATTCGACCACTGATTGACAATCTGCTTCCCAAATTTCAAATCCTTCCAAAGTCACAGATGCTGGTTGTCGACGAGCAAATTGTGCCGTTCAAAGGCCGTTCATCTCTCAAGCAATATGTCCCTAGCAAGCCTCACAAGTGGGGCTACAAGATTTTTGTACTTTGTGACACCCACGGACTTGTCTACGACTTTTCCATTTACACAGGGGACATCCGCCCCGTTCCTGGTTTACCTGACCTTGGAGCGAGCTCTAATGTTGTGCTCGAGCTTTCGCGCTCCATCCCAGAGAACAAAAACTACTTGTTGTTTTTTGACAACTGGTTCACATCCATAAAACTGCTTGTAAGTTTGCATCAGCGCGGTATTCCAGCCTTGGGAACTGCGCGGGCAAACAGGATTTCTGGATGCCGACTGCCCAGTGATGCAGAAATGAAGAAGGACGGAAGAGGAAGCCACGTGGAGCGGGAGGCTACTGTTGATGGGGTTGAAGTCCGAGTTGTGAAGTGGTACGACAGCCGAGGAGTGAATATAGCCAGCACATTCGGGAGTGCCGAGCCCCTAGGAAGCTGCCAGCGGTACGACCGCAAGAAGAAAGAAAGGTGCGAAATTCAGCAGCCTGCTATCGTGAAGACATACAACACCTTTATGGGTGGAGTAGGCCTCCTAGATGGGCTCATGGCATACTACAGAATTTTTCTGAAGTCAAAAAAATTCTACCTGAGATTTTTTTTTCATTTTGTTGATATGGCTGTTGTGAACAGCTGGCTTCTATACCGAAGGGATTGTGATGCTCTAGCAATCGCCAAAAAAGAGCAACTAGATCTTTTAGCATTCAAGGCTTCTCTAGCCAGCTGCCTCTGTAATGAGAACAAGGACATGATGAAGAAGAGGGGCCGGCCGTCTCTTTCTGTGGAAGCAGAGCTTGAAAGGAAGAAAAGAAGAGGCCCAACAGCTCCAACACCTCATGCTCAAGTCCGTCATGACAATGTTGGCCACTGGCCTGAAGTGTCGCAGCAACGACAACGATGCAAAATGCCTGGCTGCAAAGGCCAACCTGTTTCTTTCTGCACAAAGTGCAAAGTTCATCTTTGTATAAACAAAAGCTCAAAATGTTTCATTTCTTTTCACAAGAACTGACCTACAAGTGTTCTGAGCTCAAAGAAATGAGCTCTGAAGTATGTTCGAAAATAAACATTTTCTGATCCATTACGACCTGTTGTCGCGTTTTCGCGACATAGCCGTAACTTTTTTCCTAATACCCCTACATGTATAAAAGTTGCTGTGTAACTTCTTCATAACCAGACCATAAAAAGCCACAGCGAAAGGAATTTTTTTATGTCGTACACTAAATTCAGGCTAGAAGAGGCTAGAAGCGATCTTGTGAGTGGTGCCGGAGGCTCGGAGAAGTTCGTTCACTAGTTGAGAGAGGAATGCCTTTCCACGGTCACTGATCAGAACACGTGGAGCGCCATGGCGCAGTATAATGGCTTGTAGAACGAAGTCGGCAACTTCAGAAGCAGAACCAGTAGTCACAGAAGATGTCTCAGCGTAGAGGGTCAAATGGTCCATAGCTGTCACGATCCATCGTTTGCCGGCGGCAGTGACTGGAAGAGGGCCTAAAAGATCGACACCTACAACTTCAAATGGTGTCAAGGGACACGGAAGAGGCTGTAGTTTACCGGCAGGAGCAGGTGTTGGGAGTTTTCGACTTTAACAGATAGTGCAGGACCCGACGTACCTGTCGACGCTAGTAGTAATGCCAGGCCAACAAAAACGGCTTCTAAGGCGGTCGTAGGTTTTATGAAAACTGAGATGACCTGCAGTCGGATCATCATGGAAGGCTGTAAGGACGTGAGAGCTGAGACAGCGAGGTAGAACGGCCACGCAGCGCTGACCGTCAGGATGGTAAATTCGGCGGTACAGCACGGAGTTGTCGAGCTTAAATTGCGAGAGTTGGCGACGTAGACGCGCGTTAAGTGGACAGGAAGTTCCAGAGAGATGGCCCATGGTCCGTCGACAGTACGGGTCAGCCAGCAGGTGAGAGGCAAATTCTTGGTCGTTGTCCGGATACAAGCCAGAGAGGGAACCGATGTAAAAGTGGGCTCGCAGTGTTTGTTATGCGAAGCGGTTGCGGAAGCGCCGAGCGGGGCTGTAGGTAGCGGGCAGCGAGAAAGAGCGTCGGCGTCTTGACGTTTTTTGCCACACTTGTAGATGATATCGAACTCATACTCCTGAAGACGCAGAATCCAGCTATCGAGGCGTCCCGATAAGTTCTTGACTGTGGAAAGCGAGCATAACGCGTCGTGGTCAGTAACAATGGTAAAATGACGGCCGTGCAGATAGGGACGAAACTTCTGCACCGACCAGATGACGGCCAGAAATTCCTGCTCGCTGATCGTGTAGTTCCTCTCGGCTGCAGAGAGTACGCGGCTGGAGTATGCAACGACTCGCTCTCGCGAAGAGTTGTGGCGTTGCAGAAGAACGGCGCCTAACCGCGGCCGCTAGCGTCTGTGTGCAGGAGAGTCGAAGCGGCCTCGTCAAAATGGGAAAGGACAGGGTCGGTCGTGAGGGCACCCTTCAACATGTCAAAAGCCGAATCACATTCCTGAGACCACTCAAAGGGCATACCGGAGACAAGTAGCTTCTGTAGTGGTGCAGCTATGGATGCAAATGCATAAATCGACGAAAGTAAGACGCGAGGCTAAGGAAACTTCGCAAGTCTTTAGGCTTCTCAGGGCGAGGAAAGTGAAGCACCGCAGCGGTTTTGTCGGTGTCAGGACGTATTCCGTCCTTCCTCACGGCATGACCGAGGCCTTTAATAGATTTGCTGGCGAAATGGCACTTCTTGGTGTTAAATTGAAGACCAGCGCCCGCAAGGCACGCCAGGACTTCATACAAGCGTTGCAGGTGTTGAGAAAACGTTGATGAAAAGACAAAATGTCATCTAGGTAGCACAGGCAAGTCTTCCATTTCAGGCCACGCAGCACGGTGTCAATCATACGCTCAACAGTCGCGTGTGCGTTGCACAGGTCGAAAGGCATCACGTTGAACTCGTATAGGCCGTCCGGGGTGGCGAAAGCTGTTTTTTTGTCCCCTTCGTGAATGGGTATTTGCCAGTAGCCGGAACGCAAGTCGAGGCTCGAAAAGTATTCCGCACCTTGTAAGGAATCAAGAGCGTCGTCAATGCGTGGCATAGGGTATACGTCCTTCCTAGTGATCTTATTGAGTGCCCGGTAATCTACGCAAAAGCGTACAGAACCATCCTTTTTCCGCACCAGAACAACGGGAGACGACCAAGGGCTGGCTGAGGGGCGGATTATGTCCCGTTGCAGCATGTCGGCTACGTATTTCTTGAATGATATTTCGCTCGGCTAGAGACACACGGTACGGGCGGCGGTGCACAATCGATATTCCGTCGGCCTGAATGCGATGTGCTGCAGCGGTAGTTTGGCCCAAGGTGGAGGAATAGGCATCGAAAGAAGTTGCGTGCTGGTTCAACAAAGCACGCATGTGCTGCTCCTGCGAATCTGTCAAGTCACTGCTGATGACTGCTGTAAGGGCGGAGGAAGAAGTACGATGAGCAGTAGAGTGGGCTTTGAAGCAGACAGGCGTAAGGGGCAAGACGCATACAGGCTCCGGATCGGCAACGCAGGCTACCGTGGTGCCCCGCGGAAGTAAAATCTTTTCCGATGTTGCGTTCGTGGCGGCGACGAGAGCTGAACCATTGTGGAAGCGAACGACACCCGATGCAAGAGCTATGCCTTTACTAAGGCAACGGGGTGACGGGGTGACCAATACGTCACCGGAGTCGACGTCGTTGGACACAACCGTTACGATTCGCTGTTCCCGTGGTGGTAGCTCGGTATCTATAGCAGCGACGAGGCGAAGTGGCTTGTAGATGTCGTCCCGGAGCGAGTAGTCTGTGCCGGTAAGGTGGACGACACGTTGGCCACAACAAATAGCCGCAGAAGCAGACGACAGAAAATCACAACCTAAAATGAGTTGGTGAGAGCACGGGTACAGCACAGCGAACTCTATATGGTGAAGAATCTCATCGATTAGCACGCGGGCAGTACACAGAGCGGAAGGGCGAATTGTGTTCCCCTGGGCTGCAACCAGTGTAGGTCCATCGTAAGGCGTCATCACTTTCCTGAGACGGGCACACAAATCAGCACGAAGAACAGAAAACGTAGCACCAGTGTACACCAAGGCATCAACGTGCACACCTTCAACTATTACAGAAATCATATTGCAAGGGCGTGCTGGAGGAATTTGAGCCCTGAATGTCAATGCAGTTTTTCCTCCAAAAACTGCATCGCTTAGATTTCCGGATGAGGGAGGCAGGCCGAAGCGGAGACGAGGAGCGACGGAAGGGCGAAGGTGAACGGCGTCTGGTTGACCGATAACTATTGCGCACTTCACTCGATGCGGCCAGAGATAGAGACCGACGCGGAGGTGGCGTATAACGGAGGCCTTGGTAAATGGCTCCTCCGGGGAAGTCACGCTCGCACATGTCGTATCCTCGACGCTCGCCTTGCTGGCGCTTGTGGCAAAAGCGTGAGATGTGGCCGCGATAGCTGCAATAATAGCACGTAGGGCTAGATGATCGCCAAGGCGGGTAGTAGGCAGGGTTTGGGGCACCGGGTGATAGCGCATTCAGATGGGCAGACGAGGGCTCAGTCGGCGGTGACGGGAAGCTCGCGGGCGGCGCGGCAGCAACCGACGCGTATGTTGATGGCTGCAACGTCGAGTTGGCGTTCCCTAAAGGTGTGGCAGCAACTTGCGCAAAGTTGGGAGGAGGCGAGAGGCAGCGGGTTGAATGTGCGACGAGTGGGTCAAGGACGCTAGCTCCTCCCTGATGACATCACGCAAGGCCTTGCCGGAAGGCTGACTGGGACACAGTGTAGGCACTGAGAATTCCATTGATCGCAATTCTTCACGTATCAGTGCCCTTCTCATGCCTCGTAGGTCTGCGTCTGCCGTAGAGCGTGTTTCATCACTGTCCGGTGGGAAGCGAACAGACTCGAGTTCGTCGAGGCGCTGACACGTTGTGACAACTTCAGCAACGGTAGCTGGATTCTTGACGGCAAGAGCATTGAATGCGACAGTTGTAATGCCCTTGAGAATGTGGCGTACCCTGTCCGACTAGGACATTGATGCATTGACACGTCGGCAGAGCGCAAGAACATCCTCGATGTAGGAAGTGTACGACTCGCCGAGATGTTGTTTCCGAGCCTCGAGGGTTCTCTTGGCGAGAGCCGACCGAACAGCCGGCGTGCCAAAGACTTGGCGCAGCTGTTCTTTGAAGGTAGCCCAGTCGGGGATGTCAATCAAGTGGTTAAAGAATCACGTCTTCGCCACACCCGTAAGGTAAAAGCAGACGTGAGTTAGGTTGTAGGTGTCGTCCCACCGATTAGCAGAACTGCCACGCTCTAAATCGTCCAGCCAGTCCTCCACATCTTCTCCGCGCAGACCAGAGAAGAGATGAGGCTCCCGCTGGGGGCTGTTTACGACGTGAGAAGGCGTGGCTTGCGGTGCCAGAGTAGGGACGGCAGCAGCACCGACTTGCTCGTGCTGTGACATTTTGCCGGACAGCTAGCGCAAATGGCGACCTGAGCGAAGCTCCAGGAGGTAGAGCGGGCGAGTAGAGGACGGATGATTCAGAAGCAACCTCCACCACGTATGAGGTCTTGGTTAGGCAGACGTTTATTTGGCCCAAAGACCCGGCAGTGAACAGGCACGATCAACCCACACTGATGATGATGATACAGGACGAAGATGAGGATGCACAACCAAATGCATTATGATGATGATAATGTGCACATGAAGAAGATGTGCCTAATAAATGCCCACAATATATACATACTTATACATATACGGTGCATGACGGCGGCGGCGAAGACCAGCCGAGACTTTCCATATAATTGCTATCGCAATAAAAAAAATCAAATGCCTGAACGGTTCTCTCTCACGTAGACCCCCCCGCGTGACGGATTGAAAGGCATCGTCTCTAGGCTGGACATGCGCAGATAAGGTTTCGTGTCTACCTTCTTTTCCGCCGCCGTTCGCCTTTTCAGTTGTTAGTCGGCATTTGTTGTGCCTAGACTTCTCTCTTGTGCCCGTGTTTTTAACTCACTCACTCACTCACTCACTCACTCACTCACTCACTCACTCACTCACTCACTCACTCACTCACTCACTCACTCACTCACTCACTCACTCACTCACTCACTCACTCATCCACTGTCAGCGCTTATTCCACTTACTAAGGTAACTATAAACAAAACGATCTCTTAACGGAATTTTTATGCGTAGCTACTATAAAGTGCATTAAGAGAGTTTTTGAATATTACTGCTTTGGTACTCGCAAATATTAAATAAATAATAGAACAAATAAAGATAATATTTGAGAACAACACAAAATAAACATGCGAATTCCTTCCTTGCGCCCGGAATCGTGCTGTTTAATTGAGAGCACAAAGCGAAGGCTCGGTGCGCTGAAGTCGGCAACGTGCGCCTGATTCCTCCAATACCGCTTTCCTGTATAACACTTTCTTTCCATTTCTCTTTTGTAAGGTTTTCGTGCATACATGAGCACCTTTTTGTTATACTGTGGTTGTCTCGAATAGGGAGTAGCTCACTTTTGTTTGTGAGTCAATTACCTCCAACCTTTCGCTACAGTTTGCTTTTACAATATGGCACACAAAGCCGGGTCGTCTGCTGTTGTTTGTCGAACGCAACGTGTCACGGTTTTACCTTTTCCCGAACCTTAATCAACGCGAAGTTGTTGCTCAGGGCAGATTGAGATGCTTACTGTGCGCCTGCATGACAATGAGGTTCGAGCGCTTTTCGCGCACGAGTATTTCTTTCTCTTCGCACGTGCGCTCAAATGTTTGCGCGACGCATATTCGCGGGTGCATGCATTTGCCGTGCCATTGCAGAAGTACGTTCTACCTTCGCCTGTGTCTGCGTTTTTTTCTGCTAAAGAAAGAAACAAAAACCCAGTTGCGTGAGATCACACAACGCACGAGATGAAACGTTGTCGTTTTGAATATAAATTACTGTTTCTTGGGAAGGCAGCGGGCATAAGCCTCCGAAATAAAGGTAATAAAAAAACAGACAGATCCCACGCCTTGTGGGAATAGGTTTTATGCGAAGCAGTCAGCAAGTAGCTGTCTATGCTGCATTTTCTTGGCTTTGAGTCAAGCGCCACGAGGTGGATTTACGTGTTTTTAGAAATGGTAGTAATTGTGTGCTTACCAGGCACGCCAACAATATACACTCGCGTTTAAAGGGTAACTTATGGTTGACGTAACGTCAGCACTCATGTTGGAGCAGAGACGCCAGTTTTATTGAAACGAAGAGCACGCTACAGTGCGATTAAAGAATGCTACGTATGATATTCACATCTTCACACGCTTCGGTGCGATGCTGTGAATATCGTACGTAGCATTCGTTAGTGTATTGCTCCTGAATCGAGCAACGCTTGAATATAGCTTGCTGAGTCATAGGAGTACATTGGTAATGTTAATTCAACTGCTATAAAAGCGGAGCCAACACTGGAACCACAACTGATGTTAAGCCGGCATGATGCCTTTATCATAAATAATAAACAATATGTATTAAAATTGGATATCCAGCACTGAAACCACAGTAACACAAATTACACAATAAACACATAACAAGGTAATTGTGGTGAAGTGCGCGGAGTTTAAAGTGCGCGCCGTGGAACGACATAGAAGACAACGAAAAGGGAACCTGCACGGGCCTAGGAAAGCAAAAAGAACGAGTAAATGAAACGCCAATGAGAGAGCCACAGTGATCGTTTCGAAGCACGCGGAGAGAGAGGGAAGCGAAGACGAAGAAGCAGTGGCAGGGAGCAAAAATTCCTAATTGATTCAGGGCGATTTTGATTCTGCATTTTTAAGTTAGCATTAATAATATATTCTAACCTTCTATAATTCATTTTCACATGTGACCACTTTTACCTATAAATTATTCGTTTCTTGGCCGATCCCCCAGAGTGGGTGTGAGCCATTTATAAAGGTCATCATCATCATCATCATCATCAAGTAGCGAGGAAGACAGGTCACGCGTCTTGGCCGTCGGGTTTCGGACCGGAGCTACAGCGCCTACTTTCGTCTACCTGAGAGCTGAGTGACCTTCTGAGTACCTGCTCTACCTGGCCGTTGGTCTCTGGTGTGCTGCTGCTGCTGCTGCAGCTGCTGGGAGAACGTTCCTGTGCCCGTGGACAGGTGCGAGCAGTCGGACTTCGAGCTCGAGCTCGGACGAGGCTGTCCGGCCGGAACCCATCCTCGGAGCCAGCGGTTCGACTTCAGCGTCAACCGGCGGCCTAGGAAGACTGCCGATACAGCAGAGCATCGCGCTGCTCCACTCCGACGGCAACTGTAACCTCTTCTTCGTCTTCGTGCTTCGTGCCAAGGCATCCTCGTCCTCGACGTTGTGAGATCATCGCCGGGTCCTTACTTCTCTCCGCGACCAACGGTTCGTTAGGAACTGATAAGGAACGAAGCATGCCGCTTATGCCTTTCTCTGTGACCTTGTTGTAGCTGTAGGTTTGGGCATTTGATTACTGTAATCTTCTGTTTTCTCTAGTGTTACGTGTGCTCGCTTTAGTGTTGTTATTAAATATGGGTTATAAGCGGTCTCGTCCTTTTGGAGAGTGCCTTGAGGTGACGCCTCGGACATTCCACATAAACAAAGAACCTGCACGTTGTGCGAAACCAAAAACCACAACGTAACAGTAATAAAGATATGTCATGTTTGTTACCTTGTTATACAATTAGATAGCCCGCACTGAACCACAAGTGGCGTTGCACCGACATGACTATTGCAAAGGGTGTCTTTCCGACGCAGTTTTGCGGCGCGTCACGGCAGGGTCTCGAGCCGCGGAAGAATTGAGCGCTCTCCTCACCAGTCCCCAAGAGGACGACCAACTTCGGGCTGTCCAGAGAGCCCACGACCTGGCCGTCGAGTTTCACCTCCCGGTCCCGTCGTGGACACGGCCCGCGGACGAGCCCACTTAGGGGAACTTGCTCTTCTCAGGACAAAATAACGTTCAGTTCAGTCTTAAGACCCGACAAAGCTCTGTGGTGGAATACTTCATTGACACGCAGAATGTCTGTGTTCGATTCCTGCTGGGATCCTGATTTTTATTCTTTGCATTCGTTGGGCCAACGCGGCTCATGCCGCATTTGCTTGACGCTCTCGCGATTAAATTACCAATATCTGTTCGTTCCGTTCCTGGGTAGATATAAACTGTGAGTCACCTGCGGTGCATACCGCGGCCCGTGGCATACGGGTGTGCCACACTCTAAAAAGACAGGGCGTGCAAACACGGACACAAGAAAGAAGTCAGGATACCACAAACGCCCTGTCTCTTTAGAATGAATACTTACCAACTAGCTCAGCTCTCTTGTTTTATGTGCCACACGTTACTGGATGAAAGGGTTTCATGACGCACACGAGAGGATTTCCGCGTCATTCATGTCATGACCAGACAATCATGCTTGTCGTACCATCCAATGCCAATTTTGGTTAATACCAAGTTAAGTAGGCGACCGCGACGGCAGCCAGACGTAGGCAGCCAGATAGATAGATAGATACGTTGAAAGTGCCTTTGGTTCGCTAAGAAATGCTTCGCATTTAAAAGTGGCACGTAAACAGCTGTGTCCGTGTTATACCGGCCGCCGAACACTCAAGGCATAAAATCATGCTTCAACGCAACTGTTTCTTGGCAGAGTTGGTGTTTGCTTCGGGGCATCTCTCGCCGCAAGTTAAAGCAAGAAAAATTCGTGACTTTTCGAAAACGCAATGAAGTGTAACAAAGAAAGCAGTAAGTCTTATGTGCCGTAACCGTCGCGAATGCTTTCCCAAGACCATGTTCAGTAACATTCAACGTAACCTCTGTCGTCTATAATTACTAAAACCTTGCAATAGTAATTCAAACCCCGACAACAGCCATTATACCTTATGTGAACTCCTTCGTAATGTACTTCGACACCGACTTGTATTTGAAACAGTTGCAAAGCCTTACTGTAAATTTTATACAGGAGATTTGCCAGCGTTTTGTTTAGACACACCAGCCACACTGCCCCTACGATTCTCTGTCGAATTTGCATTTAAACATGTTTGTAAACAAATTGACAGCGTCTTTCCAACAGTGAGCGAACGTCGTTGCATCAATCATCGATCAACTTCGCTTCAAGGGTGTGCAGGCTGTCCTTGAAATTATAGCACGCATGACGTACATACGCTAACGAATGCAGAACTAACATTGCTGCAGTCGTGAACAGTGACGTCTTTTCATTCGGCTTACTGATAGTTGCGCTCATCTTCGCTTCGGTTTTGGTTTTGCTGGTGAATTTGTTCAGTGCTCATTGGTCCGGCATAATTACCAGAGGCAGCTCTTTCAAACTCTCAAAGCAGCAATGGGCTCCTTGCAGGAAGAGTTCCGATTCTCCGATTTGACCTCACCGTCTTTCTCCACTGAATGAAAAGTGAATTAGTTTATTTCACTAATTTCGTGATTGATAACTAGTCATTTTAAGTTCACTAAGTCTGCGCCACAGAAAAAGTAATTATGAAGTGGCACGTACAAGAGTTGAAAGAGAAAATAAGATCAAAGAAGAGGAAGACGACAAGTATGATCTGACGTACGACCACGCTGATAGAAGAAGCGAAAAAGGACGTCGGAGATATAAAAGATTCATCGACGATAACGATACCGCCTAATGCAAATTCCGAGCGCAGCTTCGTGTTGGGGCAACGCCAGCAGTGTTTGAAGTTTAGCTATCCGCAGTTGTAGCAATGTAACAATTTTACATATTGTCGCAGGAACCGCCAGCGCTCGCTCGGTGGTACGCACACCACTTGTGCATTGCAGGCGTCGCGAACCAAGCGAAACGCCGACAGCCCCGTTAGACAAGCGAAGCCAGCGGCAGTGCACGTGCCAGCCCTGCGTGCGCACGAGCTCCGACCGAGAGGCCAGCGCGCGTGACGGAGGAAGAAAACGTGATTAGAGGCCAATGGCTCGTGAAAGCCACAGACTCCGCGTTCGATCTCTTTCGTCCGCGTTCGCTCTATCGGTTACGCCGACGCCGACGACGACACCGCTCAACGAAGGAACGGCCGCCTAAGAGTTGCGCTCTAAAAACAAGGTGACGTGGGCATAGGTTCTGGGTGTTCGAAAGTGAGCGCGTGAGCTCTGTAGGAGCATCGCCGGCTTCTGTTCAGGGCGCTCGTGCTCCTTGTTCTGCACCACCGCACCGTAGTCCCCAGCGATTCAAAGACACGTCCAATTGACCGGATGACCGCCGCAAATACATGCTACGCCCAGGGAGCGTCGTCGGCTTGTGGCCCAAACGCACCGTCCTACGGCACCGATCCGTAGTTTTCGTCTGAGCCAGATCCTGTTCCTGGGAAACGCTGGCCAGCTCAAGTACCTTCGACGGAGAGGTAACTGAATTCGGAAACCTACAAGCATCAAAACCAACGCCAGTTCATGTTCCTCAACCGAGCAAGCGTGCAACACCGACTCAGATGCCGACGTCAACGCCAGTGCCCCATGCAAATGAAACGTCTGAAGTTATGCCGGTGCTTTCTGCAGTACCTCAGGGTGCAGTTTTGGCTCCTATCCTGTTCCTTTTGTTTATAAACGACATAACTTGTAGGAGTCAATCTAAAATTAGGTTATTTGCAGATGACTGCGTCCTGTATAGAGAAATACAAAGCCAGCAAGATCAAATAAGTTTGAACAGTGATTTCGCCTTGTTAGCACAATGGTGCGAGAGTTGGCAAATGGTCATCAACTACAATAAAACAGTTGCAATGGCAGTAACAAAAAAGAAATCCAAGCTTACGTTTCCGTGTGGCTATGATAGCATCATCCTTAATACAGTCACTCAGTACAAGTACTTGGGCGTCGTCATATCGTCAGATCTCGGATGGTCGGCGCATGTAGATCACGTGACTGGCAAAGCGATGCGGAAACTTATGTTCTTAAAGCGGGCCTTGCGATACTCGACAAGAGAAGCCAAGCTCTTAGCCTATGCGTCGATTATACGCCCTATCTTAGAATATGCGAGCGTGGCATGGTTCCCGTCTACCCAAAATCACATAGCCACTATTGAGGCTATTCAGCTCAAAGCCGCGCGTTTTATCTGTAGCAGATATAGGCGCATCGACTCGCCTACGCAAATGCTGACAGAGATTGGCCTTCACACGCTAGCCAGTCGTGCGATGCTATCCCGACTCAAATTTATGTACCTAATTCTACACAACAAACTTAAAGTAGATCCGAACACCTACGTTCCACTCAACACTTCCAGAGAAACCCGTCACAAGCATCACCTCACACTCCAAGAATACTTATGCGCCAACAATGCTTTTAGTTTTTCGTTTTTCCCGCGGGCAGTGCGAGAGTGGAATGCTTTACCCGAGACGGTGGTTGCGCAGCCCACTGTCAACAAATTTCTTGAACTTGCTGGCCAATACATTCTGTCAGCTACATGACAGCGACGCTACCATTATTGTACTGATCACTGTCCTCCTTTCCAGTGTATTTCAAACTTGTGATCTAAAAAGGTGGAAGTCGGTACCAGCTTTGTATGTTGCGTGCTTACCTTCTTTCTTTTCCGTGTTATCTTTTTTTTTTCAGTGTCCACATGGGACTGAGGCATGTGCACTCGTTATTAATGTAGGTCCATTATCATTATTAGATGCGAAGTATCTTAAGGCGGAGCTCAATCCGGTGGTGGTGGTGGTGGTGTGCGGCGTGACCACCCTTACTGCGCATGCGCATACCCTCTCCACACACCTCCTCTACACTCACCCTCTCCCCTACCCCTCTCCACATTCCCTCTCCCATTCCCCTCTCCACTTCCCTCTCCTCCCCTCTCCCATACCCCTCTCCCTCTCCCCTTCCCCTCTCCAATTTCCCTCTCCACGTTCCCTCTCCCCTCCCCGTCTCCCATACCCCTCTCCCCTCCCCCTTACCACTCTTCCTCTGAAACGCGGCCTAGACATGCCGAAATTCTCTCCTGCGCAACGCCGCGATGAGCTCGAGCGCATGCGCGTCCCCTCCCTTTCTCCCTCCTCTCCTACGCTGCCCCCCTCTCGCCCGCATGTCGACCGCGTTCCCCGCTCGCCCTGTGAGAATTAACGGCCAGGCTAGATGGAAGATACGACGCGCGTAGCGTCCCTCTTCGCGTTCCACGACGCGAGGTCGGTAGCATGCCCAACGAACGCCAACTGAACGCGATCGTGCAAGTGCTCCGGCTTTGCATCGCCTCATGGTCCCCTTTAGCGGGAGATCGTGTAATTTTTCTGTACCATATTTTTTTTTGTAATCCTACCTATGCAGCTGTATAAATATGTGAATATATAATGATTGTAGACACTTTTCAACCCACTCCTGTAAAAATCCCTGACGGGATTGACAGTATTGCGAAATAAATAAAAAAATTAAAAAATCCTCGTCCGTCTCGTTTTCCATCGGTTCAGAACGTCGTGAGTTAATTAAGCGACGAACGCTTCATGCTGTCTTGTGACTTGTTTCTCGTATTGATTGTCTGTGTGATTGCCTTGTTTTGTGCTGGTTTCATTTGTTGTGTCGTTTTTTTGTAGTTCTTTTATGGAAAATGTGCCTTTTCTACTATTATAGAATTAAAGTGGAGTAGCATAACACTCTTGTCTTGTCCCTTCCATCTGGCAGGCTATTCTCCGGAGATGCAAGACATGAAGGCAGCGGGGAAATATTCTATTTTTCAAATTTTTGAGGATTTTAGAACACATTTCTTGAAACAACCCGGATGAAGAACAATATTCCACTGTAAATTCACTCGAGTTCCGCTTGGCGATGCTGTCCACTTCGAGCGGAATTCTTCTGTCATACGAATCCATGTATCAATAAGCGCACGACATTGACCATGATCGTGGAGGTGGATGTATGGATGGATGGATGCTGGCCTAATGCCTTGTCTACTTCAATTAAAGCGATATTACCATAGAAAAAATTTCACGATCCAATTATATGCCCCTTACCACAGAATGACCTTATTTTCCCCACTATTTATTTGTGTTTTTTCTGTCTACTTTGCTGCCACCAATGCTCTCACCGTTTCTTCCTTTTCTCTATCACGGACGTGTTCAGCTTTCCATTGTTGTCCCTAAAACCCAAAGCTTTATGTAGGCTCGCGCTCAAGCACACAGCTGGGCGGATATCTCCACATTCAATCCGAACATGCTCCCTCGTTACCTTAGCTTCCCCACAGCATGTACGTACATTTTCCCTTTCTTTACTGAATCTCGCTGTGTAATTACGCACTCTTCAAACGGTAGAGCGCTTCCCCTTGAATTATTCCCCCTGAAACGGTAGAGCGCTTCCCCCTTATTTCGTTCTCGCCCTTTCGACAGGTACTCCGAGCCGGTTTTTTTCCATCGCTGCTATCCAATAAATCATCTCCGCCTCTCTGACTTTACGCTTAACGCTCTTTTTTGACATATCGTGTACACTGCCAGCCGTGTATTGACTGGTGAACCTCCTAGTTCTTTTTCTCCACCGTGAGTCAACGCTCTTCGAATGCAAATGCCGGAACACCTTCTCTGCCCAACTACTCTCCTTGATATTCCTCAGCCTCTCTGCGAACCTCTTTTTGCTCTGAGCAGCTTTCCCTCACCTTAAAACTTCTCCATCCCATATCACCCTTTACAATTTCATTTGTCGTCTTCCCGTGAGCGCTCAACGCGAGGGGTCCCACAGTCCTTTGATTCACATCCAGTCCTGATTGCACCTGTGGCTTCATACACACCAGTAAGTTCCCACATGTAAACCCGAAACCATTACACCTTTCCACAGACCTCGAAGCATCTCGTGCTTCTTTTATCCCCATAACGCTCTGTGCTTCAGTATTGCAGCATTCCTCTTACCGAGGCTTTTAGATGCGAAGTATCTTAAGGCGGAGCTCAATCCGGTGGTGGTGGTGGTGGTGGTGGTGTGCGGCGTGACCACCCTTACTGCGCATGCGCATACCCTCTCCACACACCACCTCTCCACTCACCCTCTCCTCTTCCCCTCTCCACTTTCCCTCTCCCATTCTCCTCTCCACTTTCCCTCTCCACTTTCCCTCTCCACTTTCCCTCTCCCACTCCCCTCTCCACTCTTCCTCTGAAACGCGGGCTAGACAGCTAGACATGCCGAAATTCTCTCCTGCGCAACGCCGCGATGAGCTCGAGCGCATGCGCGTCCCCTCCCCTTCTCCCTCCTCTCCTACGCTGCCCCCTCTCGCCCGCCTGTCGACCGCGTTCCCCGCTCGCCCTGTGAGAATTAATGGCCAGGCTAGATGGAAGATACGACGCGCGTAGCGTCCCTCTTCTCGTTCCACGACGCGAGGTCGGTAGCATGCCCAACGAACGCCAACGGAACGCGATCGTGCAAGTGCTCCGGCTTCGCATCGCCTCGTGGTCCCCTTTAGCGGGAGATGGTGTAATTTTTTCCTGTACCTCCATGTACCTATCACCCGCATTTACCCATACTCCGAGGTACTTGCATTCGCTTACCCTCGGTACTTCTAGGCAATGTATTGAGACCGCCTGATCTTTGGGAATCATTGAATTTCATCAATCCACATTTTCTTACACGAAATCCTAGTCCTAGAGCTTGACTTTCCCTTCCGCATATATCCACCAGCCGCTGTATGTTATCTCGACTCTCCGCAAATAAGACATCGCCGGCATAAAATAAACCTGCAAGCTGCTCCTCCGTTATCACGCCAGCCTGCTTGTGTGACAAATTAAAGCCAATGTTGCTACCTTCCAGCACTTTTTCCGTCTTCACCATGCACAGCATGAATACCCGCGGGGAAAAAAAGGACATCACTGTCTCAGCCCCTCGCTAATATCAACGTTCTTTTTGCTACATATTCCTTCCCATTCTATGCAAACTGTACTTTCTCGATATATATCCCGCAAAAGATGTATACAGTCGTTGCCTATGCCCATTCCTTTCAATATATCCCACGAAATTTTCTGCTTAACGTTATCACAAACCCCAGTGATGTCTAGAAAAGCCACGTACAAGGGCCTTTTTTCTATTTTAGATGTTTTATGTAATGAGTAAGAACAAATGGGTTATCATCTAACCGTCTGCGGATTCAAAATACATCCTGAATATCTGCCAAAATATTTCTATCTTTTGCCCAAGCTTATATTTTTATTTTTACTGCCTGCATCGCCAACCTGTATAGTACCGATGTAATGGTTAATGATATATCGAATCCTATCCTTTTCTGCCTTGCCTTTTAAATTAAGTTCATTCTACTTTTTCGCCCAGTGTCCGGTATTTGCCTGTCGTGTAAGCATTTTTCTACGGCTTTCAGCAGTGCTTCTTTAGTGTTATGTCCTAGTTCTTTAATGAGGCTGACGGGAACCCCATCTAAGCCCGGAGTAGTGCGCTTAGGAATCTTTCCTTCAGCGTTCTTCCTGCTGAAATTATCAAGTACTAGCTCTTCCTCGGTTGTGCTTTCCTTCATGTATTTGCTCACCGGAGAAATCTTCTGGGCGATCTGCTTAAACGAATTGGCTGTTACCTTTCGAATATAACCTAGTACTTCGTACCCTTCAAATTGATTTCCTCGTTCATCTACAAAATATTCTTGCATTGTAACAGACTTCCTCTAACTAGCACTTTTATGTGGCTCCAAAAGACCCTACGCGCGGTCTTTCTTTTTTTCCCGTGATTCTCTGTCACCCAGCGTTAACTGAGACCATTAATTTTTGCTTTGACCAATATCTGTACAATCGCTTAATTCTCTAAATATATTTCCCGTATTTTGTTGACTTCGTCCTGCGGCCGCTTGTTGTTTTTTGGCTGTATATGCTCCCGTGATGCTTCACGTCGCCTCTATATCGCTTCTTAGATTTACTTCTTCCACCAGCTTTTTGGCTTTCGCTTTCCTTTCGAGCAAATAGTTTTCTTCTCTTTCCCTATCTCTTTCGTCATTATATGCAATAGCTCACTATACTCCCAGTCCTTGTCTGGTATTTTGCATAGTTCTTCCTCGACCCTTGCGGCTATATTTTTTGCTTGTTTGTCATTTAAATACCAGCTGTCAAACTTTGATTCTATGCTCTCATTTTCAGTTTTGTATCCCATTTCGAATATTATGCGTGTATGATCGCTACCGAAGCTGTTAATCCCTTACTCATCTATCCCATTTCTCTCAATTTGTCATAAATTCCTTCTTTCATGAGACAATATTCTATGTTCGATTGCAGGTTTCCGACTTACCACGGTCTGCTGATAGTATAGCGCCACCTGTCCAGTCAGCGTTCTTCCGTAATATCATTGTCCATCACTTTGGCAATTTACAACTTTAGGCTTGCGAAGCAGAATCGAGAGTAGCTATAGGCGAATCGAATGACGTGGCAGGTGCGGCATATCCGCATAATAAATGGCCCGAGTAGGAACAGTGATTACGTATATGCAGTGTGAGATTCGGTAATAACTTTATTTTACGCTCGTGAGAAGATTTCCCTTGACAGCCCAGACAGTTTCTGCTGCATAAAACAAGAGAGCGAGAGAGAGAGAGAGAGAGAGGATGAGAGGATGAGTTTCGTAGGCCGCCTTCGCTGTGGGTCTCAGAAAAGGAACGCGTCAGTTTACGCTTGGATGCTGCTATCATCGTCTGGCACGCAGCAGCTGCCAGCCTCGTTAGGCCTAGAAAGATGCCCGGTAGGCTGAGGAGAAGTGGCGTACTGGAGGGTTGCAGGAAGCGTGCGGTGACCATAAGTTTTGTTCACACCATTTTCTTTTTACTGTTTGTCCGTTGTCTCTGTGCGATACTTTAATTTCTGATCTTGTGTAAGGCGTTAGCTAGGGCGCTTTTTTAGCGTTTGGTGGTGCTTGTGTTGTTCCTCTATTAGTCGTGTATAGTGTTCGTCTTAGAGTTGCGTTCCTTGGTGGCGGTCGCTGGTTTTTCTAGACTTTAACGCCGCGTTTTACAAGTTTAGCTACCGTCCACTTACCCCTCCTCGCCCGGCAAATTTTCTAAACGTGTCTGGTGTTTACCTTACTTATCTATCTTCAGATTTTTTCTCCGATTCTAATCAGCTCGCACTTTTATGCCCCGTTCATCGGCGCACGATTGTCTGTTGGCACGTTTAAACGTGGTCTAAATTGTCGCCAAAACTGTCGCCGCTCATTAAGGTACTAGTCAAGCCGAACATTTAGCCGAACATGTAGCGAACATGTAGCGATGCGTGGCTCGGCCTGATCCACTGTCGTCAGGTTTGTCCGGGTTGATGCAGCTGGGTTCAACAATTCACAGATCACATGTCGACGATGGCATTTGCTACACGTGACGTTCCGTGATAGCCTGCAAAAACGAGCCACGTGGTTACTACTGCTGCAACGGCAGCAGCATCGAGCACTGCGCAAGCGAGTCCCTTTTTTCATCCACCGAGAGCTGGACGTTGCATTCCGCGACTGTGTGATGACAGCTGTTCCATAAGGGGAACGCTTCTTCCGTTACTGCAACAGACTCTGCAGCAAGTGCGGAAGCCGTTGGCAGATAACCCACTGGTGCTGGCGGAGGTTGGACGTCCTCTTCAGGTATCAAATGCGAGGAAGCTGACGCCATTCGTCCTCGTTTGCCATCCTCTGCGGTCACAATCTGGACACCCAGAAAAGTAAGCATTTCTGCAGCCTGGCGAGCTCTCTCTCTTCAGGGGTCACGATACCGGGCGTATCCTGCGGCGCTTCCTTTTCCTTCTGGCGATCGAGCCTCGCGAGGTCGTCAGGCAGTCGCTTCATTAGGACGCGGTTGAGGACAACGTTGTACTGGTCAGGTGAGACGCTCAAACTGGTCAATGCGGAGACCCGAAACTGTACTTTGTCGTAAAGCAGTCGACGTTCTTCACCCTCTGCCGAAGACTTGACTGGTGTCAAGACGAGAATGTGGCCAACGTGCTTGTTCATGAGCAAGTCGCGTCGACCAAACCATTCGGTCAAAGTCTTGATCGCGATGCGTTAATTATCTTCGGTCAGTCAAATACCTTCCATTGCTCTCTTGGCTGCACCAGTCAAATATGAGAGCAGGTACTTAAACTTCTCAATCTGCAGAAGTTCGTCGTTGAGATGTATCGTGGCGATGAAGCGGTCCCAGGAGGAGTGCCAATCGCGAAGCGCGCCTTTGGCCGTCTCTAGGTCGACGTCGTTGTAGATATCGCCTAGTGGAAATGTGGCAGACACCTTCCGCTACTTGGTTGGTGGTTCAGGGCAGTGATCAGCTGCCTTGGGAGCTGAACCGGTGGCTTTACTATCGCTCACTGATGTCAGCAAAAGAGTTGTCAGTGCAGTTGACTGTACAGTAAAATCAATATTGACTTGTGGCAAAGAACATTTCAGTCAAGTATGAAGACAACTGCCGAATTTATTACACAGTGCAGTATGTGCACACTGTTAAGTATGTAATAAAGGCATGTTATGCACATTGCTTGACAGATTGAAGATCGGACCTTTTGTGAGTTCCATGGGATCAAGAAAACACTTGTAATAACTTAGATGTAAAACAGTCAAATCTGTTGTTGTATCAGTCAATGAAATAAAGCAGATGCATTATGTGTGTGCATTGATTAATACTGTCCCCAGTGCTCACCACCAGCTGAGAGCACAACCTACGAACTTGGTCATCTGTCCACTGTGGCCCATCCTGCTGGGCTCTGGGTGTTGGCTGCGGTACCAGAGCCCCAACCTTAGGTTTGAAGAACTTAATTTCGCTGAGTGGTGCAGCCTGCAAAAGTTTCTTGTTAGCCTTAGTGCTTTTTAAAAAAATATACAATGATTGGACAAAGCTAGACGCTGAAAAGAGGCTTTTTTTTAATAAATGTGTTTAAGGAGAGGTTGGTGCCTCTACATGGCTCCGGCTACTCCTCTTCCCTTACTTATTTATTAGCGTCACGAGCTTATAAATAAAAGTACACTCACTCACGGCAATGTCCTTTTAAAAGGAATGTTCACACGTCATGCATAATGTCCACGTGATGACAACAATGTTCACACACAAGACACACAAGAATCGTTCGCACTTTGCCGAAGAGTTCAACTCACAGGCTTAGTGCAGTTTTTCGTGACACTTCCGTCCACTTGCATGAGCCATCAGTTGGCGACGTCTTGTTCATGCCCAAGTTCACATGGGTCTGACCCCCGCATTCAGAAACGCTCCTTCACTTGAACTTGACTTGCCACCGCCTCAAGCCAGCGCGTTTGAAACGCGTTTGTGCTGCCTTGGCACCGCCTAAAGGCAGCGCGTTCGAAACGCGTTGAAGGCGGTGGCCAGTCAAGTTCACGTGAAGGAGCGTTTCTGAATACGGGGGTTAGTGCAGAACAAGAACATGTGTACAGCACTCTCCAAGTCTGAAAGAGCATGGAAATCGATACCACCCTGCTAGAAGGGAATGTTTGACTTCTGCGCATCTCCATTTCTGGAGGCGTGCAGAAGTATACTGCTGAGCATACTTCTCATCCAGGCGCAATGCCTGGCCGACCAACTCTAGGCTGTCCAGCAGGCCCGCGGATCGGCCGACAGACTTGGCCTGACGGTCCCGACGTGGGAGTCGCTAACGCGCGCCTTGCAGGATCCCAATAAAGTTGTTCAACGAACCGACCCAGAACATGGTGCTCCAGATGTGCCTAGCCTAGTCACTTTACGTGCGTCAGAGACTGACGTTGCGCTGTTGCCTTCACACATTGTGCGATTAAATTAGAAAACGCAGGCGGCTCGAAGTTTATGCGCTCACGTTGCTCTGCACTTGCCGGTTACTTTGGAAAGTAAGTGGCACATTCCCAGGATTTGGGGAAATTTGTGTGTGGCGCCATCTCTTGGCGGTAGCAACGCCGACCTGCCATAACTGAATGGGAAATGGGCGAAAAAAAATCATATCTCGTGAAAGAAGCAAGCTATCAAAAACGACTCGGGGTTCCATACAGTAGAGACCTACTGGAACGTTTTGGTAAAATTGCAGTATTGCACTACGAAGCCTGTGGCTCCCCAGGACAATTGAGCACCGCCCATTAGAAACACATGGGGCACTACTGTAAAATTTTAAACACTCCGGGAAGCCACGCGGTTTGTGGTGCGACACTGTAATTTTAATAGAATGTTCAAATAAATTTCTACTCTATAGAACCGGGAGTCATTTTTGACAACTAACTTTTTCCGACAGATAGAATTTTTTTCGCCTATTTCCGATTCAGTTACGGCAGCCAACCGCAGTCACCGACGAGAGATGGCGGTACGTGCATATGTCTTCAAATCCTGGCCATGCTTTATTTTGACTCCATGGCGCAGTCTATAAGCAGGTGGGGAACGGAAAGTTTAAAACTTGTGATCGTGCGTGGATCAATAAATATCGTGCATCCACGTTCTCGTTTGTGCTTCTCATTTTCAGCTACTAAACTGAATTGAATTGAAATTGAAATTTTATTTCGCAACAAGAACACGTTACGAGGAGGGCAGGTAAAAGCTGTGAGAAAAGCTTGAATAGCCCTGACCCCCTAGTACACAGCGCAACACAGAAGACGGGCGGCTAAGTATAACCAAAAGAGAGAAATATGTTTCACAATGTGCTTTAAAAAAAAAAAAACAGAATAAAAGATTACAATGCAGGCAAAAAAATGTAGTCGCCACATCCCATTATACAAACACTAATCGCAGTTTTGAAGATATGCTAGATATGTCAGTGTTATGTTCCTTAGTTATGCGGTTTAGAAGGGTAGGCAATTGAAACTTTGACATTTGATTTCCGTAATTTGTTCTACATTTCCACATGTACCACACTTAAGGTAGACGTACATTATAAGCAGGGAAATTTTTCTATAACTTTGCTATTCTTGCAATCGAATCATTATTTTTTCAATAAACCGAACTTATATAGACGATGTAGTTGGTAATCATGTATTGATGCAACTTGAATGATGCAGTATTTTGTAAATAACTTTTCTGTGTGGAAGCTATATGGTACTTTACAGGCTAGACCCACAGATTTCTTTTGCAAGGCGGTAAGTTTGCTAATGTTTACAGTTGTCGTTGTGTGCAAACATGCGATAAATGGACTCTGTTAGCGCGAGCCCGACTGCACAGTGAATTTTATTTTATTTTTGTGCCAACGCTACAGACCACGAGTCACCTTGGATTCGAAATGCGGAAAGAAAAGTGACACACTTTTTGTCACCCCTTGTCACCTCCCAGTAGGCAAATGGAACACCCTTTCTGCAGAAACTCTGCAGAGCATTTGTAGCCGCCAGGATGCAGCATGTCGGCAGAATGTCTGCAGAACGTCTGCAGGGCGTCTGCAGAATTCCTGCTGCATTTCTGCAGAATATGTGCTTTGTCGCGGATGAAAAAAATAATAAGAGCTACCCTTCGCTTTAGCACCACGAGTCGGGTAACATGCAGCATCCAGGGGTAGAATACCGTACATACACCCACCAACACACGACCACAGCGTACACGCAACAGCAGCAAAGTAAATACCGCACACTCGCGCTTCACAACCAAACACCGACCACCCGGTATATATAGCCATGGTATCTTGACCTGCCATTCAGTGCCGGTGGGAAAATTCCTACACTTCAAAATTTTAAATTTACACGTTCACGGAATCCATGTAAACTTATGCTGGATGTTAGGTAGGCATAAAACACAGATCTGTTAATCTACACCCGCCAAATGTGCAACGCTATTTTAATTAGCGAATTCCAATTACCAGCTGCCAGGCTGCAGCATGGTGCTCCAGAAAAGCTGCAGCTTTTCTGCAGAAATTCTACAGACCATGAACAACCCAGGTGCAGAGCACGTAAAGACAAGTGACAGACTTTCTGTCACCCCCTATCAGTGTTTGACTGAAACGTAAAATCAATTTAATCATTAGTATGAAATGTGTCATGGTCCAGAATATATACATGCATATATATTATATACATCCACACGCACGCACTTTGGCCGCTCATTATCAAAAAAGTCTGCTTGCCGTCTGCTAGGGGTCTGCAGAAAATTTGCAGACTAGGTCTATATGGGGATGACTAATGGGTGACTGAAAGACGAAATTCATTTAATCATTATTATGCAATGTGTCCTGGTCCAGAATATATAGATACATATATATATATTATATACATTCACACGCACACACTCTGGGCGTACATTATCAAAGAAGTCTGCTTGCCGTCTTCTCGGGGTCTCCAGAAAGGTCAAGTCTACAGGGAGGTGACTGGGGTGACTTGGTGGTGACTCATAGGCGACAGACAGGTGAAACCAATTTTTGTACGGGCGTGCGTGAGATGCGGATTTTTTTTACATTTTAATCGTGCGCTAATTCTATGCATAACATAGGTCGGTGACTACCGCAGCGAAATATGTTTTATTTCAAAGGTAAAGACGAGGACAACGTTTTACTTCAAATTAGATGCGCAATTCATCAGGTCGACGTAATAATAAAAAAATCACAGCATATCCACGGAGTGAATGATGATGAGTGGGCGAAGCTGCGGAGGTTCATCGGTAAACCGTGAATCTTCCATGAATTCTGCCCAGTACATCATCACCGACGTGAGATCGGGCGCGTTTATACTAAAGGTTCGATGAGTTATGACGACTTGCAGCTCACTTTAATTTTACATGTACGCTGTGAATTTTCATTGTTTAGAAAACCATTGCTTTAGAAAAATCTGGCGTCTTTCGTTAAGCAGCTGGCGTCTTTTCGTTTTGCTTTAGAAACATCTGGCGTTCTTTCGTTTTGCTTTTACAAAACATCTGGCGTCTTTCGTTGGTTTATTTCATCAATCAACGGCGTTTTGAACAAAATTTTTATTGTTTAATCACGCACAGGAGAAATCTCACCAGGCACTATTTTGGAGGTAAACAATGGCTGCTAATGGGAATGAGAGACAGAAGAAGTCGGCTTTTAGCTAACACTTACACTTCTACTTCTACTAACTTTTCCTACTGGAACATGCCAATGGCTGCGAATGGGGAATGAGAGACAGAAGAATTCGGCTTTTAGTTAACGCGCACGCTGCGAATTTTTTATTGTTCAACAACGCACAGGAAAAAATCTCCCACCGGCACCACCTTGGAGGTCAAAGCGTAAGACTTGTTACGGACTACGACTACTACTACTACTACGACGACGACGACTGCGAGGGACGAACGGGTGCCGCCTTAAGGAGCTTCGCCCCTAAAATATCTGGTGTTTAACGTCCCAAAACCTCGATATGAATATGACGGACGCCGTAGTGGTTTCGGAAATTTCGACCACCTGGGGTTCTTTAACGTGTACCTAAATCTAAGTTCCTGGGCCTCAAACATTTTCGCCTCCATCGAAAATGCAGCCGCCGTGGCCGGGATTCGATACCGCGACCTTCGGGTCAGCAGTCGAGCGCCATAACCACTAGACCACCGTGGCGAGGCATCAGGTCGACGAAGGCTGCCTCTAATGAAATGCGCTTTGAAATGGGTCAACAGCACTTTCTTACCATCTTCGCTGCGCCTAGCCGTGTCGCACGCTAAGGCCTCTTCCTAACGATCCTACACTACACGCATGATATTCAGATAGCTAAAAACGCTTTATTGACTACACTGAACACAGAGAGACAAAATTTATAGCCTAGCTCAAAGCTTAATTCTCAACGACGACAGGCCTTCTCGTAGTGGGGCAGGTATTTACACGTAATGACTGTGAACGTAATAACTAAAATGCCGGTAATGTGTACAGGCCCTCACACACACGTCTGACGTTTTTATGCCCGGATTGCCTACTATCAAAGCAGATGCAAGCAAGAAGTCATAGCAGCGACGGCAATACGATTCGTACACAAGCCTCCAACATTGCGCCGAATCGGTAGCTTCGTCAAACCTCCGACAGATGGCAGCAATTTTGCATAAGGTCTAGAGTTACTGTATATGCTACCTTTAGGTAGCAGAGTTGCGCATCTGTCTTCCAAACGAAACTAGCAACCATGCATCGCGGAGAAGCTGCAGCTTGGCCCAATTCTTGTATTTCTCTACGCCGCCGATGCAGCGAATTGGATTGACACCAGGCATCGACAGTTAAGTTAATCACCGGTCTTTGACACGCCAAGCAAGTCGATGGGGGATACGGTAGGCATGTCGCCTGTAAAAACGGCGAGTGACTTCGTCGCAAAGCTGTGGTTGCTTGCCAGACCTATGCGCAACTCTGCTACTTAAAGGTAGCATATACAGATCTAATAAGGCCTATAACGAACGCTTCACAAGAAGTTAATAAAATGGAGCATACACGACTATGAGTGTGTCGAGTTATTCGATATATCGAAATAGTTCTTGCGCAGAAGCATGTTTCCTATGAGTGGCTAATAAAGGAGTAGCAATCGGCATGAACTGCAATTCTATATCGACGTCATGTCACGCGAGGCGTCGTCCCGTTAGCGCTCTTATATCCCAGGTGTCGGTATGGTAACGCGTAATTAATGCCAGTGAGTAATGTGTGCCTACGTGCACTACTTCCGGGAGTCACGCTATTAGGCTTCTATCGACCTTCAGGAGGGCGTCTAGCAAGCTGCCGGCACCGTGGTTTTTGACCTGATTTACTCGCCATCAGGAGCGTCTGTTTGTCGGGAAGCAATCAGCCGCTTCGCCAATCACTAGTCGCTGGACTTTATTCTTGTTTTGTTGCAGCTATAGTGCAGCAGAAGCAACGCGTGCGCAGTCTAATTCACATGTACCGTGCGACTCCGCGGAAAGCATGCGTCCCGTAAGCTAATTAAAGGAGAGTATAAATTGTACTTAGCCTTAATGCGCCCATCAGATAACCTGGAGCGTTGAAGATTGACGCGTTCCTCGTAACCAGTTCGCGGCTTCGGTGCGTGGAAGCCACATAGCTTTTCTTTAGCCATTTATTGGTTGGCGTGATCCCTCAAACAGTGTTGCCTGCACTGCACGCAATTCATGAGACGCGCACGCAGTGCACAGCTGAGTGCACGGACAAGCGAGTCGAGCGTCTCACCAGGCAAGGCCTGCCGACATCCTGCTCCAAGCATAAGCCTTGCCACAGCAATTACGCCAAAGCCTGTGCAGCACGACGTGGCGCTGCCACCAGCTTCATTACGTAATTGACGACCGGCCGCGGCCACCCTTATTCGCCACTCTTGTTGTTGTTGACTTCGTTCCTTTCCGGCGTGCGCTCCTTGCTTTCCGTTAGCCTAATCTTTGGCGTCGCGAAGTGCTCGGCACTTGCCCTCCGTGCCCATTCCCGTCTCTCTCTGGTGACTGTTGCTTCTGTTTGTCGCTGTTTTTGCCGTCTACCCGGCATGCTCTGCGGTAGAGTTGTATACTTTTTGATCTTCCAGGATATATCGTCTCCACTCCCCGTCGGCCTCGCCCTCTTGAAGCCCCTTTCGCAGAGCCGAGACATTCCTGCTTGCGCACGCAACGGCAAGCAAGCACGCCATGCAGTGCGAAAGTAATTTCTCCCGTCGTCGCAATGTGTATACTACAGTGCAGCAGGGTTTGGTTCTTCTAGAAAGCGTCTAGCTTGGCTGTCTCGCAGTTCGTCGGTATTTCGAACCGATCGTTTAAAACGTCGCCAGAGCTCTTAGCTATGGGGGAGGGGAGGGGAGGGTAATTCCTCATTCCGGAGCAACATCCTATTTGCATTGGAAGTTCTCGAGCCTCTGGGTATTTGGTACATATGCAAGAAACAGAGAAAGTTTGGCGTCATGCACGCTGTCGCGTGGTTCCATTGCCGAGCGCTCGATGAAATTTATGCGTTCGAAAGCGGCGCACGCTCCTGCTCGCATGTCTCTCCCGTGTTTTGCCAAATCCGCGTCGTCTGCGCAAACAAAACTTGGCGTAGGCTTCGTAGATTTCGTGCGCTTGCTCGCATCTCCATGACGTGAGAACTGCGGTTCATTTTGGAAGCCCAAATATAACGGCAGTTTACGCAGCTGAATTTGTCAAAACGGCGTTTCAATGCCTTTTGAGCACTTTGCGATTGTGTAGTGTACTTGCGCAACATCGTATAACGTCGTGTGTACATTTAGATTAAAGTGGCCAATTATTTTAGACGCGCGTATGTGTGTGCAGCTCATAACCTAAGGATACGTGAGAACTACGTCTTATGTCTGACCGTTGGAAATGTTTCCTATGCTCACTGCCACCGTTACGCAGCGTCATTGCGATCCCCATTATAAAGAAGCTATCAGCTTAAGGTTGCCGTCGCCGTGATGCTCCGTATAACTGGGGGTCGTGCGATTATGTGACTGCGACGTAGAAGTGGAAGAAGCGCTTGAGTCCGTATACCTGTGGTTGAGTGGTTACATGGGGCGTCTGCTATGCGAGAGGTATAGTGGATGTGACTCTCAGTGCCGCCGGGCACCCAGCTGTTTTTATATGGGGAGGGAAGGTACCATGGCCTGATTCTCGGTGTTGAGGGTTCTTATTTCTAGGGATGGTGGCCTCCCCTTTACCCTCCTTCTAAGAACGCTGCGCCGTACTTCCTTATGGGTTGGAGAGGTAATTGCCTTTCCTGTCCCCAACACCATTATTGTCACTACTGTGCGCGCCTGTTCAGGAGATGGTTGATTATAGTTTGCACTATAAGAAAAAAGAAGTCCAACTCTTTTTTGTCAGTCCTGACTTGCCATGTATGTGGCTCTTTTAAAGGAGGGGCGGGGCCAGCGGAGGCGCGGGGCGGCAGCTGCCCCCTAAAATTTTCGCCTGCCCCCACCCCCCCTTGCCCACCCAAGACTAAACGTATTCAAAACACAACGCATAAGGTCCCAGCCTTCCTGCCCCCGAGTAAAAGAAACCTGACGCCGCCCGTGCTTTAAAGCGAGCCGTGAACTAACTTTGAAGATCATTATACTCTCGTTGGAGGGTCGTGGAAGCTAAAAGAGAGTTAACATGTCTATTTAAACAGAGTCGCATTTAAAGAGAGTCAAACGCTGGCCGATGCAAAAGACAGTGCTGCACCACGTGAGGCGCAGAAAAGTGCGAGGGGGAGGGGGGGGAGTTAGGCGTTCGAGAGTTCTCCATTATTGGGATGTGGCCAAGTTTCACCGCAGCATCCCCCCCCCCCTATAAATCGTAATGGGGGAAGTAAACAAGTTTTCAAATGCAACGTCAGGACTCTTTAGCCTCTATTATCGTAAAGAACTTGCGTGCATTGATATACGAGAGATAGCAGAATGTCTATTGGTGTTTGGCAGCTATACCACCGTCAAACACAAAGAAGGACACGCGAAACGAACGCACAAATATACTCGGAATGAGCGCGAACTAGCAACTGCCACAGTTGTTACATTTTTGTGTTTGAGCAGCGCGTTCCTTTCGCAAACGCGGCCGCTGCAGCTGGCGAAGTCACCTTCGTGTGCTCTGTAAATTCAACGCAACCTTTGCGGTGAACGCACAGGACGTACAAATGGCCCCCATCACGAGATAGGCGCGTACGCACGGGCGACCATGCCCTGTAGGGCAACTACAGGGCGACCACGCCCCGTAGGACATACATACAGGTATATAGTATATACCTGTATACAGGGTGTCCCAGGTATCACGCAGCACGATTTAAGAATCGACGCCCCAATCAGCGATGTAACTGTCACACACCTATTGTGGACATGCACCGGTCTACAATTAAGCCGTCGTCGTCACCTACGTGCAACAGGCCTCAGGCCTGGCCGACCACCCGACCTTGACCGCTGGATTAGTGGACCTCACCACCGCTCTTTACTGGACTTCATACACGAAGCAAATTTATATGTGTATTTCTGAATAAATATTATGCCTAAGGGCAGACTTTCGAAAAAAAAAGAAAAGAGGAAGGGTGTTACGCGAATCAAACCAACAGCATATTGTTCCTAGTACACTAGAGTAGCCGCTGCTATTTTTTTCGTTAATGAGGTTTAATTAATTAGTCATAATTATATTTCTAACTCGACAAGTACTCGCCTAATTGTCAAAATGTCAATGAGGCGTATGTAGGCATGTTCAAATGGCATCTAACTGCGCTACTTTCAACAACGTGCTAATTGCGCGCTCATTTTTTTCCGGCTGATAAAGAAAGCCCCCTAAATATGAAAAATAACACGTGACTACGCTCCCACCCGCAAAGGAAACCAGCGCCCTCAAATAAGCTTACTGCAAACAACCGCTTTGCCTGTTGCGTGTTGCGAAAGACAGCGTTCCGCATTTTGGCAAGGGTACAGGTCGGGCGCCAGCGATATGCGTGCAATTTCGCTGGGATTCAATCCGTTCGATAGTACGCCGCAACCATCCATATCTCACGGCCGACTGCTCTCATTGACAACGCGGCAGGTGGTCTTATTACGGCCTGACTCTGTAAAACCAAGCGGTGTTTTTCTTAGGCCGGGGACTGGCAGATAGGGCGATGCGTTCTTTTTTTCTTTATGTATTTTTTCCTTGATACTGTCTGCCTCATAGGGAGCATGTTTGAGGGCGCTGGTTTCCGACGCGCACAACACTCTAGTCACGTGTCACTTTTCATATTTCGCGGGCTTTCTTGATCAAGCGGAAAAAATGAGCGCGCAATTAGCACGTTGTTGAAAGTAGCGCAGTTAGATGCCATTTGAACATGCCTACATACGCCTCATTGACATTTTGACAATTAGGCGAGTACTTGTCGAGTTTGAAATATAATTATGACTAATTAATTAAACCTCATTAACGAAAAAAATAGCAGTGGCTACTCTAGTGTACTAGGAACAATATGCTGTAGGTTTGATTCAGGTAACGCCGTTCCTCTTTTTTTTAAATCGTGCTGCGTGATAGCTGGGACACCCTGTATATACTAGTGTATAGAGGTAGAAGGCCGTGGGCATGGCTACGAGCGGGGCCACGACCTTTTAAAGCGCGCCCTTCGCGCCATATCGCTGATGATAACGTTAACACGCTGAAGTGCCACCGAGCTCTGAGTACCGCCAGCGGTGAATGGTGTATATGAAACGCTCGTCGTTATTGCGTTGAAGAACATACGCTTTGTGACCAAGTCGCTTCGTGCCGTGCGCTGTGGAGCGAGGGGTCGTGGGTTCGATTCCCAGTGACGGCACATTTTCTTCTGTTTTTTCTTTGTCATCTGTTAGAGCACATTTTACAACGTGACATCCGTGACGGAAATGCGCCAGTGAAGTCGGTGGAGCCCGGCATAAAACACTTTCATGTTAAAATGACGGAAACGATTCGACTGAGGAAACGCGTGGGGCACACTTTGCTCCTGCTTATGTGATTAGGGTGTCGTCCGCCTGTATTTTCGACCTCCTGTACGCACGTGTATGAGGGGAAGTAAAATGCAATCGACTCAAAAGGACAAAGTAACTCAATGAGTGCCTGATCAGCGCATGGGCTTTCGCCTCTGGTCTCCTTAGCCTTGCCTAAAGGGTCTGTGGCTTTTAAGTTATTGAAACGAAGTAAACGTGCCTGCAGCGCTTTTTGCGTCCCGCGTCTCTCTGCCTACACTTCATATTACAGTTCTCTCGACATACACATCCTCCTGATACATTTGCATGGATATATTAACGGACGTTTCAGTAAAATGGCTGTTTGCGCTTTGCCAAAGTGTCGCGCTGCTATGTTCGAGGACGAGAGTCCGATTGCCGGCTACGGCGACCGCATTTCAGTAACGTCTACAAGAATACCCGTGTACTGAGATCATGATGCTGGTCAACTCCGTCAGGGAATTCCAACTCCTCAGGGAACTCTAAGGAGGAACAACGGACGTGTGATTTTCAGCGCGAAAGAAAACTTCAGAAGCGATATCACAGGAAAAAATCATGCTTGATCCCTGAACCGTGTCTTCACAGGAGTGGTTGATTGTTTAGGGCATACTGATGTGTGAGCCCTTGCACAATGTCTATTGGTGTTAGGCAGCTGTAGCCCCGCTGGACGTGGATGCACCTACGTTGGCGCCTACTAGCTCATCTCCACCACCACGACTAACGTCCATGATCTCGAGTGTTAGTTGAAGTAGTTCACATGCACCCGGACATGTCATAGGGTTAATCCTGCGCTATGGTGGCATCAGCAAGCACGTAATGAACACTGGTATTTGATATGCACTCATTCAAAGCGTCGTTATATGACAAAAGAAACGCCAAGGCGTGCACTCAGCAGTAATAGCGTAACCTGCGCCCGTGCTCATGCATATACCACACGGCCCTTCAGGAACGCGAGAGGTTCGTTGCTTTATCCGTGAACGCGACAACTGACGTCTTTCTCGTTGCCCCAAATCCCTCCCGAGGTGACATTCGCCCTTCGACGTCATTGCCTTTCTGTGCCGCTTATTGCAGCAGTTTTATTAGCCGGTGCTATCGCACTCGTACCAGTAGACGACGGAGAAACGCTGTTGGTGCATGTGGAGCCTGCACTACTCTGTCGTCAGGCTGTCACGCTAACGGGACGCGAAAGGCAAAGTACGAAGTGCGCCGTAACCAAACCGAATCGTCGAGTACGGCGCATTGCACCGACCGTAGATTCTTACGATAACGCATTGAAAGCCTCCGTTGCGGATGGATGGATGGATGGATGCTATGAGCGTCCCCTTTAAAACGGGGCGGTGACATGTCTGCCACCAGGCTCGAAGAAAAAAAAAAAAGCTTCTTTGTTTCATGTTGGCCTAATACCTTATCTACATTGATTAAATCTATGTTATTATACCAAAAAAATATAAATTCACGGTCCATCTCTCTGCCTCTTAAGGCAGAATGACCTTATTTTTCCCCCATTGTTTATTTTTGTTCTTTATCTCTACTTTTCTGCCACCAATACTCTAACCGTCTCTTACTTATTTCTATCGCGGACGTGTGCAGCTTTCCATTGTTGTCCCTAAAACCCAAGGCTTCATGTAGACTCGTGCCCACACGTATACCTGGGTGAATATCGCCACATTCAATCAGTACATGTTCCATCGTTTCCTTAGTTCCCCCGCAGCATGTACATTGTTCTTCTTCGTTACTGAATCTCGCTTTATAACTACGCGTTCTAAGGCAGCCCGACCTTGCTTCAAACAGTAAAGCGCTTGCCCTTGAATTATCATAAAGCCTTTCCCTCCTTATTTCGTTTTTTCCCTTTCGGTAGTTACTCAGAGCCGGCTTCTTTTCCATCGCTGTCATCCAATAAGTCATCTCCGCCTCTCTGACCTTCCGCTTAATGCTCCTTGTTGCCATATCGCCCGCACTGCTAGCCGTATATTTACTGGTGAGCCTGCTAGTTCTTTTTCTCCACTGCGTGTCAACGCTTTTTCTATACAAATACCTGAAAACCTTTTCTGCCCATCTACTGTTCTTCATTTTCCTCAGCCTCTCTTCGAATCTCATTTTGCTCTGAGCTTCCCTCACTTCAAAGCCTGTCCATCCCATATCACCCTTTACCGCCTCATTTGTCGTCTTCCCGCGAGCGCCCAACGCGAGGCGGCCCACCGTCCTTTGATTTACATCCATTCCTGATTGTACCTCTGACTTCATGCACACTACTGAGTTCCCAAATGTAAGCCCCGGGACCATCACACCCTTCCACAGCCCTCGAAGCACCTCGTACCTATTGTATCCCCATAAAGCTCTGTGCTTCATAATTGCAGCATTCCTCTTTCCCTTTGCTACCGATGCTTTCTCTTGTACCTCCATATATCTATCCCCCTCATTTACCCATACTCCGAGGTAGTTGTACTCGCTTACCCTCGGAATTTTTTGGCCCTGTATAAAGACCGCATGTTCTTCGTGATCATTGAATACCATCAATCCACATTTTGTTGCACTAAATCCTAGTCCTAGAGCCTCACATTCCCTTCCGCATATATCTGCCAGTCGCTGTATATCATCTTGACTGTCCGCAAATAAGACAATATCATCAGCATAAAATAGACCTGGAAGCTTCTGCTCAACCATCGTGCCGACCTGCTTGTGTGACAAATTAAATCCAATGTTGCTACCTTCTAGCGCTTTTTCCATCCTCACCATGTACAGCATGAATAACAGCGGGGACAAAGGACATCCCTGTCTCAGCCCCTTGCTAATTTCAACGCTGTCCTTGCTACTTATTCCTTCCCATTCTATGCAAACTGTATTTTCTCGGTATATTTCCCTCAAAAGCTGTATACAGGTGCACCTATGCCCACTTCTTTCAGTATATCCCACAAAATTTCCTGATTAACGTTGTCATACGCCCCGGTAATATCTAGATAAGCTACGTATAAGGGCCTGTTTTCTATTTTCGATATTTCTATACACTGGGTAAGAACAAACAGATTATCGTCTAACCGCCTGTCAATTCGAAATCCATTCTGAAGTTCTCCCAAAATATCATTTTGTTCTACCCACGCTTCTATTTTTAATTTCACTGCCTGCATCGCCAACCTGTATAGCACCGATGTAATGGTTAGCGGTCTATACGAGCGAATGATATCCTTTTCTCCCTTGCCTTTATAGATTAAGTTCATTCTACTTTTTCGCCAACTGTCTGGTATTTCCCTCTCCTGTAAGCACTTTTCTACGGCTTTCAGCAGTGCTTCTTTAGTGTTATGTCCGAGTTCGTTAATGAGGCTGACGGGAACCCCATCTAAGCCCGGAGTAGCGAGTTTTAGTATAGCGGATAACAGCAAACGCAAGGATTTAGCGTTAGCGTTAGCGTTGCGTGCTCCTAACTGCGCATGAGCAGAACGTAAACGTAGCCCGAGCTCTTACGTCCGAACGCTATTTCTGGAATATAGCGTTCAACGCTAACGCACGCAAGAGATCCCGTACGTAGGGCAAGATGGCGGTGCCTGTTGAAGCGAGAGCCGTCCACTTCGAATCTTTGTAGCCGTCGTCCTGCATTATTAAGCTTATTCATTGCCTAATAATGTTCGTGTTTGATTTAGATTTGAGTAATGAGGCTTCGCCAACCGTGTACCGCTGATAAAATAGCTCCGTTTTTGAGATACAAAGTGCATTTGCGCTGCAGAAGGCTTAGCAAGATTTGCTTGCAAGGTTCGCTCATGTTTTCTGTAGCAGCGCAGAGATGGCGACGCTGTCTTTAGTCGCCTCTTTCCAAGATACGGCCACAAGTCAAGCAGATACATGTCAGGCGTCGTTTCCCTTCATGCCTTTCGCGGCAGTGCATGAATGTGACGCGTGATGCGTCCCAGCTTAAAAAGGCCAGGTAATACGGGTCTTGAAGAATTCTCGAACGCGGCATGTCGACAGAAACCAATGTGGGTGTGTTCCAATACTCACCGTAGACGGCTAAATAGACAGCTAAGTGGACAGCGGCCATCTTAAGTCCCATTCCAATTCTCACGTAGCCGGCAAAATAGACAGCTTCGAGAAAGACAAAAACGATGCAGGCTACTTTGCTGTCCAAACAAGATGGCGGCTCAGCGCAATGCTCGCGTAGCTCGGATCTCGCCGGTATGGTCGTCTGTACACCAGTAGGCGCTTTTCCAGGCGCTCAATGTAAGCTACGTTAATTTTTTCATAGGTTTGAACACGAAAGAGGCTAAAGAAAGAGCATTTACGTTTGTTTTTCTTAGCTTTCTTTTCTCGACGCTAGGTGGCATCGCGTCGCGTAGACGTCTTCTAGACGCGTTCCATTTGTCGGACAACATGACCTCGATGCTGTCTTCTAAGCTGTCAGCGTAGACTGTCTACGATGCTGTCCAGAATTGGAACACAGCCTGTGTCAGAACTCAACACTTCTGCAAACGCGACATGGAGACGCAACAGTGGTGACTTTGGATCAGCTCGACTTGGTGGCGCTTTTGTGGATTCTACAGTGCATTTAGTGTTTTTATGTCTAGATGGCGCCGTATGTGCTTGCGTTAGCGTTAGCGGGAATGCCTTCCGCTGTACTAAAAGACCACCAGTTGACACGCAGCGCGTTCCGTTTTAGCGTTAGCGTTGAGACGCACGCTAACGCTAACGTAAGCGTTTCCCGCTATACTAAAACTCGCTATTAGTGCGCTTAGGAATTTTTCCTTCGGCCTTCTTCCAATTGAAATTCTCTAGTACTACATATTCGTCGGTTGCACTCCTTTGCGTACTTTTACTCACTGGGGGAATCCCCTGGGCGACCTTTTTAAACGAATCAGCTGTTATCTTTCGGATGTAACCTAGCGCTTCATACCCTTCCAATTGATTTCCTCCTTCATCTACCATATGTTGTTGCATTGTGACAGACTTCCTACCCAGCGCTTTTAGGTGGCTCCAAAATATCCTAGGCGCGGCCGACTTCTTTTCGCGAATCTCTGTCATCCAGCGTTCACTTTCACCTTTAATTTTTGCCTTAAAACTGCCTAAGCGCTCCCTGTCGGCAATCGTTAGTGTCGTGATGCAGTGCTTGGCTACACTGCTTCTAGAAGGCGACACCGCCCAACAAGCATCAATGTGAGGGGGCGGTGTGAGAGAAAAAATCACAGCGTATTCACGTGGTGAATGATGATGAGTGGGGCGAAGCGAACTCGCGCTGCAGCACGGCGATGGCATTGGCGCGGGAGTGGTCCTTCTTGATCGAAGATATTGTGACTAGATTGTTTGAGAACGACAATCTGTTGCACACACCGCAACTGTGGCCGAAACTGTTATCAAGGAAGTCCCGCTGGAAGCACGCGTCGGAGCCTTCGGGCAGAGCCCGCCTGATGCGTTTTGCAGCCACTTCACGCGCTCGCACAGCCTCGTGCTCTGCCTGTCGGTACGCGCGCTTTCTCGCCGCTTCACGATCCTTCACATTTTGAAGATCCGATTCACGCCGCAGCCGTGCAGCTTCGGCCTCGCGGGCTCGAACGGCGGGGTCTTCTCGCCGCAGCCCTGCAGCTTGTCGAGCAGCTTCGGCCTCGCGGGCTCGAACGGCGGGGTCTTCTCGACGCAGCCGTGCAGCTTGTCGAGCAGCTTCGGCTTCGCAGGCTCGAACGGCGGAATCTGCTTCGCGGCGTCGACGTGCAGCTTCGGCCTCGCGGGCTCTCACCTCAGGATTCTGTCTGCGAGCGCGCGCTGCCGCCGCCTCCCGTGCCCTCCGTTCCGCAGCCTTGTCTTCCATCTGGCGACTCCCAGCTAAAGAGAAAGCGTGCCAAGAGGAAGCCTCATGGCGCATTACTTCTGAAATGTTGCCTTCGGGTGTCGTTGAAAACACGAGACGTAGTAAAGAAGAAAGAACGCCGCACAGGCGAATACGCAAACGAGAGTGTCACTCGTCAACGTCGTCTTCTTCTTCTACTGCATACCAGAACGCGCGCAGTAAAGAAGAAAGAATGCCACACAGGCGAACACGCACGAGAGTCTCTTATTCTACTGCATACCAGAACGCGCGCTTCTCACGAGCTAGAGGTGGCTACTACAGCGCTAAAAACTAACGGAGGATGGACAGACCCACGGGATAAGGAGCTTCGCCCCTAAAAAAAGTCAGAGTTTCACCGCAAGGGCGAAGCAGTGAAGGCGATAGCAACAAATTGTAGTGTTACACGAAGTTAGGCTGGCAGCTAACTGTTTTGTATCCGTTCTCGCGTAACTACAAAACGATGGTGTAAGAAAATACGGCCGCTCCAGGGAGCGATGCTCTCCGCATAGTCAATTCGCGTTGAGAGCGCTGCACGTAGAAGGGTATACAAGCCGCTCGTCCCGCTGTGATAGCTTTCGAGATAGCGCGCGCGCCAGCGATCGCGACCGCGCTCTTAGATCTAAAGTTCAAAGTTGCTCCTCGCGCGACACTGTCCCCGCTCCCTCGCGTCTTCGCGTCTTTTAGGGCTCGTTAAAAACGGGCGCGGCGTTTCCTGTCTGCTTCGACGGCAGGCATCTCGAGCGGGGTGATGTTATGGCATGCACCCTGGCCGGTTCTTTTGAACTCTGCTTCGGCCGCGTTCGTCGCCGCCGCTCGCGCTCTTTTACCCGCGCTAGAACATACAATTCACGGGGGCGATCTTATCAATTCGGACTTCATACCGGAAGGACATGACGGCGACGGCAACGGCGACGGCCAAAACCCGTCGAGACTGTCCATATAATTGCTATCGCAATAACAAGACGCGCTTGTAAACCCTCGTGCATGCGCCTCGGCGGCGCAGTGCGTAGAGCGCCGCGCACTTATCGTCGCGGACCCGGAGGTCGTGGCTTCGGTTACCAGGTCATCGAAATTAGTGTAACTTTTTCCTCTGTTGCTTCTTTGCCATCTGTTCGTGTGTATTTTATCAGCGTCACTTCCGTGACGAAAATAACGTCATTGAAGCCTTGGTTGATCTCGGCATAAAAAAAAAAAAAACATTGGTGCTAAAAAAGAGTCCTTTGAGTCTTTTTCGTGTGTATTGTGTTGCCATGCATATGATTCTCAATACACACGTGAACTACCTTTGGAGATCATTATACTCTCGTTGGAGAGCGGTGGGACCCAAAGAAGAGTTAACGTGTCTCTTCAAAGGGATTCATATACATGGCAAGCCAGTTAGTCACCGAAAAGAGTAAACATAGTCTTTTTTATCTTACAGGGCACGTTGTTCCTGAGCCCTCCACTGCAACATGCCTCATAATCGCATCGAGACTTCTGCAAGTAGACCGCAGATATTTTTATGTTTTCATTTCAGCAGTGCTAAAGAGCGCCTGTTTTGAAACTACAAAACTCACGAAGTCCCTCATGAATTCACCTAAGAAGACTGGAATCCGAGAGGCATCTTGTTTTTCTTCTCATTCGATGTAATTGATTCTGCCCCGCTGACACTGCCTAATTGACACTGCCTCCAAAATCTGTGGCACGTCACCTTAGGGTGCCTTGATGCGCGTTTTGTGTCACCTGCTTTTAGGGGCGAAGCTCCTTAATGTGGCACCCGTTCGTCCCTCGTAGTTGTCGTAGTCGTAGTGCGTAACCAGTCGTAACGGTAGTACCAGATCTTGACCTCCAATGTGGTGCCGGAGGGAGATTTTTCCTTTGCGTTGTTGAACAATAAAAAATTCGCAGCGTGCGCGTTAACTAAAAGCCGAATTCTTCTGTCTCTCATTCCCCATTAGCAGCCATTGGCATGTTCTAGTAGGAAACGTTAGTAGAAGTAGAAGTGTAAGTGTTAGCTAAAAGCCGACTTCTTCTGCCTCTCATTCCCATTAGCAGCCATTGTTTACCTCCAAGGTAGTGCCTGGTGAGATTTCTCCTGTGCGTGCTTAAACAATAAAAAATTTGTTCAAAACGCCGTTGATTGATGAAATAAACCAACGAAACACGCCAGATGTTTTCTAAAAGCAAAATGAAAGAACGCCAGATGTTTCTAAAGCAAAACGAAAAGACGCCAGCTGCTTAACGAAAGACGCCAGATGTTTTCTAAAGCAATGGTTTTCTGGACAATGAAAATTCACAGCGTACATGTCAAATTAAAGTGAGCTGCAAGTCGTCATAACTCATCGAACCTTTAGTATAAACGCGCCTGATCTCACGTCGGTGATGATGTACTGGGCAGAATTCACGGAAGATTCACGGTTTACCGATGAACCTCCGCAGCTTCGCCCACTCATCATCATTCACTCCGTGAATACGCTGTGACTTTTTCATTTGCTCCGTAATCGGACCACCTTTGACCAAGCTAAACGTCATGTGATTTAGTCTTCATTTGACGTTACGTCATGTGACGTCGTAGTGACGTCACAAATTCGGGCCATCGTGACATCATCGTCACTTAATATGATGACGTAATCATGCGACGAAAATGTTATGCATCACTCGTTCCCGGCGCCACGAGACGCCGCCGCCGACGGTGAAATTTCATGGAGAATCTAAAACTTTCGCCTTAATTTCGTGACATTAAAACTTTGGTCATGTGCGACGGGGAAAGGTTCACGCTGAACAATATTTCACGTTTATCGTAGGACGACAGTGTGACAGGCGGAAACATCGCGTGCAGTAGAATAATAATTGCTGGGGTTTAACGTGCCAAACCACAATAACGTCCCAAAACCGCAATACGGGATATGAAATATGACGCAAGTGCGCCTTCACGCATACCTGGTGTGACGTAACAGAGATATATGGCCCTGTTCGGAATGGAAACGGGGCAGTGAAGGTGGCTGTAGCAATTCTAATGTAACTTCGCTTCAACTGAGATTGCTCAATGCGCGTTTCTTCATGCTTCGGTATTGCTGCAGTTGGGACGAGGGTAATAAATAAAGTTTTGGAATGGCAGCGCGCACCTCATATTCTTACCAGCAGAGGTGAAGCTGCAGCGCTTGCCTTTACTGCAACCTTCAAAGCTTGTCACCACTCTTTGACAAGTAACAGTTCACGTTCAGTAGCCGTGTTAATGCAAATTCTAGACTAAGTGGACATTTAAAACATCTGCCCAAAATACTGTCATGTGCTGCCGCGCCATGGCGGTACAGAGGTTATGGCACTCGACTGCTGACACGAAGGCCGCTGGATCGAATCCCGGCCGCGGCGGCTGCATTTTCAATAGATGCGAAAAAGTTTGAGACCCGTGTACTTAGATTTAGGTGCACGTTAAAGAACCCGAAGTGGTCGAAATTTCCGGAGCCCTCCACTACAGCGTCCCTCATAATTATATCGTGGTTTTGGGACGTTAAACCCCAGTAATTATTATTATTATTATTACTGTCATGTGCTGAACAGCGATATCAGTAGGATCCCGCACAATTTGTCGTGATGTTCCTATCCTCCGAAATACGATCACATGATGGTGGTTGGCTTGGCGTTTAAGACATCACTGCAAAAATGACACACAGGGGAACAAGACGCCAAGGACGAGTGGTGCACTTCCAAGAATTTTAAATTCGAAGCATTTCAATGTCGACCCAAGGCACTTTGAGCGTTTCTTTTTTTCTATCTATCTATCTATCTATCTATCTATCTATCTATCTATCTATCTATCTATCTATCTATCTATCTATCTATCTATCTATCTATCTATCTATCTATCTATCTATCTATCTATCTATCTATCTATCTATCTATCTATCTATCTATCTATCTATCTATCTATCTATCTATCTATCTATCTATCTATCTATCTATCTATCTATCTATCTATCTATCTATCTATCTATCTGGCCTACGTCCGCGCGCTCTCGGGGTCGTATCCTAATTTGATTTAACCCTTTGAGACGCTATGTACCCAATTGTGTACACCACTTGTTCTTGCTATTTCTATCGACTAGGGGCTACGAAAGAGAAGATACGTTGAGCTATGGATGAATTGAACTTCCTGCATAGTAAATTTTTTTTTTTCGTTTAACTTCATGTTCCAGCGTACTGTTGCATATGATAAATTTTCTGAAGGCACTACAATATTCGACGAGTCGTTCGACGTGCCGATTCTCGCGACCCACGTCGAAAGTATAAATTTTCTTTGCTCACTATGGACATAACCGTAAACGAGTTTGCATATATTTATAGCCTGCGATTTAATTCTGTTTATGCAGAAACAGAGCATGAATATCTTTAGAATAAATAGATATTTAATTGCATAACAATTAGGAATCATTCCCATAACACACATAAATGAGCGTATTACGGCATTATTTTTGTTGCAATATATTATCGAGTGGCTCGAAATAACATTGTATCGATTTGACGCATTTACAGACATTCCTTCACAGGTGGCGTCTGAAAGGGTTAAACGAAAACTAGAACACGAGGACATTAGTGAATGACGAACACGATTAATCAATGATGAAGTGATTATCGTGACATGCTTGTCGCGTACGTCATGGAACTTTTTCCCTTAGTCACGTGTGGCACATACACGCCCACCACGGCCCATGGAATCCGGGTATGCGCCACACATGGTTTACAGCATATATCAACGCTGCAATGGCAAGAATAGGTTTTGGAAATGTTCACACGATAGCTTTAACGTGCTCTCGTCGCAGAAAGTTCGACAAACGCAAAGAATATAACTTAGGGCAGGACTCCGGCTGGAATCAGGGGCGTTGGCAGAATTTTTTTCGAGGGGGGGGGTGTCATTTTGTGCTGTCTATGCCATGGCGAAAAAAAAAAAAGACATTTTCGGAGCGCTCAGACAAGAAAAAGAAGGATGACGATAGTGGTGCTGAAAAGAAGCTGGGGTGGTGTCCGGTTCCCTGAGTAGCCTAGCAGACGACGGCTGCCCGGCTTGCTTATAGTGCCCATGCGCGTATTCTCGTTCATTTCGCCGCCGCGCTCTGTGGTACGGTGCTTATTAACTCGGCAGTCGACGCTCGCATTTCAGGTTAAAACAATGAGCGGCTGTACATGTAGCGGACGCGTTCAAGGGTCAACGTCGTTACCTTACACTCATCCGTTGTCATTGACAGCATTGCTTTCTTTGCACATCATGCCGTTTCCTATCCCTGTTTGCCAAGTAGTGGTCGTTACGGCATTTCGGGCGTGCTTGCTTTGCGGAGAGATGGCGAATGAACAGCGCGGCAACGATATTTCGTTGGAGAAAAGCTGCATCTCCGCGTTACAGAGGCCAAGAAAAAAAATATAAAAGCTGGAAACAAACAAAAAGCCGCCCTGTCAATGTTGGACGACGCTTTCATCCCTCGAGGGCATGGGACGTCGAGGATTGTGAGTGGAAGCGACAAACTGCGGCTACGCGAAGAGAAGATGGCGAAAGAAACCACGCTCGCTCGATCTGGTCTCTCCTCTTCTCCTACTTCGAGCATCCGAGCGTTTCGTGGCTTCATGGGCGACCGGCTCACGCATCAATGACTCGGCAAATGAAAACCGCCACTTCTCACAGTTCTCATGTTCTCTTTGTTATTCGTGTTCTTCCATTTCACTCAAATTTCCCGTGTTTTCTCTTTTCTTATCTGACCCGGTATATGCTTTTATTTTGTAAGTTCACAGGGGTGTCTGCTCTGGTGACATGAAAACAGCAAGCGTGGGAAGAGGAAGACCTGGAATTGCCAGGAAGAATTTTAGCAACGGAAAGACGAAAACGGGAAATAATTGAAATGTGGGGTAAACTTTCAACAACGACGAAAGGCAAATAAAAAGAAAACGACGTGGGCTGGGGATTAAGTGGAAGGTACAATTTGCATGTTTATGGGCGTTTGGGTCGCCTGCCTTCCTTTTTCAGCCAGGAAAACGTTTCAGGATGCCATTATAAGGCTTAACCGCAAACTTGGGAGCGATAACCATAAAAGCATGACGGAGTTGTGTAAATCTGTTTGTGTTGAACGAAAGAAGAGAATTTTGGATGCCCGTTTCTTTGTTTGATACAACAATTAATGAAAACCAACAGATAACGAAGCCAAGGAACGCATAATGGACCTTGATTGTACTGTTTTAACTTTATTGTACTAATTGTGATATACAGTATAAACCCGTTAATTCGAATTTCACGGGACCGGAAAAAAATGTCCGAATTAACCGAAGGACGAAATATTGAAAATATCAAGGAAACGACAAACCATCATCTATTACACCAATGTATTTTAATTTACTTGATGAATGCGTAAGTCCACTATTTACTTTGCCTAAAAACAGTGTATAGGCCGCAATTTTTGTCTTTCGCAACTTCGTTCAAAATGTTAAAGACCCCCATGTCTTAAGCCGAAGCGTACTCAGAACCAATCTCTTATTACGTACCGCCACCACCAACACCACCAAGCGCACGTGACGATAGTTCTTTTTTCGCCGGAAAAATGGCTGGCAGTTGATCGTTCGTCCATCGCAATATAGCAAGCGAGCTTGATACCAGCATGCGAACCGCGGCGGAAGCTCTTGATCTTCAACAGTATCCACCATCTTTGAGTTTTGTGACATTGCGCGCGCATTTCCCGAAGTCGAAACGAAGCTATGAGTGCTGGATCCGCTCTGGACAAAACCGTGGTCGCTAAAGGCACACATATATAGCATCAACGCAGTTCCGAAGGCACGCGCGCGGCCTACGTCCAGGGTCGAAGCGAAACTGCTGAGCACTGCATCTGCTGCTGGATAAACGTGGCTCGCTAATGCAGTCATGGAGGGCGACTACGTAGTTTTGAAGGATCACGGCGAAAATGAAACTACTGCTTGTTGCAGCTTTGACCCCAGTCGCTATCGACGCGGTCATAGATAGCGCCCACGCAGTTCGCGTGCGCCAAGTAAAATCGAAAACGACACAAGTTTGCCGCAGCGGCGGCAAACTTGTGTCTTGACAGCCAACAGCGAGATTGTGGTAGGACTGTGGATGGCCACCACGCTTTTATGAATGCCCGCGGCCGCTTCGGTTGTTCGAGAACGCCGTTTTCGCTCCCCTGCGTCGCACGTGTGCGGCATTCCGTGCTGGGCGTGCTCCGAGGATCGTGCGAATTAACCGGGTTGCCGACAACTATGATCGAATTGACGAGAGTTTGGTGCCGTTAAACAACACATATGCTTGCCGGGACCAGACAACAAGTCCGAATTATCCAATTTTCCGAATTAACGGAGGTCGAATGAATGAGCTTTTATTGTGAGCGAGAAGAAAGAAAAGTGGACAAACATACGACTCGCCGCCGGCAGAAACCGAACCTGCAACCTCTGAATAACACGCCCGATGCTTTACCAATAGATCTACGGCGGCGTTCGTCCGCTCGTCCAATTTATCGGTTTTAGATGCGAAGTATCTTAAGGCGGAGCTCAATCCGGTGGTGGTGGTGTGCGGCGTGACCACCCTTACTGCGCCTGCGCATACCCTCTCCACACACCTCCTCTCCACTCACCCTCTCCTCATTCTCCTCTCCCATTCCCCTCTCCCCTCCCCCTTTCCACTCTTTCTCTGAAACGCGGGCTAGACATGCCGAAATTCTTTCCTGCGCAACGCCGCGATGGAGCTCGAGCGCATGCGCGTCCCCTCCCCTTCTCCCTCCTCTCCTACGCTGCCCCCCTCTCGCCCGCCTGTCGACCGCGTTCCCCGCTCGCCCTGTGAGAATTAACGGCCAGGCTAGATGGAAGATACGACGCGCGTAGCGTCCCTCTTCGCGTTCCACGACGCGAGGTCGGTAGCATGCCCAACGAACGCCAACGGAACGCGATCGTGCAAGTGCTCCGGCTTCGCATCGCCTCATGGTCCCCTTTAGCGGGAGATGGTGTAGTTTTTTTATGTGCATTCAAACCTGGTAGTATTAGTCAGCGCCGCTCGTAGCCATGAATGACGGCGAGTGTGAAACAATCTTTCTTGCCAGCTGGCGTCACGTGGCACGTGATCATTTATGGTGTGTTCAGACAACACCCTCTAGAAAAATATGAAGGCCTTAGTTATGTTCCCTTTCCCCTCGCGCTACGTCAGCAGATGGGGCGAACGCATGAGGCGGCGACACGACGCATCCACGCGTCCCGATCGCACTGGTGCGCGTTCATCGCGTGTCTGCCGAAACTCATTCCCCGGCGCGTCTGTACAGACGTACATCTCTTCGCTGTTCAGTTGGCCGTGTTTTTTTGACTGTGAAAGGAATGTGAAAGCGACGACGCCGAGATGTCGTGCAAATGCTGTGTAACTCGATGCCGCGGTAACTACACGGGGGACACGAAGGTGCACGTCTTCAAGTTCCCGAGAGACCAAGCTCTGAGGAACGCTTGGATTCGTGCTGTGCCACGGGAAAACCTCACCGTCACCGAAAATTCCAGGGTAAGTTCTTCTTTTCTCGTGTTTAGGTGTTAGTCAATTCAAATTATGTATACGTACGTGTGTAAGTGGCTCATGAGCCGCACGTTTGTGTGACAGGTAGCCATCGGTTTGCTGATTGGAGGTTAATTTTTTTTTCTAGGTATGCGAACTTCATTTCAGGGACGAGTACATTATTCGAGTGGCAACGCATACAGATCAAGCAACTGGCCGCGTAATGACAGTGCCGCTAGCTCATGTGCGCCTTCGCCCAGACCCTGTACCGTCGAAGTTCCCGAATTGTCGAGCTACATGTCCAGAAAGACCACGAGAAGGGAAGATCGTGACTCCAAGCGCGCGCGCATAGAGAGTGCAGCCCTCCAGAAAGCCATCGCTGAATCCAACGAGGCAGTTATCAGAGCACGCGAGGAGGATAAAGTCAGCAGTTTGAGCGAACTTGCCAACCACTTGAGGAGCCAAGCGATGAAGTTCTGGGATGTAATCGAAAGAAATGAAAGGCTTCTTCTCATTCACATCGTCGACGATGAAGCGCCATGGTTGAAATAATCTATTTGCGTGAAAGGAGACTTGAGCGTGACACTACGCGTCATGAAAACAGCCGTAAAAAAGCTAGGTGCAAATCTCTGCGTTCCCGAAATCGCTAACAGTAAAAGGGGTATGGTGGAACTCCTGGAAGGCATCGAAAAGTGGGACGGTGACCTGATGTCCAACTCAGTCGCGGAAATTTTCGAGGCGGTTTGTTTACTGCTAGATCAGCTTTGCACGTCCCAAGCAGAAGACGACGCCAACTGTGTTCGATTTCTGAAGGAGCAAGTCACCTTGCACCTATCGAAAAAACAGCGCAGGCGCTACTCTGCTGATTTCATGATGTTCTGCTGCATTCTTTTCACTATATCGCCCCATGCGTACGCGTTCATGCGCAGCCATGGAAGCATCACCTTGCCGCATCCCATGACAATCAGATTAGCGTGCTCGTCTTATGGTATGAGTCCTCAACAAGAGCATCAGAGCGAAGCATTCCTCAGCTATATGGCGAAAAGAATTTCTGACCTGAAGATGACCAGCGCTTTGTCACAGTTATGGTAGATGAAATACATATAAAACCCTACTTTGACTACAAAGGGGGTAATATTACCGGCGCCGCGCTTAATAGACACGAGGCTGCTAATTGTGCGCTCGTTTTCATGGTGCGCAGCCTGACGTGTAAATTCAAAGAAGTTGCGCACATCGTGCCGGTACACCGAGTAGAGGCGGAGTTCCTGCAAAAGACGCTTAAAGAAGTGGTTTGCGGGCTGCAAAACATTGGGTACCGAATTTTGTGCGTCGTCAGCGACAACAACTCTGTCAACAGAAAAGCGATGTCCCTCTTTGAATCACCTCCTCGTAACAGAATTGTGTACCAACATCCATCAGACCCTTCAAGGCCGCTGTTCTTCGTTATAGACCCAGTGCACATTCTAAAATGCATACGAAATAACTGGATATATCAGAAGAATGACCAAATTTGTTTGTACTTTCCGGAGATTCAAGGAGACACGCCACAATCAGAGCGAATGCAAACAGCGTCGTTTGCGACAATCAGGGACTTTCACAGCAAAGAGTGTGACCAGCTGTTGAAATATGACTATGGACTGTCGAGAAAAGCCCTCTACCCATCGAATCTTGAAAGGCAGGACGTAAAGCTTGTTTACAAATCTTCAATGATTACTTACCAGAGGTGTTACGCGCTCTTGGAGCAAAGCACAATCTGTTCTCTTTTGTGGCCACTGCTACATTCATCGATATCGTACTCAAGTGGTGGAAAATTGTAAACGTCAAAACTCCATGGAACAGATCAGTTCCAACAACCAGTGCTTTCCCTTGATAACGATCCGAAAATTGCCTTCTTGCACATGTTTCTGAAGTGGCTGGATGAGTAGGAAAACAAAGGTCTTGACAAGGGTACTCTGACAGAGGAGACTCACGCTGCTCTCGAACACACTACCTATGCGCTTATTGAGCTAGCTAGGCACAGCTTCGAAGAGCTTGGAATATCGTATGTTCTTTTTGGGAAGATACAGACCGACTGCCTTGAAGATCGGTTTGGAAAGTATAGGCAGCTGGCAGGTGCTCAATATCACATCTCCATCAGGCAGATATATGAAGTCGAAAACAAGCTGCGCCTGCAAAGTACCTTGCCTACAGTTTCCACTGACCAGCACTGGAAATATGTCCGAAAGCAAGTCGAGGCATTGCTTCCCAGCAGCAACGTTGTTGTGACCAGCCAGGCTCTTACGAAGATGCAGGACATCCTCCCAGTCCTCGTCTACGTTGCAGGTTATGCAATATACGCCTCCCTTAAAAAGTTGAATTGCGCGCAATGCAGGGACGCGTTGACCGTGGACAAGGAGATCACACTCTCTGCCACAAACGAACATTATGGTCTCGTGAAGCACCTGGACCGAGGATGCTTAGTTTATCCATCAATGTTTGCACTAAACGCAGTTGCTCACAGCTACGTTGTGGTAGAGCAGCTCGCTACAGAGCCAGCACTGCTTATGATGCCTGAACAACGCTAGGTCGTCACGAAACTGACGCTACAATTGCTGGCTAGTGAAGAGCAGTCCGACTTCGATACTTGTGAGAATGGCCACACGACTGAACTAGTGCTTAAACACATCCTGTGGTGCAGCACCAACATTCTGCTAAAGAACTTTTGTAGGAAGCTGAACGACAAACTTCTCGACGCTGCCGATAAATCAAAACAAGTGAAAGCCACAAATGTCCAGGCCAAATAACTGCATGTATTGCTTCTAATATAGAGCAAGTACAAAAAGAAACTGAGCTTCGTAAATAAATGTTTTCCTGCTACAGAGTTCTTGCCCTCTAATTTCTTTTACATGCATGCATGATTGTTCTTTCAGAAAACAAAAAAGCTTCCGCGCAGGGCACCTACGAGACCACCTCTCTTGATCAGCGCTCCTTATTTTTTTCCAATCCGCCCCATCGTGTGACGTCACGCGGAGAGAGCTAAGGCCTTCATATTTTTCTAGAGGGTGTTGGTTCAGACGATGGATGATCCGCGGGCGGCGAAGTGAGAGTAGGAACGCGAGTAGTCCGTCTGCATGCGCCATACACATGTTTAGTCCACAACGGAAGGGATAAAGCCCTGGCCGAGGCCGGTTCCAACAGCAAACGATGCCGCGCGCGCGTCGTCAAAGAGAAACCACACATTCGAACAGCGACCAGCGTACTCGGCTGCCACAAAAAGAAGAAAAAAAAACGGTCCTCTTGACGCCCCACCCCTCCGATCGCGCGGCCCGCAGCCGAGGATGAGGATGGGCGGTTCGTGAAAAGGATTTCAGATTGTTGGTCCTCCCGATCCCCGGCCTAGCTACGTACTCCCCCAACCGGAGGTGGAGGGTCACGTGACGGCGAGGCCGCGGGCCGAAAGGGCGGTTTAGTCCGTCGTCTGAGTCCACTATTAACGAGAAGTCAGTTGACCAATAAGCCATCGCATACTGCCTTAAGGCATCAAGTCTGTCAGAACGAAACCCTCGCTATGAATCAACGAAAGAAGGGAATTTTGAGGGCTGGTTTCTTTGTTTGATACAGCCTTAATGAAAACTAATAGATTATGAGGCCAAGAAACGTGTAGGGGACGTTAAATGTGCGGTTTTAAGCGTATTTTAGTAATTGTGATATAAATGTGAAAAAAGTAAAGTGGACGAAAAGACAACCGAAGCCGCCGGCAGGGCCCTGCCGCCGGCAGGGCCCGAAACAGCAACCTTCGGATAACGTGCCCGGTGGTGTTCTATTTACTGTTAGAGTTGTTTGTTTTGTTGAGGTGTTTATTAGACGGCAGTCGGCGACGATGCTCAATGGCGACAGTCAAGCAAGAACACGAGCTCAGAGCGCGAGCGGGAAGAGCCCAAGAGGACGACCCACTAGAAGGCTATAGAGAGCGCAACCCCTTACTCAACTCAAAGGCTTCGCTACAATTACCCCGGGAAGGAAAAGGGAGCCGTCCGGCGACCTAACAGCTCGTCACTATGAGTGGGTCATAGTAGGCCTTGAGGCGCTCCACGTTGACTATGTCGCGCCCTCGACGGCGCATGTCCGAAGATGGTTCGATGGGTTCGATCACGTAGTTGACCGGGGATGTGCGCTCGACGACCCGATAGGGGCCTTCGTATTTCGGCAGTAGTTTTGAAGAGAGGCCAGTTGCAGTGGTAGGGACCGAGAGCCATACGAGTGCTCCAGGGAGGAACGTGGACTCAGAAGTGGTGGTGCCACCGCGAATGCTCTTCTGCCGCTCTTGTTCCTGCGCTGTAAAGGTCTTGGCAAGCTCGCGACACTCTTCCGCAAGCCTGGCTGTGTCAGATATCGGCGCACACTCAGTTGAATCCGGCTTGTATGGGAGTATCGTGTCGATGGTGTGCGACGGGTGCCTTCCGTAGAATAAGAAGGGTGAAAACCCAGTTGTGCTTTGAGGGGCGGTATTATAGGCGTAGGTGACGAAGGGCAGAATGGCATCCCAATTTGTGTGATCGGCGGCGACATACATTGAGAGCATATCGCCGAGCGTGCGGTTAAAGCGTTCGGTTAGGCCATTCGTCTGCGGGTGGTAAGCAGTAGTTTTGCGGTGAACAGCATGGCACTCTTTGAGAATGGCTTCGACGACTTCCGACAAGAAGACACGGCCTCGATCGCTGAGAAGCTCCTGGGGTGGACCGTGACGCAGCATGAATCGGTGTAGCAGGAAGGAGGCAACGTCGCGTGCTGTAGCCGCTGGGAGGGCGGCGGTTTCGGCGTATCGCGTTAGATGGTCAACAGCGACGATTGCCCAGCGGTTACCAGCCGATGTCAGAGGAAGTGGTCCGTACAAGTCGATGCCCACGCGCCCGAACGGACGGTTAGGGCAAGGTAATGGTTGTAGACCAGCGGGTGACACGTGCGTTGAAGGTTTTCGGCGTTGGCAATCGAGGCAGGAGCGAACGAACTTCTGCACGTAGCGGTACATCCCTCGCCAGAAGTATCGTTGTCGAATGCGGTGGTAAGTTTTGGATACCCCAGAGTGCGCGCATTGTGGATCAGAGTGAAAGGACTCGCATATTTCAGAACGCAGACTGCGAGGTATCACAAGTAGCCACTGGCGGCCATCGGCGTTGTAATTGCGTCGGTGCAGTAGGTCGTCACGAATGGCGAAATGGTGGGCTTGACGACGCAACGCGCGAGTGGTTGGTGTTGCCGACGGATCAGTGAGCAAGTCTATCAGCGAGGCGATCCATTTATCCTTGCGTTGTTCGATAGCGATGGTGTGAACGTCGATGGAAGAAACAACATTGTTAGGTACCGAGCAGGGGGCATCGTCGTCAGGCAAGGGGGAGCGCGAGAGGGCGTCGGCGTCAGCATGCTGGCGTCCGTTGCGGTACAGCACGCGGATGTCGTAGTCCTGTAGGCGAAGTGCCCAGCGGGCGAGGCGGCCTGAGGGATCCTTCAATGACGACAACCAGCATAGTGCATGATGGTCGGTGATAACATCAAATGGGCGACCATACAAATAGGGTCGGAACTTCGTAAGGGCCCAGATGATCGCCAGGCATTCCTTTTCGGTGACGGTGTAATTGGTCTCGGCTTTAGTAAGCGTACGACTTGCATATGCCACGACATATTCAGGGAACCCTGGTTTGCGCTGCGCAAGGACAGCGCCAAGGCCAACACCGCTGGCGTCTGTGTGTACCTCTGTAGGGGCCGTAGGGTCGTAGTGGCGTAGTATGGGTGGCGACGTCAACAAACGACGGAGCGTTGTGAAAGCGTCGTCGCACTCTGACGACCACGAATGGAGGGGCCCGTTACTTCCGAGGAGCTTCGTCAGCGGCGATATGATAGTCGCGAAGTTTCGAATGAAGCGCCGAAAGTAGGAACACAGTCCTACGAAACTGCGCAGTTCTTTGACGGACGTCGGTTTCGGGAACTCGGTCACGGCCCGAAGCTTGGCTGGATCGGGGAGAATTCCGTCCTTGGACACGACGTAGCCGAGTATTGTCAGCTGCCGTGCTGCAAATCGGCACTTCTTTAGATTCAGTTGCAGACCAGCGTTGCTCAAACGCGTCAACACATGCCGGAGGCGTTGAAGATGCGTGGAGAAGTCTGGAGCAAACACAACGACGTCGTCGAGGTAGCACAAGCACGTGTGCCATTTCAGGTTGCGCAGAATAGTATCCATCATGCGCTCGAAGGTGGCGGGCGCATTACACAGCCCAAACGGCATGACGTTGAATTCGTACAAGCCGTCGGGCGTGACAAAGGCGGTCTTCGGTCGAGCGTCATCAGCCATAGGTACTTGCCAGTACCCTGAGCGCAAATCGATGGATGAAAAGAATTCTGCTCCTTGTAGGCTGTCAATCGCGTCGTCTATGCGCGGTAGTGGATACACGTCCTTACGAGTGATCTTGTTGAGTCGTCGGTAGTCCACACAGAACCGCACAGAACCGTCCTTCTTCGCAACAAGAACGACAGGAGACGCCCAGGGGCTGTTAGATGGTCGAATAACATTGCGTCGAAGCATGTCGTCGACTTGCTCGTTGATTACGCGGCGTTCTGTGGGAGATACGCGATATGGACGTTGCCGCAGGGGCGGTTGGGCGCCAGTGTCGATGCGATGCGTAACGGTGGACGTGCGGCCGAGAGAAGTTTGAGCGACATCGAAAGAAGCGCGAAATTCTTCCAAGAGACCCAGAAGCTGGGAACGCTGGACTGGCGTAAGGTTGTCAGCAATGGAAGAAGCGAATACGTCATCGGGCGATGAACCAGACGTGGTAACAGCACTGAGCGTACTGGAGTTGGGGCAGTGCGTGTCATCTGGTTCGTCCATAACTTGTGCGTCTTCGAGGGGTTCCACGCTGCCGAGACATTTCCTCGCACCAACGTAACACTGTACGGAGATGGGTTGATAACAAAAATGGACGCGCTGCCCTGAGTGACTTGCACGGTCGCGAAAGGCACCAGCAAGCCTTTCCTCGTGCAAGCACGGTCAGATGGCGAGAGGAGTGCAACGGTGTCGGAGAGACTGGCGCAGTAGACGGACACCGCCGTGGACGAGTTTGCAGGCACTGTGGTGTCGTCTTTGACGAGTACCTTGCTCACAGACGATGGACAGTCAGCCGGCGTCAGATCAGAGAATGGTGAGAGCTCTATTTCGGCTGGTGCGCAATGAATCACGGCGTCGTGGTGGGAGAGAAAATCCCATCCTAGGATGACGTCGTGAGAGCATGCTGGAATTATGATCAATTCGACGGCGTACAGAGCATCGTTAATCATGACGCGGGCTGTGCACACCGCTGTAGGGTGAATACTTTTTGCGCTGGCTGTACGGAGGGAGAACCCGGGAAGCGGCGTCGTCACTTTTCGCAATAATCGGCTAAGTTTGGCGTCAATAACGGATACGGCGGCTCCAGTGTCGATAAGGGCAGATGCGCGAACACCGTCCACAAACACGTCTAACACGTTCGATGGGCTTCTCTGAGGGCTTTCGCAGTTCGACAGGGTCGCAGCCCTTGCCTCGTGGACTGCGACGACTAGTTTTCCTGGTCACGTGGGACCGGACGTGGCCGCATCGGTGACAGTGATCGGCGTCGTGGGGACGGCGAACGGCGTGTAGATGGAGCTGAGCGAGACGACGGTGACATAGGCGGCGGTGAAGCGTAATACGGGCGGCTTGACTGGCTGGTGATGGTTGAGCCGACACGAGGCGGCTGCACGCGATTGCAATAGCGGGCAACATGACCGGCGCAACCGCACGCGAAGCAGATCGGGCGGTTGTCAGAAGTGCGCCATCGATTCGTCGGGGTAGGTCCCATCCATGACGCAGGACGCGGTGAACGAGGCGTCTGCTGATACGACTGCATGATGGGCTGCATTGGTGGCCCAGGTATGACGTCGGCAAACGCAGCCGGCACACTCGCTTCAAAAGCCTGAGGTCTGGCGACGGCTTCGGCGTAAGTAAGTGGGGCAGCCACAGAGACCGCTTGGGGTGACCTGGCTACAACTTGCGCGTAACTGAGCGGTGCAGGCGCCGGAGGGGGCTGGTGGTATTCCGGCATTACCTCCGCGATTCCCTGCTGAATAGCGCGGCGTAAGGGAGGCAGCAGCGTGGTCGATGGCTGTTCAACATGCTGCTGCTGAGGGAAGGCCAGTAGGGAGAACTGGCGGGCAATTTCCTCGCGCACAAAGGACTTGATCTCGGCTAGCAAGGCGGACTGATCAGAAATGGCCGACAAGCCAGCGAGATCGGCGTCGCGTGATGCAGGTCGACGGGTCAGCAACCGCTGCCGGCGCAGCTCCTCGTAGCTTTGGCAGAGCGTGATCACCTCGGCCACAGTACGAGGGTTCTTGGCGAGCAGCATAGTGAAGGCGTCGTCGTCGATGCCTTTCATAACGTTGCGGATCTTGTCAGGCTCAGGCATAGCTGCGTCGGCTTTCTTGCACAAGTCCAGGACATCTTCTATGTAGCTCGTAAAGGACTCACCGGTCTGCTGAGCTCGTTCGCGTAAACGTTGTTCGGCTTGCAGTTTACGAAGGGCAGGGCGGCCAAACACGTCGATGATGGCGGTCTTGAAAGCAGACCACGTGGGGAAATCGGTGGCGTGGTTGTTGTACCACAGGCCCGCCACACCCGCGAGGTAGAAAACCAAGTTGCTGAGTTTGCCTGCCTCGTCCCATTTATTGGGTACGCTCACACGCTCGTACATCGCAAGCCAGTCCTCAACGTCGGTCCCATCCGCGCCGGTGAAGATAGGGGGGTCGCGGATGCGGGGGACACCGGGGCAGGAGGTCGTTGTTGGAGGAGGCGTTTGCTGAGCAGCGTCTTGAGGCATGGTAGTTGGTAGGGTACGGGATCTTAGCTCCAGGGGCATCGAATGGGAGCACAGCACCTCCACCAATTTGTTGAGGTGTTTATTAGACGGCAGTCGGCGACGATGCTCAATGGCGACAGTCAAGCAAGAACACGAGCTCAGAGCGCGAGCGGGAAGAGCCCAAGAGGACGACCCACTAGAAGGCTATAGAGAGCGCAACCCCTTACTCAACTCAAAGGCTTCGCTACAATTTGTTTGTTTATTGCGGTATTATACAGAGTACAGCCGTGGTACAGGTGTATTCAAGAAAAGCGTACTGTTAGCGCCGTACTGCAAAAAATCTGGCATAATTCCTGTTTTTGATGCTTTGAACCACAGTATACCTCTGATTTAAAATCCATTGCATGGTCTTACGGTGCAGATTAGTTAGTCTGGTATTCTATGACGTTTTTCTTGCGTCGTAACAATTTATTCATCAGTAACGAGAAATTCAATATCACCGCTCCATTAAAGCACACAACATGCTCAACGGTATGAATAAATCGAACATGATCAAAGCTCAATGAAAACATAAAAAAGTCTTGCAAGGCAAAGATTTCCAGGCCCGACTCTCATTGGGAAATCTCCTTATGCCTCATAGACGCCATTCGAGGGTTTTTATTGGACATGGAGACAACGTCTGCTCAATGCGCTTTCAAAGTACCGGAAGCCTTAAGCCAAGTGTTTGAATCCCTCGAGTAGAGACATGACTAACGACCACCGTCCTTTCCGAAAAGTCAAGACAGCGTCCAGCATCCAGTGGAACGCTGCAGGACTAACATCGCACTATTCAGACTTTCGTCAGTTTGCGTACTCTAACATGTTTTCAGTTATCGTGGTCTGTAAGCCAAACATATCGAAGCGACTCAGACTATCGGGGTGCGAAGCTGTGATGTCCTCAACAAATGTAGCATGCAGCAAAGTCACCGTTTATGTTCGCCGGGAACTCTGCTGCATCCCATTGCGCCTCATGATGGCAATCGATATGTATACCTGGCAGTTCAGAATAACAAACTCATGTTCACTCTCATCGGCGTTTATAAATCGTATTCAACAAATTTTGACTCAAGGAGATTAGCTAGTATTTTGGCCGTGTGTCCACCTCCATCTGACCTCATAGGAGACTTCAATCCACATCGTCTGGCATGGAGAAGTACTAGGACAAATATACGAGGACGAATTTTGAAAAGATTCGCGTACATTCATGACCTCTCCCTCATGAATGAGGACAGCCCAACGTTTGGTCGAAGTGTGACATACGGCAGCTGTCTTGATCTTGCTTTCGCTTCCAACTCGTTCGCCAGATGTGTTAAGTGGTTTTCTGATACCGAGACACACGAATATGATCACATGCCCACTTATCTTCGCATGAAAGCGCTGCCCAGATCTCGTCCAGAGAAGACCATTCGAGTAATTGACTGGACCGCTTTGAAGTCTGGCATGTACTCGAAAGATGCTTGCCAAGCGGGTTTATGCACTAGGCTAGAGGAAGCAGTCAAGTACACAATGCAATATGTCACGCTCGCGATCCCTACTGCGTCCAGGCGCAATAATTTTGACGCAGAATTGGAAAGAGTGCGAGCACTTCGCCGCCGTGCGTAACGCGGATATTAGGGGCGAAGCACCTTAGGGTCTCGGCGTTTCGCCGGGCATCGTCATGTCATGTGGCCGCGTGCATCGTCGTGTCCTGTCCATTTGCTTGAGCGCAAGAGAGGGTGCCACTAGTGTGCCTCGATGTGTGCGCCCCCTTTAAGGTGTTGCCATTCTTTGAAGGGGCTGATGCCGCCGCGAAGCCATTTTTTGCCCCGCGTCTCGCGCCTCTCCGCGCAGCCGCCGAGAGCTGTGAGACGCCGGTAAGACGCCGTGGGCTCAAATATGGCATCCGCGCCGCAGTAGAGTCAGTATATTCTAGGCACTATAGGCACCGCACACTGACCAGATGGAGCTGCGTTGCTCACACTGCCCCGTCTCAAAGTCTTCGACATTCCCCGTTAGGGGCACGCAGAAAATAGACGCGTGCTCGCGTCCCCCATGTATCCCGGCCACAATCTGCCGACAGATGCAGGGCGCGAAACGCGCGCGTCGCGTTCCAATTTCATTGAGGCCGTCTCAAGGTTTCTTTTTTTATCCGCTAGGCTATGTATTCTGGCGCTGCAGTCAGACTGGCAAACTCGACTGAACGGTGCCTATACCTAGGGTGCCTTGATGCGCATTTTGTCTGCTTTCCGCCGTGCGTTTCCAATGGGAGACGCTGGCACCGACGGTGATGCCTTCCGCCAGACGCCACCAGACGGCGACACTCTTAGGGACCATGCTAACCGAGCGGCGCATCAAGCCAAGCGCGCGCGTTGCACGCGCGATGCGTCGCTCAATTGCGCTTCGGTTGCCCGTTCGTAAGCGCAGTCGGTTGTGATCACGAAGTTAAGAAATATTACGTCGCGGTAAACTTGTGGGGCGTTGCCGCTTTCGCGCCAGTAGCTTATGATGTATCCGCATGTCATTGCCAGGTTTCTTTTCTGTGCGCGCGCTTCGCACTTGTTTCTGTTCACAGAACCGCGATGTGATCTCAGAAAACGAGGCATAAAGACAGCACCTGTTTTGTCCCATATTGTACGAGTGGCTACCGCTCAAACAACGAGCGGGTCTCATTATTGAGCGCTCCTGTGGACACAGAAATTTAATTAAGTTTAGCCGAGTGCGAGAATAATATAAAGAGCACAAATCGAAGACTAACTCCGGCGGCTGTCGTTTGTGAGAAACACTTCAATAATTGCTACACTGAGCGTCATTAGGTGATTACATAGATAATTAGTAAAATATGTGTCGTTAGGTGATCGAATAGAGAAATAGTAAGGTATGTGTCCTTAGGTAAATAAACAGATCATTAGTAAATGTATGGTAATCAGCTACAAATTGCCGTGAATTTAGCATTTGTGGTCATGTGTCGCATATAATAGTATTTTTCGAATAAACAGCCGATATCGCTCAGCGTATTAACAATACCTGTGCGTATGATTGCTTGCTTGTGCTACGAAATCACATTCCTTCGATTACGTTTTGCACCCCAACCTGACCCCAACCAACGTTCCTCAGCGCAAAACTGGCTGGGACAGCCCGTCGGCGTCTCTCACAGGCGCGCGCGTCGGCTAGAGGCGCCGCTCGGCATAGCATGGTCCCTACGGCTATCGCCGTCTGGTGGCCGCCGGTGGAAGGCATCATTCTCCGTGCCACCGCGACGCCCGCGGTCGGCACACTAGTAAGTATATTCTAGGCACTATACCCTAGGTGCCAACGACTCAGCGCTCCCCCTGTGGCGAGAGAAAGCGAACAGGCGCGCGTTGACTATGCAAACGCTCTTTCTGCGATGAACGCTGAACTACCAGCTCGCGAGGAACGAGAACGCGCCCTCGCCCGCGAGAGACAACGCCGACGCAGGCAGCGTCTGCTAGCGAGTTTCTTGACTGAAAAAAACTGACTTCTCCCGCTGCACAAGCGTTCGCCGGCCACCCCGTATATACGAGCATCTGCCTCGTGCGCTGCTGCTTTGAGTTGTACTGGTGGCGCCACCAACGGCGAACGGTGGCGAAAGGTGGGTACGCGCGGCTCATAGAAGCCGTGGGCAAAGCGCCCGTTACTCACCGTTTTTCTATTCATTTTTCATTCTGGTTTGATATTTGTACTGCCGACGCTGCTCCACTAGACAACCATGCCATTTGTTACGTCGATTGTTCTATATTATTTGTTTTAAAATGACAGGCCCGTTTTTTATGCGTGCGCGCGATGCACTGCGTACGTTTCTTACGTGCATGTGTCCAAGTTGTTTGCGTGATCTGTTAACACAGAAGAAATAAAAACTGTTGCAGTACAAAACAGCATTCTTGTTTTATTGAACACCCCAAACAGTACAACAACAATGACTATTACGGCTGTTCGCCTGCTTAAGGAACGCACAAAAGACACGCGTTTTTATCTTCGCCCAACACTCGTAGCACTCAACTAGGCCAAGAAAACCAAAATCTAACCTGCTGAACGTTTCAACAGCCGTCACACAGCTGCATAATAATGTGTGAAAGTACGTTAGCAAATGACCAACAAACATTCACACAGCGTTTTTTTTTGTTCACAGACCGCGTTAACATACGAGAAAGTTCTAACTGCATTGCAATCACATATTTCAGAATATCTAATCGCTTTCACCATTGAAGCCGCAATCGTCTAACACATGCGCTTTAAATTGAGCATGACATTACTCAGACTTATATAGGAAATGCGCATGCGTGGCATTACTCAGATTTATATAGGAAATGCACACGCGTGTAATGTATCTCGTATACTAGATTCTCCTTTGGTACGTGCAGCTCAACATAAAATGCGATTCCAGAAGCAATGTTCGTGGAGTAGCGAGCATATAGAAGGGCAACTACTTACAGCTTCACTTACCTTTACAAAAACGGTATTTCAATTGCAATTCTATTAACCGACGCAACAACGATAACAACATACTTGTTGCACACAGGCGTACCAGGTTGTCGCGCGAGGCCAAGCGCGGTACTTTAAGTGTAGCACAATCGTGCGCGTGCAGTAAGATAGAATATTCTGGCAAAATGTCGTGAAGCTTGCAGTCACTTCAGCGGTTCCCACGATGTAGCACCAGTTGACGTCCTCGCGTCATCAAGCTGCTACGACGCTGAGAACTACACACACAGCTGACTTGGAAAAACGCGGTCTTGCAGGAGGCCATCTTGTCCAGCAACCAACGGACAAAAGTACACAACTGAGGCATCTGAGACATTGCCGTTGATGAGACGGCAGCTGAACGAAATCGGGGCTCATTATCCGACGTGTGGCCACTGCCTTACACGATATTAACGTTGCAACGTCCAAGGAAGACGCGACGAAAGCGACGGCGACGAGCCCAGCCGGTCTTGTCGGGTGCGCTACTGCACAGTGCATAGCGCGCGCTCTCACGGCCATCAAAAGAAATAAAAGAAAGTGGAGAGAGGGGTCACCTTGGAGCATGGCATATCGGTGGAAACAAGGAGAGGCGTTGCATCGTCGGTGTGGCGTATTGTCGAGAGATGGCGCTAGTTTGTTTTTGCGCAACGGAATCGCAAACTTCATTCAACATGCATGGGATCCTATGGGGGGTTGGGAGAGGGTGCAACCGCCTGAGCCGAGCGGTGGCGCCACCATACCGATGCACGAGGCGGATAGGCACTGGATCTTGACCTGCAATGTAGTGCCAATAGGAGATTTCTCTTGTGCGTAGTTGAACAATAAAGATTCGCAGCGTGCATGTTAACTAAAAGCGGACTGCGGGCCTCAGTATCTAATCTTTCACCTGTCTCTCATTGCCCACTGGCCGCGATTTTGCTGTGGGAAACACCGGCGCTCACTGCATGCTTCGCCCCTCCACAGTTTCCACGTTAGCGGAGCTCTTTCAATATAGCGCCAACGGACCGGAATGTTTTAAACGCTTATCCCTTCTTGTGTAGCCTCAACCCCTTTTTGCGTACAAAGTCCGTCCTCGACCTTAGGACGGCCAGACGAATGCCAAAGAAGATTCAGCGTCGTATGGACAAAAGAGCCTCTGAACGTTGAAGAACGCTATGTCATACAGTAGATTCACGAAAGCCGTTGTCTCATACCTGGAGAACGGTACGTGGTTTGCGCTCTCTTCCTGAACGGAGTTTTCCATTCAGGGCGCTAGCGCTCTTCCAACGATGCTGTTGTCGTAGAAGACTTTCGCGTGAGGATAGCACACCAAGCGGTGCGTCCAGGTTTTCTGGCCGGAAGAGACATTCCTCATTCCTGTGACGGCCGCACGAAATTTCCTTGTACAATGGAGGAGCTTGAAACGGCACTAGGGTTAGGCAGACGTTCTTTATCACCGGGGCCAGATGGTTTACCATATCGAGCACTGTGCAATCTAGGTGAGACTGCGCGGGAGGAGCTGCTACGTTTGTACAACGCATCCTGACAAGAGGGAAGTGTTCCTGACGAATGGAAGACTGGTCGTTTGGTACCACTTCTGAACCAAGGCGAGTCCCCACTTGAACTTGCCTTGTACCGCCTTATCACACTGGCCAGCTGCGTGGGAAAGACGAGGGAACCGATGATCCTTAGTCGCCTTGAGTGGTATCTTGGACGTTACAAGATTTCTTCTAACTCATTGATGGGCTTTCGACGTGTCGCTCATCCATCGACAATGCTATTCATCTCGTTACGTGTATCTAACAGTAGAGATCACAAAAGCCTTTCTCTGCAGCCTTGTCCCTAGGCATAAAAGGCGCATTCGATAACGTACTACACGAGGCCATTTTTGATGCCCTTAAGGTGGTTAGCTTGGGTGATCAAAATTTTCAGTAGATTGCTAGCTGCCTGACAGCAAGATCATTGTTTGTGTCAACCGGCGACTCCCCAGCCACACGACGCTTACCTGCCGGGGCGTTCTTCAGGGCACAGTATTAAGCCCCACACTGTTCAATCTCGCTCCAAATGAACTTGTCGAATACCTGCCATGTACGATCAAAATACCCATATACGCAGACGACATATATGTGTGGACATGAGCCGTCACACGTCCTCAGAAGCGAGCGAGGCTTCAAAAAGCTGCAGCTTTGGCAGCGAACTACCTCGGCAAGCAAGGCCTTAAACTATCCCCAGAAAAATGTGCATTACTGGCGTTAACACGTGAACCAATGACGCACTATGCCATTTCTATTGAAGGCCGGACCATTTCTTATCGCCGAACCCACAAATTTCTGGGTATAATCATTGATAGAGACCTTCGTTGGAGCCCACATGTGACTTACTTGAAACAGCGCCTGACAGGAATATCCCAGCTGTTCAAGTTTCTGTTTGAAAAACCTGTGGGATGTCGGTAGATGCAATGCTGGTACTGTACAGATCACTGTTTCTCGGTCGTTTTAGATATAGTCTGCCCGTACTGACCAACACTTGCAAGACAAATATTCACACTCTGCAGGCTCAACAAGGTCAGGCTCTCATAGTTTGATTTAACTGGGCAAAATGTGCGTCAACTGAAGCGATTATTTCTATCGTACGGGACCAACCTATGCAAACGCACATTGAGGTGAAAGCCTTGAGAGCATTTTTCCCGGGCTCATTGCCACCACCTGGCAATACTGTCTTTAGAAAGACCATAGGCGTCTTATTGTGCAACGATTTCAAACTATTCCGCCCACCTTCCGTCAGGCTTCCGCGACGTATCTAAGCCACGGATACCTTCTTGGTGCTTCATTCGACCTGAAGTGCACCGCAGCGTACCAGGAATCTCCGCTTCTTTTGCACGAGAAGTACGTTTAACAAATTTTCAGTGTTCGCCCGGGGCAGTTGTTGTCCCAGCGAAAGCTACTGCCCTCAGTTTAAAGACAAACCACCCAACGACATCGATGGCTGCGAAACTTGCAGCTCTTCGCGCTGCAATTTAAGTAGTCAATCGCCAAAAGCCTCAACGATGGTCAGTCTTCAGCGATTCGAAGGCAACCTTGCAATCTTTGCTATCAGACGTGCGGAACGGACCATACAGACAAAAAGTCACAGCTTCGCCGCAAGGGCGAAGCAATGAATGCGATAGCTATAAGAAGTGAGGCTCGCCAATGGATACTCTCAGTTTGAACAGCGCTCCTGTTGCAAAGGCGGCCGAAGCAGCGAATGAAACTAGCCTGCTTCAAGTGTCGAGCTGTGACACTTGATAGTTCGCGCTAATCGTCGGTTTGTTCGTTTAGCGGCGTCCCTTGAGCTCGAGTGACTTTCGTACGCTCCGTAACATGAGCGCGGACACCACGGTGAAAGCTTGAAACAACCCTTTTCCCCTCACCACGAGAAAACCGCGCGAGCAGACAGCGGAAGGGCAAGGTTCTCCCTGCGCAAATATAAGAAGAAGCGAGCGAGTTCGCCGAGGAATTTTAAATGCGCCCGTCGTGCTCCTAGCGCCATCTCGCTGGTAATGAAGAAACGCTTATAAGCGCGGGCCGTCTCTGATTCCGTCCAGCGGTAAAGGGTGTGTATATAACGCTCGCCGTTAACTTGGTTGAGGATCTGCGTTTCGTGGCGTACCGGTTAGCGCCACTCGCTGCGGAGCAAGAGGTCCCTGGTTCGGTTCCGCGCTTCGAAAGCATTTTCTGAATTATTTTTCTTTGGGGCTTTCATATATATATATATACATACTTATACATTTACGGTGCATGACGGCGACAGCAAAATTCAGACGAGACTGTCCATATAATCGCTATCGCAATAATTGGTCTTCGAGATTAGGTACCTCCTCCATACTTTGTTCGAGAAAGGGCACCACGTGACGTTTTAGCGGCTGTCAAGTCACCGCGGTGTGATAGGCAATGAACACGCCGACAATGCTGGTCGATCAGCTCTTCAAGGCGACAGGCTTAAGAAAATACCCCTATCAAGGACTGATGCTGCCACGCAAGTTCGAGTGGCCCACAAGAAGTCACTTATCCACTTGGCACCCGCCAAATAGACGGAACAGCCAGCAGCATCACTACCCCAACACTTTACGCCTTTAAACGGCTGCTGCAGTTCGCGGAAAAGATGCCACTCTGCTTTGCCGTTTATAATAAGGCTGGCTTTCTCGAAGTCTTTCTCCGTTCGCATCGAAATGGTTGGCAACCCTTTCTGTAACAACTGTGGTAGCGAGGAGGCATTAAAGCACATTTCCGGCGACTGCCCTGGCTACTATGTGTAGAGACAAGCACTTGCTGTTGCTATAGTTCGCATAGACAAAGCCCTGGATATGCGCTGTTTTAAAAGATAACGAAGAAGACGCAGAGACGGACTACCTCTGTCCGTCTCTGCGTCTTCTGCGTCGTTATTGTTTCAAACAGCACATATCCGTTATTGTTTGTCGTTATTGTTTCAAACAGCGACATGAACCAACTAGCCCTAGTCATCGCCTTACTCGTATAGACTGCAGACCAATGACGGCAGACACCATTTTGGAATGACGTCCGGAGAAGTCATCGCGGATTAACGCGACGAAGGCAGTGGTCTAATTCTTGAAGGCATCTTACTTGCACCGGCAGTTGTAGACCAATGGCGATATCGTGACTGTGAGCTGTGTGACTTTGTGGGTGCGTGCTACCCCTTCTTCTTTTCTCTCTGCCTCTATCTTTCAAACTCTCCCATCCCTTTGCCCAGCGTAGAGTAGCATACCAGTTTTCTAGGCTGGCTAAGATCCCTGCCTCTCCTTTCTCTCCTGTTCTTTCCTTCCTTCTTTTCATCTTCAATTTTACAGCGGTTTTATCATCTGTCTCCTTTATGCATACTTTTATGGATCTTGATCCTGCATTAATATTACTTTTATTTCTTATATTGAGAAAGCTAGTTCGTCTCTTGAACTTGTGAGAAAGTTTCATCAGAGTGGGCTGGTCCATACTTGGCTTTCTCGGATCATGTTTATGCGCTCCCCTAATCTGATTTGAGCTCGGCTGCGTTATTTCCCCGCACTTTTCGAATGTCGAGTAAGCTTTCGCGTACACATGCTTGTGTATATTTTTTTCCCTGTTATTTATTTCTACATCTTAAAATATTTCCCTCGATATTTCGCCATCCCGTATGTTTATTCGGTCGTTTCTTCACCGCGAATTTGATTTTGCTGTATGTATATTCTATGACAGCGTGTTCCTGTACCAGTAATTTCCTATTTTTACAGATGTGTCTATTTCAGCAACGAGCGCGAGTGTATCGTTATTGTATAGCTATGTCCAAGACTTAAAACAACGAACAGAAAGTGCAGGACCGTGACCCCACCTGTGGAAAATGCCCCACAGTGCAAGCAACGCAAGCATTCGACTTAACAGATTATATTCCCTCTCGCACACTTGCGACGTACCATCAAATTCCTGCTGTCTCGTGACACGCGACATAGTTGTCTGATTAGCGTCTTGGCTTGCTGAGTACTAAACTCCTGCGAAGCCGTCGGTTTGCACTATTTACAGCCGTGCGTTTGAGCATTTCCTGGAGCTGTATTTTTACTGATGCGCCAAAAAACATTTCTTGCGCTTCCTGATCTGTCACCTTTGCCCTCTGCATTCTATTTTGGTTCGCGCTGATATTGATCAACGCACGGGTGTCATGCCATTACGCCCTGCGCTTTCGCTATTGCGGAACAAGAGACGAGCGTTTTGATTTTAAGTAGCACGCTTCACAAGCTCTCGCGCATATTGGTAAACAATTTTGAGCACGTTTGTAGATCCATAGCTATAGTGACTGACCATTTGATTGCGCAGTTGCGCTCGTATTACATCGAAAGATATTCCAACTTCATTAGGCTACACTTTCATAACTCGCAGATTTCAGTGGCGGCGTGGTACGCGATAAACCCGTCGCCAATGAGCGTACAGAAATGCGGCCCAAAGCGTGAGCCTTTGACATGCGTACTTGCATGCGCAATTTTCCAATAAATGATGCTCTCTCGATCGTGGAATGGTCGGCAATCAGACCTTTTTTTCACGGCCTTCGAAAGGTGATAGCAGTAGGAAGCTTAAGTGAGTGGATGAGAATCGACACAGCTGCCACAACTAGCTTCTTGCTGCTTCCCTTTACATCAAAGCTAAATATGCAGTGATAAATCCTAAATTACTAGAGTTACTAAGCAAACAACGATGCAAAGCTTTACGCGAAGCACATGAAACAAGTAATAAGTTAAAATGACGCGTTTTAGAAACTTTCAAACTCTTCTATGATAGCAACGTGACCACCCATGCATTTCGCTTTTGGGGCTCAGATTAACGTTATATGGCACGTTCAGTGGTTATTCTCGCAAATAGAAACCCCAGACGGGGTGGAATGAAAGAGTGGCTGTATTACAAAGTTCTCTGCGTTGCAACCAAAAGAACGTTTCGTCGCCCTGACTGTTGCCGGCTTTCAATTGATTTAAATGATCTCTGTCGGCGTACTCAACCAACGCTGGTTCGACTCAGAGAGCCGTTGAAAAGCACGACCACATGCGCCCACGCCCGCAAGGTAATTTTCGGCCAATGAGAAGCCACAGGATGCTGTGTAAACACACGGGGCTTTTGCAAAGTCCATTATCGCGTGGTAATGCGAGACTCTGGAAACTTTTGAAATTGAATCATTTTATGCGCCAAAAGTTAATCCCGAACGTAAGTCAACTTACGCTTTAGACTTTTGGCAGCGCCAGTGGGCGGGTTTAATGCTGTGGTTTCTATTTTTTTTTTTTTTGCTTCTCTTTCTGCACCATTTTTCTCGGCGCTTTCACTACGTTAGTGGCAAAGCGGTGATCGCAGTGCATGCCGGACATGAAATCTGTCGCTGCGGGATTTTATGTCCGGCATGTAAGGAAATATCATACGGGCTCATGCCCAGTGTTGGCAGGTCGAAAACAGAAAGAAATAGCCAGGAAATAAAAAAAAGCTAGCCAAAAAGTAGCCAACATGTGCCAATGGCAGTAAAAGTAGCCAAAAGTAGCCACGCGTGTGTGAAAAGAACTGCGAAATTTTTGTTTAGATGACTAAATGCGAGAGCCTTTTGGTGGAAATGTAAAAACGAACAGCGAGAACACTTCAAAATCACAATTACTGAGAATAAAGCATAAATTGTTTGCTTTAGCAATCATTTCGTGCGCGATGACGAATTACTTCCGGTGCCCCGCCACGGTGGCCTAGTGGTTATGGCACGTCAATGCTGAACCGAAGGTCGCGGGATCGAATCCTGGCCGCGGCGACCGCATTTTCGATGGAGGCATAAATGCTTGAGTCCCGTGTATTTAGATTTAGGTGCACGTTAAAGAACCCCAGGTGGTCAAAATTCCCGGAGCCCTCCACTACGGCGTCTCTATTAATTATATCGTGGTTTTGGGATGTTAAACCCCAGATATTATTATTATTTACTTACTCTATTGCAGAAATGACAGCACTTCATGCACCGGACCTTACTTTTTCCTAAAGGTCTAGAAGTGCCAGCCTTGTGGCGATAACAAAAAAAGATGAATGCATGAGTGTTCTCAAAATCATAGTTGCTAGGATTGAGGCATAAATTGTAGTCCCTTTCGTAAGCGTTTCTCACGTGACGACAAATTCCGAGCAGGTAATCTTACCGAGCTGCAGTCCGTACCTAATTCTAAGAAATAGCGTAGACAGTTCTCCGAATATTCCATTTAGAATGGCGATGAGTGCCGAGCTGCCTGGATGCGAAATCCTTTCGAGTGTCCTGTTCGCTTCCAATCACAGTTCAAACCTCAGATAGCGGGCCGCAGTCGCCAAACTTAATCCGTGAAGGGCCCAGACAGTGAAGCTCTTGAAGTTGTTTCTGCATTTGTTTATCTCTCTCGCTTTCTAATTTTGGGCTTTACTTTACTCTCCCCCTCCTCCTTTCCTTCCTCCTTACCATCCTCACGACCACATCTCTCCTCCTCACGCTCACTTCCCTTTCCCACCCACTTAATTATTAACAATCACGAGGAGGCCACGTCGTACTTGAATCAATGACGTCTGTTATAACGGCGCACATATTTTTCAAACAGAACTCGAGTACCAAAGAAAACAGAAAATCAGAGGATCAAGGAGGCGTGAAGCGACGTGAAGTCGTTGAACAGGAAACGCCGCTGGAGACAATGTTTCGGCAAGTTGAATTGTCTTTGTCAGGGCAGCAGCTAGCGTATTGCCTTGACGATGAAAAGACCACTTGTAAAAACGTTGCCTCCAGCGACATTCTCTGGTCAACGATTTCTCAAAGCATCAGTGAGTCCATTACATGTATTTCAGTGACAGTATTAGAAGTAAAGACCTAAAAAGTTTCAAACTGGCTACATGCATTTCTATGAACAGGAATTAAAGAGCCTATAATTGCTTGGCATTATTTCAACTACATGCCAAAGTAAAAGATGAACAAACTGTTTAACCGAACCAACACGCATTCAACCCTTTCATTAAACGTGTTTGGCCGGCAACAGGTAGGCTGTCGTCATGACGACTTAGTCTAGCGAGACTGCGCTTATGTCAGTCTAGTCAGACTTGCAGAAAACTGGGTCTACTCGTGTACTCATGCAAAATGAATACCTGCTCAAATAATTGACCCAAGTACTTGCGCTCACCCGTTGTCACTAGGAAACCTGAAAAACTTCCGCGGAACTGGAAATCGCTCGGTTAACACTCCACAGAGCCGCGTAAAACATGTGATGCCCTGATTTAGCCATCTTGGTCTATCGCATGGTTGACCTCATCGAAGTGGCTCACTGCGGCTTCCGTTCGCTGCACGCCACTTAAAAAGGCTTATCTTTCCCGTATTCATGCATAGCACGCCAACCGAGCAAGATAACCGAGCGCGATCTAACTTGTGATGTCGCTGAGCGAGTGCCCAGGGTGTGCGGTAGGCAAGCGCTACGAACACAAGTCAACCAGTTCCCGGGCTTCATCCGATTTAAAATTACCAAAATAAGAAATTGACTACATCTGTTGGAGTGAGTAGCTGATGCGCGCTGACACATTGCACACCTTTGCGATTGGTGTTTTTGTTTTGTCATACTTCTTATATATATATATATGAAGTCCAGGGTTCCACGGAAACCCGTCTGGTCGGGAAAATTCATGGTGGGAATGGCAAGCACCGCCAATCGTTGAAATAAACACACAAATTGACGTTTCGGCCCCGCTACGGGGGCCCCCGTAGCGTGGCCCCCGTAGCGGGGCCGAAACGTCAATTTGTGTGTTTATTTCAACGATTGGTCGGTTGTCACAAAAATTTGGGCAAGAAGTGTTGATCATGGAGTACCAACTAGCTCGAACCCACACCTTCTTAAGAAATAAGGGTTGCCCTGTATTCGTCAGGGCTGCTGCTCTGACGAAGAAAAGGCAACTTCCCGAAAGGTCGCCCCCAGCGGCACACCCTGTTCAACGACTTTTCATCGCTTCAAGAATGCATCTTCGCCCAACTTCTGTCTTGTTTGGTACCCAAGTTCTGTAAGAAAAATATGTGCGCCGTCATAATAGTCGCGATTGAGTCAAGCACGGCGGAGCCTGCTCGTGACTCTTAATAATTTTCGCATTAGTTCGGATGTTCCGAGTTCAATGTTTGCTCTTTATGTGCAAAATTTAGTTCTGAATTAAAGTTGATTTTGCAAATTGACAATTTCCGACAACGTGTATGTCTCTGTTTTTTAGTACGAAACCTGTGATGAAAAAAGTTAAATTTTACTTGTGTTGATCGAGTTTAGTCTTAATCAGAAATCGGTCATCTTTACTTTCTCCAGTTCAGAACAAACGAAGAAAATTTAAGAAATGGTCAACTAAATTTAACGAATGACCGCGTCACCCGGGTGGTCAGCGGACCTGCAAAAGAGCACGAACACATTCCGATTGCCTGCGAAGTGGGAAAGGAGGGCTTCCGCGGCAACCCTCCCCCTCTCGGCTTTGCACCATTTCTTTTTATTCATGAAAAGAATGAAATACCATGAAAGGTCACAAAGGTCATGAAAGGAATGTTTTGCGTGTGAATAATTTCTAGTTGGATACCCGGCAGCCGCCAGTGATGGAAGCGGCGTTGCCGCAGCGTATCAGCATGCGAGAGCGCTCCCGATAGGAGGTATAGGGACTGGGCAGTTGCGTCGGCAGAAATTTTCTTTTTTTTGGGGGGGGGGGGGGGGCGACACGCCCTTGATCCGACGTGGGGTCCGGGCAGGTAAGTGGGGCCGAGCGTCATTTTGTGCTGTGTATCCCATGGCAGAAAAAAATTTCGAGGGGGGGGGGCACGGGCTTGGTGTGCCCCCCTCCCCCCCCCCCCCCCGGCTACGCCACTGGGACTGGGAGTTTCCGCCCACAGACCCAGCTGCGCTCTTCCTTCAGGTTTGGCACGAATAGTGTCAAGCTGCCATACTAGGCAGCGTGAGTGGCGACGGCGGCTGCGTGAAGAGCCCAAAGCGAAGGAAGTGCTACGCCAACGAAGATGTGCGCGTAGATCTATGAGCGGTTCAAACGGTTCTTAAGTTTGGACATCCGTGACGTGACTAGCCTAGCTAAAACCTAGCAACAACCAAGAAGCAACCACACTAGACTTCATAACTAGTCCTGCGCGATTTAGTGCAAGCTTCGTAAGGTTTTTTTTTTCGAGCGAATTCGGTTTCTCTGCTCCGTGACCAAAACAATTTTTTCTAATTGGACTTCCTGACATTTACGGTTTGCCTCCTAAACGACCCCTGCTAGATGACGACTATAGCACATACTGTGGGGCGCTTTAGACCCACGCTTTTTCTTTTTTTTTTTTCGGCGCGCTATTTCTTCAACGTATTACGTCTCAGACACGTGTAGTCGTATATCTCTGTCATGTGTATATATGCATATATATATATACGACGTGGACAGAGAGCGTTCTTTGGCGCGGTTTTGGTCGCTCTGCTTCCTTTCGCCATAATTACAGTTTTTGTTGTTTTCCTCATCTTTGCAAGGCCACTCATTCGTTTCAGGTTCCTCTCACGCACATCCATGACTACCCCTTCATCTCCGTCTAACTGCAAACACAACAAGCGCGAGTCCTTTAAGCATGGCCCATTTTCTCCCGACTATCTACTCATTTTTTGTATGCTTTTATATTTCGCGGGGCTGTTTTTGCCATTTATCGCTTTTCATTGATCGTTTTTGCCATTTATCGCTTTTCATTGACCGTTTGATCACTGTCAAACCCTGCCTATTAAACCTCGTATTTGTGAAGTGGCTTCGGGTTAGTTTCTTATTGCAGCACCCCTTCCTTTCTCTCCATTCTTCTTTGGTTCCTTCTCATCCCGTTGTTCCATTCGGAGCAGCTGTCCTGTAATTTACGACTGCCCTGACCTTATAGTGTGTATATATATATATATATATATATATATATATATATATATATATATATATATATATATATATATATATATATATGTGTGTGTGTGTGTGTGTGTGTGTGTGTGTATCCTCTTGCTGATGTTTTTGTTAAAGATTCTCATTCCGTATCTCATATCTGGAGAGAGCTCGGCCTCTGGAAAACGGTGCTTGTAGCGTTTAAACAGCGAGAGCCAGGCCTTTTTCACTTGGCAATTATTTGTTTGTTTGCTTGCTTGTTCTTTCCACACAACACTCTTCTTTTATTTCCCCCCAGGAGCCACTCTGCGGCGTCTTCGGTTGCATTCTTTTTCGCGTGCGTGTGTTTTGCAGGATATCCTTCAGACCAAGACGAAGAGGTGTCCTGTATCTGCCGCTATTATTTTATGGCACATGTTTCAGTCCCGAAAAAGGCCCAATAAAGGAACAAAAGGAAGTTGTGTGCAGAGTGGAAGGACATGTTCTTAATTCCTCGTCTGTTCCCTTATTTGTGAGCGTGACAGAAACGCGACGTGCTCTTTCCCAGTGATCCTTCGCGTTCCGTGCTACTGCATATGTGTTCACCCACGGATGCATGCGACCATACAGCGCCGCCAGAGAGGCCGGATAGGTAGTGCCATCTGGCGAGTGCGAGATGAATCATGCAAGCATGGAATTCTTGTTGCAGAAGCCTTGTGCATTCTACTTATCTGCTGGTGTAAATTCTGGGAAGTGGCCTAATACCGGATGAGTTGCCTTTTTGCATTTGTTTTCGTCAAGGACACTGGGGGAAGACAAACAGACGTGTCAGTAATTGGGGTTGCACGAAGCGTCGCGCGATGAGGAGGAGGAGAGGTTGAGGAGAGGAAAAGACGCTTTTTCTGCAACCATAAACGGGAGCATGTCTCAGCGTCTGCAGGGGAAAGGGGAGAGGGAAATAAAAATCAGAGGAGGAGAGGAGGGTGGCCTCCATGGCCCAGGACGCGGCAGGTGGCTTCTACAGCTGGCTGGCCAGTCCTGTGTCCTCAAGGAAGTGAACAACCGTCTTGAAGTCCTGGGTGGGGCGGTGGGCGGGGAACAGGAGGCCCCTTTGTGTAGCTGCGGGTAAGAGGAGAACGCGTGGGCGGCGGCTGGACCCTTGTCAGCTAGTGTTTCGCAGACCACCTGCCTGAAGACAGATGGCTTTCATAACCGGAGTTATTCAAAAATGCCGTACGAACAAGCCCGCCTTGCAACTTTATATGGCTTTCAGTGGACTGTCCGACGGGAGCAGCTCGCCGACGGCCGCAGTGTAAGTTGCAGCGATGAGACGCCGGCGTCTCGCGGATCATCCCGCACTGTCGCCACAGGCTTGCCAGACTGCCTCACAGCAGCGGAAATAGGAGACGCTTTGGAAGCGGGACCGGGTAGCATTGCGTGGCCACCAACCTGCTGGTGGACCGGAGGTGGTACAGGACGCGGTGCACTGGAGGCAGCCTGGGAATACCTGCGTGTAGCTGTGCTGGCGGCAGGAGGGCCCGGAAAGGGGGGGTTGATTCTTCTCCTGTACGATGTCGAGACGATAGTCCAGTAAGCCGGCATCCCGTAAACTCCTTTCTGTATACCGAAATGCCAGACAAGCTGAAACCCTCTATTGTCGTCTACAGTGTTTCTCGCTTCTTCTTCAGCTTCACTATGTTTGAACATTTGTTCCGATATATCTGTAGCTTTCTGCCTCAATAACCTGCTCCAAGTGCAGTTTGTCATGCTTGTTCCCATTCCCTCTTTCCAGGTAAGAAACCGTCACTCTCGAATCTTCCTACGGCTTTACTTCTGTGCTGCTGCGACACTCCAGACCCAAGGATGTGTGAGATGCTTGCGGAGCCTGCCTGTTTTTCCTCTTTTTACATCGCACATTGCCCCTCACAGTTTCACCTCAAAGAAAATTCAGTACCCGGTACACATTTGCTTGTAGCTACAGGCAGCTTTATTTATTTTGTAACAAAAGCCAATTAATAGGTGTCGCTGTACTTGTAGGCGTCGATGGGTCGATCGTTATATTAATGGACTATAGGTAGTTTAGCACGGGTCGTCTATCCCTCCATGGCATAGCTTAATAGGCAAGATGTGCAGCTAAGATGTAACATGCGGTTTCGATTCCTGGTCACGGCGGCCGCATTTCGATGGGGGAAAAACACCAGTGTACTTCGATTAGGTGCACGTTAAAGGGGGTGAAAATTTATGCCCAGTCCCCACTACGGTGTGCCTCAAGTTGTCGTTTTTCCGCTTAATACTCCTGAAAATAATGTTGACTAGCACAGGTTTTATTGACAGTAGTGTTGCACAGGTCGGTACTATGTCTTCATGGAATATCGTCGCATAGTTGTGAGGGTTACGAACACGCAGTCTAAGTGATAAATACCGAAATCTCTACAGCAAAGTTATGCCGAGGACAGCCAGTAACCACAGCAGAACAATGATAGCGGCATACAAATGGCCGGTCGTTAACGATCAGCGCCCTTGGGAGAAACGCATCGGCGGCATTTATACATGCTTCATCCTGCATTACAGCGTTATCACTGGTGCTTGTGTATGTTCTAGAATGTACTCAGCCACTCGGTCCGTGCCCTAAATCTGCAGAAGACCACGAAAAATCCTCGAGAATGTTCCGATACATACAGTCACGGCGCGCGCCTAGCGATAACGCATATAACAGTGTTAGGCTGTGAAACTAGGTTACAGTGGACACGAAAAACCACAGTGTGCGCATGCCAATACGTATCAGTGTATGTCTAGTGGAGTGCTTTGTTCGGTGACGGAGTTAGAGCGGACAAAGAGATGCGGCTAAGGGGTGTTAGAAGCACGTAGCAGCGTTGCTGTCAATGTTCACATTTTGGGAGTTATTTGTACACTGAAGCCTGTGTTTGGTGGCGGTCACGGTAATTTTATTAATTAGTTCCAGTGCCTCTTCTTATACATCGCCTCCGATATATATATATATATATATATATATATATATATATATATATATATATATATATATATATATATATATATATATATATATATATATATATATATATATATATATATATATATAAGAGAAAGTCACAGTGAGAAACATAACATTTATTCTGAGCTTTCGGCCGGGGACCGGCCTTTATCGAAGGTCTTTGATAGAGGCCGGTCCCCGGCCGAAAGCTCAGCATAAATGTTATCTTTTTCACTGTGACTTTCTCTTATATATTTTAAATGATAGCCAGGAATATTCTTTTGAAACTATGTATATATATATATATAACAAAACTATGTTCTAGCTACCGTAATCAAGCTTGTGAAAAACTTGGAAAGTTCTTCAATATGCGAAGCAAAACAACTATTCATTTTCTTCTATCAGTTTTGGCTGGCGGTGCAGCCCTATTCGGAGGATGCAAGTGAAATGACATGACACAGCTCGCAGAAGAGGGCCGCCCACCCAGTTTTGGTGTAAAACACAGAATAAAAAAAAGAAATGAAATAAACAAAGAAGCAACAGGGACAATTGGTGGGGTGTTTGTTAGCTGCTGCAAAAGGACGGAGGGGAAAGTAAAGACAGAAAAAGAAGACGAAAGAAAGAAGAAAAGACAGAGAGCCACCGGAGGCGGGTAGGTCATCTCTGTGCTGTCTTTTTGGGAGAGATAAGAATGGCGGCATACGCAAGCGACGAAGGCCAATGGGGAGAGAGAGAAATTGCCGCTTGTACACATCACACAATCGGAGTCACATCACTCGGCGGTTAGCCCGCGGCGCCGGGTCGTACACACATGCTTCGCGAATATGCATATACAAAATCTGGTTGTCGCCTTCGCAATCTGCCCATTATCGCATGTAGACCTTTTTCTGTAGGTGCACTTGTAATACGCGTTGGCTCTTATATAGCTATTTCTATAACATATATACAGGACTGTTAATGGCGCTACAATAATAATGAGGCCCTGTTTTACGACTCTGGTGCTCACCTATAGCATCAAAAGAACGCTGAAGTTCACGCGTAACAAGACTTACATTTTACCTTCATTCGTTAATGGCGGGGACCTTCATTCTTAACTGCGATAATTTACGGGGACTAACTGCTCACTTGCCAGTGACAGTTCAGCCGCTTGCTAGTCACACGTGTCGAAACGCTGTCCAGTTACACCGGTTGTCGAGCAACTCCTACAAAATTCGACGAATTTGTGCGATGGCGAATCTCTGAACAAATTTTTATGCGAAAGGTGCATGCACGCATTCGCGCGTTTCTCTTTCAACCTGCAGTTCATTCGCGTTGCCTTTACGTTGCCATCGTATTGTTATTATTTCTTTCGTACCGCGTTCACAGTAGGTCCTTAAAGCGGGGGTGCGCTGATTTCAATATCACGCACTTCTTTGAAGCGCGCCCTCTTGTATAGACAGGTCCCGGAATGCGCCGTCCGCGTTTAAAGGGAGCTGAAAAATATGAATGCCGCACCGGCTCCAATCCCCAATGCTTGCCTGGTGGTGTTACAGTTTTTTAGTTTGTGGCTCGCCTGTTCTGAGCCGCAAGGCCTTTGAGCTCGCACCCGGTGTTTGCACCGCACGCAGGCAGAGGCTCGTGCGGTCACATTCTTTGTAAGCAGAAAGATGGGGAAGGAGGGTTGAGTACCGGATGATAAAGGATGAAAGAAATGGGAATTTAATTTGGCGTTGCGGGGTCTTTCAAAAGTTATCAAAAACGACTTGCAAAAACGTCGCCTCGGTGCTGCAGTACAGATGCGTTCAGCGCTGGGGCCGTATTCTCAAAAGTCGACAATCGCAAAAGTATCGTCTTTGGTGCGCGCTGATTGGTTATTGACCAAACCAGGAAAAGTGAGGGCGCCAGCTAGTATTTCCGTCGACGTGAAGGTGCTCTACGGCGCTCCTGCAATGCCTGGAATAAACGAACACACCTTATCACCGTCGGTTGGTGGTGAAGACTAGCATTTTAGTGACGTATGCGGTAGCTTCCAGTATTCAATCCTCGGTGGATGTACGCAGCATTTTTTGCGCTGAAGCTTTCAGCGAGCATTACCTTGGGGTGTTATCAGTACTCGTTCTTTGCCAGCGCCTGTTTCTTCGTGGTTTGAACGTCCCAGGAACAAGAACCGTGCGTTGCTCGCGTGGCTTATCGCGAGCCGGCAACATGCTGAGATGTTGAGACGGTATCGCTGCGGCGGCACACTACAGCTGAACTCTCCGAGTACGCCGTGTTAAACTCTCAACGAAAATACATTTCACGTGAAGTTGCATTCTTTAAATATTATACTGTGCATTAAACAATCGCACAAAAAAACGTTGATAGCACGTTCAACACGTCCTATATTTCAAGTAGCCACAGCCAAGCCTGGCCACTGCGTAGAAGCCAGCATACGCTCGAAAACGCCGCACTCGGGTCGCTCTGCGCTCTTACGGTACACTCACTCCTGTGTTCGTAACACCAACGGCCAGTGCAACAATGACGTCAAAGGCAAGTGTTTCTTCAGTTATTGAACGCATGAGATTCTACGTCTCCAAACGCGATACTATCGCCTTTTGCGATCGTTTGCGAATACGGGCCCTGCTTCTGTCGACCTTTCGGGACGGCCAGTCTGTAGCACGTGTTTCTGAACATGCGTGGGCGAAAATCGTATCGCACGTTCTGTCTCGAGCTATACACGAAGCTATCGCGTGGCTTTTGACTCGGTGATTTTTTTGCCGTCGTTTCGAGTAGCTTATTCGCCGTTGCGTCTCGGATAGTGAAAGCTCTCCGGAACGCAATCGCAACGTTTGGCTGGGATGGCTCGAGGCCAGAGGCAGAGAAACAGAATACCGCTGTTGGCTTTCGACACGCTCGGACGCTACAGCCGCAGCTGCTACTCTTTCGTTCCTGGGTCTCTCTCACGCCGCATCACACCACGTGATCCGCTACGTAGAGGCGCCGCAGCTGCGCTCGCTCGAAGTATCGCCGCTGAAGTGCCACGAGACTAGACGAAGGTTTAGTGGCTGCTTCCTCGGTGCTTTGTCGCTCAGTTTCCCCATGGATGGTGTTTCGGCTGAACCGTCTGTGCGTGCGTTTCAACACCACCGACAGGCTGAACCCAGACATCCAGTACATATAGTTTGACGGCAGGCCGCGTAATCTCAGGCAAAGGCCTGCTGAAACAACGGAGCAAACGGAGGCCGGATTAACACGTTATAGAGAACCTAAGTGCAGAAGTGTGCCAAGATTGAAGCTACCGCAGCCGCCGCCTGTGGGCATAGTCTTTGCAAAACAAAGCCAAACATGCCTTTCGCTTGTGAAAACTAGGTTTCAGAGAGCTAAAGCTCAGTTAGCTTTTTTTGTTGTTGTTCAGGCATGAACTTTCGAACTACTAGACATTTTATTTACTGAAGTATAAAGGAAAGACAGGTTCGAGCGGACTTGGGTTCCGTGCTGTGCTTCAGATGGGAACTTTGAACTTCCACAAAGTCCACAGCCTCAGACCATGAGGGTGTTCTTTTCCGCGTTATGGCAACACTGAAAGCTGCTAGCATCAGGTATAGATACTGAACCAGCGTCGTGAACTCTTAGCGTCTATTTGCAGGCCTTCGGTGACCTACGTTCTGCCTCCGGTTAGAACGTAGAGCAGGCGGAATGCGTACTCTAGAGACCGCCGAAAATCTGTTCGCGTTATCAGATGCTCGTCGTAATAACGTAATTGTTTTGAGAAGATACCCTGCATTTGTATATTTTTATTTATTTATTTAAATACTCTCAATGCCATTTGCGGCGTTACAGAGAGGAGTGGTTACAAGTTAGAGATGGCAGTCTTGAATGATGCATGATCAGGGTTGCTGGCGATGGAGGCAGGAAGGTGGTTCCATTCGGATGAAGTCTTCGGCACGTAGGAGTGGAAGTATATGTTGGTATGGCAGAATGGCACATGGACTTTGAAGTTATGGTCGATGCGAGATGAAACGTAAGAAGGTGGCGAGAACAATGTGCCTTTTATTTCAGGATTCATGAAAAAAATTTTGTGGAACAGACATAGGCGGGCCTGCTTCCTCCTGTTAGAAAGGGTAGGAAGGTCTAGAGAATTTTTAATTGATGAAATGCTAGCAGTACGGGAGTAATTAGCGACAATGAAGCGAGCTGAGCGATTTTGGATGGCTTCCAGTGCATTAACAAGTAAACAAGAATGAGGATCCCAGATTGATGAGGCGTATTCGAGTTTAGATCTGACTAGTGTTTTATAAAGAAGAAGTTTTAATGAAACAGGTGCTAATGAAAAGTTACGGCGCAAGAAGCCGAGAGTGCGGTTAGCATTGTTAATCACATAACTGATATGATTATTCCATGTTAAATTGTTATCTATGTGAACACCTAGATATTTGTAAGTATTGACAGACGACAACTGAAAATTAGAAATTGAATAAAGAGGGCTAGTGCAGTGAGTACTTCCTCGAGAGATCCTCATTATTTTACATTTGTTAATATTCAGTTTCATTGACCAGAGTGAGCGCCAAGATGTAATGTTGTCAAGATCAGATTGAAGTAGTGATGAATCATGAGAGTTAGTTATTATGTGGTAGATGACACAATCGTCGGCAAATAGCCTGATTGTTGATGTAATGCTGGATGGAAGGTCATTAATATAAATTAGAAAGAGTAAGGGTCCAAGGACAGAACCTTGCGGCACACCAGATGTTACTGAACAATTGCGTGAGTCATGATCGTTAGCTGTTACATGTTGGGTTCTGTTAGATAAGAAGCATTCAATCCATCGTAATATGTTTCAGTCAATATTTAGCATGCTTAGTTTTAGTAGGAGTAAACGGTGAGAAACGGTGTCAAAAGCTTTTTGAAAATCAAGGAAAATGCAATTGATAATGGAGCCAGTGTCAGATGCTGAAAATAAGTCGTTGGTGAAGAGAAGTAGTTGGGTTTCACATGAGTAGTGTTTCCTAAAACCATGCTGACTGTTATGAAAGAAGTTATTTTCTTCGAGAAATATAATTAGGTTAGAATAGATTATGTGTTCGAGAAGCTTACATGGAATACTAGTCAAAGTGATGGGCCTGTAGTTAGAAGGATTAGATGAGTCACCTGGTTTAGGCACAGGAACCACCTTCCCCGCCTTTCAGTCACTGGGCAATGAGGCATTTTGCAATGACTGTGAAAAGAGCTGTGAAAAAATGACTGAACAATAAATGGCAGTTTGTTTGAGAAATTGGGGAGCGATTCCATCTATGCCAGGTGCTGAGGCTTTCATTTTTAGTATGAGGTGAAAAAGCCCCAATTGATCAATGATGATTGGTTCCATTCGGGGATATCCAGGATCGGCTTGGATTGGTAAATGATTGGAGTTGTCAACAGAAAAGGAGTTTTTAAATACGTCTTGCAAAGCTTCGCAGCACCTGTCACTTGCAATCGCCAAACCAAGTTCGTCACAAAGATCAATGTTCTTATTTTTTGGACCATTTACTATACACCAAAACTTACGAGGGTTAGACTGTAGAAGAGAAGGAAGGGTATCGCTAAAGAAACTATGTTTAGCAACTGCATAAGCTTTTTTGTATTCTAATGTTGCGCTGTGATAAGCCGCCCGTCTCTCCGTGGTATCAGATGATGAAGCGCTGCGGTAAAGTCGTTTTTTTATTGCGTAAGCGAAGAAGTGCTGATGTGAACCACGGAGAGCGGAACGCCGTTCGAACAGTTCGCAAAGGAACATAACAATCTATAAGTGAATTAAACTTATTTTTGAACGATACCCAGTTCTCCTCTACAGTATTATCAGCGGCACATGCAATGTATTTTTCAGTGAAAACTTCCAACTCAGTACATATAGATGCATAATCAGCTTTCGCATAATCTTTTATAACTTTAGTTGCGTGCATAGGACGCTGTGGTTGCATTGCGCAGGTGAAGTGTACAATGCGATGATCACTAAGCCCGGGTAGGTAATGAATCGATGAAATGACCGAAGGATTAGTTGTGAAAACCAAATCAAGTATATTTGAAGAAAATGCTGTGATGCGCGTGGGTTCATGGATTACTTGGGTTAAATTAAAATCATTGCATATGTTTAAAAAGCGATTACCTTCCGCTGAAAGACAGCTAGCCGTTCCATCCTCACTGCTCCAAGTAACTTCTGGGAAATTAAAATCGCCCATGACAAATATATGAGAATTTGGGTATCTGACAGAAACTGCGTGCAAACAGTCATGGAAACTTTCGCAAAAGTCTGAGGGGCAGTGAGGCGGACGGTAGCAAACACACAAAATAACTTCCTGATACGCAAATCGAACGCACGCGCATACGATTTCTAGTGGCGAACATATAGGAACAATATGAGACGAAAATTTATCTGATATCGCGATGGGAACACCGCCCCTCGTTCTTGTTATTCGATCTGATCTGTAAAAATTGTAGGCGTTTTTGCAATGTAAAACCTCAGTGTTGCGAATTTTACTTGACAACCAAGTTTCTGTTAACACTACTATGTCCGCAGAACAGTCATCAATTATACAAGATAACTCGTCACGTTTGCTTAGCACACTTCTAATATTTGTAAACAAGACTGAAACTGGTTCATGTGTTGCGGCACGTTTAGTAGGTTGGGATTGCTAGGAAGAGGGAAGAACACTGCTAGGAATATTGGTACCTGAAGGCGAAAGTGAAGAAGCAAATTCACGGGTAAGTTCACAAACGCTGTCGGTCTGACTGCAGTAAACGAAGCATTTTTTGTTAATGAATAACGCACTGCAAACTGTTGACCAGTCGACTTTCCGTACTCGTACAATTTTTTACGCGTGTTCCTAGTTTCTTTGCAAAAATCTTCACTTAAGCTGACACCGGTACCTTTTAATTTGGCCTTGTTTGCCATGATACTTTCCTTAATCTTAAAAGTAGAAAGCTTTACAATTACAGGACGGCACTTCTTATTTGCGTATGAACCAAGCCTGTGCGCACGTGAAATGGCATCGGTCGGCAGTTGGAGACCTAGAGTGGACACAATCTCGCGAACCTTATCTTCGGACTGCGACCATGTTTCGGCTACAGCATCAGGTATTCAGACGAATAGAAGGTTTTCTCGCCGTGACCTATCCTCGAAATCATCTAGGCGTGAACGTAATTCAGCGTTCGCCCCACGAACAGTATCAGTTATAGTTTGCTGCAGGTTACTTGGAGGCATTTTGTCGAAGGAATTTACGCGAGCTTCTACAGCAACCAATCTTGAGTTAATATCTGACACAGTTTGCTCCAAAATCGCCTGACTGAACTTCACTTCATCAAGAACTGTTTTTAATTCGTTATGGCGTGCGTCAACGTGCGCATTAATTGCCTTCACGACTTTAGCCAGCTCATCAGGAAGACTAGAAGAATTATTGGGACCTGGATTGGATTCGACGTCACCACTCAAAAGCAATAGTTTCACAACATGAACACATTCGCAAATACATAAGTAAGGTACACTTGGGCATGGTACAAGCAGCAGGCACAGGTTGTTTGACTTTTTAGAGTGGCATGAATGAAATTTACCAACCTGGAGTAGAAGAAAAAACGGGTTCTTAGTCGACTGCATAGCTGCTGCTCGACCATGCCCACTGAAGTCGCGCGGGGGACGACGGCTGCTTATAAACTTGTGGCTGGGTGATGACGATGCTGATGAGCATTCGGAGATTATCGGAGTGACAACAGGCAGACTTGCTGTGCTATCAAACACGGGGCACTGCCAAGCATGATTCCAAGCCGAAGAAGAAGACTGCAGAAGCGTTGGCGGTCCGCCCTGAACAACTTGCTCCCGTGACGTGAGGCACCACGAGGAGAACCTCGCCGTGTCGTTCCAGTTGGAAGCGCCCTTCGAAGGTAGGTGAAAGCCGTCCGTTTGAGCTTCTTGGCAGGGGGCGGAAGCCAGCATCGTCAGCAACTGGAGTAGAAGAAAAAACGGGTTCTTAGTCGACTGCATAGCTGCTGCACGACCATGCCCACTCCTGCTGCTATATGGTTCATATAAATCTACGGTATGCTAAATCTGCAAAGCAGGATTCCCGCTGAATGCACCACATTGACGTCAACTGACGTGCTTGGAACGTAGAAAGAAAGCCTCGTGCAATCGATTTATTGCCGTGCCTTTCGGAGTGAACACATTTTTTTCGATTCTTGATCAGAGTGGCCGTTGTATAAAGCTGCGCTTGCCTGCAGTGTTCCGTGAGAATTCCCGCCGATAGAACGTGCTTACGAGGGAACAAAGAGCGATGGGCACGAGACGGTGAAAGAGCGACAGAGAGGGCACTGTTTGTTCGCGTCATAATCATGTACCAACCAGCCCAGTTAAGTACACTCCTGCAGAGCGTGCTTGTTTTCTATCGTGGTGCGTGATGCTTCGCTTTCGCGCGCATTTTACCGCTTGATCAAAATGCCGTTTTGGCGCGAAATGGCTGGCTATGTCACAGATGTGTGTCTCGTCTCCTTGCGCGGGCAGTCGTCATTCGTAAACTGTATAGCGTACACGTTGGCGTCTTTGTTCGAATGTATGAACGTTCGAATGTATGAAGCGAGCACGTTTCTTCTTTTATATTCGACGCTTTCAATGAATGCTTGAGTGTGATGACTGTGGCGTCTTATTAACAGGGCTATCCATCATGCCGTCCCCTGTATGTTTGTTATTACAGAAGGCGGGGCCTCGCGATGCTTTCTATATGATATGGATTTTACCATGTAGCGGATGCAAGACACATACCTGGCACTCAAGTTGCCATTAAAGTGTAGAGGAGGGTTGCACCCTACCTCATCCGCTTTGAGCGCTAGTCGCGTCCGCGGCTGGTGTCATGTTTGAGGTCAGCATATAGTGATCCATTTGGCCCTTTGGCAAAAGCGAGGGCGGCGAGCCGTTGTGTACGGGGCACGTTTGGACAGGAAAAACAACGAGATCGAGTGCCTACGCGCTTGACCTTCGGGGACCGAAGAAAATTCGTTATAAGGAGAAAGTTATTCTGTACGGCGGCGTTGACCCTGACGCCTACGATGGCAACGAAGCAGTGTGTGACGTGGAACTTCTTCCACGTGGGGAGCTCACGTAGATCACTCTTCCTCGTTCATAGAACACGCTTCCATGGAGGCCCGCCACTATGCCACAAGTGGATTGCGTACAAATTTCTTCCTACGAAACGATAACAGTAGGGACTTTTAGCTTGTACACTGTCGTCCTTTATGAAAGGGAACACGCGAGCGCGCGGCCTGCGCGCTGCGGCAGCTAGCGTACAGCACCATCAACCGAGAGCTGAAGAAAGCACGTCCGCTTTTGGCGGCATCGCCCGCTGCGCGACCGAAGCGGGAGCGTAATCTAGCAGCGCTTGTCCACCGGCATGACTCGTTATTTTGTTTGCCAATAGACGACGCCAAAAGCGGGTGCGCTTTCTTTCGCTGTCGGTTGATGGCACTGTAGGCAGTCGCAGCAGAGCTCAGGCCGCGCGCTCGCGTGTTCCCTTTCATAAAGGACGACAGTGTACATATAGTTGATTACGTTATCGTGTTAACGGATACCGGATGGAATCTGCGCATGCGCGAACCTTTACGCAAGGTAAACTACTCGCCGGATAAGCTTTACGTTTACTGCCCTGCCTCGCAAATCCACCTTCGTTCGTGGCTACTCGCGATATCCGCCGAGTCAAAATAAGCCGAAGTGCGAGCGCCACTTACGATCACCTTGTTTCAGCCGGATTACCGAAGCTAGAGCGACCTAGAATACCGAATCCGTAGACCTGAAAGACATAATGCCCATGACAGGCTGGATAGGTGGCGCCATCTAGCGGGGCCAAGGTGAACCAGGCAAGCATTTTCCCACTAGGCACTGCACTTGAGCCTTACACGAACTCGCACAGTGTAAGCAGTGAGCAAGCAAATTCATTTGCTCAGCAAGAACACACAGACATTCTTACATCACGAGTGCTGTATGCATCGACAGGTGTGGACCAGCGATTTGCCCCAGAAGCTGCATCTCAGACTGGCCACTCATCTTCAGAGCCAGCCTTCTTGAAAACTTTAGGTGAAAGGAATGAGGTGCCTATATTTACAGGCCACCATGCTGCTGAGCTTCGAAAGAAATACAATGACCTTGCACGCAAATATAAGAGGCTCCAAATGTTACACGAGAAACAATGACAACCATTCAAAGCCTGAAAAAGCAGGTATAGTCGGGGCAGAAAAAGATCAAAAAGCGGAATGTTGGATTCCTCAATGACGATCAAAACAGAGCTCTTACAACGAAAACAACCAAAGGGTGCACCTGGTCTGAAAAGACTATCAAAACATCGCTCCAAATCATGCATGCATGTGGAACAGCTGGGTGCGAGTTACTGAGGTCACTGTCATACCCGCTTCCTTCCAACAGGGCTCTCATTCGCAGATTGCAGAATATTCGCTTTCTGCCAGAAATCCTGCATGAGATATTTGATGTGCTGAAACGCAAGGTTGAGTTGATGGAGGACATTGAAAAAGATTGTGTCCTTCTCATGGACGAGATGGAAATCTCCTAAGGCTTTTAGCATGTTCATTCTCTTTATGTGCTTTTTGGTGGTACAACGCTTCCAGAATCATCAGACGTTGTGGCCAGTCATGCTTTGGTTTTCATGGTGGGAGGTATTAACCACAGAGACAAGCAGGTGATTGCCTGACATTGTACAGGCAGGTCAGTTGATGGAAGGCTGCTAAAAGACCTTGTGTTATGCCTAGTTGAGATGCTTTATAGCATATATTTAGGAGTTTTATTCGTAACCAGTGGCATAGGTGCAGCAAATAGAGCAGTGTGGTGACTACTGGGGTTCTCAAGGCACAGAAACTCTGAGACTGTCTGCAGTGTTGACAACCCACATCTGGAAGGAAGAAGACTATTTTATGGCTGACCCAGCTCATGTGTCTAAGAACGTTTGTGCCCAACTGTTGCGGTCAACTTGTTTTTATTTGAGCGATGAGACAGTGGGAGTGTACAACCTTCCTGGAAACAAGATTGGCATTGGTGATGCTAAGAAAGTGCTTGAACATGACTGAGAATGACTTGAAGATTGCAAGTAGCCTCTCCGAAATTCATGTAAAAACTGGGCATTTCTCTGGCATGAAGGTGAGCATAGCAGTTAGGCTTTTTCGAGGTGCTGCCCCTGCCATTGGCTACCTAATCAAGAAATGAGTTCTGCCTGAAAGTGCCGAAGCAACTGCATGGTTTTTTGACTTCTTGAGGAAATGGTACAGCTTAATGTCATCTCGGCACCCTGTGCTGGCTCTCAGCAAAATTGACGAGGGCAAATGCAGAGAAGTGGTACAAGTGCTTCACAAGACACAGTGCGGCACGTAAAAATGGGGACTACATCTCACTGGAGGCCACCTCAAGCAGGCCTCCTGATTTCAACATCAGTATTGCTGAGCCTCTCTGAAGAGCTTTTGGCTAAGCACAGGTACAGGTACGTCCTGACTGGACGCCTAGTGCAACACTGCATAGAGAACATCTCTAAGAAGACCTGTTCCAACAACATACGATGTCAAATGTGCCCTGAAGCTGAACTGTGTTGGACAGTTTTTGCACGCTCCTAAGTCAACAAGCTATGAAGTGGATGACAATCTCTATCTCGCCGACCTTCTTGGTGCTACCCTCAAGGACAAACCAGCAGAGTCAGAAGATGACGATGAAAAGCTGGAGGACTTGTTTGAAGGTGTCACAGATGTGGAATGTGATATCCTTGCTTACTTTGGAGGCTTTCTTGTCAAAGCTCTTCTAAAGGTAACTGGCGCCTCTCAGCCGTGTAGAACCATGCTGGCGGGAACTGATGACGGCAACTACAACACTCTAATTGACCTAAAACAGTATGTTCAAGGTGCTCATAACCTTCTCCGGCGAAGAAATGTTGTAATGAGTGTTCTTTTGCAATAATGCCACGCCCACTTCTTGTCTTGTTTTGATGTATTCGGGTTTGACCGGCAGGGACGGTTAACAACGCTCGACGCTGTCCGCGAAGTAGTGTTCTAGAAGCGTCGCGATTGTAGTAGATCGGTTTGTTAAGATTGCGCCCCGCACGCGAATGTTCCAGTTTTGTCTAGAGATAACGCCGCCACCAGCGATATTGCTGGAAAGTTCGATAGCGCCTGTATAAAAGCCGACGCGCTTGATCGCTTGTCAGTTGATCGACGGTCGACGCTCTGTTCGCCGCTGTCAGCGTATTGCTGTAGTTTGACTCAGTTTCCCGGCCACAAGTTCGGCCAAATAAACAGTTTTATCTCGGACGTGCTGACTGCTGTCTTCGTCGACGTCACGACCACGTGACATCTGGTGGAGGTGCTTCCCCGTCCATGTACCGAACACCCCCCTCCAATGGTGAGCCAAGCCCACACCGTCAAGGGGACTCCGGTGCCACCGCTGACCAGCGATCCAGCCGCAGACAGCAAGGTCTTCCACCAGAATACGGACTCCTATCGGACCAGCCAAAAGCCACGGCAACGAAGACAACAGGGACGATGACTGACGCAGTGCCCCCTACGGCGATCGTGATGCAGCCACCCAGGGAGCCGCCGACGTTCCCTGGTTCGCCATGTGAAGACCCCGAGACTTGGCTCGAGACCTTCGAAAGGGTCTCAACATTGAATAACTGGAACTGCGAGGACAAGCTGCGCCACGTATACTTCTACCTAGAAGACGCCGCGAGGACGTGGTTCGAGAACCGAGAATCCCCCCTACAAACATGGGATCTCTTTCGGACGACGTTCCTAAGTGCGTTCACGAGCGTGGTCCGCAAGGAACGGGCCGCGGCTATGCTGGAGACCCGTGTGCAGCTGCCCAACGAAAATATTGCCATCTACACGGAAGAGATGAATCGCCTGTTTCGACACGCCGACCCAAGTATGCCCGAAGAGAAGAAAGTGAGGTTCCTCATGCGGGGTGTCAAACAGGAACTCTTCGCTGGATTGATAAGGAACCCGCCGAAGACGGTCGCTGAATTTGCATCGGAGGCTTCCACGATCGAGAAAACGCTTGAGATGCGAACGCGGCAATACAACTGCAGCTTCTCGGCTACAAGCTACGCCGACGTTCAAGCCCTAGGACCCGCCGACCTGCGTGAGACGATTCGAGCAATCGTGCAAGAGGAGTTGCGAAAAATTCTACCTTCGTCGCAACCTAAAGTAGAGTCCATCGCCGACGTCGTGCGCCAGGATATCCAGCATTCACTCGGCGCGCCTCAGCTAGCAGAGCCGCAGCTGCAAGCTATTAGCTATGCTGCTGCAGGCCGCCGTCATGCTCCTCCGCCACGCCCCCGCCAAGACGCCACACCGCCGCAGTACCGTCGCCAGACGCCGCCGCCGCCACCGACGCCCTACCGACCACCTGTCGGCCAGCGCAACACCCCGAGGAAGACCGATGTCTGGCGTGCCCCCGACAAACGCCCGCTCTGCTACCACTGCGGAGAGGCCGGCCACACGTACCGCCGCTGCCAGTACCGACAGATGGGACTACGCGGATTCCCCGTCAACGCGCCGCGCCCGCAGCCAGGCGAACGGCCTCGCGACATCGACGACTACCTCACCGGAACACAGTGGCAAGAACGACGACCTTCCCGCTCGCCGTCGCCCGGCCGCTACATGTCACCGCACCGCCGGCCGTACACTGGCCCAAACCGGGGCCGGTCGCCTAGCCCGTATCCGGAAAACTAGGGGCAGCAATCGATGGAGGTGCGGTTGCTGTACGACGAACTACCGAAGATCCTCCGCCACCGACGACGACGCCGCGATGAAACCTTCAGAACACGACGCGAAACAGACAGACCCCTGACGACGAAATCTCGCGGACTGAAGAAGAACCGACGACGCAAAATGGAAGCAGCGGAACACACCGACGCAGCCGTGACCCCACGCCACGACCTAACTGCATCGCGAGACGACGAACTAGCGACCTCGACGTTCTTATCGACGGCCACAGCGTCACAGCTCTCGTCGACACCGGAGCCGACTATTCTGTCTTAAGTGGACCGTTCGCCACCAAGCTGAAGAAAGTAAGGACCGCTTGCAGTGGACCCGAAATCCGGACAGCTGGAGGCCATCTAATAACGCCGATTGGTGTCTGCACGGCGAGAGTCACTATCAACAACCGGATTTATCCTACGAGCTTTGTAATCCTACAAAACTGCTCCAGGGATGTGATACTTGGAATGGACTTCCTAAGTGACCACGACGCTGTCATCGACTTAAGAACCAAGTCGATAACCCTATCGTCGGAGAAAGCGACACCACTGGATACGAACCCATGTCAACATGCCCTGAACGTGCTTCGAGGATCAAGTCACCATTCCTCCTAGATCCAGCATCATAATTCCCGTCGGCACCGAAACGGCTGAATGCATCGAAGGTGTCATCGAGAGCGATGAGGGTTTGCTGCTAGACCGTGACATTTGCGTCGCAAGAGGCATTGCTCGGCTGTATGAAGGGAAAGGAAGCGTGATGTTAACGAATTTCAGCCAGGAATACAGACACCTGAGCAGGGGCACGACGATTGCATACATCGAAGAAATCTTGGCCGTCAGCGATGCGTTTGCCTTTTCAGATTCTGACGAAGCTACGACGACGATCCCTGAGCCACCCTTCGACGTAAACCCAAGTCTTCCCGCTCGCCAACAGCAACAGCTTCGACGCCTTCTGCAGGAATACAGGGACTGTTTCTCGTCGTCGTCGCGGGTCCGACAAACGCCCCTTGCTAAGCACCGCATCATAACAGAAGAAAATGCTCGACCACTCCGTCAGAGTCCCTACCGGGTTTCGACGCGGGAACGGGAGGCCGTTAAGAAACAAGTCGATGAAATGCTACGCGACGACATCATCCAGCCGTCCAACAGCCCGTGGGCGTCTCCCGTGGTGTTAGTGAAGAAGAAGGATGGGACCCTACGTTTCTGTGTCGATTATCGTCGCCTGAACAAAATCACAAAGAAGGACGTATACCCTCTCCCACGGATAGACGACACCCTGGATCGACTCCACAACGCGAATTACTTTTCGTCGATGGAACTCAAGACCGGCTACTGGCAAATTGAAGTCGACGAGAGAGACCGAGAAAAGACCGCCTTTATAACGCCGGACGGCCTGTTCGAGTTCAAGGTCATGCCCTTCGGTCTTTGCTCGGCACCTCCGACTTTCCAACGAGTCATGGATACTGTATTAGCTGGCTTGAAGTGGCAGACTTGCCTTGTTAACTTGGACGACGTCGTTGTGTATTCCTCGAACTTCGACGAGCACCTCCAGCGACTTCAATCCGTACTTCAAGCAATCAAGAACTCCGGGCTCACCCTGAAGCCAGAAAAGTGCCGCTTCGCGTACGAGGAGCTCTTGTTTCTGGGTCACGTGATCAGCAAGACTGGAGTGCTCCCAGACCCGCAGAAAACAGCTGCCATCGCCGCTTTCCCGCCACCCACCGACATGAAGGCCGTGCGCCGATTTCTCGGCTTGTGCGCCTATTACAGACGCTTTGTCAAAGACTTTTCACGGATCGCCGAGCCACTAACGCAGCTCACGAAGACCGACGTCGAATTCAGGTGGCAAACAGCGCAAGTCGAAGCATTTCATGAACTGAAACGACGCCTGCAGACACCTCCGATACTTGCGCATTTCGACGAATACGCCGATACGGAGATTCACACCGATGCAAGCAGCATAGGACTCGGCGCCGTCCTTGTGCAGCGGGCGGGCGGACTGGAAAGGGTTATCAATTATGCTAGCCGGTCGCTGTCTAAAGCAGAGGTCAACTATTCCACAACAGAAAAGGAGTGCCTCGCCATCATCTGGGCTACGTCAAAGTTTCGCCCCTATCTCTACGGCAGGCCCTTCAAAGTTGTGAGCGACCATCACGCCTTGTGTTGGCTAGCTAACTCGAAGGACCCTTCAGGTCGCCTCGCACGGTGGAGCCTGAGACTTCAAGAATTTGACATTACTGTCGTGTACAAGTCCGGAAGGAAACACTCCGATGCCGACTGCTTGTCTCGTGCCCCCGTCGACCCACCAACGCCCGACGACCAGGATGATCACAGCTTCTTGGGAGCCATTAGTACCGAAGACTTCGCCGAACGACAGCGAGCCGACTGTGAACTGAAAGGTCTAGTGGAATACCTGGAGGGCAGGGCCATCGTTGTCCCAAAAGTATTCAGGCGAGGATTGGCATCATTTTCCTTGAAAAACAACGTCCTCGTAAAGAAGAACTTCTCTCCGGCCCGAGCCAGCTACCTTATCGTTGTACCTTCGGGACTGCGACCAGAAATTTTGCATTCCCTGCACGACAACCCGACGGCTGGACACCTCGGACTTTCCCGAACGCTCGCACGAGTACACGAAAAGTACTACTGGCCGCGCCTTGCCGCCGACGTCACTCGCTACGTAAGGACGTGCCGAGACTGTCAGCGACGGAAGACACCGCCCACAAGACCAGCAGGCTTCCTTCAGCCGATCGAGCCTCCTCGGCGACCATTCCAGCAGATCGGGATGGACCTCCTGGGGCCGTTCCCAACGTCGACTTGCGGAAATAAATGGATCGTCGTGGCTACCGACTACCTCACCCGCTACGCCGAAACAAAAGCCCTGCCGAAAGGCAGTGCCGCTGAGGTAGCCAAGTTCTTCGTTGAGAGCATCGTCCTTCGACACGGCGCCCCAGAGGTTCTCATCACCGACAGAGGTACGGCGTTCACGGCTGACCTAACTCAGGCGATCTTGGAATACAGCCACACAAGCCATCGCCGCACCACCGCGTACCACCCACAGACCAACGGCCTCACCGAGCGTCTAAATAAGACCATCGCCGACATGCTGGCCATGTACGTCGACGTCGAACACAAGACGTGGGACGCCATCCTTCCGTACGTGACCTTCGCGTACAACACGGCCGTACAGGAAACGACGCAGATGACGCTATACAAGTTGGTCTACGGACGGAGCCCGGCAACGACGCCCGACGCCATGCTACCAAACGTGACCGACGAGGAAAACATCGACGTGACCACCTACCTACAGCGCGCCGAAGAAGCACGACAGCTCGCCCGCCTACGGATAAAGAACCAGCAGACGACTGACAGCCGCCGCTACAACCTTCGACGACGCCACATGGAATACCAACCCGGTGACCGTGTATGGGTATGGACGCCAATACGCCGACGAGGACTTAGTGAGAAGCTTCTTCAATGATACTTCGGACCGTACAGGGTACTTCGACGCCTCGGCGCACTCGACTATGAGGTTGCCCCTGACGGCATTACGAACTCTCAGCGGCGCCGTGCGCGACCTGAAGTCGTCCATGTCCTGCGCCTTAAGCCGTTTTTTGCGCGTTAGCGAGCCTGGGGACTCTATTTTTTTTCCTTCGTTATTGTAATTTATTTGTGTGTGCACTTGTTTTGTTTTGTGTTTTTTTCTCTTCTATGATCTTTCATAAGCATCGGGACGATGCTTTTTCAGAGGGGGGCAATGCCACGCCCACTTCTTGTCTTGTTTTGATGTATTCGGGCTTGACCGGCAGGGACGGTTATCAACGCTCGACGCTGTCCACGAAGTAGTGTTCTAGAAGCGTCGCGATTGTAGTAGATCGGTTTGTTAAGATTGCGCCCCGCACGCGAATGTTCCAGTTTTGTCTAGAGATAACGCCGCCACCAGCGATATTGCTGGAAAGTTCGATAGCGCCTGTATAAAAGCCGACGCGCTTGATCGCTTGTCAGTTGATCGACGGTCGACGCTCTGTTCGCCGCTGTCAGCGTATTGCTGTAGTTTGACTCAGTTTCCCGGCCACAAGTTCGGCCAAATAAACAGTTTCATCTCGGACGTGCTGACTGCTGTCTTCGTCGACGTCACGACCACGTGACAATATGAATAGCGATTCAAAGGCTTTGTCACAGCTGCTACTGCTCTAGATTTGAAGGCACCGCACAGGTCTATTTGCAAGTGTCTTGAAAGAAACGTAGAGGCCATTTCTGTTTCGTGTGATCAACACCAAGAAAAAGTGAGCAAGACATACTTGGAGAAGTATGTGCGCTCACGCTTAAGAATGCATCTGCGACAACAGAATGCAAGGAGTATTTATTGCAGGACACTCAAACAAAACATGTGCTGGTGTAAGTCTCGAGTGAAGTATGCAGGGTGTTTCAGTTAACTTAAGCTTTAAAATATATACGTGTGCCTTACGAGAATGCAAACGCTTTGGTATTGTTTACTGTTGCCTTGACCATCTCGGCTTCTTCTTTGTGTGCAGTTCAAAATGCCTACTTGCAGTGTGTTGCATTGATTAGAATGATGCTACGTGTTCTATAAAGGAAACATATTTGATATTCGCCAATTTCACTCTGTAATGAAGTAACTTAGGCCGAAGGTTTGCCTGGTATCATAACACAAACATCTTTCACGTAAATCTGAAAGCAATTGTTCTAAGGTTATCTTGATTATTTACAGGAAACGATGTAATGATTAGAAAATGTTAGCCCTTCTTTATGGGTTATGTTTCTAGGGAAGTAGAGTCTAGTGCCAGCTAAAAAACCAGCGGTGACGTTTCCTACTGAAATACAACAGATTCGTACCATCGAGGAAGAATTTAAGACAAAACAGAAAAGGACGCCCTTTTCTCTTCTGTCTTAAATTCTTCCTCCATGGTACGCATTTTTTTGTATATCAGTAAGCATGTACCAACTAGCCCAACAACATGTTGTACTGAACCAGTGTCGTTTGCCACCAAATTTTCTTTCTCTTGCAAATGAAGCGGACGTCTCAATCACTTTAATCAAGAGCTTTGGAGTAGCAGTGTCCGAAACTTGATTAGCACTTACATTGATTGATTGATTGATTGAGATTGTGTCAAGGAAAATGCTATTTTCAGCAGCCCTTGTCGGGAGCATGGCTTAGCGTCCTTGAAGGGGAAAATGGAATGAAAGAGTGGAAAAGAGAGGCAGCCACAGTGGAGGGCTGTGAAAATAATTACAATCTTGGGGTTCTTCAACGGGCACCTAAATCTAAGTACACAAGCCTCTAAACATTCTGCCTCCATCAAAATGTGGCCAGGATTTGATACTGCGACCTCTGGGTTCACAGCCAAGTGCCATACACCTACATAGCTTGTGTTTTAGATGCCTGGTTATCAGTTTTTTTTTATTTAGAGGGATAAGAGGTAGGGTAGCATTAAACCAAAAATTGAAGGGTGAACTTGTCGGCAGAGCAAAACACAAAGAAGAAGCTGAAGTGTGTTGTATGTGTGCATTTTCTGTCCTGGTCTTTACGCTATTTCCCCTACGACACTAATTGAAGATGGTGTTGGTGCTGAACCTGTTGACTTCACCAACACAGATGCTGATTATGAGGTATTAACAATGCAAAACAGCACGAATGTGTTTTTTGTTGTATACAGACCACCATCACGTGGTGCAAGTTGCTTTCCTTCAAGAGCTTCTCAAGAGGCTGCTGGTGGTGTTCCCTCTGGACGAACTGGTCCCTGCAGTTGAAGAAGGCAGCAAGAGGCTGCTGGTGCTGTTCCCACATGATGAAGTGTTCACCACAGTGGAAGCGGCAGCAAGGCGCTGCTGGTGGTGTTCCCTCTGGACGAGCTGGTCCCTGCATTTGAAGAAGGCAGCAAGAGGCTGCTGGTGCTGTCCCCACTAGGCGAAGAGGTTGCCGCAGAGGAAGATGTTGGCTGCACGAGACTGCGACTTGGTGGCTTGCGATGCTTTGGGACAGCTGTAAGACATAGATCTGTGTTTTAATGAAGAACTGGTAAGACCTGAGACAAATCAGCCAATGTTTACCTTAGTGCAATAAAGTGAAGGCGAGCTGGCAGTCGCTAGGAACACTTCTTATGCATTTACTTTATTCTGATGCTAAGCATTAGCACATTTCTTCTTAATCCCACCGCTGTTCATGAGCACAGAGAGCAGAAAACGTATTCCATTTAAATAAAATCTTACGCCCTATATTTCATCATTTTCACAAAAATGACATTATGCGTCATGGTAAAAATTCCAACAAGCCTCAAAAAAAATTCACAGTTAAGCCTTGTCTAGGATCAAAACAGATAACATAGCCTTTTGAGCCCAGTTGCTATGAAAATTTGAAAACTAGGAGGTCAACATATGGTAAAACGAAACGTTTGGCAGATCCCACGCCTTGTCGGAATCGGTTTTATGCGAAGCAATCACCAATTAGCTAGCTGTCTATGCGGCCCTTTTTGGCTCTGAGCCAAGCGTTACGAGGTGGCTTGACGTGTTTTTGTAAGCGTAGTATTTCTGTGCACATTGTGGTTCTACCAGGCATGACGACTATACTGGCGTTTAAAGGGCACCTTATGGCCTGACGTAACGTCAGCACTCAGTTTAGAGCACAGATGTGAGTATTATCGAAACGGAGTGCACTTTACGACGATGATGTGAATACCATTCGTAACTTTCGTTAGCGTATTCCTTCGAGATGGAGCAACCGTTGAATATAGCTTACTGAATTATAGGAATAAAAATCTAATGTTTGTTAAACATCTATGAAATCGGAGCCTACACTGGAACCAAAATTCATTTGAACCCGGCATGACACCTGTATCACAGGAGTACATATATATTGTTTATTGCTTTGTTATCATATTGGATAGCCAGCACTTCAACTACAATTGACGCTGCACTGACATTACGCCAGCATAGGGTCTTTTTCTAAAGCAGTTTCAAGAAGTGGTGTGGCTCTGTGGCAGAATACATGACTGCCACGCAGAATGCTTGGGCTTGATTCCTGCTGAGATACTGATTATTTTTTGCATTCTTCAGGTCAACGCTGTCATTGTCGGTTTTTCTTTACGCTCTCGCATCCCAATCGCCAAATTCTGTTCTCGCCGTTCCTGGTTAGATATAAACCGTCATTCACCCGTGACGCATACCCGCTTACCGTGGGCCGTGGTATATGGGTATGTGTCACACGTGTCTGGAGGAAAGGGTTCGACAACGTACACGACAGGAGTTCCACGCTATTCATGTCATAACCAGACAGTCATATTCGTCAAACCTTTTTACCATCCTATGTCAATTTTGGTCAACACCAAGCTAAGTAGGCGATCACGAGAGCAGCCAGACGTAGGCGGCAAAGTACGGATATACTGTAGATAGGCCAGAAAAGCCCAAGCTTTTCCTTAAAGGGGCCCATGATAATGAAGCAGTGCGTGTAAAATGCCACATGTTTTCAGATATAAGATTCTCCGTCTTCCCTCGTTTACAGGATGAAACTTCAACTCTTGTTTGTCATATTTTGTGTAGTAACTCGTTTCATGAATACAAGAGCAGTATCTTGCTCAAAGAGGCTATGCAACAATTGCGACATTAGGTATGAAGGTGGTTGGATGTCTCACAACGCCACCATCACACTTTCCGGTGTGGATCCAATCAGTGATCACAGATCGCGACTTTCCGTGACACTCAAGACTTGTATACAGTATGTTCGATACTTACAACGAAAAGGGAACAATGTAGGAATGGTGTTTCTTGTCAGTTTTTTCTTGTTGTCCTTTCTGTTTTGTTCAAATCTGTGCTCCTCAAAATGTGCCTGAAAACTACAAGGTACTTAGTTATTCGTCTTCATGAATTGATCACATGTTAACGCGGGTGCAGTACACATAGGCCAGATATGCAAATAAGAACTGCTCTGTTCCCCATTTTACAACGCCAGAATACTAGGGGTGTGTGAATAGCGAATTTCGGAACCGAAAAAGTACCACACTTATGAAAACTGAGGTAAGTTCGTATAGAGCAGCAGCCAGAACCTTCGAACCATTTTGTAACTGTAGGTTCAAGGTTGAACTAGTGCAGTGTCTACAGCAATCAAGTTGATCCTTTGTCGCCAATTTTTAAATAAAATTCACATATACAAGGTAAACAGTTTTGAACCGAAGAGCCTGCATCCAGTTATTCAGGTAATGAAACAAACAGAGAAAGCTGTCATCACATGGGTCTCGCTACGAAGAGCATGTAAACCTCAGTGTTGAAGGCTGTATCTGCAAGATCGATTTACGCAAACACAACACTTGCGTTTGTTGTTATTCATGAAGCTGAATGCAGCTGTAGTCCCCACCTTCAGTTATTACAAGATGAAGACAGCAAGTGATTAATGCGAAGCAGCTGCAGCATAGTAAAAACTGAGTAAGATTGGAGTTTTCAGGAAAAACGTATTCATCCGGTAATTATTATTGCGTCGGCAGTGTCCTAAAAGCTTAGGCTGCACGTATATTGATAATTCAGTGGCTAAAAGAAGAAAAAATCCGCAGCATATCCACGGGGTGAATGATGATTAGTGGGGCGAAGCTCCGGAAGAAATCATCGGTAAACCGTGAATACTCCGAGTAATTCGCCCACTATATGATCAAGTAAACACGTGAGAAGCACCGTGTATATATTAAACATCAAACTTTTATAGTACTGTTGGTTTACGTGGTCCCTTCATTACAACGGTCCCCCTAGCATACGTCGCCGCAATAAATCGAACGATTGCCTTCCACCAATGACACGCGCCATATGTGAATCTTCCGTGAATTCTGCCCAGCACATCATCAACGACGTGAGATTGGGCGCGTTTATACTAAATGGTCGATGAGACTCATGGCGACTTGCAGCTCACTTTAATTTTACATGTACGCTGTGAATTTTTACTGTTTAATCACGCACAGGAGAAATCTCACACAGGCACTACCTTGGAGATCAAAATGCAGTGCCTATATATACGGGGTTGTCAGTGAACGGTTGTGCAGCGCGAGCAGTCGGTTTTTTTCAATCAAGAAACTCGCTAGCAGACGCTGCGTGCGTCAGCCTCGCGAGGCGAAAGAGGGGGGGTGGTGTGCTAGAGCACGCATCTGCAACGCAGCGAGCGCGGAGCATCGGCGTCGCGAGGCGAGAGAGAGAAAGGGGGGGGGGGGGGGCTAGAGCATGCATCTGCAACGCAGCGAGCGCCTCCGCGCCATCTAGGGATCTTTCTGAGAACTAGAGGTGGCTACGGCAGCACCATCTAGTGAACACTCCAAGAGCTAGACGTGGCTACCTAATACTACTACTACTACTACTAGTACTGCTACTACTACATACTACAGAGGAGGGACAGACCCACACCCAAAGGAGCTTCGCCCCTAAAATGACCTTGAGCCGTTCCAAGATTTCATTGCTTTAGGGTTGTACCCTAAAGCCCCCATACCTCCCCCCCCCCCCACAAGGATGGTAGCCAACCAAGCCAGCTTGGTTAACCTCCCTGCCTTTCCTCTTCGTTTCTCTCTCTCTGCTAGCGTTTCTTCGTATTGCATTTCAGCTTGTTACTATCGCATTCAACGCTTCGCCCTGGCGCTGATGGTGATCTTTCAAAGGCATGGTAAAAGTGGTTTATTATAATTACCTCCTTTAAAACGCGAATCATTGTGATTACGTGCGGGGTGACTGCTTTTGATACAGTAGTGGGACTGAAGTCTGCATTGATCTCGTTCTTGGAGCAGTTCTAAGTGTAAGGTATTACTTAGTGTCAAAAACGGTAGTAGCATTTGCAACAATGAACAACAACTAACCTAGCGATGGATAAGTAAATGAAAAGTTAACTCTGTTAACGGGTAACTCTGTTAATCTGTTAACGCGGTGGCACGGTTTTTCGTCAAGGTACAACGACGCCCAATTCGTATGTTCTCGTGAACGTGAAGAAGTAATTTCCTTTGCTCAGATGACGATATAAAAGCGGACAAAACAAGCGTATGTGCTATATATATATATATATATATATATATATATATATATATATATATATATATATATATATAGAGAGAGAGAGAGAGAGAGAGAGAGAGAGAGAAGCGGAGATAGAAAGGTCAATGTAGAAGAGGGCAAACAGAACCCGCCAGTGGACACACCTGTCAACCTTTAGGAGCGCGTCAAGCAGCCATTTGAGAACGGCGAAAAAAACACAGTGTAGCTCAAAGTAGGTACGGTTGAGGTTCGTACTCAAGAGCATATGCTGAACGTTTTTTTACGTTTTATTATTTTTCTTTACATTTCCTTGCTATTTCGCTCAGAATGCTGAAACGTTCCCTTCTCGGTGTGGCGCATCATCTCACCTGTCAAATCGGAGCTTCTTCGTACGTCCAATGTAGTTTATCCATCTATATATGCCTCCCTCTCTCCCTCTCTCCCTCTCTCCGAGATTTTTTCCTCTTTTATTATTCTTTTTTAGCGTTTCTCTGAAGTAGTATCGAGAGTGTCACTGCGGCAACTTCCTCCTCATTCCTGTATTTTCTGATAGCGTGGACTGCCGGGCAGATGTTTCCTCAACTTACCGTGTTCGCTCGTCTGTAAGCCGACTCTTACCGAGGAGGTAGCTCCACAGCTGTGGCGTTGCTGTGCTTTTCTGATGGTTGCGTGTGTGATTACTGGATGCGGCAGCCGTATTTACTCCTTCGACATTTACTCCTGGGGAAACTCGCCACAAACGTTTATATTCGGCCTAAATATCGCTGGAGGGTGCCTTCCCTGCGTGCATGCTGAGGAAAAGAAGCTGCCTTTGTCTCCAGTCCATCGCTGCTTCCGCCCTCTATTGCCGTGTGCTCATCACGTACCTTCGGTCCTCTCTTTCCTGAATAAGAATTTATCTGTTATCAGCAAATGGTATGGTGCGAAAGAAAGTGAAAGCCAAATGCAGAGGAGACGAGGATAAAAAGACGACAGCGCAACCTGGACTTGTTATAAAGCATAGGCGCTCAATCTCGACAGGATGGCGTCCCCTTCATTGAAGTCACGTGGCCAGCCGGCCGTCCCCATAATGCGAGGCGTACGCGAGCCCGAATAGCTATAGTAGCAGTACAGAGTGCGCGAGGAACAAAAGTCCTTACGAAATCAGGGTTACGAAAAGGCGCCCCGATTCTGCGTGGGTTGGCTTCGTATTGGGCTCATTACGACGAGCCAGTAGAAGGAACGACAAAGGCTTAAGGGTCAAATAAAAAGAAAAAGAGATAGTGACGAGACAATTCATCGGTATCTTTATTTTCCGCTTTTTTTTCGTTTATTAAACGACAAACCATGGCTCTCTGTCCACGTGCTCGCGCAGTCCTCAGCTAAACAATGAAGGTCGGAGCCGATAAGACGGCACTTTTCACTGCTTCAATGGGTCGTGCCTTCCTCTTGTGGTAACTCGTCTCTGAATTATTTTCTTATTTATTGCTGTGTACGACTATATGTATTTGCTTTGCTCTTGTTCTGTCCTGAAGTGCGGCATATGACCGACCACCCTTAAGCATGACGACAGCGACGGGGTGATAGCTTAATTGGTTCCCGGAGAAGTGCCTCTATAAAGTGCTTATTAGTTAACTATTCCTCTATTCTCCTTATATGTGCACATAATTTTTTGGTTCGTTAATCTAACTGACGTCGTTCACTTTTCACTAGTGTTCCTGTTGTCATGTCTTGACTCAAACAGAAGACGATTCATGAAGTCATTTCACGCACGGCCGTAGAGCCATTTCTTGAAGCCTTGAAGAACAGCGTGAGTGAAGATAGGTGGATAGCGGATACGAGGGACACCGGGACATGTGGTCGGTGCTGGAGGAGGCGTTTGCTGGGCGGCGTCTTGAGGCATGATAGATGGCAGGGTATGGGATCGACACTCCACGGGCATCGAATGGGAATACAGCACCTCCACCAATTTGTTAAGGTGTTTATTTGACGGGACTCAGCGTCAATACGCAATGGCGACAGTCAAGGGAAAGCACGGACTCTCAGGACGAGCGGCGTCCTTTCAGGAGAAACGAAAGAGGCCGACCAAATAGAAAGCGCTGGAGAGCGCAACGCATTACTCAGTTCCAAGGTTCTGCTACAAGAGTTTCATCTTATACACGCCGACGACTGCCTTCGTCAACGTCACGACTCCGTGACAATATAATAAATAATATATAAATGTTGGAGTTTAACGGAGCAAAACCTCCATATGATTATGAAAAACGCCGTAGGGGAGGACTCCGGAAATTTTGACCACCTATAGTTCTATAACGTGCATTTACATATAAGCACACGAGCCTCAAGCATTTTCGCCTCCATGGAAAACGCGGCCGCCGAGAATATCATAAAGGCGTCGCTTGATAACACGCGACAACCGATTCGTGCGCTTATTGAGTTTATATGCACTCGGAAGTCCATTCTGAGTACCAGAAGATTGGCGGTAGAATTGACTTTTCCGTCTCTATGGAAGGTGGCGAGTTTGGCACGCCGCCGATTGCCGTGCGCCCCAGGTTGATTCATACTGCGGATGTATCGAGCCGTGCGCTTGACGTGAAGCCATGCTGCACAGTCACGTTTCTAAGCAACGCGTGCGTAGAATCACGCGACGTCCGCTGTGGCGCGTGTTGGCACTCTCGGTGATTGAAGAATTGGATATGTTCCTGATGCGAGGTATCGTATACCACTTCTCGATCAACTGCACTGTGCTCTGATGGCGAAGTGACGGCCATGGGTACCTGCAATCGCAGTGTCTGTACATTGTCTGATGGCGCGTGCATAACGTGCGCCATTGCTGCAGATGAACCAGGCGCAGTGTTGTCACCGAGTGTGTGGTCACTAGGTGCGCGTCCCAAGTGACAGGTCACTGGAGTAGGGTCGCTGTGTTCGCGGGGTTCAAAGATTTAACGACCGAATCAGGGGAACCTAGCCTGCATCGTGATTTGTATCACGCTTCAGGCGTGGTTGGCCTAAACACATGGCAATTCTGATGTGGAAAAATCGGGGTGTGAAAAGGTATTGGGTGCTTGAACCCAATAAAAGAGCCGAAATATTCTCTTTGTACGATGCGGACGAAATTTATATTTCAGCCTATTCGTCCATGCTTCATGCTTACTACGGGTGTGTGCCATTACCGGAATGGAAGGCCTTAACCAGGTGACGTACCCGCTATTGCCTCCATTCATCATAAAATAAACAATAAATAACAGCCTTGGGTGCCTCATCTGACACTGACCTTCAAAATACGGCATTCTCCGTTGCGGTCATGAATTTTACCACAGAGCCATGGAAAGTGCTCGGGAAGAAGGACGTGAAGACGAGCCAGCGAGACCAGACGACGGAGCGGCCGATCGCTGAAAGAGGAAAAATAAGGAGCTCGTGCTGGAGAAGAAAAACAGAAAGGGGCTCGCGCAATCGAGACAGTTTTGGAACGCGGTGACAACGGGCCGGAGGACTGCCGAATCCGCCTTCAGGCAAGGTTCGCTCACATAGGCGCCTCTCTTCGGGACAGCGAGCCCCTTACGTTCATCGGCTCGCAAGACCTGGTACTCGGCCCGCTGCTGTCGGGGAACCGGCATCTACGCGCGAGGTTCCTTCTACTGGGCTTGGTTCCACCTTCAGGACAACGGGCGTCGCAAGGTCCTGGCCTGACGCCTTTTTTTCGGCTTTGCACATCAAAAGCGGGACACGGGCAGTCAACGTTTTTTCTTTCTTGAATCTTTTTCCGCAAACCGTAATAAAATAAAATAATTTGTAAGAAAACCACAGCCCAATGAAACAGGTCAATTTTAAAAGAATCACCCTGTACACTGATCTACGAAAGCTTACAAAATGTCTATGGGTGTTTGGCAGCTAAAGCACCGCTTGACGTTTACGCACCCACGTTGACGCTTGGTGGCACATCTCCATCCGTACGACTAACATCCATGAACATGATTAAACCTTTTTGGTAGCTGTAGTAGTTAACATACATCTGGTCACAGCAGATGGTGAATACCGTGCAGGGATGGCTTCAACTTGCATATAAAAGTCACAGTTTCGTCTCAAGGGCGAAGCAATGAATGCCATAGCAATAAATTGGAATGTCACATGAAGAACAGCAAGCATCTAGAAAATTGCGGCGCGCTGTTCCAGCATAAAAGACACAGAAAAAGAAAACAAACACACAAGGCGAGTGAGAACTAACAACTGTCACAGCTCCACACTGGCAGCGCACTGTTCCAACACAAAGAAGAAGGTACGAAAAGAACGCAGAGGTATACATAGCACGAGCGCGATCTGTCACAGTTGTTACTTCAACTGACCCCTAGTTTGGCTCTTCTAGCTAGCAGATCACTCCTTTCGAAAACCCGGCTGCTGCACCGAGCAATGTTACCTACCTGTGGTTTATAGCATCAACGCAAATTTTGTGGTGAAAGCACAAGACGTACAAAATCCCCCTCAAGAGGTAATCGCGCGAGCACAGTCACCACGCCCTGTAGGTCAAAGTACAAGTCGAAGTCGCACATCCCAACTCCGGCGAAACGCTAGACAGTTTTAGAATTGGGGACCCAAGAAATTTGCGAGCCGCCAGGGTGCATGCGCAGAACGCAAGTCACTCTCGGACTCTTGCGCTCGCGTTATCCCAAGACCCTGCAGCGCCTTCCTTTGGGCGGCAAACAAAACCGCAGAGCGCACGACCTCAAGAGAACAAAATAAAGACGGCACTTGGCAGTGGCACGTGAAGCAACGACTCGCGTTCCCAGCGGGCGTCGATTGTAGCCACTCAGGTAAATTGTCATTTGGCTCTAGTTGGTACACATTCCTGAGGCCAAAGTTACAGCCCAAAGGCGCTTCTTTATCATTCGTATCTCTTCATTACTTTGTCCCTGCGCCCATGTGAATATAATTTCATGTGTTCGCGTACCTAAAACATTATCATCCTTGTTACACGTTTGGTTTAGAGCAATTGTTGTGTGCGAATGTGCGGTAAGTTTGCCTTGGGCTAATATATGCATTGGCATATGAGAGAATAAAGCGGTTTTAGGGGCGAAGCTCCTTAAGGCGGCACCCGTTCGTCCCTCGTAGTCGTCGTCGTCGTAGTAGTATAGTAGTCGTAGTCCGTAACAAGTCTTACGCTTTGACCTCCAAGGTGGTGCCGGTGGGAGATTTTTCCTGTGCGTTGTTGAACAATAAAAAATTCGCAGCGTGCGCGTTAACTAAAAGCCGAATTCTTCTGTCTCTCATTCCCCATTAGCAGCCATTGTTTACCTCCAAGGTAGTGCCTGGTGAGATTTCTCCTGTGCGTGATTAAACAATAAAAATTTTGTTCAAAACGCCGTTGATTGATGAAATAAACCAACGAAAGACGCCAGATGTTTTGTAAAAGCAAAACGAAGGAACGCCAGATGTTTCTAAAGCAAAACGAAAAGACGCCAGCTGCTTAACGAAAGACGCCAGATTTTTCTAAAGCAATGGTTTTCTAACCAATGAAAATTCACAGCGTACATGTAAAATTAAAGTGAGCTGCAAGTCGTCATAACTCATCGAACCTTTAGTATAAACGCGCTCGATCTCACGTCGGTGATGATGTACTGGGCAGAATTCACGGAAGATTCACGGTTTACCGATGAAGCTCCGCAGCTTCGCCCACTCATCATCATTCACTCCGTGGATATGCTGTGATTTTATATAACAACGTTGTCACGTCTACATATGATGGTAGTGGAATGTGTAGGGAGGATTCGCGGGTTACCCGATCATCTCCGAGCAAGCTTCTTTTTAGTCAACGCTTGCGTCGTACGTTTCTTTGTATCGTCGGTGTGCTGTGCGCAGGGCTGGGCAAAGATACTTTGAAATTGTATCGCGATACGATACAAGATACTCACGCCAGAAGTATTGGAGATACAGATACAAGATACTGCTACAGTAATTGTATCCGATACGATACTTGGCAATTGTATCCTAAGATACTTCGATACATTCTCAAATTTGTTATTAGAGATCAATATAATATATCAGCAAACGCCTATACACGAAACTGTCTTGTTCAAAATTTCTTGACTGTGACCTATTTCGTTTCACATGAATGAAATGTCTGTTAGTATCTCAAAATTTTTGCCCCTCTTGCTCGAAGTACATTAGTTGCCTTCTAAAACAAATTATTGAGGCTTGTTTTAGCTTCTTCTCTGGACAACTCTTTTATACACTTCGCTGTTAGCGGTTCTTGCTTGTCATTTTTGCAATTGATGGGAGTCGCTGCTCAACTTGCCGACCAGCAAGCGGGTTGCCATATGATCACAATAACGTCAATAAGAAGCCTTCGCACGACGGCGCAAATACCGGTGTGGACTTTTACCTTGTTTGCACAATACCGTATATTCGGACAGGTGTACAGTGGCAACAACGCTGGTAGACTTTTTTTTTTTTTTGGTGGGGGTGGGCGCATGGCGCATACGGGGTTTGAGACCATTCGCTAGGGGCCCTGCCGGCACGCATGACCGTCTCCGTCCCATTTTTTTTTATTTTCTAAATAAGTATGTTCGTGAGCTACACAGACATGACTGGTCTCAAGCATTTCTTTCGTGAGGAACATGTCTTCACCCTGTGCTGAAATATAACGATGAAGCAAAAACTCTATATTTCAATTCGCGTCCAGATTTCACTCGTTGTATACATCGGTATCGATGTTTCTCGAATCCTGACTCCAAATTCCCTTCAGAAATGACCTATCTATGAGATATGGAAGAGGCTTCCTTTCAAATGGCAAGGTAATTTTGTTCAAACTATCTCCGACCCCACCATCTTCACTGTCCCAGCCCTTGGAGCTAAATTTCGTGACTGCGGCCCACGGGCTATGAGCTGAGTCTGAGACCCCTGGTGTATACGTAGATGTTCTACTTAGCTGCTAGCGTAAGGGATTCTTTGTTTATACACTCACTAACGTGGAATCTTTTAGCAATTTTTCTTCAACGAGAGAACATGTGCAATACAGAAATGTCTCAGACGTATTGTATAGTTGCACAAAGCGTCGCAGGACATCGCCGCTATTCGCGCTATTGCCGCTTTTAGCTCCCATTACGTGGCGATTAGTAATAATAAAAATATTTAAGGCCTAAAACAGGAAAATAAATATAAGTAAAATATAGAGGTGGTTGTGTATCAAACATTCACATTGAATGAGTACAGAAACACAATACACACGGCGCCCTTAATAGATATGAGCATGAAGTCTTACCTGTTGAGACAATAGGAAATTCCGCGCCTATGGAAAATTGCCTGAAACGGCTCGTTGGGACGTTCATGAGTAAAACGGAGCATTCAGTAAAACAACGTTTCTCGAATCCCCTGGCATCTTTAAGATGGCTCCTAATGATTTCCATTATTATAATGCAAACTCAATATCGCTATTTTCGTAAGCGGTAAAAAGAATATTTTGTACTCTAAACTCAAGGCACGCCTACATAATTATATAATTGCTTTCAAGATCGCCTTGGCAACGTGTAAATGTCTAATGAGTAGTAGAAATAAGGCAGACAGAAAAACAAACCAGAAATCTTATTTTGGGAGCGCGTTACAAAAGGCATATACTGCCGTGACCAGACCGGAAAAACAGTGCAAAGACCTCGGTAATGTACGTCATGCAAAATGACAGCTAAGGAAGCACTTGTGCTAATAATCAAATTATGATGTCATAACTTTTTGAATAAATGTAGATGGAAGTGAAAAATATGGTACGCCAAGTTATTTTCTGTTAGGTAAACGCTTTCTATATTAGATCTAGCATCAGTAGCAGTGGTGCTAAAGTTGTTGGAATCTTATTCGCATATATGTTAATTCATTGCATACAAGTCAAACTTACATGCACGAGATCCTTCTAATCGCTGATATGTAAAATTCATGCGACGCAAAGCAACCCCATTCTTGCACGCATCACATTTTATTACGGAGCAAGACTCAGAGAATCTTCAATAACGACACTGTAACAACATCAGAATTTGCGCGATAGACGCCGCACGCAGTGGAGTACGTGGCGCAGGACAGTGGCTAAGAGCAAGTGTCGCGGCATTGGCGCAACTAAACAGAAAAGAAATCGAGAAAACAAAAGGTAGGTAGGCTGGGCGTAGACGTCCGCGCGCTTGTCTTCTGATCTACCCTCACTGGATGACTCTAGCGCAAAAATAAAATAACATCACTGCCCTTAGACTTATTCAGATGGCTTAGTGGTACCAGTACCAGCTTGAGAAGCGGAGCTTGGCCAGTGATTATTGTGTCGCGCGGTTGTGTTGCGATAGAAGTATCTTGTATCTTAAGATACACGATACATTTTCGAATGTATCGAAAATACAGATACAGATACTCGTCTTTGGAGACGTATCGCGATACAGATACAAGATACCCAAAGAGTATCTAAGATAGTATCTAAGATACATGTATCTTCGATACTGCCCAGCACTGGCTGTGCGTTTGCGCTGTAATTTCAGCCTCACGATTCTGGTCGCGGTGCTGCGTTTCTGGTGCAGCCGTCTGACTTCTTCCCTCCTGTGGCATAAGTCTACAAGAGCCAAAGCGTTCCCACTAGCTCGCGCCACCACGACCCACGGGACGCTCTTCTTTTTCCCTGGCCAACTGGCCACAAGTGGCGTGGTGCTACAACCCCGAAATGGAAAACTACCGCGTGTAGCCAGCAATACCATAGAGAAATTCTTTCTCTATGGCAATACGACGAAAACGCAGCGCGGGCAACGATGCCGCATGGCCCGCGTCTCAATTTTCATTGCGCCACGTGTGGCGTCCCGTGCATTTCAACCAGAAAGAGCGTGTACTTGGGCATGTTAGTACTTCATGTTTCACTTTGGAGCGCAGGAAAGGACAGGTTTCAACCAACGCCAGGTTTCAACCAACCAGGTTTCAAGCAACGCCGCGTGCGTTTGTATTCTGCCGTTAGTACCGTGGAGAACGAACGGGGATGCATAATGTTTCACGGTACTATTTTAGATGCGAAGCATCTTATGGCGGAGTTCAAACCGGTGGTGGTGGTGGTCGTGGGGATGGTGTGCGGCGTGACCACCCTTACGGAGTATGCGCGAACCCTCTCCTCACACCTTCTCTTCCACTTTCCCTCTCTACCACTTCCCCATCTCTCCCACTTCCCCTTCCCCTCTCTCAATGTCCCCTCTACCATCCCCTCTCCCACTTTCTCCCTCTCAACTTCTTCCCCCCTCCACTTCACCTCTGAAATCCGGGGTCGACATGCCGAAACGCTGTTTTGCGTCGCCTCATGGTCCTCCCCTTTAGCGGAGATGGTGTTATTAGGCATAAAACATTATCCAGCAATATGGGAGGGAGAAAGCGTTTTTAGATGCGAAGGCATCTCTTGCTCGGGGTATGTCCCGCGGCATGCAAGTCCACACTCACACTACGCATGCGCAACTCTCCTCCTTCCCTCTCTCCAACAGCTGCGCGTTACTCTCTCCACTTCTCTGCCAGCACCTGCTTGCGCTTCTCCTGCGTTCTCACTTCTGCTCTCGCGGCGCATGCGCTACCCTCCTCCTCTAGCCTCCTCTCCTTCAAGTGGTAGAGCGCTGCGCGCGTTCAGTCCAGCGCATGCGCGTCCCCTCTGTTTCCTCTCCTACGCTGCTCCTCTCTCGCGCGCCTGTAGACAGCGTTCCCCGCTCGCCCTGTGAGAATTACCGGCCAGGCTAGAGGGAAGACACGACGCGCGTAGTGTCCCACTTTGCGTTCTACGACGCGAGGTCGGTAGCATGCCCGAGGTCGGTAGCATGCCCTACAAACTCCAACGGAACGCGATCGTGCAAGTGGTCTAGCTTCGCATCGCCTCATGGTCCCCTTTAGCGGGAGATGGTGTAATTTTGTTTTCAAAGCTTTGTTAAATTCAGCTGAGATGGCCCATCAGGGCCAGGTGTTTTCGATAAAGGTAAATTGTCAATTGCCTGCTCAATTTCCTGTATCCAAATGGGTCCATTAATGGCTGCAAAATCATCGTCCTTCAAGGGGCTCAAGAGGGAAACAAAACTAGCCTTCAGGTGAACGTCAGGATTATCAGAGAGAGAACTAAATATACTTTCATAGTACTTTTCTAACTTCAAAGTAATGTCTCTTGTATCTGTTATAAGTGTACTGTTAGGAGTATAAGCCTGGCATTAATTTAGAAATTGCATGGCGTTGTTCATCCAGTAAAGCTTGACGCATCGGTTGCTCAGAATTCAAGGTGCGCCGGTTTCGATAATGAATACGCGCCCCTTTGTAGCGTGCTGCATCATATCTTTGAAGCTGACATTTAATATTTTCAATTTCATTAATTAACGTTCCCGGCATTTCGCATTCCATCTCATAAAGGTTGCAAAATTTTAAGGATACAATATACACGTTGCGCGTACAGTTCTTCAGTTCTGCTATGGTTATCAAAAACAGCTTGCAATGCTACAGGTAGACCTTGCAAAAGCCTTTGATCGTGTTAGTCATTCGTTCTTTTTTGCTCTTCTTGAGCATGCCAATGTTGGCACAGTTGTGCTTAAAGGCGTTAAGCTTTGTTATAATGAATGTTCAACTCGTCTCATTATTAATGGCCAGCTCTCGAAACCTGTTTCTATTTGCTCTTCGGCGAAACAGGGATGCCCGATGTCACCACTTCTGTTTGCACATTATCTAGAGTCGCTGTGCTTGAACATAATACAGTCCAGTTGTATTCGTGGCTTCAGTAGAATAGGCCGTGAAGTTAAAGGATTAGCTAACGCAGATGATGTCGCTTTCTTTTGTACAGATATGCCAAATGTAGAAAATGCGGTATCTACAATTGAAAAGTTTGGCGTTGTACCAGGAGCTCGTTTACATACCTCTAAGGGTTTAGGACTATGGTTTGGCTCGTGGGGTACCAAGCCGAATCAGTTCGCACGGATTAATTGGACACGAATCCCGCCAAAGTACCTCGTTGTACCACTAGACACGTATAGATTCAGTGCGCATTAGCCGAAGGAGCGCGTTCTTCAGCTTGACTGACAGGCTCTGACATTTGTTCCCCATCGAATTTCAATATTTGGGCGAGCTGAAGCTTGCAATACTTTTCTAGCAAGGAAGCTTTACTACGTATTGCAAGTTATCCATTGCACAAGATTTTATGTACAACGCTTTCACCGAATTTTTGCTACTTTCATATGGTCATCGACTTTGAGCCCATGCGTCGTGACAACATTTTCAGGCCAGTTAGTGAGGGTGGGTTGGGATTAGTACATCTTTATCTATGGCAACCAGTGTCACAGTCCTTCTTTTTTTCGAGACAATTCCGATCCCGTAATCCGTTCACTCTTACAAGTTACACTTGTTGATTGCTTGCCAGACTTAGTTGTTTCATGAAACTTTTCCGAACGCCCGTATTTGTGGGGATTTATGCAGGAAGTTTACCTCGCAGTTCGGTTCCTTAAAACTCGCTTTTCTATGGAATGCCTGTACACAGTCTCGCGCAAGGTACTGTATAAGGATTTAGTAACTATGCTCTTCCCGCCTCCGTTGTACCGTTCATTGTACTCCGATGTTTCAGGCCACGACGTGTTGAAACGTGTGCGCAAAATGTATATCCCTCCTAATTCAAAAACATTCTTCTATATACTCCACTCTGAAACACTGCCAGTAAAGACAAGGTTAAAAAGAATGGGTATTTTTGTTTCTTCTGTTAACTGCCGTTTATGTGATGTGCCGGAAACAATAGAGCATTGCTTTGTTAGCTGCAAAGACGCTATTCTGTTCTGGGATGTCCTTCAGCGAGCACAGAAGAAAAGGTTTGTCATTAATGCTCACACCATACGTTATCATATACCAACATCGCTTGATGAAGTGCCATATGATATCTTTTTCCTCATCGGTATGCACAGTTTATGGAACACACGTATGCAAGACCGTAACGCAGAAACCACCACTTCTTCAAGCATACATTTCATTCGAATGGCTATTTACATATAGGACATTTATGATGAGCTGGACTTTAGACCGGTCTGGTACCCCTCTTCGTGAGGTGCTCGGCCTCACCACCTTTCCTGTTTACCACGATGTGAAGAACTCTCACTGTTCAACTGCACTTTGTGTTAGCCATCGAGTGTGCTCTTAGTAACGCTTGAGCGCTTATTGTCACTATGTGATTGTACTTTTGTTTGCTTTGTTTGTGCTCTTTATTGTGCATTCTAATACTCAGCGTAATAAATACCACGAAAGAAAAAAAAATGGGGCTTGCCATAATTGTCTAAGGCAGCGAGCCACGGAGCGAGGGGTCGGAGGTTTAGAACCTCGATTGCTTCGAAATTTTGTTCTTCTGAATTATGTTTATATATGGCTTTTATTTATATATACATACATATACATATCCGGGACATGACGACGGCGGGGACGGCAAAAATCCGCCCACGGTGTCCATATAATTACTATCGCAATAATAAACACTTGTGTTCTATTCGCAGTTTTCAAACTGTCGTCAATTGAGGAGAAAAGCGCCAGGGTGTGCGCTCCCTAGCGTAGCGGTCGGTGCCAGTGCTATCGACGCAGTAGTCGGCGGAGAAACACCGTTAGTCCATTTGCAAGGGGCCGTACGCTGGCGAGGAGGCATCACACGCTGACGCGAAAGGCGAATCGAGAAACTTCGTCGTCACCGATTCCGATCACTGTGGACGTGTGTTTTAACGATCATAGAGTTATCTACAATATTGCAGCGAAAGCTTCCGCAATGCTCGCAGTCGAAACGCTTGCAATCGGCGCTCGTTAGTATCATCATGCATTAGTCGTGGCCTCCGTGAATGGCTCCGGCAACGCGCCGTTGCTAGTCTTGCTCAGGCCGTTCCATTCGTACGGGGAGAGCGCAATTAAAGAAAGCGGTGTGACAGCAAAAAGAGCGCCAGTTATTGGACGCTGAGTTTGGGCTAAGGCTGTGCCATCCCTCGGAATGTTAGAGTTAACAGGAAGATCGCACAACGGCGGGGCTAGAATTGCGATGGAAAACACGTCGCGCGTAGTGTCTCCCCTCTAGACTGTCCGCGTTTCCTTGCGCTTCGAGCGGGAATAGCGAGGCGAGCGTCGCAGAGCTTTTAACACGAAAGTGTTTCATGCTGGTGTCCACGCAAACTTCAGTGACGTATTTCCGTCCCGGAAATGACGTAGAAAAAATTACGCCATTTCCCGTTGAAGGGGACCATGAAGCGATGCGAAGCCGGAGCATTTGCACGATCGCGTTCCGTTGGCGTTCGTTGGGATTCTACCAACCTCGCGTCGTGGAACGCGGAGAGGAACGCTACGCGCGTCTTGTCTTCCCTCTAGCCTAGCCGTTAATTCTCACAGGGCGAGCGGGGAACGCGGTCGACAGGCGCGCGAGAGGGGGTCAGCATAGGAGTGGAGAGAGAGGGGGAAGTGACGCGCACGCGCTGGCGCTACTCGCGGCGTTGCGCAGGAGAGAATTTCGGCAAGTCTAACCCGCGTTTCAGAGGAAGAGAGTGGAGAGGGGAAGTGGAGAGGCTGAAGGGAGAGAGAGCGTGGAGAGGGATAGGGGAGGGGAAATTGGAGAGAAGAAAGGCGAGAGGGGAAGGGGAGAGGAGGAGTGGTGAGGGGGAGTGGAGAGGAGGTTGTGGAGAGGGTATGCGCATGCGCAGTAAGGGTGGTCACGCTGCACCCCACCACCACCACCACCGATTTGACCTCCGCTATAAGATGCTTCGCATCTAAAAATGCGCACGATCAGATGGCAAAGAGATCCGCCTGGACCCGGTGGCCGCATTTTCGATGAAGGCGAAAATGCTTGATGCCCGTGTACTTCTTAGGTGCACGTAAAAGAAGACCAGATGGTCAAACTTTTCGGAGCCCTCCACTACGGCGTTTCTCATAAAAAAATCGTGGTTTCGGGACGTTAAACCACAACCATCAATATTATCAGATGGAAAAGAAAAAAAAACATGGCTGATCCCTCTTTATTCTTTATTCATACATAACCCCGCTTTGCCCAGAGGCGTTACAGCAGGGGGGTTACAAACATGAAAAAAAACACGTCTTCATTTTTACTGCACACTTGCTCAGACATCAAACCATTCCACTCGTTAATGGTTTTCGCAAAAAATGAATTCGCGTACAGGTTCGTTCTGGCCCGGTATGGCCTTATTTTGTGTATATGATCCATACGTTCAATATGTACTCTGGCTGTTTTAGGTAAGTGTCTCTCTCAATTCCTGTTTTATTATGAAATATCTGATATAACAACTTCAAATGTAGTTTTTTACGTCGTGATGAAAGTGACTCTCAGTTTAATTCTTTTTTCATTTCGGTGCAACTGTGATTTCTTCCATACCGACTCAGGACAAACCTGACTGCTCTGTTTTGAATTTTTTCTTATTTATTAATCAAGCCTACTTGTGACGGGTCCCAAAGAGTACAAGCATATTCTAAAATTGATCGAATACAGGTGAGGTAAGCCGTGTTCCTAAGCTGATAATCTGCACATCTCAAGTTCCTTTGGATATAGTTCAAAGCCACCGCAGCCTTAGCAACCACATAACCCACATGTGCATTCCTGGAACAATCGTGCGACAATAATACACCCAAATATTTGTACCTACATTTTCTATCTAAAATGTTTCCCCTTAAATAGTAGTTAGCATTAATTATTTCTTTCTTCTTTGAAAAACACATATGGACGCACTTGTTAGTGTTTAAATTCATTTGCCACTTAAGACACCATTGATAAATACGTTCAAGGTCAGCCTGTAATTCACTGACATGTTCATTTCGAATTTTTCTGTAAATAACGCAATCATCTGCAAATAGCCGAATATTGGAGCCTATGCCCACATTAATGTCATTAATAAAAATTATAAATAATAGAGGCCCCAGCACAGACCCCTGGGGGACGCCGGATGTGACTTCAAGAAAACCCGATTTAATGCCATTTAAAACAACACATTGGCGGCGTTGAAACAAGTAATTTTCAATCCAATTAAGAATGTTTTTGTCTATATTTAGCGCTCGTACTTTTCCAAGAAGCAGAGGATGGGAAACAGTGTCAAAGGCCCTGCTGTATTCGAGAAAAATGCAGTCTGTTTGCCCACCCAAGTCTATTTCTGATGCTAGGTCGTTAAAAAACTCAAGAAGCTGCGTTGTACATGAAAAACCTTTACGAAAACCGTGTTGTTTCTTTGTTAATAAATTGTGATCTAATAAATGCTTCATTATAGCCTTGTATATTATATGTTCAATAGTCTTGCAGGATATCGATGTAAGCGAAATAGGTCTATAATTCGCGACGTCTTTCTTAGAACCTCCTTTGTGAATTGGGACTACATTTGCTACTTTCCAATCTTGTGGCAACCGACCAGTAGCTAACGATTTTTCAAAGATTAAATAAAGGTAAAGTGAAATTGGATGAGCACACTGTTTTAGAACTCTTGGAGAAACGCCATCAGGACCCGTAGCTTTACTTTCATCGAGGTTCTCGAGCAAGGCCTTAATGCCACTAACACTAATTTCGAGTGGTTGCATAAAAGGAACGCTACTACTTGGCAAAAGTGAGCCTAATGTAGACTTAGGAAGAAAGACTGATTGGAAGTAATTATTTATGCACGTGGCTTTTTCTACATCCTCAGAAAGAGTGTGTCCATTGAAAATAAGTTCATTTATTCCAACAGGATCGGACCCACCAGGGGCGTAGCCAGAAATTTTTTTCGGGGGGGGGGGGGTTCAACCATACTTTATGTATGTTCGTGAGTGCGCTTGTATGTGCGCGGGTATATATAAGCAAGCAAAACTGAAAAATTTCGGGGGGGGGGGGTTGAACCCCCCAACCCCCCCCCCCTGGCTACGCCCCTGGGAACCACATCCCTTTAAATATTGCCAAAAAGGTTTAGGATTTGTTCTCATATTTTCATTTAGTCGTTTCAAGAATTGCTTCTTTGCATCTTCTGATACCTCTTTGTACTCGCGCGTCAGTTCCTGTAGCTTTTCGTAATGAACTTCTCGTTTTGTCTTTTTGTACCTTTTAAATGCCCGCCTTCGTTTATTAATTATTTTCAGAATACTGTTAGTCACCCATGGTTTTTTACGCTTCTTAAGCCTAGCCGAGTCAATACTTGGTATGAACTGCTCTGAAAATTCAAGTACCTTATTTTTAAATACGTTCCACAAGTAATCTACATCGTGCTCCTCCGCCAAGCACTCAAAAACAGGCAAATAATCGAGAAGTCGTGCGGAAATTGACGTATAGTCGCCTTTATCAAAAAAGAACACTTTTCTACTAGTAAACTTTTTCACTCGTGGAGTTTTTGTTTTAATTTCTGCTACAACAACCTGATGGTCGCTAATACCTGGAATTAAATCAACATTACTTACTATATTAGGCGAGTTACAAAAGATAAGATCGAGGGTATGATTAACTCTCGTGGGTTCCAAGACGTACTGTTTCAACCCGAAAGTATCAATAATGTTTTTCATTTCAAGATTACTACGGCTGGCATGCAACACCTCGCATGAATCATCTTTCCAGTTAAGATGGGGTAAATTAAAATCACCAGCTAACAATATGGTGTGGTCACATACCTCGGAAATGACATCGCCTAATGTTTCTAATACACTTAAATTTGCGCTGGGCAGCCGATAAAATGTCCCAGCCACGAAAGAAAACCGGTTACCTAGTGTAACAGTACACCAAACTGACTCGATTGCGTCATTCCCGATGTCAAGCATAGAGGATGAAAGTGATGAATGAACCAACAAGAAAACACCGCCGCCAAGACTCGTCCTATCTTTGCGATAGGCAGTGTAGTTGTGCGGAAACACCTGGCTATCAGTGATAGCCGCGTTGAGCCAAGATTCTGTACCGAACACGATATCTGCCTTTAGATACTCAACCAAGCCAGCGAGCTCACCTACTTTATTTATTACACTTCGACAATTCACTACTACAATAATTAGACCCCGATAAGCGTAGGTTACACAATTTTTTTGTCATCGTTTAGTCAAGGCGACGACTTCATCCTTTTCATCGTCCCATGTAAATACTTTGCCATTTATAATCAGTTTATCGGCTTTTAGCTTAACCTGGTTCTTTTTATCTGCCTTTTTCACTTTACCGTATTCCCAAAGTTTCTTTCGCAACCTACGCGTTTCAAAAGAAAAATCCTGGTCAACGCTGTACGGTGTACCTTTGAAGTTGCTAGATTTTTTCAAAACGGCCTTTTTTTCTTTCTCGGATGAAAAGTTCAGAATAATTGGTCGTTTTCTCCGTTCATTAAAACGGCCTACACGATGTGCCCTTTGAATTGTCGTCAGGTCATATCCCAGTTGTGCAGTACAGATGCCTTTTACCAGTGCTTCCGACTGTTCCCAAGTTTCATGCTGGTCATTATCATCTATGCCATAAAACACAAGGTTCATTCTGCGGCCTCTGTTCTCAAGATCATTGTTTTTCTTCTGCAGAACTCTCACTTGATGAGTTAGATCCTTAATTACAGTGGCTTGCTCTTCTACCAATTTCACAACGCTGTCTATGTGGCCCTGAGTCACCTCTAGCTTCCTCTTGATTTCAGCCATCTTAGTATCACTGTTAGTTATTCTAGCATCTATATTCTCTAACTTAGTCATAATAGTATCCTGCAAATTCTGCAAATAATCCATTTCACCTTTATCGAAAGGCCCAGGATTGAGCTCAATGTCTCCAGAAAGCAACAAAAGAAGAGCGAGATATAGCACTCGGTTCAAAATGAAACGAAAACTTTTCCTATTAAATCTAGAGCATGTAGTGCACGGAATACGCGACGCAGTACACGAAACACATGCCTTTGTGGGTGGAGCCGGCAACGCTACAATTTCTTTAGGAATTTCGAGCATACGAATTGTACTAACCTGCAAGAGTAGGAGTAGCTTTAGCTTCATGTCGGCAAGCGTGCCGGCTCCAATTCCCACGCAGCCAAGGTGTCGCGCCGATATATCCGCCAGTTCTGGGTCACGTGGTATTCCACACACGTAACAGTCGCCGACGAAATCGTCAACGCTAGCGTCCCAGCGAGCACTGCAGTATTCCTCGTCCAGCGATGAAAATGCTTCAGCTGACGGCACTTCGCGTGGTGGATCCAAAGCTGGGTTGGCAGTGCATAGGTGAACCGTACGTCCACCGTACGGCTGATGGGCAGTTTCCGTCAAAAAGGCAGGAAAAGCCTGCAAGAGTAGGAATAGCTTTAGCTTCATGTCGGCAAGCGTGCCGGCTCCAATTCCCTCTGTCATAGGAATCGGGGTAACACGAAAGTGAAGCGAGTCTTCACAGATGTAGTTGAGCGATTGATGTGCTTTTTGTAGGCACAAGGGCGAAGGAATGAGTGCTATTCGCCTCGAGATCTTGAGTGCGCCCTCTAGCGGGTGACTTCAGAGAGAGGACTAAGATGCAGCTCTCGCTACGTGAAAGCTGCTGCATGCTGCCAGCCAGTCTGTAATCCTCGAGTTATTGAAACAATATTTGCGGAAGTTCATAAAGCAATTTGTACTTAATGCTCAAGCAATATGCCCAGCGAAATCGAGTGGAGTTGCCATCGGAGCATGTTGAGTGCCGATTGCTCCTGGTGTTGTCTGCTAGCCACCAATGTGTACATCTGCATTTATGGCGACGATTTCTTTTGTAGCGTTAACTACACTTGCCTAGCCGGAGCCGATTTCACGTGGAGCGTCATGAGCCATGCTGCGCATGCGCGAGGATCACTGATGTCACAGGGCTGGGTCACCGGAGCTGGCATCTCACGCGATCTCCGACACCGCCGCGCACGGCTCGCCGGTGCTGCTCTGCGCATTCGGGAGGAGTGGCGTCGTAGGCGCGGCAGAAGGGCTGGCGCCGGCGCACGGGGGGACTCCGCTACCGCAGCGCCCGGCTCGCCGCTGCTGATCTGTGCCGCATTCGAGAGGAGTGACGTCGTAGCCATACACACAGTGGCGCCGGCGCACGCGCAGCTGTTCGCCTTCGCTGTGCAGTCGCCGTCTGACGCAGCGCTGGGGCCGCTTGATAGCGCCTCTGACTGGGGTTTGCAGGTGGGTTTGCGCTCTCCTTCCATGGAGAAGGAGAGCGCAAATGCTGCTCGACGGCGCAGAAGAGCCGAGAAGCTTATCAATCGGATCCCGAAGTAGTTGCCTGGTAATTAGCGGTTCAGCGTACGAAGAATGAACAGAAGAAGGCTAATAATCCTATACAATCTGGAAAGCTAAGAATAATCAGCTGAACCTTTGCGAACGCTACCTATATCCTGGCATAGCCGAGCTAAGCCACTGCAAATTTTTGGGACTGTTCTATGATATGGCTGTCGAGCACTAAATATGACTTTCCGACGCGTTTTCTATCACTGACTTGAGCCTTCAGAACCGAACCGCGTGCTGCGCATGTTCAATTGCCAAGCCTGCTTCGATTCAGTTCCTTTCTTGGGAGTTTTAGGCGCATGACAAAAGACGTGTGATGTGATTCAAATAAATTAAATGGTAGTTACAGGCAACAACTAAATCCAAGTTTTCAGCAGTTGCTGTGTAAGCATGTCGTAAGTACTTGAAATTTAATCAAGAAATAAGAAGGTTGACAGGACGCGCCAAAGGAGATGCACGACGGTGATATGAAATATTGGTAGCTTGTGCGGAGTTGTTTCTTTTACGCAACATGTTTTAATCCCTACGTTAATAAATCGACGTTTCCTAACTCGTTAATAGTCGTCTGAAAGTACACTGAAAAGAATTAGTGTAACCATACTAACGTAAATAGAAAGCTTCCGCATCGGAAAGTCGTAGTAAGAGTATTTGCAATAAATTAGTGTAAATCCCTTTCGACGGTCTACTCCTGATAGTGGGCGGTGCGATCACTGCACTAAAAAGATTCACAGGTCCGTCATGCAATTATCTAAGATGAATCGAAGACGAAAGCCATCTTATTCTTTTTCTTCAGTGGATGTATTGTTCCTTCCCCGCCCCCTTCGCATGCTTTCTAGATGTAAGGTGATTTTGCATTGCCTACAGTAACTGAGACATTGCAAGCTTTCTATACACCACCTAGTTTTGCATTGCCTCCGTGATCGGACCATGGATCACAGAGGCAACGCAAAGCGACGATGTCTTGTGATGACGCCATAATGTGATGTGACGTTATGACATCACAAGTTTTTGCCGTCTGAGAAGTCATGATGACGTCATCAGCTGACGTCATCATGTGGTGAGTTTTTGCATTACTCGTGCTGACGCTGACGCTCAATTTTCGCGTTTGATGAGGAATCTAAGGCGTTCACCTTCAAATTACAATTAAGTCTATAGCTAGCTCATTTCATTGAAGAATATTCTTTCGCACGACAATTTTTTCAGAAATATGCAGCAATTTTCGGCGCAGCATACAAAACTTCAAGAAAAGGCTATTCTGTGTCTGACCAGACGACGAATACGTGCTTGTCAAGACCAAGTTGAAAGGAGATATTCAGGGTGATTTTACGCCCAATTAAATATGCTATATGCAAACACAAAACACTTTTGAAAACAAAAATGTTTTTCTGCAAAAGAGCTTTAATTGCAATGAAAGAAAGACTATATTCAATAAGCAGGTGGTGGTACCACTCTCAGACGTGTGCATTGACAGCCGAAAGGATCTGCAAAGTAGTGATATTAGTCTATATACAACAGCACCATTCACTGCATGCATCTGCGTACACAAAGTGGACCCTTCGAGTCTGCTAAAGTACTCGTACATTGACGTTTATAGTAATTTGTATCATTCACTCAACGAAAGATAATACGTCACATTTCAGTATTAGAACATCCATGTAGATTGAAGTTTGTTTCTTTGGTGCTGCAAAGAATATTTACAGTAGACTAAGCATAGACACCTTACATACGTGGCCACGTTTACATGATGACTGGTAACTGCTATGTATCCTAGTGTGGACATGGCGTTTAGTTTTTTCAATGTGGACTTTGTCGCTAAGGCCACCTCGTTCCTTTTCTGCCATTGAATAGTAGTCAACTCGTTCAAAAGCTGCATTAGTAAGATATTTCAAACACACCTGTATGCACGAAGGCTTACACACATAAGCAATCACGTAAGTCAATGTAGGCAGTCCATTCGGGCCTTTTTGATTATTCTGTGATACTTCCATTTCACAACAGAAACAGGAACCAGGTACTTCCAGGTTCGCACTGTGAGCGTGACACTACAGCACTGAACTTTAGTGCAAAAGCACATGGCCACCACACTATAGCATGACGTCTGTCACCACCTGTGACATGTCATCCTTTAGAGGTGGCTTCAGGCCTCCATTTCAGCCTAATTTTGAAGCAAGCCAAGGCTTTGCTTTCCATAACTTATCGCCTCAATACACTCATTTGGCTGCTGTTGTTACCAATTTTCATGGAACAGATATGATATAAACATTGTGTGCGAAACACAAAGAAACGCTTGGTTATACACTTGTGAGATCTGACATTATACTTGTGGCTGCTTTGAATGCATTAGCGAAATTTCAAGCAATGGCACCTATTGCTGCGTATCGGGGTTGCTGAAACTGCCTTATTTACTGTGGCATAAACCACGCCCATAACAGTTTCAATTTATGGACGGTGTTGCATCTAATGCTTGCAATATTTTAATGCTGGCATTCATCCATCCACTACCTCTGAATTGTTAGCTTTTTGTTTATAGATGTGTTATGCAAAACATAAAACATATATTAGTTTTGGTTACTTTTGTTCCAGTATTTTGCAGATGTCCATGGGTCGCCAGTACCCATGAATGCTTGCAGCTCGACAACAAAGCTTATTTTTTGTGCTGAGGACGAGCGTGTTACCCTGAAATATGACTGCACGCTTGAAATGGCACTTTTTGACCGTATATTACACACCGGATGTTACCTACCCGTCTGCTTTTGCCCGAACATTGGGAGTAATTCAAAGTTTGCTGCACAAGTAGGAGAGGTTTCCACGTTGCTGGGCAAGTGGTAAACTGCTGAAGATTCTCGACAAGCTCAAAGACAACGCCTAACATATGTTCCTTTCTGTGCAGTTTTATTTCGTTTGTGTGTTTTTGTTACATTGTTAGGTTAGGTGGATAAGGCTGCTGGCTAGCTGAATTTTCACAAACTTTAGAGACATTTAAGTGTGTTTTCGGATCATGCACTTTTCAATGCTCTTTCTTTTGAGGATACCTGAGTAGCAGGTACACTAGCTGTGAAATATGTGGTAGACATCATGTGCAACAATAACTGTGTCTATGTGTGCGTGTGTTCACATATATATTGCCACGTGCATTTCTTATTATCACTTTTGGTGTACTCGGTTTTCGCCCACAAAGACTGTCAGCAACGCTCAGCACAAACCGCGCCTCATTGTTCGAGATGCTTCGCAATTATTGTAGATCGTTTTGTTAAGATTGCACGCAAGACTAGAACACTCGAGCTGATTCTAGAACTTGTGCGACAACCAGCGATAACGCTGGAATATTCGACGGCACATGTATAAATGCCGATGCGCTTCAGCGCTTGCCAGTTGATCGACGGTCGACGCTCTGTTCGCCGCTATCTGTGTATTGCTGTAGTTTGGCTTTCAGTATCCCGGCCACATGTTCGGCCAAATAAAGAGTTTAATCTCTGACGTGCTGACTGCTGCCTTCGTCGACGTCACGACCACGTGACATCTGGTGGAGGTGCTGCTTCATGATCCGGACGCCACCGCGGGGCGCTGACCCATGCCGAAGCCGCGACGAGGACGACGGCAAAGAAAACCCGGATCGTCGAACAAGCCGCAGGCAGAAGGGACTGCAGCCAGAGCACGGGCTCCTTGCCGAAAAAGTCAGGCAGTCGCAGATCCGAACATCGACCGCAGCGACGATGAGCGACCCCGTGCAGCCTGCGCCGATCCTTCTTCGGCAGCCCAAGGAGCCGCCAACCTTCCGCGGATCGTCGTTCGAAGACCCGGAAAGCTGGCTCGACGCCTACGACCGAGTGTCCTTTTCAATGCCTGGACCAGTGAAGAAAAACTACGACATGTCTACTTTGCCTTGAAGGACGCAGCTAGAACATGGTTCGAGAACCAAGAGCGAACCCTGACAACATGGGACGTTTTTCGCACCAGGTTCCTGGCAACATGCGAGGAATGTGCTTCCTCATACGAGGAATCAAGCAGGAGCTGTTCGCGGGACTGATCAGAAACCCACCCAAGACCATCCGAGAATTCCTCGAGGAGGCAGCAACCATCCAGAAGACGCTCGAGATGCGCACCCGGCAGTACAATCGCCGCGCATTTAAAGACAGCGCAGCTGTTCATGTCCTCGGCTCCGACGACTTGCGCTAGACGATCCGAGCAATCGTGCAAGATGAGTTGCGAAAAATTTTACCTTCACCGCAACCTCAAGTAGGTTCCATCGCCGACGTCGTGCGCCAGGAGATCCAGCAGTCACTGGGCGCGCCTCAGCTAGCAGAGCCGCAGCCGCAAGCTATGAGCTATGCTGATGCAGCCCGCCGTCATGCTCCTCCTCTACGCCCACGCCAAGAAGCCACACCGCCGCAGTACCGTCGCCAGACGCCGCCACCGCCACAGACGCCCTACCGACCACCTGTCGGCTAGCGCTACGCGCCAACGAAGACCGACGTTTGGAGCACCCCTGACAACCGCCCGCTCTGCTACTACTGCGGGGAGGCCGGCCTCATGTACCGCCGCTGCCAGCACCGACAGAAGGGGCTACGCGGATTCGCCGTCAACGCACCGCGCTCGTAGCCAGGCGAACGGCCTCGCGACATTGACGACTACCTCACCGGAGCACAGTGGTAAGAATTACGACCTTCCCGATCGCCGTTGCCAGGCCGCCACGTCTCTCCCTAACGCCGACCACACTGGCCCAACCCGGGGCCGTTGACCTAGCACATATCTGGAAAACAAAGGGCAGCAACCGATGGAGGTGCGGTTGCTGTACAACGAACTGCCGAAGATCCTCCGTCGACGACGTCGACGCCGCGACGAAACCTTCTGAACTCGACGCGAACCAGACAGGCTCCTGACGACGAAACCTCGCGCACCGAAGAAGATCTGACGACGCGACATGGAAGCAGTGGAACAAACCGACGCAGCCGTGATCCGATGCCGCGACCTAACCTCAACGCTAAGCGATGAACTAGTGACCTCGACGTTCTGATCAACGGCCACAACGTGACCGCTGTTGTCGATAATGGGGCCGACTATTCCGTCATCAGTGGGCCGTTCGCCGCAAAGTTGAGGAAAGTTAGGACTACTTGGGAAGGCCCCGAAATCCGGACCGCTGGGGGCCATCCAATAACGCCGTCTGAGCCTGCACAGCAAGAGTGACCATCAATAATCGCACTTATCGTGAGAGTATCGTAATCTTGAAACATTGCTCGAGGGATGCCATACTTGGTATGGACTTTTTAAACCATCACGGCGCCGTCATCGACCTAAGAACCAAGTCGATAACTCTATCGTCGGAGAAAGCGGCACCGCCGGATACGAAACCATGTCAACATGCCCTGAACGTGCTCGAGGATCAAGTCACCATTCCGCCTAGATCCAGCGTCATAATTCCCGTCGGCACAGTAAAGGCAGAAGATATCGAAGGTGTCATCGAGAGCGATCAGCGTTTGCTGCTAGACCGTCACATTTGCGTTGCCAGAGGCATTGCTAGGCTGCATGAAGGAAAAGGAAGCGTGATGGTAACGAACTTCAGCCAAGAATAGAGACACCTGAGGAGGGGCAGGACAATTGCGTACATCGAAGAAATCTTGGCTGTCAGCGATGCGTTTGCCTTTTTAGATTCTCACGAAGCTATGACGATGACCCCAATGCCGCAGCCATCCTTCGACGTAAGCCCGCCGCAGGACGACCTGGAGGATGACTGTTTCTTAGGAACCATAAGTGCCGGCGACCTTTGCCGAACGACAGTGAGTGGACCCATAACTCAGGGGTTTTGTGGAATACCTCGAGGGCAGGACCGCCGTTGTTCCGAAGGTATTCAAGCGAGGACTGGCGTCGTTTCTCTTGCGAGATGGCGTTCTTCTGAAGAAGAACTTCTCGCCACTCCGAGCCATGTGCCTTCTCGTGGCGCCCTCAGAATTACGACCAGAATGCTTCCAGGCCCTACACGATGATCCAACGGCTGGGCACCTCGGTGTTTCCCGCTCGCTCGCAAGAATACAAGAAAGGTATTATTGGCCGCGCCTTGCCGCCGACGTCGCTCGCTACGTAAGGACATGCCGAGACTGTCAACGGCGCAAGACACCGCCGACAAGACCAGCAGGCTTTCTTCAGCCAATCGAACCTCATCGCCGACCATTCCAGCAAATCGGGATGTACCTACTGGGGCCGTTCCCAACGTCGACTTCCGGAAATAAATGGATCGTCATAGCTACTGACTACCTCACGTGCTATGCCGAAACAAGGGCCCTGCGTAAAGGCAGCGCCGCCGAGGTAGCAAAGTTTTTCGTGGAGAACATATCTGGGGTTTAGCGTCCGAAATCCACGATATGATTATGAGATACGCCGTAGTGGAGGGCGCCGGAAATTTAGACCAACTGGGGTTCTTTAACGTGCACCTAAATCGAAGTACACGAGCCTCAAACATTTTCGCCTCCATCGAAAATGCAGCCGCCCCGGCCGGGATTCGTTCCCGCGACCTTCGGGTCAGCAGTCCAGTGCCATAACCACTAGACCACCGTGGCGGGGCCCGTGGAGAACATCGTCCTTCGCCAGGGCGCCTCAGAGGTACTCATCACCGAAGAGGTACGGCCTTTACTGCTGACCTAACTCAGGCGGTCTTCGAATACAGTCACACAAGCCACCGCCGGACCACCGCGTAACACCCACAGACCAACGGCCTGACCGAGCGTCTAAACAAGACCATCGCCGACATGCTGGCTATGTACGTCGACGTTGAACACAAGATGTGGGGCGCCATCCTTCCGTACGTGACCTTCGCGTACAATACGGCCGTACAAGAAACGACGTAGATGACGCCATACAAGTTGGTCTACGGACGAAGCCTGGCAACGACGATCGACGCCATGTTACCAAACGTGACCGACGAGGAAAACATCGACGTGACCCTTACCTACAGCGCGCCGAAGAAGCACGACAGCTCGCCCGCCTACGGATCAAGAACCAGCAGACGACTGACAGCCGCTGGTACAACCTTCGACAACGCCACCCGGTGACCGTGTATGGGTATGGACGCCAATACGCCGACGGGGACTTAGTGAGAAGCTTCTTCGACGATACTTCGGACCGTACAGGGTACTTCAACGCCTCGACGCACTCGACTACGAGGTTGTCCCTGACGGCATTACGAACTCTCAGCGGCGCCGTGCGCGACCTGATGTCGTCCATGTCGTGCGCCTGAAGCCATATTACGCGCGTTAGCGAATCTGAGGATTGTAATTTTGCTTTATTACTGTACTTTCTTGGTTTTGCCTATTGTTTATTATACTTTGTTGCTTTATTGTTGTTATTTATTGTTGCATGCATTGGCCAACCCCCCCCCCCCACACACACACCCCGTGTTCTGTTTTAGGCATCGGGACGATGCTTTTTCAGAGGAGGGTATTGCCACGTGCATTTCTTATTATCACTATTACTGTACTCGGTTTTCGCCCACAAAGACTGTCAGCAATGCTCAGCACCAACCAGGTCTCATTGTTCGAGATGCTTCGCGATTTTTGTAGATCGCTTTGTTAAGATTGCACGCGAGACGCGAACACACCAGCTTATTCTAGAACTTGCGCGACAACCAGCGATAACGCTGGAGTATTCGACGGCACATGTATAAATACCGACGCGCTTCACCGCTTGTCAGTTGATCGTGTTATTTTTCTTATTTAGCGGGCTTTCTTTATCAGCCGGAAAAAATGAGCGCGCAATTAGCACGCTGTTGAAAGTAGCGCAGTTAGATGCCATTTGAACATGCCTACATACGCCTCAGTGGCATTTTGACAATTAGGCGAGTACTTGTCGAGTTAGAAATATAATTATGACTAATTAATTAAACCTCATTAACGAATAAATAGCAGTGGCTACTCTAGTGTACTAGGAACAATATGCTGTAGGTTTGATTCGCGTAACGCAGTTCCTCTTTTTTTAAATCGTGCTGCGTGATAGCTGGGACACCCTGTATACATTGTTCATTTTGTAGCTTTCCTCGGAGTATAACATACGCAGTATTGGTGTTATTTCTGATGCATGGATTATGAAAAGTTTTATTTATTAGGGCATTTTATTAGCATATCACTTGTAGTTCATGCACAGCTGATACCCATGTTTTGAAATTTTATTAGCCACTACCTAGAGAAAAGCTGCGTCCTCAAACTTAAAGAAGGAAGGAGAAGGAGAGAAAGGAAAGGCAGGGATGTTAACCCGTCTAGAAGGACCGGTATGCTACCCTACACTGGGGAAGGGATGGGGGAGATATAAAGATAGAGAGAGAGAGAGAAGCAGAGCACGCACGCACAAAAAGTCACACACATCTCACGGTCATCATAACGACGTTAGTCTATAACCAACGGTGCAGGTCTGATGCCTTCAAGAAGTTGACCACTGCCTTCGTCGCCTTCACCCGCGATGACCTATCAGGACGACATTCCAGAATGGTTCCTGCCGTCATCGGTCCGGGATCTATGCGAGCAAGAGCGACTGCGAGGGATTTTCTCTGCGCATTGTAGCGAGGACAGTCGCAGAAGATGTGCTGTAATGTCTCCTCGCTACCACAGTTGCCACAAAACGGGTTGTCAGCCATTTGGATTCGAAAGGAGAATGACTTTGTGAAAGCCACTCTTAGCCATAAACGGCAAAGCAGAGTGGCATCATTTCGGCGTAGTCCCGTAGGTGTCTGAAGACGCAGATTGGTCGGGCAGTGGCGGTGGTGGTGGTGCAGTCTGCTTGCTGTATTATAAGTGGAGGAAGTCATTTCTTGTGCAGCCACTCGTTGGCTAGCAGCATCGGTCCTTGATAGAGGTATCGTCTCGATCCTGTCACCTTGAAGAGCTGATCGAGCCGCAGTGTCGGCGTGTTCATTGCCTATCAGGCCGCAGTGACTTGGCAGCCGCTGAAATGTCACGTGGTGTCCTTTTTCTAACGAAGTATGGAGGAGATATCTAACCTCGAAGACCAACTGCTCGTATGGTCCGTGTCGCAGGGCTGATAGCAAAGATTGTAGGGCTGCCTTCGAATCGCAGAAGACTGACCATCGTTGGGGCTGTTCACGGTTGACTACACAAAGTGCAGCGCGAAGAGCGGCAAGTTCTGCTGCTGTTGATGTCGTTGGGTGGTCTGTCTTGAAAGTGACGCTGATAGCTTTCGCTGGGACGACCACTGCTCCGGACGAACACTGGAGGGTAGTTGACCCATCAGTATAAACATGCACATGATCAGCGTACTTCTCGTGTAAAAGAATCAGAGACAGCTGTTTCAGCACTGGAGATGAGAGCTCAGATTTTTTTCTGATTCTCGGGACGTTGAGGTGCACTTCAGGTTTAATGAAGCACCAAGGAGGTATCGCTGGCTTAGATGCGGGGCTGAAGCCTGACGGAAGGTGGGCAGAATGGTTCGCAATCGTTGCACAATACGATGCCCGTGGTCTTTCTGAAGGCAATGTTGCAAGGTGGTGGCAATCGGCCCGGGAAAAATGGCTAATATGAGCTCTCTCAAACTTAAAGCCTACTAATATACAGGGTATCTAGTTTATTCATACATTTGTGATAAATCATAATACCTTAGTGCACTGCATAGCTCATGATATAGAGTAGAATTTTTTCACTGTGTATTCTAATCATATATTGCAAATTAAGTTCCAGAAACAGGAAGGAAGCACACCTGAAGCGCTTCGTCTTTTTCCAGGGCTACATACTCGACGTCGATCAAGGCCCACTTACTTGCAATCTTTATTTTACTCTAGTCAATTCTGTGTTATCTTATTGTGCTTAAATAAAGTTATTATGATTGAAGGCATTTAGGTAGCTCCTGCCATTTATGTGGTGCAATTTTTCCATGTATGTATTGACTTGCACTCTGCAAGAAAGTACAGTTTTTTCTACGTATAGGCGTGCTGAAACTCACTCTAGGTCATTATTAATTAGTTCTAGTCAGATGAGGAGGCCTGAAACCGCTAAAGCGCAGAAAAAACCACACTCGTTCTGTTCAAATATGTGATCACCTTTTTCGCGGTTGTTTTTTTACCTTGTTTCTGTAAAAGTGTAAGATTAATTTATTAGTTGGCAAACTCTGTATTGGTGTGTACATTGTTGCACAGCTTTGTTTGTAATGGAAAATAAAATGTCAAACTACAAAAGTGTGCACTGTGTGTTCAGGCTTACTGACTGTGCAAATAGAGGTAAGTCATGCTGTTTCGAAAAAAAAACTAGTTAAGTTATGCAAAATATTTATAGCTGTTACTGTCGAGAGAAGGACACAGGTGACTTACGAGATCACAGGGCTCATGATAAGATGCATCAATAAAGCATTGCGGAATGCATCAATCCGTGCATGCAGATGATGATACCGAGAGTTGCATAGCAAATGTGGTCATTTATGGCAAAGAAAGTGGTTAGGAATTTAAACTGAAGAGTTTAGCATGCATAAACTATATTTCAGAATGATACATCCATTACAATGCTGCATTACTGAACTTGTAAGACTGTTCATAAAGAAACTTTTTACTTATAACCGATATGCCACTGACTGTTCTCAGCAGGCTTAGAATGATGTGTCTTGGAGCTCATATAATTTGGGACACAATTGCAAGGAAAGTGCAAACGTTCAAGGCTAATTGCTAAGGAAGCTTGCTAGAAAATAACAAGCGGACTGCCCCCTTATTTGGTTTGAAAGGAGAAGTTCATGAGATTCAGTTAGCTTAATCTGATCCAATAACAGCTTTGAAAACCACTTCAGAGAAACTAGTGCCGAGATACTTTAGGGGTCCATTATGTGCACAGGTGCTAAAGTGGAGCACGTGGAGGTTGAGAACTGAGCAATAAGGAATATGGCATATACTTTAGGGTGATTTTATTTTTACACCCATTATTTTGTTCATACAATGCCCTATTACTCCAACAATAGAGCACATAGGTGAAGAACCCTTACAATGCATCCTATTATATATGTATTGACGCGTGTGCTCTGCAGGTGAGAAAGACAATGGGGACATCAATGAACATCAATGTCTAGTGGGTCTTTGGGATTTTGCCGAAGACATCATGTTTGTACTTCATGATGAACTGGCAGTGCAGCCACACACGGACATAAGAAAGACGGTACACAACACAGACATCAATGAACATCAATGTCTACTGGGTCTTTGGGATTTTGCCGAAGACATCATGTTTGTACTTCATGATGAACTGGCAGTGCAGCCACACACGGACATAAGAAAGACGGTACACAACGCAGACATCAATGAACATCAATGTCTAGTGGGTCTTTGGGATTTTGCCGAAGACATCATGTTTGTACTTCATGATGAACTGGCAGTGCAGCCACACACGGACATAAGAAAGACGGTACACAACACAGTGCTGTGTTTCGTGTACCGTTCCTCTGTCCGTGTGTGGTTGTGCTACCGGTTCATCATGAAGGACAACTAACTAGCCGAAGTTTTAGTCTTGTTACACATGTTTGTGCCTGCTATTTTTTTTTTGTGTCAACAAGCTGTCCTCCTACTCTTGTAGAACTTGTCAATGTCTTGTGTTTGCGTTGTATCGTGACAATATTCTCTATATTTTCTCTCATGGCTGTGCATCTCATTGTTCTGCTCAGTGTGCAGCTGCGCAGCCGCATAAGATGTTCCTTCATTTTACGTAATGCATTAAATACTGGCATGGGTACTCGGTGAAATGGCACTAAGTGTAACAACAATTAGCGGTGCCAAATGAAACACCTAAATGCCACAGGTCTACAGTAATGGGTGGAGGGAAGGGTTTGGAGCGGAGAACAGAAGATCATAGAAATAAGGGACCCATGCATATATAATGAAGTGCCAGGCTGGCACAGTGATGGATTTGGACTCAATGCCTGACTAAATTATTGTAAAGATATATCTCAACACTGGAAGGGAAAGATCACGTTTTGAAATAGTGCCAGGAAAAGAACAAATACATTTCAGGTCTCAACATTTAGTGAAGGACAAATATAGTATATATGCAAATACCCTTCATGTCTGACAGATGGTGTGCCGTGGTAAGTGCCACAGAAGAGTGATGCATGTAAAGGATAATATAGAAGAATTGATCGCTGGGCCAGTTGGTAATCTATGACTACAAAGAACTGCGCGAAATAAACTGGCACAAGGAACGCGCTTGTCCGTGCATCTTCTTGTGCCAGTTTATTTCGCGCAGTTCTCCATATCAAAGAATAATAGCTGCACATTTAGACATGTGTATGTCTGCATGCTTATGTAAGCCACCGCTATAGGAGCTGCTAATTCTGAAAAAAAGCAGCAACACTTGCGCTTGAACTACTACATAATATTTTTGTTTATAGCTAGTGTTGGTACTGGCAAGAAATCTTGAATTCTCAAGCAAATTTTGTATTAGCTGCTGTACTAACCAAAGCTAAGGATGTTGCGTGACAGCTGATATTTAAATAAAGGTGCACGTAAAGCTACATGGTATGGAACAGGGGCCTAGCCAAGGGGGAATTGGGAGCGTCAATCCCCCAGCTCCCCCCTTGGCTCGTCGGCGCCGTCAGCCTCGAGCTCGGGTGACTGAATTTTTTTTCTGCGAAGGCTCGTTGTTATTTCGACTCAACAACAACGTTTCTCTCTCGTGTATACTATACCTGTCGGAGAAATGAGCGCGCCCGTTCTGAAAGCTGGCCCGTCGACCCATACGCGCTGCATTACACCAAACCCATCTGTTGCGCAAATAAGCAATTATGTGTTTAATCCGATTCCCTGTGATGAAACGCTACACAATACTGTCTGTATAAACGCACTGACATGAACGTGATACTCGCGAAGGACGTCGGAGACCGTACTTCGCCGAATGATGATGAGATCAGCTGACTTCTACCGCCTATAGTGCGTCAAACATCGCAGAAAACTTTTCTTTGGCGGCTGGTTGCACATCAGGGCACGTTCGGCTGCTCTATGATGCCGGCAAGTGGAAATGCACTCGGAAACGCGTCGTTAATGGTTCACCTCTTTCTCCGTGCGGGATGCGCAAGCCGTCGGACGAGAAACATAATTCCGCACACAAACTGACTGTGGCTGCCCGCGAGGGTTCGCTTAAGGTCGTGCACACGTATACACGCGCATATATACGCGAACGATGCATCTCACATATGCAAAATTATAGCGTTGTAACCGATCATAAAATCGTTCAAGATAACCTGAAGTGCATATATAAAGCCGCGTAAGTCCATCCAGATCATGTGGTGCGGTGGTGCAGTGGTTGGCCTGGGTTCAAATCGCTGTGGTGGAGTGTGTGCGTTGATACATGGTTTATGACTCTCTGTGCAGTGTTCTTGTGATGTGTAAATGCCTATTCATGAGTTGGAAGGCTGAAAAGAACAAACGAAAAAAAAGAGGCAGACATGCACGATCAAACAAAATGTAGAAGAATTTCTTTTTTTTTCTAAAACAATTTGCGAAAAGTACCACATATATTTTGAACGCATATTGAGCCGTATATAAGCCGGACAGATTTGACCTGAAATACCGCTTAACAAAATCGACGGTACGCGCTACTTTAAGTTGTCCCTTTTAAACGGCCTTCCGGCAACGAGATGGCCTCGCATATGGAAGAGCCGCATAAACTTAGGCCGCATACGGAATAGCCGCTTAGCCAGAGGCCGCATAAAGAAGGGCCGCATACAAAAGCTTTATAAGTAGGCCGCTTAGGGAGCCATTTATAAGCGTCGCAACTGTGACCAACTTTCCGCCTTATATGCGTTGTTTTAAGCGGTCGTTTGCCAAGAGTGTATCTATCCAATTTTGCCTATCTATCCAACTTGCCTATCTATCCAATCTTGCTTATTGAGAGGCTATGAAATTATTCTACTACCTTTAATTAGCTTAAACGAAGCGAACCGATGAGAGGGAATTCGAAGAAGAAAAAACAATAGAAACAAGCATGCCATGCGAAGACTTTTTTCATTTCTTTGTTTCAGGCTTTTACAAGTGCTACACTCACTCATAGCGAATTTATTAGTGGCAAGCACGACGTTGCGGACGTGCAGATATCGTGGGAACGACGGGCATTAAAAGGGCTTGACAATGTCATTTTTTAAAACGTTCGTTTGGCTTTGATACGATGTATTCGCATTCATTTCCCTAAATTCCGAGTCAGCCTCATTTTTCTAAACGGCGAAGAGGACAGAAAAATACCACACGCACGGAACAAGTACTGCGCCTGGTTGCATTCGCAACGCGACATTCTTATCGAAAGTATTAAATTTGCTAAGTCACAGCGCCCTTTTGAAGCCGTAAGGACGAAGTTTATGCATATCTATGCACTACCCATTTCTCACAGGCTGAGTGAATTACCGTGCTCGTAGATCCCGGAGAGCGCCAAAATTCCCTCTAGTTATTATTGCATGAAACTTCCCAGTACCTGAAGTTGCCACCAACCGGCCCCGCCACGGTGGTCTAGTGGTTAAGGCACTCGGCTGCTGACCCGAAGGTCGCGGGATCGAATCCCGGCCGCGGCGGCTGCATTTTCGATGGAGGCGAAAATGTTTGAGGCCCGTGTACTTAGCTTTAGGTGCACGGTAAAGAACCCCAGGTGGTCGAAATTTCCGGAGCCCTCCACTACGGCGTCTCTCATAATCATAGTGTGGTTTTGGGAAGTTAAACCCCAGATATTATTATTATTATTATTATTATTGAAGTTGCCACCAACCGGTTTTATTAGAGCGGCCCACTGCACGCGCGGATTCGCACATATACACACGCGTTTATGAACGCCGATGCCAACAGCCGCAGGGCGAACTGCTGGCTGAGCGTAAGCGATAAGATGGTGCGATTGCGCAGAATTTCGTGCAATGCTTAATACCTTTCGGCCGTCGCACACACGCGCTGGACAGCATTCCTGTTAACAACACGCACCCTAAGTCCCCGCCGTTCTGCGTCTACGCGAAATATCGGATTCACGCACCGCCGCCTGATCGACACGACGTAATATTCGACGGGCTCTTCCACACGCAACACGAGGGAACCCCTCTAGTGGAGAGACAGACGACGGTTATTCCACGACGACATCGCCATCGGCAGCGAACAAGGCACGCGTCAACGGTCACAAATCTGCCACACGAAGAGCACTGCGTGGGGCACTGGAGCGGCCGTACACATGCCTTCGTGCACATTGGCCTCAGTTACGCGCGGTCAACTTCGGTCGGTCACTCCAACGAATAATATTTACGTATTTGTTGCAGCGCGCGAATGCTTAAGTTGCACGTTTATGCCTCGCCCGCTGTACCTCCGGTAGAACGAATAGCTGAGTTCGGTGGTGCAAAACAGAACTTATCGCACGATAAACATGTCGTGCGACGACTTTTAAATGCGAAGCATTTCTTAGCGAACTTCTGCGAGTTTGAGCGTATCTATCTATCTATCTATCTATCTATCTATCTATCTATCTATCTATCTATCTATCTATCTATCTATCTATCTATCTATCTATCTATCTATCTATCTATCTATCTATCTATCTATCTATCTAGCCGCCTACAAATTTGTGCTCTCCTGGCCGTTTCGTTAATCGGATGTATACCAAAATTGGTATGGAATACCATGACCGTATTACGAACATAAATGACAGGTCATAACATGAAAATCATGACATGCATGTCATGAACAGCATGATTTACATTTCACGGCCTTGGGGCTCTTGCGGCCATTCCGTTAATTTCATATATACCAAAACTGGTATGACGTGACAATAGTTCATGGCGAACATAATGACAGGTCCTAACGTGCAAATCATGACACGCATGTCATGTGCGGCATGATTTACATGACATGGTCTCGTGGCGCTCGCGGCCGTTTAAATGAATGGATATATACGAAAACTGGTATGACGAGACATTTCAACATGACGAACATAACTGACACGCGGTAACATGAAAATCATGACACGCGTGTCATGCACGTCATGATTTACATGCCGCGCTCATGACGCACTCGCGGCCCTTTCGCTAGGTTGATATACACCAAAATTGGTATTGCGCCATGTGACTGTATGAAGAATATGAATAACCGGTGGTAACATGAAAACCATGACATGCATATCATGTATGTCATGATTCACATGCCACGCTCATGGTGCATTCGCGGCCGTTTCGCTGGCTTGATATACACCAAAATTGGTATTGCGCGATATGACTCTATGAAGAACATGAAGAAGAGGTGGTAACATGAAAACCATGACATGCATGTCATGTATGTCATGATTTACATGCCACGCTCATCACGCACTCGCGGCCGTTTCGCTAGGCTGATATACACCAAAATTGGTATTGCTCGACGCGACTTTATCACGAACGTAAATTAGAGGTGGTAACATGAAAATCATGACACGGGTGTCATGCACGACATTATTTACATGTCACGCTCATGACGCCCTCGCGGCCGTTTCGCTAGGTTGATATACACCAAAATTAGCATTGCGTGATGTGACTGTATCAATAACATGAATACCAGGTGGTAACATGAAAACCATGACATGCATGTCATGATTTACATGCCACGCTCATGGTGCATTCGCGCCCGTTTCGCTGGCTTGATATACACTAAAATTGGTATTGCGCGACGCGACTGTATGACGAACGTAAATTAGAGGTGGTAACATGAAAATCATGACACGCGTGTCATGCACGACATAATTTACATGCCACGCTCATGACGCACTCGCGGCCGTTTCGCTAGGTTGATATACACCGAAATTGGTATTGCGCGGTGTGACTGTATGAAGAACATGAATAACAGGTGGTAACACGAAAACCATGACATGCATGTCGTGTATGTCATAATTTACATGCCATGCTCATGGTGCATTCGCGGCCGTTTCGCGGGCTCGATATACACCAAAATTGGTATTGCAGGACGCGACTGTATGACGAACGTAAATTAGAGGTGGTAACATGAAAATCATGACATGCGTGTCATGTAAGACATGATTTACATGGCACGCTCATGGTGCGCTCGCGGCCGTTTTCCTAGATTGATATGCACCAAAATTGGTATTGCGCGATGTGACTGTATCAAGAACATGAATAACAGGTGTTAACATGAAAACCATGACATGCATGTCATGATTTACATGCCACGCTCATGGTGCATTCGCGGACGTTTCACTTGCTTGATATACACCAAAATTGGCATTGCGTGACACGAATGTATGCTGAACGTAAATGACAGGTGGTAACATGAAAACCATGACATGCATGTCATATATGGCATGATTTACATGCCACGCTCATGGTGGACTCACGGCCATTTCGCTCGTTTGATAAACACCAAAATTGGTATTGTGCGATGTGACTGTATGACGAACATAAATGACAGGTCCTAACATCCGAATTATGTTATGCATGTCATGTACGGTATGATTTACATGACTGTTATTGTGCGCTTCCGGTTGTTTAGATAACTGGATATATACCAAAATTGGTATTGCTTGACAGGAGTGCGTGATGAACATAAATCACCGGTCATGCAATGTATATACTTGATTATACGTTTCATTGGCATGGTATATGCCACGTTGTGCATGCACGCGTGCATGGCAAACATGCGATATATGGCGAACTAGATGCCATGGCATGAATGATTTCATTCGGCTCAAAAATAAACAAAGCGATGTATGCAGCTCTTTGCTGGCTGCTTCGCAATACATCGATTCCCACAGTGCGTGGGATCTGCCGGATTTTGTTTTTATTTATTTGTTTCAGTCTTTTACAAGAACTGCTCTCACAGAAATATTTTCTGTCATCATGAAATTCATCATCAGCCTGTCTATGTCCACTGTAGGATGAAAGCCTCTTCGAGATATAACAAATTCTCCCTGTCCTGCTCGAGCTGACTGCACCTACTATTTTCCAGGTTTTATTGCGATAGCAATTATATGGACAGTCTCGGCTGGATTTTGCCGTCGCCGCCGTCATGCACTGTATATGTATAAGTATGTATATATATATATATATATATATATATATACGCTTCATCACGTGGGAGTGACAACGTTGGCCGGGCATTTTGATTAGTTTGACGCACGTAATATTCATATGGTCTCAGATAGGCCAGACTATTGTGGGCTTTAATTATAACGGAACTCTTTGTACTTCCTCAGATACAAAATGATTAGTTTTTAAATATGAAAATTTAAAAAGAATTGCCAAATGGCACTAGGACTACGGCCACGAGTAGTCCGGTATGTCTCCACGAGAGGCGCATGGCGATTGGAAGCGGCCTTTGAAGTCAGTGGGAGAGTGAAATGCAAAAGGGAACTGCTGGGGTTTTGCTTCTGTTAGCGTGCACCGATTTCGGTGATCCTTTTTGCATTCCTCTCAGTATTGAGCACTACACGCATTCCAGTGCTGCACAATGCAGACGGAAAAGTGTTGCAGGGGCCCCTTTAACAGTTTTGGATGGGAATATTGAAGCGACACCAAAAATTTATATACAATTATTAACGACACTAGCATTCATTAGATGTACATTAGAGCATTTACAATTTCATTATCAGAAAAAGACATCCTCATTAAATGGCCAGTCTCCCAATACGCACCTGTTATCAGGAACTGATGACGGTAGAAATTCCCAGCAAATTAAAAAAAATATATTAAATACGGAGAAAGGTGCAAAATCAAAGCCGAACCCCAACCATGCAGTAATGCGTTAAGGGGCACATACCAAAATCGTATGGCGTACAGCGATGGCAGTCGTACAGCGATTTCGTAGTGGTAGAGCATCAGCTTCGCATGCAAGAGGTCCGTGGTTCGAATCCCGGTGCCGGACAATTCCCAACCGGATTAAAAAAAATCCGCGTGATGATGGAATGGTGTAAAAAGGCCTGGGGTGCAGCCTCACTGGCGACCACAGCCAGCAATGCACTCCCTCACCAGAGCAGGATTGGCCACCCTGGTGTAGTACTTGGCCACTACCTCCCACATGAATACACCAATTAACCCTCGGCCCTCAGTCCCCAGCGGCTGCGAAGCAACTGACCAAGGCGGCGGCCAGACCTGCGACGCAGCGGAGGGTGCTAAGAATCTCTGGGTCCGGACAGGCCGCCATTGGAATCTGAACTTGGCTACGTATAACGCTAGAACTTTATCTAGTGAGGCGAGTCTAGCTGTACTATTCGAGGAATTAGAGGGTGTTCAATGGGATGTATTAGGGCTCCTTGAGGTTAGGAGGCCACAAGAGGCATGTACAGTGCTGAAGAACGGATACGTCCTATGATATCGTGGCTTAGCTGACAGAAGAGAACTAGGGGTGGGATTCCTTATTCATAAAAATATAGCTGGTAATATAGAGGAATACTATAGCATTAATGAGAGGATGATACGTATCGTAATTAAGTTTAATAAGAGGTACAAGATGAAGGTGGTACAGGCCTACGCGCCTACATCCAGCCATGATGATCAACTGGTTGAACGCTTCTACGAAGACGTAGAATCAGCAATGAGTAAGGTAAAGACACAGTATACTGTACTGATGGGCGACTTTAATGCAAAGGTAGGCAAGAAGCAGGCTGGAGATCATGCAGTTGGGGAATATGGCATCGGTTCTAGAAACGCCAGAGGGGAGTTACTAGTAGAGTTTGCAGAACGCAATAATTTACGCATCTTTAATACCTTCTACAGAAAACGGGCTACTCGTAAGTGGACGTGGAGGAGTCCTAATGGCGAAACTAAAAATGAAATAGACTTCATAATGTGCGGCCACCCGGGCATTGTACAGGATGTGGAAGCAGTTAACAAGATCCGATGCAGTGACCATAGAATGGTAAGATCTAGAATTCAACTAGACGTGAGGAAGGAACGGCAGAAACTGATACGCAAGAAGCCGATTAATGAACTAGCTCTGAGAGGGAAAGTACAGGAATTCAGAGTTTCACTTCACAATAGGTATGCGGCTTTAACCGAGGAAACCGACCTTAGTGTTGACGCAATAAATGATAATCTGACTGGTATCATTAAGGAGTGTGCAGTGGAAGTCGGGGGTACAGTCGTCAGACAGAACACTGGTAAGCTATCCCAAGAGACGAAAAACCTCATTAAGAAACGTCAAGTTATGAAAGCCTGAAGTGCAACAGACAAAATAGAGCTGGCGGAGCTTTCGAAGCTAATCAATAGGCGTAAAGTAGCCGACATAAGAAAGCATAATATGGAGAGAATTGAGCATGCTCTAAAGAACGGAAGTAGCCTCAAAGCTATGAAGACAAAACTGTGCATAGGCAAAAATCAGATGTATGCATTAAGGGACAAGGAAGGCAATGTCACAAACAATATGGATAGAATAGTTGAGGTAGCGGAAGAGTTCTACAGAGATCTGTACAGCAGCCGAGGCAGTCAGGATGATAACGTAAGAAGCAGTATTAGCGCAGAGGAATCTGACATCCCACCAGTATTGACAGGAGAAGTAAAGAAAGCCCTAAAGGGAATGCAAAGAGGCAAAGCAGCTGGTGAGGATCAGGTAACATCAGACCTGTTGAAAGACGGTGGAGAGATTATGTTAGAAAAACTGGCCACCCTGTATACGAAGTGTCTCTCGACGGGGAGGATACCAGAATCTTGGAAGAATGCCAACATTATCTTGATCCATAAGAAAGGGGACGTCAAGGACGTGAAAAATTACAGGCCCATAAGCTTACTGTCCGTTGTCTACAAGCTATTTACAAAAGTTATTGCAACAGAATTAATACGACATTAGAGTTCAATCAACCAAGGGACCAGGCAGGATTTCGTACAGGCTTCTCAACAATAGACCATATTCATACTATCAATCAGGTGATAGAGAAATGCGCGGAATACAACCAACCCCTATACATAGCCTTCATAGATTACGAGAAGGCATTTGACTCGGTGGAGACATCAGCAGTCATGCAGGCACTGCGGAATCAGGGCATCGACGAAGCCTACATAAACATAATGGAAGAAATCTACAGCGGCTCCACGGCCACTATAGTCCTCCATAAAGAAAGCGAGAGAATCCCAATAAAGAAGGGCGTACGGCAGGGAGACATGATCTCTCCAATGTTATTCACCGCGTGTTTACAGGAGGTTTTCAGGGCCCTAGATTGGGAAGAATTAGGGATAAGAGTTAATGGAGAATATCTCAGTAACCTGCGATTCGCTGATGACATTGCATTGATGAGTAACGCGGGAGACGAATTACAGCTCATGATTACTGAACTGGATACGGAAAGTAGAAGAGTAGGTCTGAAAATTAATATGCATAAAACTAAAGTAATGTGGAACAATCTTGGCAGAGAACAGCGCTTTGCGATAGGTGGAGAGACACTGGAAGTTGTAAAGGAGCACGTCTACTTAGGACAGGTAGTAACCACGGAGCCGAACCATGAGAGTGAAATAACTAGAAGAATAAGGATGGGATGGGGCTCATTCGGCAAGCATTCTCAAATCATGAATGGTAATCTACCACTATCCCTCAAGAGAGAGGTATATAACAGCTGCATCTTACCGGTACTTACCTACGGAGCAGAAACCTGGAGACTTACAAAGAGGGTTCAACTTAAATTGAGGACGACGCAGCGAGCGATGGAAAGGAAAATGATAGGTGTAACCTTAAGAGACAGGAAGAGAGCAGAGTGGGTCAGGGAACAAACGGGGGTTAAGGACATCATAGTTGAAATCAAGACGAAATGGATATGGGCCGGGCACGCAGCACGTCGGCCGGATAACCGGTGGTCGTTAAGGGTAACTGACTGGATTCCAAGAGATGGTAAACGCGTGAGTGGGAGACAGAAAATTAGGTGGGTAGATCAGATTAAGAAGTTTCTAGGTATAACGTGGCAGCAGAAAGCACAGGACCGGGTTGATTGGCGGAACATGGGAGAGGCCTTTGCCCTGCAGTGGGCGTAGACAGGCTGATGATGATGATGATATATAAAAGCCCCAAAGAAAAATTCTTCAGAAAAATGCTTCCGAAGCGCGGAATCGAACCAGGGACCTCTTGCTCCGCAGCGAGTGGCGCTATCCACTACGCCACGAAACGCAGATCCTCCACTTAGCGAACGGCGAGCGTTATATATACAACCTTTACCGCTGGACGGACTCAGAGACGGCAGGCTATAATAAGCGTTTCTTCATTACCAGCGAGGTGGCGCTAGGAGCGCGACGGGCGCATCTAAAAGTCGTCGGCGAGCTCGCTCGCTTCTTCCTATATTTGCGCAGGGAGAACCTTGCCCTTCCGCTGTCTGCTCGCGCGGTTTTCTCGTGGTGAGGGGAAAAGTAATGTTTGAAGCTTTCACCGTGATGTCCGCGCTCATGTTACGGAGCGTACGAAAGTCACTCGAGCTCAAGGAACGCCGCTAAACGAACAAACAGAAGATGAGCGAGAACTATCAAGTGTCACAGCTCGACACTTGAAGCATGCTAGTTTCCTTCGCTGCTTCGGCCGCCTTTGCAACAGGAGCGCTCTTCAAACTGAGAGTATCCATTGGCGAGCGTCACTTCGTATAACAATAATTTCTTGCTATCGGATTCATTGCTTCGCCCTTGCGGCGAAACTGACTTTTTTGTCTCATATGTGAGAACTCACAAAATAGTATGGTTGTACACTTTATTCTTTAGTGACAGTAGTAAGTTACCGGTAAGGAGCTGAGAATGCCCACCGCATGAGCACCGAACCCATGTTATTCTTCGGTGGGTTTCGTTCTCATGACTGCGCTCTCCTGTTCACATTTGACCTAGATAGACATACTCCTATACTGGCCACAAATCATCGCTCTGTCTAGCACGAATTGCCGCTCTTTCACCGGGCCACACATCATTATCCTTGTCTTCTGCATACTCATCTGCGGCCCTACTTTGATGCTTTGCTCGGTTTAGTTCTAGAGTTACATTTTCTGGTATATTGATAAGATATCCTTTCCTAATCCTTATTTCCATTTCTTCCTAATCTGGGTGCTCGAATACTTCTTTTAGACAAGTAGTTAATAGCGCGGGAGCGATTGCATCTCCTAACGGACACCTTTCTCGATAGGTATTTTAAATGCGAAGCATTCCTTTACGAACTTCTGCCACTTTGAGTGCATCTATCTATCTATCTATCTATCTATCTATCTATCTATCTATCTATCTATCTATCTATCTATCTATCTATCTATCTATCTATCTATCTATCTATCTATCTATCTATCTATCTATCTATCTATCTAGCCGGCTACAACTTTGTGCTCTCCTGGCCGTTTCGTTAATTGAATGTATGCCAAGAATGGTATGGCATGATATGACTGTATGACGAACATAAATGACAGGTCGTAACATGATAATTATGATGTGAATATCATGAACGGCATGATTCACATGTCACGGTCTTGGTGTTCTCGCGACCGTTTCGCAAAATAATACATACCAAAGTTGGTATGGCGGGACAAGAGTGTACGACGAACATGAATGACAGCTCGCAACGTGCAAATTATGACGTGCATGTCATGTACAGCATGGTTTACGTGCCACACTCATGGTGCGCTCGCGGCCGTTTCTCTGGCTTGATTATACCGAAACTGGCACAACGTGACGTGGCTATAAGACGAGCATAAATGACAGGTCATAACATGAAAATCATGACATTGATATATACGGCATCACTTACTGCCACGCTCATGGTGCGCTCGAGGCCGTTTTGCTAGCTTGATAGATACCAAAATTGGCACTGCGTGACTTGACTGTACGACGAACAAAAACGACTGGTTGTAATATAAAAATCATGACTTGCATGTGATGTACGGCCTGACTTACATGGCATTCTTATGGTGCGCTCTAGGCCGTTTCGCTAGTTTGATATGTACCAAAATTGATATTGTGTGACGTCACTCTATGACGAGCATCAATCACAGGTTGCAACACGAAAATGATGAAATGCATGTCATGCACTTCATGATTTACATGACATAGTCATGAACGGTCGGGGCACTTTTATTCACTGGATATCTACTAATATTGCTATGCGTGAAACGACCGTATGACGAACATGAATGACAGGTCCTAGCATGGAAATCATTACATGCATACCATGTACGGCATGCTTTAAATGACAGTCTTGGTGCGCTTCCGGCCGTTTATGAAACTGGATATATACCAAAATTGGTAAGGCATGACATTAGTGCGTGATGAACATAAATGACAGGTCATGCATTGTATATACCAGAACATGCGTTTTGTTAGCATATACCAGACTGTACATGCCTGCATGCATGACAAATATGCAATAGTCAAATAAATGTCGTAACATGAATGCCTTCATTTGCCACAAAGACAAACAGTATTAATGAAAACTAACAGACAGTAGTGCCGAGGGAAGTATAGGGGGTGTTATTTGTGGTAATTGGGATATAAATGTGAAGAAAGTAAAGTGGGCGAAAAGATAACTTGCCGCCGGCAGGGACCGAACCTGCGAACTTCGAATAACGCGTCCAATGCTCTGCCACTCAGCTACGGCGGCGGTCATCCTCTCGTGCACTTCATGGGGTATATATGTACATTTAAACCTGAGAGTGTTAGTCAGCGCCGATCGCAGCCAGATTCGGTTCTTGCCGGCGGGAAGTTATCTTTTTGTCCACTTTACTTTCTTCACATTTATATCCCAATTACTAGAAATAACACCCCCTATACTTTCCTTGGCACTATTGTCTGTTCTCATTATTATTGTGTCTACCAAAGAAAAACGAGCCCTTAAAAGTCACCTTCTTTCCTTCAAAGACAAACAGTGTGATTTATGCAGCTCCTTGCTGGCAGCTTCAAATTACATCGATTTCCACAGTGCGTGGAATCTGCCCAATTTTTTTCCCTTTTTCTTAAAGAGAAGAAGAGCAGCTTAAAAGCAAGCTTGCTCTCCAGGTTGACTGAAGTCAAGTGCGGATGTTGTCCTGTGCGAGATTATATTTGTGAATATCTTGTACAATTCTGAAAGAAGGCTGATCGATCTCTAGTTCTGCAAGTCTTTCTCGTCTCCCTTTTTGTGTATCAGTAAAATATTTCAGTTTTCCTAACTCTCTGGTACATACATAATGTACATAGGGAAGCGAGGTTCGTACACAAAATCTCCACCACATTTCAACAAATCGGTTATTATGGCATCTTTTCCAGCCGCTTGATTGCGGGACATTCTTTGTAGGGCATTTCTAACATCATCGATAGTTACTCCTGGGACGTCCATGTCATGTTCTGTTTTACTTTCATTCAATGTAGGACGATTAACGTTTGTCATATAGTGCAGGGTAAAGGCCCTCAACCACATTTGCTATCTCATGAAAATATTTAGAGATGCTACCTTGTTTATCTTAGATGGCATGTGTAATGCTCCTTACAATACACATATTTCTTTTAACTGCATTGTTGCTGCCTCTTAAGTGCGGATCACTTTAGAGGCCTAGAATGTCGTCATCGTATGCTGTCATTTCATGTCGTCGCTTGGCGTCAAGTAGGCAAAAGCATGTATACCATATGTATACTATAGCAAAGGGACTGGAAAGGGATGTGGTGGTGAGAAGCCAGGTGAGTGAGGAAAAGAAAAGGAGGAGAGGGAAAGTAAAGCATAGCATATCCATATGTGGTACATTATACCACGGGGCGGGAAAGGCAAGTGAGGGCGAGAAAAAGGGAGATGAGGAGGGGAGGGTAACGCATCGCATAGTCGTGTATATTAAAATATAGCAGGGAGGTCGGAAAGGCAGGTGAGAGTGAGGAGGGGCGATGTGACGGCGAGGAGGATAGAAAGGAGAAGGGGAGAGTAAAAGGTATCATAGCCATGCGTACTACGCTATAGAAAAGGCCGGGAAAGGGAAGTTAGGGTGAGGAGGAGGGGCAGAGTAGACCATACCATAGCCACGTGTAATACAGCATGCAAGGGTTGGGAAAGGGAAGTGTGGATAAGAAGGAGGGGAAAGGGCGTCGCTGCATCATAAAATAAGATTTCCCTTGCCACCATCAACGCTGAGCAGGGTGCACGTTTGGAACGCCAGCGTCGCCGATGGGCAGTAGAAGCATGGCTCTGCACTTCCTACAGCTTTCACATTGAAGGCAACTGCATGCATTCTTTTACTGCTGCATCCACGTCTTTGTCGTTATAGATTTTTAGGTCGTTAGCTTTGCTTTATTGGTCACTCTTGACAGCTCAGCAAATTCTGTTTGATGTGCGGAACCCTATAAGGGCCCATGTCTCATGCCTGCTGTCATCTCATGTCGTCGCGTGGCGTCATGCAGACAAAACTATGTAAGCATAGCCATGTATAGTACAGTATAGAAAGATGGCTTGAAAGTGGGGATGATGAGGAGTGCTGTGAGGGAGAAGAGGAGGGAAAGGAGGATGGGAGAGGGAGAACGCAGCATAGCCATGTATGGAGTCACGCAGGCAAAACCATGTATAGCATAGCCATGTAAAGTATAGTATAGTATAGCAAGGGGTGGGAACTGGAAGTGTGGGTGAGGAGGAGAGAAAGTAGGAGGGGAGAGTAAAGCGTAGCATAGACGTGTATAGTACAGTTTAGCAAGGGGTGGCAAAGGGATGTGGGAGTAAAGAGGAGTTATGTCAGGACGAAGAGGAGGAAAATGAGGAGAGGGAAATGAGCAGGGGAGACAGCGCCACTGTATCACCAATGAAGGTTTCCTTTCCCGCCATGAACGCTGAGCAGGCTTCACGTTTGGAACGCCAGCGCGTACTTGTCCGTCGCCCAAGGGCAGGCGAATCTCTGCAGCACACTTACTACAGCTGAGTGTAACTACATGCACTTTTTTTTTCTTTTGAGGTAGTCACTTTGGTCTGTTGTCGCTTCTTTATTACGTCTTTAGTTGATTGAGAGAACTTGCTTAATTCTTCACTTGGTAGTTTGCCCCCAAATTCAAGCGCAGCTTCAGAAATTAATTTATTTACGGTGTCGTTGATATTATCAGTGTCATCATATTCTTCTTGTGCTAAAGCATTGTACTTGTTGACAATTGCAATCCTGAATTCTGCTTTTGATGTGAATGCTACTTAGTTAACCTGTTTTTAGCTACTAGTTTTGTTCTGGCTCTGTTAGGTTGAGTTGGATATCTGCCATCACCAACCTATAATCACTGTTTTATCTCGCTTACTACACCATTGTCCTGTATTATGCTTGAATCCCTGCATATAATTAAATCTATTTATTTCTTTGTTTCACCGTTAGCGTTTTCTCTTGTCCACTTCCTGTTTATGCGCTTTTTAAATAAGGTGTTCATAATATGGACCTGATTTCGTTCTGCGAATTCCACTAACGTCTCTCTTCTATTATTTCTACGCCCTACACCATAGTCGCTCATAGCTTACTCCTGTTTATGTTTTGTTCCTACTTTAGCGTTTGAATCGCTCGTGACTATAGTGCACAGGGTTTGCGCCTTGTGCATTTCTAGTTCTACAACCTGCCAAAACAGCTCTACATTCTTGTCCTCATGGCCGGACGTTGGAGGGTATCCTTGTATTACTTTAATTGTATATGGGAAAGAAGACTTTTTAAGGACTCGTTTTTCTTTGTTAGATACATTATTGATCAGAACTAACAGACATTATTATTGGCATTATCGTGTGTTAGTTCTCTTCAATCGTATATAGCCTGTGTAGCTTGAACGCGACGCAGGCAAATATTTGGCTGATGCTGTAAAACTACTCAATGTTGCCCGCAGTATCTTTATGGATTAATACGACGCCACACTCTCGATTTTGAGGGAGCCCTCTGTAGCAGTGCCCGTGCCCACTAGTCAGCGCTGTGAATGCTTCACCAGTTCTTCAAACTTCAGTTAGGCCTTCCAACGCCTCAATTACCTCTGGCAGCCTAGCTTCACTAGAAAGGGTGCGCCTGTTTAACGTTCCTAAGTTCAGTTCCCATAGCGGCCTGTCAGGGTCCATTGGTTCTCCGCTATGATTCTGACCGTCACCGTGATCCGGAGTTCCGCAAGGGCTGCAGCCTAGAGGCTAGGATGTGATAGCGGAGATCACGCGAGAGTGGACTGCTTGCCTTCACACAGTCCATACCTTTACTTAAAGGGTCGTGAAGGTTTATCAAAACTCTACCCACCGCACGGAGTTGCCGTCACAGGAAGTTCACCCTTGTAGCGCCATTATTATACGCCCCTTAAGCGCAGCTAAGGACACTGACAATTTTTAAGCGAAGCTTTTGTAACTCACAGATTTTAGTCGCGGCGTCGTACGCGACAAATCTGGCGTCGGCGAGTCTACAAATATGCGACTCTAGAAGGTGGGCCGGTGACGTACGTATTTTTACGCGCCATTTTCCATTGATTGATCCTCTCTCGATCTAGGGCTCGTAGGCGATCTGGGACCGTATTCTCAAACGATCGCAAAAGGCGACAATCGTAAAAGTATCGCCTTTGGTGCGCGCTCATTGGCTTTTGAGCAAAACCGCAAAAGTGAGGGCGCCATCTAGTATTTCCGTCGACGTGACGGTGCTATACGGCGCTCCTTACATGCCAGCAATGTTCCAAGTACATGAACCATGCGTTGCTCGCGTGGTTTATCGCGCGCCGGCAACATGTTGAGGTGATGTCGCTGCGGCGGCACACTACAGCTGAACTCTCTGAGTATGCTGTATTAAACTCTCAACGAAAATACATTTCACACAAAGTTGCATTCTTTAAATAATCTACTGCGCATTAAACAATTACACCAAAAAACGTTCGAAGCACTTTCGACACGTCCTATATTTGAAGTAGCCATAGCCAAGCCTGGCCACTGCGTAGAGTCCAGCATACGCTCGAAAACGCCGCAGGCGGGTCGCTCTGCTCTCGTACGGTACGCTCATTTCTGTGTTGCGAGACATTCGTAACACGAACGGCCAGAGAACAATGGCGTCTTAGGCATGCGTTTCTTCAGTTATCGAACGCATCAGATTCTACGTCACCAAACGCGATACTATCGCCTGTCGCGATCGTTTGAGAATACGGGCCCAGCGGCGTCAGAGATGCTACCACACAGGTCGTGGGAGGCGCGAGTCTCGGATCAGGCCTTGGGAAGCCAACTGGCAACCCGAGACCAGGCCCGGCGAGCTGCAATAACCAGTGGAGCACTGGACGAAGGGCCCCACCCACTTTAGTTGCTAATAGGAATAGTTAACAAACGTTTATTCTCTCTCTTGTCGCGGTGACCTGTCATTTCACGTTGCCATATTTCATTGCTGCCTGCATATGAACGCATAACCGACGTTGTTGCCTATCAACTGAAATGTCGCACTGCTAAGCACGTGGATGAAGGTCTAATTCCCGCCATGGAGGAAGGAAACAGTTAGAAGGGAGCATTGTAGAATGCGTTATAAAGAAAGAAAGAAAGAAAGAAAGAAGAAAGGAGGAAAGAAAGAAAGGAAGGAAAGAAGAAAGGAGGAAAGAAAGAAAGAAAGGAAAGAAGAAAGGAAGAAACAAAGAAAGCAAGAAAGAAAGAAAGAAAGAAAGAAGGAAAGAAAGAGAGAAAGAAAGAAAAGTAGTACGTCAAGCATGGGCGTGCGCAGGGTTGCCCATCAGGGGGGGGGGGGGCAAAGGTTCATCGCAGCGCCCCCTTCACTTCACTTTATTACCTTAAAGACCCCTTGGGGGGGAATACATTAGTACGTAATTTGCATGAACATAACTGAAAGAACAAAAATAAAAAAAAAGAAAAAGTGCACGCGCTACACATTTGCATAATACATAACTGAACACCGAATAGAAAAAAACGTACAGATGAGTACATGGGGTGATGTGTTTATTACGTCAGCACAAATACCTATATACCTAAACAATACAAAATAAAAGTAAAATAACGCTTTCATTGCGAAAAGTGCGCCATGACACTCTCCGTGAACGCACACGGGCAAGTGATTGCAACGATCTGGTGAGGCAGGTTGTTCCACTCTGTAGCAGCATGGCAAAAGAATGAGGCGGAAAAGGTAGTAGTGCGCATGCGAGGGCGGCCCACTTGAAACGTGTATCGTGTTCGATGAGATGTTCTGGCAGGTGGGATGATATAGGGTGGTTGATTAAGCGAGGTGTGATAGAACTTGTGGAAAAGTGAAAGGGTTGCAGTGCGCCGGCGCGTACAAAGAGGAAGCAAATTGAATTCTTTTTTTAAGTAAGATATGCTTGCGTCGTATCAATAATTAGAATCAATGAACCTTGTGGCGCGGTTTTGAACGGCTTCGAGTGCGTTGATGAGATATGTTTGGTGAGGATTCCATATGGCAGATGCGTATTCAAGTTTCGGTCTGACTATTGCCTGGTAGGCCAGTTGTTTTACAGCTTTGGGGGCGCGTTTGAGATGCCGCTTGAGAAAACCGAGTGATTTGTTAGCGGATGAAATGATGTTAGCGATGTGTGTGCGCCAGTGTGTGTGCGCCCCACCCTACTAAGTGAATGTATGGGGCAGATTTTGCGCCCCCCCCCCCCCCTCTTAGCTGACTAGAAGGGTAAATGTACGGGGCAGATTTTGCGCCCCCCTCTTAGGTGACTAGGGGGGGCGGCCGCCCCCCCCTCCCCCTGTGCGCACGCCTATGACGTCAAGCATGCATACGCCAAGCTTCGCTTGCCCCCATTTTCCCAATCCACATCCCTACACAGAGCAGCATGCCAGCGGTATACAGACGCCGGCAAAAATCTCTGTTTGTATAATGAAGAGCCTCTCTCTCTCTCTCTCTCCCGATACGGCAAGGGCTCCTGAATCTTTTTCCTCCTTTTCACTGAAAGCATTCAACTTTGCATGAAGCGCACGTAAACATATTAAACATGCATCTTCCTTTATCTGCGTGTTCATCTCTAACCGCTACTATGATAGGCGTGACAAGTAGGCTGATGAGCGGAGGCAGTTTTGGCAAGAACTTAGACCGCGTTTAAACACGGAAGAAAAATAACTACTGTGCCGGTAAACGCGGCATAAAAGTGCGAGCTGATTAGAATAGAAATAAAAAGGATTAGGGTGTAGAAGTAAAGCACACACCAAGCAAACTGAGAAAACTTGTAGGGCGAGAAGAAGGAACAGGACGAAAGCTGAAGTGAAACGCGCCTTTAACGTGTAGAAAAACCAGCGAGCCCCGTCAAGGAACGCAATTTTAAGAGAAACAGAAAACACAACTCCGAGAGGAAACAACGCACGCACCGACAAACGCCAAAATAAGCGCTGCTAGCTAACACGTTACGGGAGAACAGAAATGAATGTACGACACAAATACAACATACAAGCAGCAAAAGAGAAAATACAATGGTGGAAGCAACTGCTATGGTTCTACGCTCGCCTCTTGCAGTGCTCTCTACACTGCCTCTGCTGAGCCTACCGGGCATCTCGCTAGGCCTAACGAGGTCGACAGCTGTTGCGTGCCAGACGACGACAGCGGCATCGAAGCGTAAACCGCCGCGTTCCTCTTCTGAGACCAGCAGCGAAGGCGGGCCATGGAACCCATCCTTTTTTATGTAGCAGAAACCATCCCGCCTGTCATGGGACGCGTTCGCCGAGGCGTAAAAGAAACTTATAATCGAACGAGACCCCGCATATATACAAACAATGTTCCTACTCTTATTATTCGAATGCACCGCAACTACCGCGTTATTCGACTAGTCTAGAGACGTTCTCGATTCTGCTACACAAGCCTGAACGTTAAGTGGACAGTGAGTTGGACAATAATACTGGGAACAGCGCAGAAAAACGAGCACAAGGCAGACACACAGACATCAAACCGCACGTAGCGCCAAAGGCGTGCGCGCAAAAGGGGGGGGGGGGCGGGAAATGTGGCGGGAGGTTGGAGTAACGATAGCCGACAGACGTTGAATGTTACTGAACATGTTTATCGAAAAGCATTCGCGCCAATTATACGCATAAAACGTACTACTTTTTCGTTACAGTTTTTGCGTTTTCGCAACGTCACGGCTTTTGCTTGCGTTAGCTTGCAGCAGAAGATGTCCCGTCACGAACTCTGACAAGAAACAGTTGCGAAGTGCATTTATGCCTGCGTGTGCAGCAGCCAGTATAACACCGACACAGCTGCTTACGTGCCACTTATTTTTTTTAAATGCGAAGCATTTCTTGGCGTACCAAACGCTGTTTTGACCGTTGCTGTCTATCTATCTATCTATCTATCTATCTATCTATCTATCTATCTATCTATCTATCTATCTATCTATCTATCTATCTATCTATCTATCTATCTGTCTGTCTGTCTGTCTGTCTGTCTGTCTGTCTATCTACCTATCTATCTATCTATCTATCTATCTATCTATCTATCTATCTATCTATCTATCTATCTATCTATCTATCTATCTATCTATCTATCTGTCTGTCTGTCTGTCTGTCTGTCTGTCTGTCTGTCTATCTATCTATCTATCTATCTATCTATCTATCTATCTATCTATCTATCTGTCTGTCTGTGTCTGTCTGTCTGTCTGTCTGTCTGTCTGTCTGTCTATCTATCTATCTATCTATATCTATCTATCTATCTATCTATCTATCTATCTGTCTGTCTGTCTGTCTGTCTGTCTGTCTGACTGTCTTCTATCTATCTATCTATCTATCTATCTATCTATTATCATCTATCTATCTATCATCTATCTATCTATCTATCTATCTGTCTGTCTGTCTGTCTGTCTGGTCTGTCTATCTATCTATCTATCTATCTATCTATCTCTATCTATCTATCTATCTATCTATCTATCTATCTATCTATCTATCTATCTACTATATCTATCTATCTGTCTGTCTGTCTTCGTCTGTCTATAGATCTATCTATCTATCTGTAATATATATCTAATCATCTCTCTATCGATCATATCTATCTATTATCTATCTATCTTATCTATCTATCTAGATATTTATATATCTAATCTGTATGTCTGTTCTATCTCTCGTCTGTCTGCCTGTCTGTCTATCTATCTATCTATCTATCTATCTGTCTGTCTGTCTGTCTGTCTGTCTGTCTGTCTGTCTGTCTGTCTATCTATCTGCCTACGACTGTGCGATGGTTGCCTACGCCTTCACTCTTTATTTAGCAGAATAAGAACGCGAGGATATTAGTGTATCACGAACGCGATCAGCGGGTCGTCACATGAATAACGTGACATGCTTGTCGCGTGCGTCGTGAAGCCCTTTGTCTCAGTGACGTGTGGCAAATACCCGCATACAACGGCCCATGGAATGCAGGTATGCGCCACAGGCGATTCACAGTCTACGTCGACCCAGGAACGGTGAGATGAGACTTTTGAAATCTGAACACGATAGCTTTGGGGAACCCGTGTCCCAGAAGATCCTGTGCCGGCGTTATGGGTGACCGAAAAATCCCGACGGACTTAAAGGATCAAAATCGCGGTACGAGTTGGAATCGAACCCAGGTATTCTACGTGGCAGTCAAGTATTCTTCTACAGAGCCCCACGTGTACTAGAAACTGCTAGAAAAAACACGTCTGGTAAACTTGAATTTTTGCCTCAGTAATGGCTACCCAATTTTATAAAAATGCAATAAATGTACCATATGTACTCATATGACTAAGCAAACGTCATGTGTTGCTCGAGCCCGTAGGGATACGCCAACGACCTCTTCTTATGATATAGAGATCAGCGTAACGTAGTGTGCACTGTACGCTGCGATAAAACTGACACCCGTGCTAAAACATGAGTGCCGATGTCACGTCGGCACTCATGTGACAGCACAGGCATCAGTTTTATCGTGAGCTACCCTTTAGGCGCCCATGCAGTCGACGTGCCTGGTAAGCGTTCGATATGCCCACAAGTACTTAATGTACACAATGACATTGATATGCACCGTAACGCTTGACTCCAAGCAAAAAAAGAAAAGAAAAGAAAAGGAATACGGCGAAGCTTGCACTTGCCCGCGCAAGGCTTCAAACAGCGAAACTGGACAAAATTTGAAGACTGTTCTTGTTGCTTCTAGGTTGTTTCTAGGTCTTGGCTAGGTGATGCAGGTTGTTTCTAGGTTGCTCATAGGTCGCTGCTACGCTTTAGCTAGGTGATGCCATGTTGTTCATACGTTGACTCTCAGCGCATACAGGTTCGAGTTAAACCACAGACAGTCACACACACAATACGGATGTCCAAACTCCAAAGACAAAACATCGCGCTGAAATCAAGCGTTCGCACCTCTCATAGATCTACGGGCAGCCTATTCTAGTTCTAGCTAGGCAGAACTTGGTTGTAGCTAGGTTGAACTCGGTAGAACTTGGCTATGTCGAGGTTAAAATTCGTGTGGCTAGGTTAAATTTGGTATTAGCTACGTTAGGCCGGGATTACGCCTAGGTGGTTAATACGTAGTACCACCTACGAATTTCTGTGGCACATACCCATTTATGATGATGATAGTTTTGTGATAGGCCACACAGTGGCACATACCCGTTTGATGAAGATAGTTTTCTTCTTCATTTTTAGTGGACCAGAGATGAGTTGTGGGATTTACACGATTTCTGTGGCAACTACCAGTTTATTATAATCATACTTTTCGCGTAGGACGCACGGCACATACCCACAGGCCGCACCAATTACGGCTAGCTTACGCAGCTTTGCGGGTAAAAAAATGCTGCGTGAGTGCTTCGCATGAATTCCCAAAATGTGTGGGTTCTGCCGGAAGTTTTTTTTTTGTTCATTTCGTCGGTTTATGTCTTGCTGCCTTGCGAACACGCAGTAACTTATGTTCAATACGACAACTCTGGATCTCGCACGCTGTGTGAAACAACGCTGCAGTGCTTGCGATTTTTTGAGCAGGCGAAACGCAAACGAGGGCGAAGGTAGAAGGTACTTCCGCATTGACACGGTGAATGTATGTGCCAGCTAATATGCATCGTGGAAACATTTGAGCTCACGTATGAACAGAAACAACACGCATGCGCGGCTATCGCACGAACCTCATTGCCATGCAATCGCACAGTAAGCATACCACAACATGAATCGTCGTGGCAGCGTTGCTGGTGTGTATAAGGAAAATGCTGGCAAATCGTCAGTGCGAAGTTTGCATAAGGGCAATGGAAATGTTTCACATCTGAATCGGTGGCCAAATACATAACGAAGAAGTGCAAAGTGTAATGGCTGGTGGCAGGATTTCAATTCACTGTTTGCAAGGTTGCAGTGTGATAGCCGAGCGACGTTACGTCGAATGTTTCTGAAAATGCTTATCGAAAAGCATTCGCGACGATTATACGCATAAAACTTACTATTTTCGAATAACAGAGAGCTGAGCTAGTTGGTAAGTATTCATTCTAAAAAGACAGGGCGTGCAAACACGGACACAAGAAAGAAGTCAGGACACCACAAACGCCGACTAACAACTGAAGAGACGCACAACGGCTGAAAAGAAAGAAGGCACGAAAACTTATCTGCGCATGCCCATGCAACAGGCGAACCTACTAATCCGGCACGCGTGGCGGTCTACGTGGAAGATAACTGTTAAGGCATTTGATTTCATCTTTATGCAAGTTAATCGACGGTTGGCTCACGCATGCGCTACCACTATTCTCGATATGCCATGCTTCAATCATCAGGCGCGTTTCTTCATTTCTATGACGGTACAACACTGCGCATTCATCGAATTTTGGCGTGCACTTACAATCCCGACAATGTAAAGATAGATTAGAAGGTGAGCCTCCTGTTAGTGATCTCTTATGTTCCAACAATCTCTGGTCAATGCATCGGCCCGTTTGTCCTACGTAGAAGCGACCGCAGCTGAAAGGGACCTTATACACCACACTCGTACGGCAATCAATGAATTTGTTGGTGTGTTTTACGAAACAAAAATCGGTCCGCTTCTTGTCTTTAACTCGCTCATTCTTCCTGTGCACAGCGGCACAAATCTTACCTAGCTTATTGGCCGCCATGAAAACAACATTAACGCCGTATCTACTCCCTACTTTCTTTAGCCTGTGAGATACGCAATGAATGTACGGTATATAGCGATAGGAAGAAACGTGTCGTAGGTATACCGTACATTCATTGCGTATCTCACAGGCTAAAGAAAGTAGGAAGTAGATACGGCGTTAATGTTGTTTTCACGGCGGCCAATAAACTAGGTAAGATTTGTGCCGCTGTGCGAGGAAGAATGAGCGAGTAAAAGACAAGAAGCGGACCGATATTTGTTTCGTAAAACACACCAACAAATTCATTGATTGCCGTACGAGTGTGGTGTATAAGGTCCCTTTCAGCTGCGGTCGCTTCTACGTAGGACAAACGGGCCGATGCATTAACCAGAGATTGTTGGAACATAAGAGATCGCTAACAGGAGACTCACCTTCTAATCTATCTTTGCATTGTCGAGATTGTAAGTGCACGCCAAAATTCGATGAATGCGCAGTGTTGTACCGTCATAGAAATGAAGAAACGCGCCTGATGATTGAAGCATGGCATATCGAGAATAGTGGTAGCGCATGCGTGAGCCAACCGTCGGTTAACTTGCATAAAGATGAAATCAAATGCCTTAATAGTTATCTTCCACGTAGACCGCCACGCGTGCCGGATTAGTAGGTTCGCCTGTTGCATGGGCATGCGCAGATAAGTTTTCGTGCCTTCTTTCTTTTCAGCCGTTGTGCGTCTCTTCAGTTGTTAGTCGGCGTTTGTGGTGTCCTGACTTCTTTCTTGTGTCCGTGTCTGCACGCCCTGTCTTTTTAGAATGAATTACTATTTTCTTCGTTCCCTGCGCAGTTCCCTGCGTTTTTCGCAAAGTCACAACTATATCTTGCGCGTCATAACAGCCCGACTTTTCGCGTCCATTAACACGCGGCGGAAGCTGTGCCCTAGCAAACACCAACTAGGACAAGAAACAGTTGCGTCGATATGAACTGAAGTAACGTAGAGTACTGGGCGAGTTGGTACAGATTCATGTCGAAGCGAAGCGCGAGGAAAAACAGGACACAGTAAAGAACACACAAGACAGGCGCTAACTGGGAACTACAGCTTTGATGGAAAAAAAATCCGCATCTTATAGTTGGCAATGACAACACAGATCTGACGTCACGTGAACGTCCTCAAAAAACCGAAAAATCAAAACCAAAACAGGATTAGACAGTCTGTATCCACTTGCGCAAAACCAGAAAACATGGATTATCTACAGAACTAACAACGGAAGTTATCTCACATGTTTTTTTTTTTGAAGGTAAGCGTACTCCGCGTCTATTAGATGTATCGAAGGGTGGCTAACACACGTGTCTTCCTGTTTTATCGAGGCAGCGTGAACCATTTCCCTTGTCTTCCGGTGCTTGCAAGCGAACAAGACCTGCGTCGCCTCAAAAAGCGGCGAACATCCATTACAACCTTTGCAATGCTTTGCCAAGTGTGTGTACGGCGTGCCTTTAAAGGAGCTCAGGTGCTCTCTGAGACGTACATTCAGGCAGCGCCCCGTCTGTCCAATGTATGAAGCACCCCATGAGAAGGGCACGCGCTACACCACCCCCGACTGCCACTCAACAAACAGTAGTTCCCAGTTAGCACCTGTCCCGTGTGTTCTTTACTGTGTTCAGTTGCGTTGAAACATGTATTTGTGCATGTGTGTTCACCAGCCGGTATGGCATCCCCACAGCTGCTTACACGCCACTTCTTTTTCTCTTCATTTCGTCGGCTTATGCCTTTCTGCCTTACGAACAAGCAGTAATTTATATTCAAACGACAACGCTTGACCTCGCGCGATGTGTGAACAAGCAATACCGCGCTTTCTTCTTTTTTTTTTTTTTTTGAGCAGCCGAACCGCAAACAAGGACGCACGTAGAAGGTACTTCCGCATTGACATAGCGAATGCATGCACCGACAGTTTGTGTCGTGCAAATATTTGCGTGCACGTGTGAACAGAAACAATACGCATGCACGTGAAACGCGCGAGCCTCATTACAATGCAATGCAGTAAGTATTCTAACATGCACTGAGAAACAACTTCGCTCTGACTAAGGTTCAGCGAAAGGCGAAAACGTAACACGGCGTGTTCGGCAAATAACAGCAAACAACGCGAGTGCGTGCGTAATATTGGAAAAGCAAACTGCAGCGAAAGGATGGCGAGTATCGCCTCGCAAACGAAAGTCAGTTACTGTGCATTTCATACAGCAGCAGTAGAACGAAAAGTAGCGTCATGTGCGCGTATCTACGGACACCTTAAAAAAGATGAATTAAACTAAAGAATAATAGAGGAAAGTCGTAATGAAGGAATGAAGCGCATGCTGCAGACATCCGCTTAGCAAGCCCCTGGCTTTGTGCTTCTGAATAAATAGTACGATTTCGTGCACATTGAAGGAATTCGTATGCTTGTTTGGTGTTGGTTTTAAATATTATGTTTATTTGTTTTATTTTAAATGCGAAGCATTTCTTAGCGAACTTCTGCGACTTTGAGCGTATCCATCTATCTATCTATCTATCTATCTATCTATCTATCTATCTATCCATCTATCTATCTATCTATCTATCTATCTATCTATCTATCTATCTATCTATCTATCTATCTATCTATCTATCTATCTATCTATCTATCTATCTATCTATCTATCTAGCCGCCTACGACTTTGTGCTCTCGTGCTCGTTTCGTTAATCGAATGTACACCAAAATTGGTATGGCATAACATGACTGTATGACGAACATGAATGACGAGTCACAACATGAAAATCATGACATGCATGTCAGGAACGACATGATATACATGCCACAGTCTTGGTGCTCTTACGGCCGTTTCGTTAACTTGATATATACCAAAATTGATACGGCGTGACAAGAGTGTATGACGAACATAACTGACAGGTCCTAACGTGCAAATCATGACACGCATGTCATGTACAGCATGATATATATGCCTCGCTCATGGTGCGCTCGCGGCCGTTTCGCTAGCTTGATATATACCAACATTGGTACTGCGCGACGTTACTGTGTAACGAACACAAATAACATGAGCTAACATGAAAATCATGACACGCATGTCATGTACAGCATGACTTACGTGCCACGCTCATGGTGCGCTGGAGGCCGTTTCGCTAGATTGATATATACCGAAATTGGTATCTTGCGACATGACTGTATGACGAACATAAATAGCACGAGCTAACATGAAAACCATGACACGCATGTCATGTACAGCATGACTTATGTGCCACGCTCATGGTGCGCTGCCGGCCGTTTTGCTAGCTTGATCTACCCCGGAATCGGTATTACGCGACGTGACTGTGTTACGAACATAAATAACACGACTTAACATGAAAATCATGACAAGCATGTCATGTAGAGCATGACTTATGTGCCACGCTCATGGTGCGCTGCCGGCCGTTTTGCTGGCTTGATCTACCCCGGAATTGGTATTACGCGACGTGACTGTGTTACGAACATAAATAACGCGACTTAACATGAAAATCATGACCCGCATGTCATGTACAGCATGACTTACGTGCCACGTTCATGGTGCGCTGGCGGACGTTTCGCTAGCTTGATATATACCGAAATTGGTATTTTGCGACATGACTGTATGACGAACATAAATAGCACGACTTAACATGAAAATCATGACAAGCATGTGATGTACAGCATGACTTATGTGCCACGCTCATGGTGCGCTGCCGGCCGTTTTGCTGGCTTGATCTACCCCGGAATTGGTATTGCGCGACGTGACTGTGTGACGAACATAAATAACACGACTTAACATGAAAATCATGACACACATGCCGTGTGCAGCATGACTTACGTGCCACGCTCATGGTGCGCTGGCGGACGTTTCGCTAGCTTGATATATACCGAAATTGGTATCTTGCGACATGACTGTATGACGAACATAAATAGCACGACTTAACATGAAAATCATGATAAGCATGTCATCTACAGCATGACTTATGTGCCACGCTCATGGTGCGCTGCCGGCCGTTTTGCTGGCTTGATCTACCCCGGAATTGGTATTGCGCGACGTGACTGTGTGACGAACATAAATAACACGACTTAACATGAAAATCATGACACACATGCCGTGTGCAGCATGACTTACGTGCCACGTTCATGGTGCGCTGGCGGACGTTTCGCTAGCTTGATATATACCGAAATTGGTATCTTGCGACATGACTGTATGACGAACATAAATAGCACGACTTAACATGAAAATCATGACAAGCATGTCATGTACAGCATGACTTATGTGCCACGCTCATGGTGCGCTGCCGGCCTTTTTGCTGGCTTGATCTACCCCGGAATTGGTATTACGCGACGTGACTGTGTTACGAACATAAATAACACGACTTAACATGAAAATCATGACACACATGCCGTGTGCAGCATGACTTACGTGCCACGCTCATGGTGCGCTGGCGGACGTTTCGCTAGCTTGATATATACCGAAATTGGTATCTTGCGACATGACTGTATGACGAACATAAATAGCACGACTTAACATGAAAATCATGACAAGCATGTCATGTACAGCATGACTTATGTGCCACGCTCATGGTGCGCTGGCGGCCGTTTCGCTAGCTTGGTCTACCCCGAAATAGGTATTGCGCGACGTTACTGTGTAACGAACATAAATAACGTGAGGCGCACGCATTTTCCTCAACGACAGACAAGACGATGTATGCAGCTCTTTGCTGGCTGCTTCGCATTATATCGATTCCCACAATGCGTGGGATCTGGCGGCTTTTTTTAGTTACTCATTGTGTGTCATAACATTAGTATTGAAACACTTGCCTAAGATATATTTTCTTTGATAATTACTTTATTAAGGAGAATAAGCGTCGACAGTGAGTGATTGAGTGAGTGAGTGAGCGAGCGAGCATGTGAGTGGGTGCGTGAGTGTGGTAGCAAGTGAAGGATTGAGCGAGTATATTTGCTTTAAGACGCAAGAGAACGCAACCACGATAAAGGACACTGGACTAAGAGCCACTAATAACTGTTTATTGCCAGAAAAACACGTACACAAGTATCTTTCTCAGCGCCTGCGCAGAAAAAAAAATGTTGACTTTCGCATTAACGCATATATGCCCAAACTCAGAAAAAAATGACAAAACATTTTTTTTTCACAAAAAGTGTCCTTCTACCCTCTAAAGAAAGCACAAGCTCTTCTTTTTACTGCCAGGTAAACGCAACACTGTTTTTCAAGCCATCCTATACATATGGTACACTGGGCATTAGGGGTGCTATGTTCGGGTGTGGTAAGCCTTGAAACATTTCATGTGCACACCGACATTGCACTTCTTCGTCTCCATGACGTCTTTCACACAAAGCACGTGTTTGCCCGGAGAAAGCGGTCGGCACGTGGCAGCATGAAAAGCAAGCAATGTCTAAGCTTGTAGACCTTGAGAAAGAGGCCTTCTTGATATGCTGTAGGTGGCGCTAGTCATCAGCTGAAGAAATAGCGATGTTCAAGTGCATCAAAGAAGCGTCCTATATATAGGACACTGGGCATATATGGGTTAATTAATTGTTATAAGTTAACTCATGCTCAATAAACTTTTTCTCAGATTTGTACAATACTGTGAAAGTGTCACTAACGCAAATTCCACGCTTTTTGCCGATACAAAAGGTTACCATCAATTGCAGTTGTTAGTAGCGCTATGCCTTGCGCCCTTCCTCGTACTTGTGTTCTCTTGCGCCTTGACGTAAATATTAACGTACACCAACTCACGAAACAAACGTTCTCATGAGTGAGTGAGCAACTAAATTATGAGGGAGCAAGTTAGTGAGTGAGTGAGCAACTAATTGAGGGACAAAAGAGTGAGCAGGTGAGTGCGCGAGTAAGTGAGTGAGTGAGTCAGCAAGTGAAAGAACAAATGGGTGAGTGAGCGAGCAAATGAGTGCGCGAGAATGTGAGTGAGTGAGTCGGTGAGGAAGTGAGTAAGCGAGTAAGTGTGTGATTGCGCGTGTGCGTGATTGAGCAAATGACTGAGTGATGGAGAAAGTGATCGAGTGAGTGGTTGAGCGAGCAAGGGAGTGAGTGAGGCAGCAAGTGAGTGACTGAGGGGATGGGAAAGTGAGTGCGTCAGCAAGTGAGTGAGAGGGCGAGGAAGTTAGCAAGCGAGTGAGCTTGCGAGCATGTGGTGAGTGAGAGGGCAAGTGAGTGAGCAAGCCAGTGTGTGAGCAAGTGAGTGAGCGAGTGCGCGTGTGAGTGCGCGAGCAAATCAGTGAGTGATGGAGATAGTGAGTGAGTGAGTGAGTGAGTGAGTGAGTGAGTGAGTGAGTGAGTGAGTGAGTGAGTGAGTGAGTGAGTGAGTGAGTGAGTGAGTGAGTGAGTGAGTGAGTGAGTGAGTGAGTGTGTGAGTGAGTGAGTGAGTGAGTGAGTGAGTGAGTGAGGGCAGGAGCGTATGAGTGAGTGGGTAAAGAAATTAGTCAGTGAGCGAGCAAGTGAGTGAGAAAGTGGCTGAGCGATCGAGCAAGTGTGTAAGTGAGCGAGCGAGGGAGTGAGGCGCGAGTTAGCCATTGCGTGAGCGTATAAGTGAGTGACTGCGCAAGCAACTGAATGAGTGTGTGAGTGCACCAGTGGGAGTGTGAGTGAGTGAGGGAGCCAGTGAGCGAATGAGAGAGCGAGGGAGTGAGTGATGCAGAGAGCGAGTCCACATGTTAGTGATTGCGCGACCAATAGTGTGTACGAGCAGGCTACGACGCATGCATAACAGCTTGCTTAACAATTATTTGCAGAAAAAGGAGAACTGTGGAAAATAGCACGTGACATGGCACAATAACTTAACCACTGACGACGAAAAACGCAACGCATGTGACGACAGGCATTAACGAAGAAAACCTTTCAACCCAGACAGGCCCTAACGACGTCCCGTCCGGCGTAAACGTATTCGTTTGCAGTGCTATTTCCGCACAGAACTCTCGTAGCGCAACATTCTTTTGTTTTGTTTTTTCTCCCTTTCGCCTTCGAGTTTGCTTTATGCGGGCTACGAATGAGAAAGAATATATATGACTAAGATTGTAGCCCACCTACAGCAAGCTCTCTGTTAAAGGGCCCCTCACCAGGTTTGACAATTTTGAGCTAACGAGCGCAATGCATACACTGGGCGTTCACGATCACGTCTGCCAAAACTTGCACCGCTACGCGCCGCGGAAATGGGTCAAATTTCAAGGTGAATGCTGCTTGCCCTTCCTCTCGCGGGCACGCGCTTCAGAGAATGAGGGGATGACGTACATGAGAAAATGGCCCTACGTAGATGGTAGTGCTGTGACGTCGCTCCTCTACGTAGACGACTGTGCTCTGACGTCGCCAACAGTAGCACGTGACGCTGCGATAATTATTTGACACGACATGTGTAGTTTGTGTAATTTGTTGCTTGAATAGATGAATAAAGCTTGAGAGAAATAATGAGACAGACAAAGGTAATGTGCGCGTCTTTCTCATTTTTTTTTCATGAATTGCAGCGAGATGCGGGGCTAATGTGCCTCCCTTTCCCATGCATTCGTGCCCCCGCGGTTAGCGCATCGAGCAGACGCCAGCCCTGGAAACGAAAGTAATGTTCTGGCGCGTTCGAGCACTCATTATGCTCGTTTATTCTACCGCGTCCAAGTAAACGTTAATGCGGCATTGGCTCATGATACCGCCACTCTCGTGCCCGTAAAAATGTCTCAACTTTCATGCCCGTGCCGCAGAAACAGGCAGTACACCGCAGAGAACGCCGACAAAACGCCCATGGCCGCTACATAAAAATAAAGAGGTAGCGGCCGTGCAACGACGCTCGCGTGCTCGGGCTGGCTCGGGCACGTCATGCGCATGTGACCATGCATGAGCATGGCGTGTTCATGCGTATGTGTCAAGTGAAGAGGGCAGGGAAGAGATTTGGCTTGCGAAGGCTACACGGGGCGAGTGGCAAGGGTTTGAAACTCGCCTCCTCGCATCATGGTTTCGCGCCGCTACAAATTATTGCTTTTCTCAGCTCGTAATGAACCGATCTGAAAAATTCTTGCGGCATACTGCTCCTCATTCGGCACACAACAACTTCCAGCGTCTAACGAAAGTTTGATATGTGGCCTGGTGAGGGGCCCTTTAAGTGACATGCTGCAGTACGCGGCACGCACCCCCTTAAAGATATAGGAGCTGGAATGTAGCAAAGGGGGCGGGGGGGGAGGCGGAGTTGGAACTCACCCCCCCCCTTCTCCGCCAAGGTTTTCAATTTAGCACGTGTATATATGCACGCACACGTACAAACGCACGCACAAGCATAAATAAAGTATGGTTGAACCTCCCCCTTCCTCGCAATCAATTTCTGGCTACGTTACTGTATAGGAATGTCACAAGAAGTGAGGATGCTCACTTGATCTCGTCCTCGTCTTGCAGCTTGCTTACAAGCCACGGCTTCAGCTTGGCATCACGGCCGCTGGAGAAGCTGGTGGGAGTAAGAACTGTGGAGACATTATACACGCAAAGTGAAATCGCTACATCATCCGTGTATATAGTTAGCATTGTACCAATGCTATACCAAAGCTTATACCAATGCACGAAAGCACGTACGCATGACTCTATTCAGCGTGCTGAGACACGTCGGTATGTGTTCAAGGAACGAAATCACGTTCGTTACACAATTTGACACCTTACCATTCTGGCGCTGGAACCGTGTCTCTAAGCTAACCGTGTTGTCTTGGACACGCTGCAGTAGGGAGAGGGCAAAAATAAATTGTGCGTAGAATATATAGGCGAAGATTAGGCAAATCCGTGTAATGCCCATATTTCCCATGGTCGCTTAACGATCGCAGCGCCAGAGCTCCCTCTAGTGCGTATTGTAAGAAACTCTATGATGCCGATGGTATCGAGCAACGTCTGTGTGGAGTGGTGCAACACGTTGGCTCTCTTGTCGCAGCGTATAGTCGAAGCGTACAGGGCTCTCATCCTCCGCGCCCAAACTAAGATCGCGAGATGGCACAGAGTTCTGGCTTATGAGTTCGCGCCGACGTTTCTCCGCCGGATGAGCGCGTTGATGACGTGCTTCGTACTGCGCGCATCGCGTCTCCTTGGCACACCGGCCTAGCAGGCTGTCTGGCAGTCACTTCGCCAGAACCCCGCATTGAAAAAGATGGAGGACGAGAGGATCCGTCGATCCATGAGGCTCACATGCTATCGATCGACAAACTTGGTTTAAGCGCGTTCAACCACTGCAACTTTTTTATGAATGATAACTTTGGGAACGCCGCCCCAAATTCCTTTTTGATACTCTCGCATTCGCGTTTAGGGCAAGCTTATATGACCTTGACGCGTCAAAGATGGCGGCCCCTCAGAGCGGTGAAATGTCTTGTCAATAGGTGCCGGATATATTGGCAGCAGAGCGCCGCTGATACGTTTTTCAAGGGACCGTAGGAAATTAACGTAAGAGCCGGCAAACCCAACAGCCAAAAAACAGGAAGAATGAAAATATATTTAGTGGTAGAGAATTTTATGTCACTGCTTACGCTTGAAGAAACCGTGCAGCATTGTCTGGTGCCCTTGCTCACGCCCGATCAACACGAAAAGCTTTCCGAGCTGCTGTAGTATTATACCCTTTTAATATATCTAGTGACAGGACGGCCGACACCCGGCAAGTGATCACTATTGGCAATACTTTCGCGAGATTGTCACCGGATGCGTCGGCGTCTGCGAGCGATACTGTAGCACTGTTGGCATTGTGCAATACAACCTTGGCTCGTCATAGACGGTCGAACGACTCGCGTAGGTGAAAGTACTTTCGAAAGCGATCATCGAAGTGAATGAAACGTGCTCCACAAACTCTTAACTTCGTCAGTGGTGCATGCGTTGGCGCACTCAGCCACGATCTAGTCGACGGATCGAACCGCAGAGCTGAGAATAGCGTCATCCGCAGAAATGAACTCAACGTATGCGACTGTTTTTCGTACCAACAGTATAGGCGTGAAAGAACTAAGCACGCGCATCAAGACCGGCTCTACGAGTCCGACAGCGAGCTGTGCGAACTCCTCCGACAAGTAACGATGATGATGTGTCCGTGCCAACGCGACGGAGGAAAGAAACGCCAATCTCGAAGGCCTTACTTTCGCGAGCGCTAAAAACAAATGTACAACCAATTACGTCATAGACGCCATCCTTGCAATACGAATTTAGAAGGCTTTGCTTTTGTTCGCGGCAACCGAAAATATGTTGTGTGTGTTGCTTGCGCCACTCACGCGGCTATTCTAGCTGTAAAGCCAGGCCAAGCGGGGTAAAAAGTCGAGTCGACATAGGCGCTCTCTTCCGTGGTCGCACGGCCGGCTCAGAGCGCACTTCGTGACGTATCATACGGGACGGTGCGGCAGCTGCAACGTGACAACGGGTTTTCCAATACATTATATCCTGGGATAGCTATACCGAAACCAGCGGAAAACAACGTAACAGCCGGGAAAACGTAGCAGTGAGGAACGCAACTGCGGGGTTCTACGGGATTTCCGTGTATCTTTCGTTACATGGCAAAACTTAATTTCGTTGACTTTTATGTGTCCCGTTGTTGTGGTGACAAATACAACAGCCAGGCGAAAGACTGAATTCATTGTTGGGCGAACTTGGACAAAGCATAGCAGCTACCCATAGAAGTACAATGGCACCGGCGAGGACATTCGCTGGTCGTCGAAAAATTGATTGACGGGCGTCGCCTATTTGTACGCGAGCAGTCGTATATATGCAGCGTAATTAAGGCTGCTCGCACACGCTCCAGAGTGTGCACCACTTTTCGATGCAATCCGACTAAAGACCAGATGACTTTGCTATCGAATCGGCAATGGCATGCGAGAAAGTTTCAATGCTCGAAAGTCACGTCCCGCGCTGAACGATGTCAGAGAGATTTCAGTCGGTGAAAACCTACTTTTGAAGCAACGAAGCTTGGCAAACGTTTATCTCCGCTAACGTGAAACCTGTGGAGGGTCGAAGCATGCAGATGCACCAGATGATCGCATGGTCCTGCGTTAGGCCGGGTCGAACGGTGCTGTGTGGTAGTCTCCTGGGGAGAAAGAGTCTACATGCGACCTTCGAATCGGTAAGATTGAGCGATGGTTGTCCCAGGATATCCTTAGTTTTATTAGCTAGTGCGATGGCTGAAGCTTCTGCGGTATTCGCGGACGCGGCTCGAGCAGTGGCGCATGTCAGAAGCCCTTGACTTGCGGCCGCTCCTACGACTGCGAGGGCGTACTTGTTGGTACTGCATCGGGGAGACATCTGTATGCACTGTGTCAGGATTTCCCCCGAATTGCCGCTGTAACTTGCCAGCGCGAGCGCTTCTACGACCTTTGTGGGATTGTGGGGGCTCATGTTTTTGAGAATAGGGGCTACTAAGATCCTTTCACGTACCTGTTTAGCCAGTTCATCTCCCGCATGCTCCGGACAAGATGGGTAACATACACGGCATAGCAATTTTCTTCCAGGAGTGGTTAAGCTAAGCCTTTCGCGTTGAGAAATGAGGACTGTCGCGCGTAACTCCTCGTAATTATTCTCTATACCGAGGGCTTCCAGGCGTTCAGTGGATGTTCCGAGTGGTAGGCCGAAAGCCGCTTTGTACGAAGCTCGTGTCAACACATCTAGGGCCTTTAGACCTGTTTTATTGGGGTCCTGGAAAGGAAGACTATATGCGAGCCGACTCGACAAAAGCAAACTTTGCATCGTGGTTTCTTGCAAGGCCGACAACCCACGTTATCGGGAATTCTCGTCTTCGATGAAGTTATGATGTCATGCTGATTACGAGACCGTCTGAAGACCCTACCCAAGGTAGCTCTACAAAGATTACATAAGATGGGCACTCTGCGATAGTACGTTGAAATGTTTTTAAGGGTTGAAGAAACGTTTGGCACCGATGCTAAGTGGGTTAGGACCAGATCGCATCGTTCCTGAACGGATGGTTGCTTCTTAGCAGGAAACAAATTTTGCGATTCAGCGCATCGGCTCTTTTAACGGCGGGGAAGGTATTCCTGCTGAATTGAAGCTTCTCGAAGTTTTTCACAGTTTTCATAAATATCTGACTGTTTTGACCAAGCTCTCTTATAGAGGAGCGCATGGCTATATGGTGTACTGGTTTTCCATAGTTTTGTATACGAACTTTTAAAATGAAGTTAACGGTGCCTGTTTGTTGGTTTTCACTAAAGCTTGCGGCTAGTTTGGGGCTAGATCTAGAAGCTGTGACGTGCAGAAACATAATAGTAGAACGAGAGTATGCATGCGAACAAGAAATATATCGGTGAAGAGTGTTGAAATCACCTTTAAAGGATAATAGTTTTCAACATGGGGCCATATTAAAAAAAATATCGTGTATAAATCGCTCATAATAAAGAGGCCTTAACGCATTACTTCTAATAGAGTCATTTTCCAGAAACGACATGAAAAGACTGGCATAATTAGGCCCATTGCGAGTGCCCATTGATGTTCCACTTACTTGAAGATAATGCGAGCCGTCAAATTTAAAATGATTAAGCTGTAAGAATAATTTTATAAATTAGCGAGTGTGTCACTTCCAATGGGTGTTTCCTCGCACAATCCTTCGTACATATGAAATGCCTGCATGCCATCACTATGGGGTATATTGGTATACAGTGAAACCACATCTAAAGTCACGAGTACGGAATTATCTGGTATTACGAGGTCGTTGATGTCCAACAAAAAATGGTTTGTATCTTTGAGATAGGACGATAATTTACATGGATTAAGGCTACTGATTATTGCATCAACATTTCGGGAAAGTTGCTCCATAACAGCGCTAATGCCCGAAACAATGAGGGCGTCCAGGACAGTTTTCTCTATGTATTTTAGGCAGCAAATAGAACCTGCCAGGGACGGGACTGAGCGGGACGAGGGAACGCACTGCCTTGTCGCCAGTTAATTAGCTTTCACGAGATCGTTCGTAGTATCTTGGTCACCTGCTCTAAACTCTTCCGTTGGATCATAGTCTAGATGCTTATAAAAGATGCGAATGTTAAGCTGTCTATGGGCTTCGCTTATATCCGTTTTGCTCATAATTACAGCGGCACCACCTTTGTCGGCTGGCTTTATTACGATATTCCCGAGTTTAGCTAATGACGCGATAGCATGCCTTCCTGAAATGAAATGCTAGATTTAAATGACCATTGCATTTCGTAGGGCGCCACGTTGGATGGCTTCAATAGAAATGTCTAGGTATTTGTCTCGTTGAGCCGGAGGGGTCCAACGGTAGTTAGTGTTCCTACGTGCGTGAGTTTTCTGAACTAATATATATATATATATATATATATGAAGAAAGCAAGTGGGTGCAAGTACGACAAAACAATTCTTTTATGCCGAACGTTTCGACCGTGGCACGGCCTTCTGTGACGAAGGCCGTGCCATGGTCGAAACGTTAGGCATAAAAAATTGCTTTCTCATATGTATACCCGCTTGTGTTCTTGTACGTACCGGACCCACTGAGCTGGCACACCCGCCACAGTGGTCTAGTGGTTATGGTGCTCAACTGCTGCCCCGCAGGCATTGTGTCGGAACGGAATGAAAACCAAAAAACGAAAAACGAAAAAACAGACGGTATTTTTGACCGGAACAAAAATTTAACTAAAACTCTATGTATTTTCTCGTTCTGAAGTGAAAGCGCAATTTTTTGAATCGCTTTTCGGTTCACGAGAAAACATGGCAATCCGGAATAACTGACGTCATGCAACGTGAGCAATTAAGCATATCTCAGGGTACAGTATTAGAGCGTACCTCAGACAGGAATTTCAAAGCAAGGACATGTTGAAATTGTGCGAAATACGAAAACAGTGGCAACCAGAGATGTTTATATTAACCCAAGTGGACTTTCGCGCGCCTGTCACGCAGGCCAGCGTGGAAAGGGCATTGTCGGTGCTGAAGTTTGTTACAGCGATAGCTGTATTGAGATCAGAACAACCGATTTTGGCGCCATAGTTGTCCGCCACCGCCGGTGTGCGTAACCGCTATCGCGTGAAATAAGAAAAGGTGAAATGAGAAATAAACTCCTAAGATTAGATGGGATTTGAACCCGCGCCCTCTGGTAGTCGGGTATTCCGCCGCAGTGCCAGGCTGGTGCTTGTAACTCCTTCGCAAAAATACTCCATACAGGCGTCATGTCGGGCAAGGAATCATGTTAACATATGTAAATATAGCGTGACAGAAGAGTAAAATTACAACCTGACGTCAGATAAAGCGAATTGCGCAACGAGTCGATCGTTTAATGCTTCCAACTCGTTACAAAGGGCTCAGCCATAATTTTTCATCGTCATCAGCCACAGCACGAAGTACACATAATACCTTATACAGATGTGTACATAATACAGAAGTGTAACGGATGCCATGATTCTTCGAAAAATGACGAAAAATGGCATAGCGGGTGCTTCGCTACTTCAGAAAAATTGCGATGATTTATGGCGTAGTGGGTACCTCGCATGTGTACTTGTATTATATATAGTTGCCCCATGAGAGAGTACAACGGGCTCTAGAAAGGCCGCTCTTCCAGCTTTCGCTGTGACTGTGCTGCGTGTACACTCAATGACATGCTGAGAGGGTATACTCAATGACATGCTGCTTTTGAGATCATGCTCACATCATTTACACAAAACATTTAGCCCGCTAAAAATCGCAATTGACTTTTGGGAAAATAAATGCTATGACTTGTGGGAATCGAGCGCGCCCTCCCCTTTGGCACCTCATTCCCCAGCTAGCGTGTGTGTGGGCCCCGCGCGGCTCGAGCGCCGGAGACCGCCGTTAATCGGCAGTATGGCGACCACGGCGGCAGCGCCAGGCCTCTTTGTCTGGTGCGAGCCATGCGTCGGCTTCCCGGCGCGCGGGCACGCGTCCGGGCATGCCTCGACATGCTCACATGCTCACGCCACCAAGCTAGCTTACGTCACTGCGCAACGCCTGTCCTCATTGGCCGCCAGTGACAACCCCCTTCCCCCTTGAGCTCGCTTCTGTCTGGCGCGGGCTTGCCCGCGTCAGATGCTCTCAGGCTGGCGCGAGCGAGAGGTTGACGCGCTGCTCTAGCAGGCGGCTTCTCGTTCGTGTGCTCGACTGCTGCCCTTCGTGTGATAGTCGTGGCGCCGCTGGCAAGCGTACTCGATCGGTCTTGCGGAGTTCCCTTTACGGCCTGCAAGCCCGTGACTGTCGTACTGTGCTGCATCTTGGGTTAATAAACCCGTGTTGTTTGTTGACATCCTGCTTCGAGTGCCTTTTCTGCGCCGTGCCGGAGTCGACGAACCCGGCTGTAGCGTCTTTGTTCGCTGCCAGGGTTGCCAATGGTGGCTACTTTTCGCCAAATTGGCGAATTTGAGAGGCCCGTGGCGACCTAAAATTATGAATGGCGACATGGCGAATTTTTGGCGATTTTCAGCTTAGATCTCCACTGAGTTATGCATCCTAAGCTCAGTGCCTTCCCTACGAATGAGCGGCACTATTCTCTGTATTTTTCTGGGTTTTGAGGTGCACATTACGCGCCGTTTTGTATGTCCGTCCTGTAACTCGTGTGTATCTCCTCAATTCATCTAGATGCTTCTAACTCAATTCATCTAGATTCATCTAGATGCTTCAGAGCTTCGCTAAAGTTTCGCTTCTGAAGGGGCTAGATGACGGGTTGGTCGTGTGTTCCGGCCACTTGTTCCGCCAAAGCTCCAACTATTCTGAATAGTTTCGCGACCTATTCACCGCTGCAGTATCTCCTAATCGAGCTCGTATAGCGAAGATGGGCGGATACGCGGGTGTTCGTGCAATAAAAAATTATTTATTCAGGCATTTTCTACTCTTCTCGGTGGACGTGTGCAATGAAAACAATTGCAACATTTTACAATGTCTAGCTGTTCAATTATAACGTACTGGATTGACGCGGGTAGATATAAGTGATTATATATGAAAGGGACAGTGGCGTCCGGTATCATATTAGTTCACACTGAAAGGCATAAGACTCACTAATGAACGATACCTGTAAGAATTCTGTCTTACTACTTTCAATAAACCTGTTAATCCTTTTTTTTTCATATGAGGGGATGTAAATCTGTCTACAAACAACGCCTTCGCGGCTTTCGCCTAAGGTTTACCACACTTTTACCTTTGAAACGAGCGGACAGGGACGGAAGGATATCATGAGCGTTTTATCCTTTCATACTTGCGCCTCCGCGCACACCTTGCGGCTAGTCAGAGAACCAGGTACACCAAGAACTCCCATGGTGAAGGGGCGATGCGCCTGGCATTGAGAAATGTCAATAGTATACTTTAAGGGCTTTGAATGGCACTGTATTCTACGGGGCTATACATCAGTGGAAATTCTTATTACTAGGATATGCCGCACATATCTAGAATGGCGACTTTTTTGGCGAAATTCGTAAAAAAATGGCGACTTTTGGCGACTTTCTGCTCGTCGTTTGGCGACATTTGCTCGAAAGTCAGTGGCAACCCTGTTCGCTGCGGCAGTGGAGAACGTCGCGTCCCTTCACGGTCGCCTCGTAGGGTAAGCGTTGTGCTAAACCTACCTCCACAGACTTTGAAGGGTATCCTGGTTTGGTCTACTTGGTAGGAGGAATTCGTGGTACAGTTACTTCCGCTCCTCTGAAGAATGTGGGAAAAACATATCTTACTCTTGTCCCACTTGCGTAAGAGGAGCGCCAGTAATTATATCATAAATCCAATGTTTTTTATGATTACCCTAACTTGAAATTTTTGCATACAAAAGAAAAAAAAAACGTTACGAACCGTCACGGAACATTTTTTTTTTTTCGTTCCGGAACCGAAACGCAACGGAACTTTTTGCAATGGAAAAACACTAAAACCGAAACGAAAAACAATTCGTTCCGACACCCTGCCCACAGGTCGCGGGATCGAATCTCAGCCGTGGAGGCCGCATTTTCGATGGACGCGAAAATGCCCGCCGCCCATGTACTTAGATTTATGTGCACGTTAAAGAACCCCAGGTGATCGAAATTTCCGGAAAGCCTACAGTAGTAGACAGCGACACATACAAAAGAGCTCTTGAGAGAAGAGTTGCCTCAACAGGAATGCACGATTCAATGAACCAGCGAAAAGGGCCCTCTTATCGGCTCTGGCACTCATTGTTTAGCTGAGGACTGCGAGACCCGCGGAAAGACAGTCATTATGCGATGGTGAAAAAAAGAAGAAAAAATGCAGGAAAAGAAAGAAACGGATGAAGTGTGCGGTCGCTGCTGCCTTTTGATTTATCTGACTCTTCAGTCTTTGTCATTCCTACTACTTGGTCATCGTAATGAACCAAAGACGAAGCCAATCCACGAAGAATCGAGGCCCCCTTTCGTAACCCTGATTTCGTAATGATTCTATACTTCGCACACATAGCTGTTCAGGCTCGCATGCCACTCGAATTATGTCGACAGCCGGCCTCGTGATTTCAATGGAGGTCATGCAGGCCTGTAAAGATTTATCGTCCATGCTTCGTAATAATTCCCGGTTTCACTGTTACTTTTTTTCTCATGATTCGCTTTGTGGTTGTTTCCCGCCAACGCTACGTGTGCTCAACGAAGAAAGCACGGACGGACTGGACACGAAGGAAGCTTCTTTTCCTCAGCCCCCTATGCACGCAATGAAAGAAGCCCAATACTATTTATACCGAAAGGCTTATAGCGAATTTTCTTAAACGGAACTGTCATGGTAAACGGAGCATTTATGGAATGGGACAGAAGCACAACAACAACAACAACAACAACAACAACAACAACAACAATAATAATAATAATAATAATAATAATAATAATAATAATAATAATAATAATAATAATAATAATAATAATAATAATAATAATAATAATAATAATCATGATTAATAATATTATAACATCAATAATTAGTAGAGGAACAATGAATCGGTTTAGATCGATAAATTGTGCTCTGAGAACTCTAATGTCGTTAATTTCGCCGTCATAGGTTTATTAATAGAGAGAAAATTAAGCTCAAAGTTGCAGTTTAAAATGTCGTGCCGAAATCTCCGCGCGCGACGTCACGGATTTCAGAGTGTATTTATTGTATTTTGGCGCCATTGGCTGAACAAAATTACCCCAAACTTGTTATGTTAAGTCTATGGCCCCCTCAGAGGACAATGTACTTCATTTTTACCGATTAGCAACTACGTAGTCCCTAATAGGTGTCGTCAAAACATGTGACGTCACGGCATATGGTGCTGAAACTTCAAGGTGGCGCCGCCACCCATATTGTGTTTGTGCGCGTTTTTTCTCTTACTGAGCGTCTTCTCGCAGCAAGCGTGGTGTTTTCGGTATCATGAAAGAGTACTTTCGTAATATGAGAAAAATGGTTTTACTCTTTAGTGTTCCTTTAAGGGGCCAGCAAACAACTCAGATGTCCAAAAATTTTAATTAAGAGAAATATGCACACTATTTCTATGTGAACATGCTGCAGCAAGAATTTTGCGAGTACATGCGATAATAAGGAAGTTACAGGGGTTAGAACATCCGTTTCAGCTGGTTTCAAATTTTCGCGCGGCCTCGCCACCCTTCTCCGTCACAGGGAGAGGAAGGCGTAGCCCGTCGTCGTGACTCCGCCCACTTCGGCTACGTGACACGACGTCAGCAATTGACGTCGTCAGCGATCTCGATCAGTCGCAATGCTTTTCCGCTTGCTGTGACTCCCGGTTGTTTATTGTTTACATTGTCGCACGTGCTCCGTAACTTGACGATCAGTTTTCGGCTGTTCGGTATTTTTAAACCTTTGGGACAGTTCAGAATGCAGCAGGAATGCGTGCTTGCTTTCCAAGACGACAAAGGGGCGCGAGAGAAAAGCGTGGATAACACCGCACCCGTCCAAGCTACCGGAGATTCCCCCTCTCTCTGCTCGATTTGCAGCCGACAACTGAACAACGTTTCCTCCACGTGTTGCTCATGTCGAAGGCAAAGTGCGTGCAGGTGCCATGCAGTGCGAGGACTATACGCACGACAAATGCGTGGCCGAAACCGCATGACCGCAGGGTGAAGAAGCACGGTGTAGTTTCGTAGCGGTGGGTGGCAACAGGAACTGACGTTAACTTGTAGAGACCTGGTTTAGACCAATCGACGAGCTCAGTGGTAAGTCAAGTTGCCCACGGGCAAGTTTGTGTCACTGCGCATACGAGGGGGATTGGTCAGGCGAATAAAAGAAGCGCGGTAATTGTTTTTTCGAAAAAGGAGGGTCTGCGCGGCGCGCAGCGCTGTAATATTCTGAAAATGTGATCGCCGCGGTCTACTGTACGAATTGGCGAGCTTCTTTGGGGGGTGTAAAAAAAACGTCGGAGCCTGTGTACTGGCACTTTAAGAGCCAGACCACGATATTATAATGAGGAACACGGCTATAGATAACTCGGGATCAATTTATACCTCCTAGGGTTTTGCAACTTTCACCTAAATATAATGCTAAACGAAAAATTCGGCAGATCCCACGCACCGTGGGAATCGACGTTATGCGGAGGTTTTAAGCGAAACGTTATCAAATGACGCGAGAGCAATGTGGAAATGGTATACGCACACTCATATGTTGAAGAGTCACATATGTATTATATAACCAGTTGTTTACAGTTGAGTAACGATGCCAACATCAACATGGGTGTTACCAACACCAGACGTGGTAAGCAGATATGTAGTGCTTATATTCTTCAATACAGGATAGCGCGAATGCGAAGAGGACAACGAAGGAACACAGATGCGCAGGACAGGCGTTATTCGCAACTAAGTTTCATTCAGGAAAGTTTCCCTAGATATATACACAGCCGAGTGGCACGCGCAGGCGCACTGCACGTACGTTACAGTCACAGTTACAGTTATGCTTATACTTGTCCGTTATGACAGAGAACGCACGCACGTTTCACGAATACGTGTGTATGTGTAGAAGGGGTTCTCGACAGTTCTTGAACAAGGCCATGATCACCGTGATCAGTGAGCACCAGCAGCTGGACCGGACTTATTATTCGGATACGTTGGTGATCGCGGTTATGAGGAGTATAACTGTAGTGAAGTGCGATGTATAGTGCAGCTGGTGGAAATCTTGGATGCCTCTTACGATGAAATGATCTATGATGTGTCCTGTCGTGGACGTGGCAGCGAGGTCTTTTGATGTCCTGTCCACATTCAAGCCGTCCTTCACGCAGTATAAGGACGAAGCGTTGTTGGGATTGATAAATCAATGTGGAAGTCTCCGGTAATGATGAGGGGCCTGGTTCTCTCAGCAGATTTATTGTAGGAAGCATTGACCCCGGTTTTTGCTTAACCTATGTGGTCCACGTAGCGGAACACGTGGGCGACTGGATAGTACTTCAGCGTCTTCCAGGGGTGTTCGTTTTCAGCATCCTCACTTTCCGTGCGTCCGCCGCGGTGGTGTAGCGGTTACGGTGCTCGGCTGCTGACCCGAATATCACGGCTTCGATTCCGGCCGCGGCGGTCGCATTTCGATGGAGGCAAAATGTTAGATGCCCATGTACTGCGAGATCTCGGTACACGTTAAAGAATACTCCATTGTCAAAATTTTCGGAGCCCTTCGCAGTGGCGTGCGAACTCGTTCGCGAGTGGGGGGGCTGGCGTCGCTCACGCTGCTTTTCAAAACTGTTTGTTTTAAATCAAGGAAAAATCTGCACAAACAGATTGTGCAGGCTGGGCCGCCCTATACCGCGACAACAACGCAGTGTTTATTAACATTTTCAAAATATTACCGTGAAGTTTAAAAAGCACAACCAAATTTAACCTGATCATCTGAGCATTCCATCAGCAAACTTCGCAGTCTTAGTTTGCCGTTGCAGATACGATGAGTATGAACAACCTGCTATGACTCTAGTACCTTAAATTTTCACTTATTAATCAAAACATATGGCTGACAAAGCGGGGTATTTCGCAGAAGTTTGCAGGATAAGCTTAGTGCCAATTTCTTTACTGTTAGAGCCCTCTAATATTAAGTCTTTCTTAAGAAGAAGACCAAGTTCACTCGAATAATACTTGTGAAAACCACATTGAGCTGGTTGTGTGTAGTGATAAGATTATAAATGACTACGAATTTATATACTAGGGGTCGTTCCTTGCCCTCCCACTTTTCCCAGTTTGGGTGTGGGGTGGACGGAAAAGCGGTGAAGTGGCCCTTTGCTCCTCCCCTCCGGTTCCCCCAAGTAAATAGACTACGTAAACTGCGTAAGCTCAAATTTTTCTTGAAACACTGTAGGCGATTATATCGTTAAACTAACCCGCATTGTTTCCTTTCGTATAGGTCGTTAGCTGTTAATGACTGGTCGAAATTTTCTGGGTCATGCTCACAGCACCTGCTCGTAAAACGACGCAACAAATGACCCGTAAGTGACCCACCGCGCAATTGCCATGAACTCATGACTGCGTAAAAAATAATAATAATGAACTCTTTTCAATACGGCGTATTGTATGTCATTGGTTCATCGCTATTCGTCAAAAATGTTCAGTGTGCCATAAAATCGCCGCCAGTTGTTGCGCGACGTCACAAGTATGCGAAAACTCACGACTCTAAAATAAAGTGTGCACAATAAGCAGCACATTACTGTGCTGGACAATAACTCTTTTTTTTTTTAATAGCCAGAGAGTGTCTCTTTCTGAACGTAATTTAAGAAGGCTGCCCGCCAATCACATTGGCAGCGGCTGCTTATAGCGGTGAGCGAGATGGATTCATATGTGTAATAGATACTTTCAATTTTAGTATAACGACGCTGAGCTGTTTGTGCTCAGTGAGCTCATCGTTGCTGACGAAGAGGTAGAGAGAGAAATAAACATTAGGAACAGACACAATCCTTTACAAGTAGGCATCTTTCTTAGTCCAGAAAACCGTGGACGCTGATCATCTCCCTGGTGATGTAGATCAAGTAACGGGGCAAATTTGGAAACTGGGCTTCTCAATGTACTCGAATCCACTGCCTTGTTGCAAGCTGCCGCGATCGCTGCAGGCTACCATATGATAAGCCAAGTGAAGCAGGCTAATCGAAGCCTAAAGTGGGAATCTATTTTAGTTGTCCTGGCTAGGCACAGCTATAATACTGGACACTTCTGCACACTCATAAACTCACAGCAGCTTGAGTATGGAGCAGTGGCGATGCTATTCGTTTTTAAAGAAACTTAATTCCTGAATAAGGAGAGCGTTTGATCGGGCTGTAAAACGTTTACTGGTTGCCGCCCAATATTTGCGTCGCGGATTACTTAAATTTGAGGCTCGGCAGGACAAAATGAAATCATGACAGATTGATGTAATATTATAGAGCCCCTACTGAGCGATAGCGTCCTCTGCAATGCTCAAACGCAAGACACACAAGTCTGGAATAGGAAGCCGCACCGCATGTAGCCTACAGTGCGTTGTCATGACACGGAGGACAGTCGTCACAGCACAGTCGTAGGACAAATTTTATTACAAAATTAAGTTATTGCTACGTTCAAGTAAAACTGTGCCTGACTTGTTAGTTTCCCAGTCTGCAGCCGACAATAACCACTGTCGAAAGTGGGGGGCCCCGCATCCCCAACATTTCTCAATGGGGGCCTAGCGCCCCCTTGCCCCCCCCCCCCCCCCACGGTAGATACGCCTATGGCCCTTCGCTACGGCGTCTCTCTTAATCATATCGTAGTTTTGCGACATAAACCCCAACAATTTTTGTTATGACTTTCCTTGCCTGTCAATGTCTGTGTTGGCGTTTACTGCGTCGGTTGAGAGTCTGTATCAGCTGTGGCACATACCCGCATAACATGAACTGTCGGTGGCAAGCTTAGATAGATAGTTAACTTTATTCGGGTCCGGAAGAATCTTCACCCCGTTTTTATAGGGGCAAGGCTGTCCCTCGTTGGGACAGGGAGGCCAAGCTTCACCGCCGCATCGTGGGCCTTCTGGACAGCCCGGAGTTGATCAAGCCAGTCGTGGCTCGTGAGGAAAATAGAAAAGGCTTCCTCCGTCAAGCCGTGGTCTGTGTGGTGCTGCAAAGAGGAGCACGCCCAGAGCATGTGCCTAATGTCGCTAACCGCCCCGCAGTCGGGACACAGAGGGGAGACCTCTGTGTACCTACTGAAGGCGGAGAGTATGGGATACGACTTTGTCTGCAGAAGCCCGAGAGTCACGGGCCTCGTGAGACTTCGATGTGGCAAGGGGAAAGCCCTGCGGCTCATCTGGTAGTGGCTAGTGATCTCGTCAAATGTGGAGAGAACGTCCCTGAAGCGGGGTGTGTCAGCCTCCGAAAAGGTCGGACCAAGCCCGTCGCCGGTCCCACCCGGCACACCGGCTTCCCAGTGCCCGGCTCGGCCGGCAAGACCTCGCGCCTGGGCATGGGCCAACTCAAGAATAAAACATAACTGTACCGCTGTCCTTTTGCATTATGCGCGTCCAACTACGGCCGCTCTTTACCATTACGTAAAGGTTAAGACGAACCAATTTAAAAATGCAACATGGCGCCGTTCGCGACGAGAGGCGAGGTGCCACTATGGTGTCCGCTGCACCGAAACCGAGATCCGTCAATTCGAATTTCCTGCGGTGTTTGTTTCTTCCAGAAGAAGCTATATCCTACTGTTATCCGCACGTACAGAGCATCATCCTCGCCGGTCTTTGTTCGATGCAGTAGAAGCTTGTGATTGTGCCGCGTTTGAAGTGCACCGAAGCGGCAGCAGCTCGGAGTGTTTTACAACGCTTCAGCGCGTTCCGTCGTTTCGGCAGCGTCAAGTTGCAACACGGCGTGTGTTCCCTCCATCGCTCGGATTCAGCAAGCATATCGCCTGAGGGTCACCACATCGGCGATTGTCGCCGCGTTCATTCGTGCGCAGTGAGGCGAAGGTGAAGTCGGAAAGTGTGCGTCTGTGCACGATTCACCGCCCGCAATCCAATAGCGTTAGCGTTGCCACATGTGCGTGTGTGTATGTGCTACTTGGAGCTCGCAACGTGTGAATCTTGGTGATTAATTGTCATATGTATCGTGCTGTGCGCCTATGTGTTTGACGTATGTGTGGACGAAGCGTGAGACAAAGGAAGCGACCGACATAACCCATTAGCGCTACACAATGCGAAAGTAAACAAGCCAGGTGTGGAGAATAAGCAGTAGTGTGTGCATTATAAGAAGATAATTGTGATCATTTGGTGCGTGTGCCATTATGTGACGTGTGCCTGTTGGCGCAGTTGCGTCGTCTTAACGGAATGCAGTTCCACCAGTCCAGAATGATGTGCCAGATTGAAGTGCCCATCGCGTAAGTCTCAAGCTCGATGCACGAACGCCTTTCAATGAACAACGCCGTGTGATCTAATCGTTCTCTACAAACCGCGAAATGATGAGCGCTACATAATATCGCTGTGACAGAGGAACTTTCGATTGCATGGATCGTGATAGTAACTAAAGTGACGCCGCTAAAACTATTATGGAGTGAAAAAAAAAAGCTTTTCTTTTTAATGGCGTTGCATCATACTTTAAGATATCATAATTGGAAATCTTGCTTCTATCTAACATGCGTCTTTTTTTTCATTTCGTGTGTATTGTGCACATGTATTACGCAGTGATAATTTGTTTGTATCAAATTACAATAGACTCTCGTGAAGCTTATAGTCTGTAGACCCTTTTATAAACGTTTATCCCTTCTTGTGAAGCCTTACCCCCTCACTATGCTTCACGAAGAAATGAGGAGGGGGGAGCCAGAGAGGTAGGGCTTGACAATGGACGAAAGGAATGTACTTACTGATTGTTTCCACCGGGACTATCTATGTATGCATTTATATGTTTTCCTTTTTTTTTCCGAGAGGATGCCGTATTTGTATGTCCGAGTGTATACACATGGTCCTTTGGCTACTCACTTTTTTTTTAAATTTTTAGGTTTATTAATTAATATTATTATTTTTTCTCTTTTTACCTGCTCGAAGGACAATGCTATAAAAGCGCATCGAAGCATCGTAAATCTTGTCTTGATAAAGATCGGTCTTCGATCGAAACGTGAACAAATAAAATTTGCCACGTATCTGCGTGCTTCGCTGCAAATGTCGTCTAAAGACGATATAAGAGGCGCTGCGTGAGATATGGACGCCATCTGGCATGACGTCGGGAAACATGAGTGCTGTGTTGCGGGCTGGTAGTTCCGGCGCAGCGGCAGGTGAAGACCGGCGGTGACCAACGCGACCGGCGGGGACGCCGGCCAGCCCGAACACGCGGTTTGGGGCGATGCGCCAAAGGAGAAGAAACGTCCACACTATACGAGTACTCTACACAAACTCTCTTATTTACACGTCGCCTGGGTAAAACAGGAATGCCAGAGCAGCGCCCCCTGTCATTCATACAATACAATACTGAACCGAAACCGAAACACAACATGAGCTTGTGCAGACGGCACGGAGGAAGACAAGTTTCAGCGCAGTCGCATTTTCAGCGCAGCTTAAGAAACTAGGGTCTTTAAAAATGCGTATATATGTATTTTCTATTAAAGGAACACACCACCTAATACTTACCTAATGATGTTGCGCCTCAGATATGCGTTATAGTTACTTTTTGATCGACAACGTTCACAAGTAGGAACAGCCGTACCAGTTCAAGATGGGTGGGCGGTAAGCAAGTGATTCAACTTTGACCGGGTGGCTGAATCGAGTGACGTGCCGACAAACAGAAAGACAGACCATCATTTCTGCGTTTAAGTTCCCCAAGGAAGACTATCGTCTTTAAAACTGTTTTTTAGAAGCGTATATCTTATTCCTATTTGTCCTACGGCAAACTAGACAGCCTCTTGACAATTCACAATCTACGAATATATATCTATATGTCTATATATATATATATATATATATATATATATATATATATATATATATATATATATATATATATATATATATATATATATATATATATATATATATATAATCTTCGTACAGACACGCACACACAAGCAGGACGTAGCGGCCCCTCGTCCAGCCATGGTGGGCCCCCCTGCTGTAATGCCCACTGGTGCGATGGAAATATGTAAAGTATAATAAATATTAAATACATAAATAAGTTGAACGTGAAAGGGCTGAAAGGGGTCGTGGCAGCGCCAGTGCGAGTTGTCGCAGCGAGAAGCAATCCCACGTGAAGCTTTTAGTCAACGCCAATATAGCTGCGTACATCTCCTTGGCGTGAAGGTCATGGCAACGCATGCAGTGACCCCCACAGGTAAACGCCTCGTGTGCTACATGCTTTTATTTCGTTGAAACGAGATGTCAAATGAAGCCTTGGCGTTTACCTCAGACATGATGACAAGCACGGCGAGAAGAGAATACGGTATTTACGGCAAAATGGTAAACAAACAATTCCTTCATTTTTAATTTCGCGTTAAATCTGGCATTCTTTGTTTTAATATCTAGATAGATACTGCGCTGAAACATCACCTTTCAGATGTACATTACTTGTTCGTATAGACTCCGAGATGACCGCGGCGGGGAGCGGGGGGGGGAGCTGGTTAAAGAACAGATATTGGCCTCGAAGCCCACCACTGGAAACGCCGGCGCGACCGTCGGCGTGACGCGCTTGGCAGGATCGAGTGGTCTCAGCGGCCGCGTCGGCTGCTTGTGGAGCGCTGCCGCGTGCTTTGAACACGAGTTTAAAGTACCACATGCACTGCGGTCTGTTCAAGTACGGAAGCAAGGTGTGTGACCGGGCTAGTTGGTATTCTTATATTGGCGTTAATGTCGCTGGTTAGCTTTGTGAAATGGTAAACAAACAATTCCTTTATTTTAAATTTCGCGTTAAATCTCGCATTCTTTGTTTTAATATGTTGATAGATACTGCGCTGAAACATCATCTTTCAGATGTACATTACTTGTTCGTATAGACTCCGAGATGACCGCGGCGGGGGGGGGGGAGGGGGGGGGAGCTTTTTAAAGAACAGATATTGGCCTCGAAGCCCACCACTGGAAACGCCGGCGCCACCGTCGGCGTGACGCGCTTGGCAGGATCACGTGGTCTCAGCGGCCGCGTCGGCTGCTTGTGGAGCGCTGCCGCGTCGGTTCTTCGTCCTTGTGTATTCTACGCGCTGTTCACGTCACAAGTACGGAAGTTTTCTCGCATTTTCTACTCAATTGAAACCATTTTAATAGAGTGGCTGCCTCCGAAGGCGACAGACATAGGGCTCTACCACTGGTGCCGCAGTGCCACGCTGCCGGGCTTACGCGACGGTGCCCAGTGTCAGCCTGCACCGGTAACCGCGGGAAAAGAAACTGCGTGAAGCATGGGTTGCAAAGCTAAGAACCGGCAAGTAGCCATCGGCTACGAGCCTTGTGTGCAACAAGCACTTCCGCGACGAAGACTTTCGTTACTGCGTCGGGCCTGCGATGTTCGGTAAGTAGCAGACAGCGCGCACCGAGACGATGGCTCACGCGCGCTTCCCGCGGGCAAATGATGCTTATCTGCCACAGGATGGAAAAGGCGCTGCCTTTTACCACGTGCGATACCATCTCAGAACCGTCCCGTGCGACCTTTGGATCGTCGGCTCCGTGCTCAGAGTCCACAAAAAGGCTGCAGATGCGCAAGTCATTGTTTAGATACGTTGAATTAAAAAACTCACAGGGTCCCTATGCATTCGACAAAGATGACTAGAAGGCGAAAGCCACCTTCTTCTTCTTGTCAGTCGATGTATTGATTCTCCCGCGCCCCCCTCCAAAAGCGTTCTGCACCTAACGCGGTTTTGCACGGCCTCCGTGACCGATCACGGAGGCAATGCAAAGCGACCATTACGTTGAATACGTCATCACGTGACGTCACGTCACGTCGTAACGACGCTACATATTTTGGCGATCTGTGACGTCATGATGACGTCATATGATAACGCCATCACCGATCACGGAGGCAATACAAAGGGACCGTGTCGTGTGAATACGTCATCATGTGACATCACGTTATGTCACGTCATGGTGATGTCATAATGAAGTTACAAATTTAGGAGGCCTGTGACGTCATGATTACGTCATATGTAGACCTCATCACGTGACGATGATTTTTCGCGTCACTCGTCTTGACGTCGCGACGGTCAATCTTCCCGTTTGAAGAGGCATCTGGCTTTCGCCTTCATAAGCTACGCGACATTTGCTGGTGGACTTGCATAGCGAGAGAGTCAAATGCTGCGGCTGTGTGCTGCATTTATGTTGGCAATAACATTTCTTCAGTCAAGCTTGCGTTCCCCTGACGCAAACTCTATGTGTCCCAAATTTATTCGTGTCACTCTGAAGCTGACGTTGGGCCTCTCCAACCCCATGTATTTTCTTGGAGCATCATTTATTTACATGGGAAAGATGCCACCCTGTTGGCGTTAAACACGACACTGCTGCCAACATTGCTGGCGTACTTGTAAAATATTTACTATCTTGTTTTGCGGCTGCTGGTTGCTGCCATAGCTTCTATTTTATTCACCGCTATTTCAAGTTCACGTGGGTCCTAGTTCACAGCCGACGCTTGCAGAACAAGTCCGGCGAACGTTACTGTATTTTCTTTCTTTTCCTTGACGTTGCATGCTACTACCATGCTCGGTCTCGTAGACTACTTCTCCTTCCACCAGCAATCTCGAAGTGGTGAAGCTTTGGTCTATGAATATGTTGATGACAGAGAGCGGCAAGTTCACTGGAATGCAAATGGAACGATAATTAAGGAGCATTAAAAAAAGGCGCCGCATTTGCTCACATTTTGTGTGAGCACCAAACGAAACGAATGCACTGAATAAAGAAACAGAAGCAGCGGCATTTGCCCGCTGAGAAGGCCAATCAATACTCAGTGCGAGAGAACTTGTCAAATGACATTGAAACGTACACGAATTTAGACCGAAAAAAAAAACACTGAATCGTCGGGACGGCACATCACAATGTTGCCATAGGCGCACCGAAGCCGTAGTTGTAACGAAATTGTTTTTAACTACTCTGATAGCGTCCGCGCAACAGTAGTTGTTTGTGTACTCACAAATTCTCATATTTTGCGGCGTAAAGTTCACAGCGCGGTGCCAAAAAGCGCTCGTAACAAAAGCGAAACCATCCGTACGAGCATACATGCAGGCGCTCATACATAGAGGCACCGTCAGTCGTCGCGAACCCGTGCGATCGCTGGCTTGAGGCTTCTTTCTGTTATGCTCCGTTTGGTTATACAGACAGTCTACTCTAACGAGATATTTCACGTAGTTTGCACTCAGCGAGTGACTACCTTTCACGCAAGAAGCCGGTTCAGGGGTCTCCAACGCGGTGACAGCGTGAAGCGGGTGCTCGGTTTTCTGCAAAGAGACAGCGACTGTAGACTATCTTGTACTTTCAGTTCGTCGAAAATTATTCTTTTGACAGGAAAGAACATAATTCTTTTCGAAAGTATCTGCAGAAGTGTACCGGAGGGCTTCCGCGAGGTGATTTTGTTGAGCGCCGACAGCAGAACCTATGGGGCGCGCGCCGGCGGCATCCTGCCTAGCACGCAATCGAGGCGCGTCCGATAGAGGGCGACTCCGTAACTCCTCGCCGCCAATATTGTTAAGCTGACGCTGAACTCCGTGCCTACACAATTTTTTTATCTAGCTTTCCTTTCTTTATTACAATGTCAATGCAGTATTGCAAAATAATGTTTGTATGTCTGAAAATTATTGCCATTGTTTACGAACAAGTTCGTTTGTAGCGAGATGCATGCTACATATTAGCAATGCGGCCTCGTGGGCGGAGCTTATATTTATTCTTAGGCTGTCACCGACTATAGTACACTCTAGTATCGCCGCACATGCTTTTGAGATGTCGCTCACTCATCCATATCTGAGTCTTAACTCATAGGTAGTGCTCCGTGTTTGGGATAAATCCGAAAAAAATCCGATAAGCACTCGCCGGTAAATTTTTTCACAATTCGAATTTATCTGATAAACACCGATTTTACGGCCAATATGACCCTGTTCCGCTCTTAATCGAGAGGGTATGTTCTTAGCGGTCATTCATAGGGGAGAGTTGGGAAGCTTGGGGACACTTTTCAGAATTATATTTTTTAGTTTTGCCTAACTTGAACGTAGAACGATGTTTGATGGATTATAATACAATTTTGAGCAAGCTGCAAAACTTCAGAGGCGCACTGGTTTCTACAACTTCTGGTGCAGCTGTAACAAAAATAGTTTGTGATGGCTAAAATCTGTTCCATTCCAATCGCCTCTGTGGGTGGAGTGATACATCACTTATGAGGAGTGGGACGTATGTAACGCAATAGTCCAAACGTCCTCAGCGACCATTATGTGCCGGCAGTTGAACATCAAACTTGAAACAGGATTACACAAAGGTTGTTACTCCAATGATTTGCCACGGGCCGCTTCATCACAATGTCCGTCATTGGTAAAGTACCCATGCATATATATCTTAGGAGGAAAGTAAAACTTTGACAGAACAGAAAAACTGAGTTAGTGGGTGAGGATTCATTGTGGCTTTAAACGTGATGAACGAAGACGGGCTGAGAAGGAATGTGTTGGAAGCCTCCTCTTACCTCCGGTGGTGGTGGTGGTGATGATGATGCAGCAGGCGGGGTAAGCCTGGCCTTGCATGGCCGGCAATTGTTCCGCCCGAGCATCTCCTGAATTGTAGGGGTATGTCACCAAGTGTTGAACAGCCCAGTGTCTCGCAGGAAGACCAACAAAATTCGTTGCACGCTCCTCCTTGTTGCCGCGGGCCTTTCAGGAAAAATGACGTCTTCAAATGTCCGGTGCCTATGACAACCTTTTTGCAAAGTGCGCACCATCGCTGCTCTTTCCACATCAAACTGCGGGCAAAGCCAATTAAAATGTTCAATGTCCCCGATGTCACCGCAGAAGCCACAAAACGGGGAAGCGTATCGCCCAGTCTTGAATGACCAAGCCGGGGTGTATGCGGAGCCGGTTCTTATGCGGTACAACAGCGTCGCTTGTTCACGAGAAAGTCCGTGCATTACACATGCTTGGTGTGGAAACTTGTAGATCGCCTTGAAATGATTGCGTATCACATCTTTGTTGTTCTGATAAGTTTTAGGAGTTCTTACGTTTGGAACAGAAGTCCGAGCTTCGCATGCAAGGCAATCAGCCTTTTCATTGCCTTCAGTGCTAACGTGGGATGGGATGCACTGAAACTTTATATTAAAGCTCTTGCCAATAAGGTGCTTAATGAGCGCCAGAGATCGCCTGGTGAACCTTTCTTCAGCTAGGCCACAATGTAGTCTTTGTAGCGCCGACTTGGAGTCCGTCAGCACGACAACATCTCGTGCAGAAAAGGATCGCAATTTTCGCAAAGCCGCGGAGATCGCAGCGCTTTCTACCGTTGTGGACGAAACCACACGATCCAGGCGGCCCGATCATGACACGCCAAGGCAGGGTATGCAGAAAGCCGCTGCGCATCTATCCGCTTGTGTGCACACGGATCCGTCGGTGCACACTTGTAGGTGGCCGTGGTACATGGCACTCAAGTGGTCCAGCACAAGAAACTTTGCTTCCGTGGCTGGAATGGTGCATTTCGCTGGTAGCTTGGATACGCTGAAGTTACAGGCAACATCCACAAAAGACTATGGCGGGTCCATAGGGTGCCGTTTAGGCAATTTCAAGCCTAAATATCGAAATGTGTTCAGCGCCGTGTTGAAATGTGAGCCAGTTCTTGCTCTTAGCCGCCGGAGAAGCGCCGTGCCTGCGAAGGACTCTCCCAGTCTTGACAGCTGCGTCAACAAAGCCTGAGCCGCCAAAACGCGGAGTGGAAGAGACTCGGCTTCATTGGTGACCTTCTTGTTTGAAGCCGCCTGAGGAACTCCCATCGCCAAGCGGAGACCCTTTCTGTGCACTGCCTCTAAGTGTTCGAACTGGCACGGTGATGGTGATATCAGCGGCAGCTGATAAAGAATGCGGCTTGTTATGAGCGCAGCATTCAATTTAAGCATGGACATAGGATTGTTGCCCCAACGTACCCCTGCCATGCGACTAAGAGTGTTGATCCTTTGCACTACTGCAGTGACTATACCATCAACCGCACGTCGCCATAGTAGCTTGTTGTCGATGGTGACGCCCAGGAAACGGACACTTGTTGCACAACGAATTGGGTGGCCTCGAATATTCAGCGACAGACGTGTTGACTTCCGTCTCACTCCCGGAAAGAACATGAAGGCCGATTTTCCCGCTGATAAAGACAGGCCAAGTGTCGACAAGGGGCGCTCAATGACTGAAATGGCGCCCTGTGCTATCCGTGCCAAACGTTTGTGCTGGTACCCTGAGATCCAAATGCAGATGTCATCGGCGTAGATGGATATTTTAACCGCTTTCAGAGCTAAGTTCAGAGTGTCAGGAAGGCTGGCCATGGCAGCGTTAAAAAACAAGGGAGGTAGCACACTTCTTTGTGGGACGCCGAGGGAAACGCGTCGCTCTTCGCTCGTTACATTTCCAAGCTTAACCCGGACACAGCGGTCTCTGAGAAATTCATGTACGAACCGAAGAGCATTTCCCGACACACCCATGGCTTGGAGCCCGTTGACGATGCCTGCCTGAAGCACACAATCATAAGCCTTGGCAACGTCCATGAAGACCGCGAGTGTCGAGAGGCCGCTGACATGGTAGTGCTCGATGTGGCTTAGTAGGTCCAAAACAGTCCTGGGCACTCAGTCATGGGCGAAATCCCGTCATACACGATGGCCGTCGTCTTCCTTGTTCAAGGTACCAAGTTAATCTTGGACTTATTAATCTTTCCATCAACTTCATGGGTTCCACACGATGGATACGCCATTCGCCTTTCGAGAGCTAGATATGGCACTAAGCAAAATAAGAAGACGCTGTGCAGTGGGCCCCGTTTGATCAGCAACCAGATGCTGATAAATCTGCTATATGAGCGCAAAAGGGCCATTTTGGACATATTTAATCATGTCTGGAGCACGGGAGAGATCTCACTTGTTCGGAAGACAGCATGGGTGGTGCGATTCCTTAAGTCCGAAAAGAATCCTGCGAGCCTCGCATCATATCGACCGGTAACCTCCCTCCCTGCTACACCAACGCTGTTTGATGTGTGAGGGTTGTCGGGATGCATTTTCTTGTACGCCCTTGACATCTTGAAAATTAAAATGAAGTGATAACTTGCTCATGTGGGCGTCCGCACACAAAGAGCGCTTAAGCTTCTTTCTCATTGACTTGCCAATGTGTAATGAAATAGTTTTAAATGAATATACATTGTGTATTACAATACTTTAGCTTAACGTGCATTGTAGCCTAGCCAGCGTGCCGGTCTAGTATAATTTTGACTTATTTATATTATTAAAATGCGAAACAAACAAAATAACTGCTTTCTGGACCATTGTGGCTTACCCATGAAGCTGATTTGCCAGTCCCTGCACTAGCCTTTGTATGGGACAGTGCCCCGTTCCTCCCTAAACTCGAATGTCCCATTCCTCCCAAGCTATGTTGTCCAGAGTAAACAACGTTTAACGGCTGAAGTTCAGTCGTTAGGCCTACATTTTCTCTGTGAGAAAATGCGACGCTGATGCGCTTTTTCGGCGAAAAATTGGTATTAGCGTCCGCAAAGCGGTTTAAATCTGAGACAGTTACCATTGAGATAGCGGAAACTTGCTTTTGACACGTGAAAAAGGTGATTTTTAGCTACTGAAAGCTCCATCTGCCGAAGACGCCCACCATTACAGCGAGGCAATCGGTACTCTAGCATCATCAATGAGTAGTAGGCTAACGTTATTGTAGTAACAGCAGGAGAGATAAAGGAGCTGTCCAACTCCTCGAACTGTCCCAAACCTCCCGACTCTTCCCTATATCGGCCAATTTGGCCGATATAAACTTTATCTCACGTCAGCGGTATGTCGTAGACCGCACCCATGGCACATTTAACAAAAAGCTTGTCGCGCACGGAGCGAGAGACGTCAACGTATGTAGGCTCCCCGGGAGCGCGAGACAACATCTTGGTATACGGTCCCGTGGCAGCACTGGGGTGCGCCAGATGACATTGAATACACGGACATTGTAAAGTATGCCTGCGACTATTTCAACAAGCTTTAAGTCTGTAATACGCACAAGCGTAGGTGTTTTGTATTCAAGTAATTGTGCGTTCAAACCTTCCAGTTAACTATGCTTCGTGTGTTCTGATGTTTTTGTCTTCAGATGTCACTTCATATTAGATATTCAAGTATGGGGAATAATGCAAAATTAAACACCGAATTAAGGAACATTGGAGACTGACGAAAAATAAACTCCGATAAACGCCGAATTTCCGCCAAGAAAAATAACTCCAAAAAACAACCTCCGAATTTCAAGCAAAATAAATTCCGAAAACACGGAGCCCTACTCATAAGTAATATTTCGTATAACGGGCTCACATTTACTCAATCACAGTCTGATTCGGCAGTTGATCAGTCGCCGCTAAACTCACTTGCGGAAGGGAAACCGGCGCGCACTTCCATAGCGCAAGCAAACTGCGCGCGTGAGCGCACTGAAGAAAACTCTGTAGTTGTGAGCGCGTCCGGAAAGCAAAAACAAGTCCGAAACTCGTAATAATGATTCGTCTTATCGCCAAAGAGACGGCAGCGGTACTTGTGAGTCCCCGAAACAGGAAACGCAACCACAGCGGCATCGTTTGCGTCAATCGGCGCCTGCACGGAAACAGGAGGAATCGCGTATACGGGAGCAATAAACGAGAGAGTAACAAATAGGTCGCCTTTTGAAAGATTCTAAAGCGGAAAGCCACAAGTTTTGCGGGCGCAGACTGTGCCGAAGATAAGTGGTGGTGCCATTTTGGAAAGCGCCGAACAGGTCTTGGGACTAGGCCCAAAATTTTCGGTTTCCCCAAAAGTCGACAAATCTCAGCTACTGGCGCTCGTCCGCAGCGCTGCTAGAAAGGCGGCCCCAGCGCTAAGCGATCGAATTGTTCTCGAGTGCGTTAAGGCTCTTCCGTCTAAACGAGGCGGTATCAAGCGGCCACCCCTGTGCGAGTGTTGTGCAGTCCCTTCGCGAGGACAACTTCAAGCTACTTCAATCTGACAAAGAAGGCAGTTCCGTGGTCTTGGCGTCTCACTTTTACCGCGAAAACGCTTACAAAGCCCTGCAAGACAACTTCCGAGAGACAAATGATTTCCACCCTGGAAAAGGTGAGAAAAACGCTCTGGAAAAATACGCAGAAGCCGGCCTTTCGAAGCTCTCAGCATCCCTGAAAGGCTCCAAGGAACTATGCCATTCAGCGTTTTTTACAGTGAAGACACATAAAGATGGTTCTCGTTTCCGAGCCATTGTTTCCGAAGCGCGATCCCGGCAGAAATGTTTAGGAACATACCTGCAGAAAGGCCTGAACTTACTTGAAGTGGACCCTTTCATCTTTCGGAAACGATCAGACGTATTGCGGTACCTGCTTGACACATGCCTACTCGTGGTACAAGGTTTTTCAGTTGACATTGTGGACCTTTTTTATTCACTTCCCCAGGCAGCTCTCGCTGACACTGTTCATGAAGGTATCCAAGTGTACGGTGCAACCCGTTTTCAGAACGTAGTTAGCACAAGTGCCGCCAGGTTCATGGATCTGCTGCAGCTCTACATTTCCTCCACCGTCATCAAACAAGACGGTTTCCTGTACGTGCAGCGAGATGGCGTCTACGCCGGGTCCTGCATAGCCCATATCCTAAGTGACCTGCTTCCAGCTCGTTACGACTGGAAGCTGCAAGAAGGCATCGGGCGGTTTGGCGTCGTGAGGACCTCCAGGTACGTGGACAATTTTCTGGTGCGGTTTCGAACGACTCCTGAGAAGACTAGTGAAAACATCGACAACATTTTTGCCCATTTTTAGAAGTGCTTCTCCTGGTTCTCATTCACGAAGGAGCACCCCGCTAACGGTCAATTGCGTTTTCTTGACCTCATGCTGCACCTCGATGCAGTGCACACGTGCTGGAAGTATGCGCCCCGCTAAGAGAAGGATCTTCATTCATTCACGTCTCACCATTTCAAGCTCGTCAAGCGTGCCATTGCGCTGTGTGCAATGAAAAACGGCTTAATCAGGTCCTGCTCTCATCAAGTTGCAACAAGCTTCTCTCAATTGGTCCAGCGATTGACGACGGCAGGCTTTCCTCCGATTTAGCGGAAGTCGTCCTAAGGGAGCTGCGGCAATTTTCGACTAAACCCCAGCAATTTGACAAGGAGGTGGTACCGTATCTACATCGAGTGTGCCACCGCATCAAGAAAGCTGCCGCACGCGCCAGGGTCAACGTCGTTTATTCGGCACCAATGAAACTCAGCTCGCTGTGCAGGACAGTGTGATGCAGGTTTTTTTTTTTTTACGACAGCTCTCTAAGGGCGCGTTCACACTGAGACATTCGGCGGCGAGAGCGCGCGGAATCCGCTTCGGCGGCAGCGAGATCAGCCGGAAAATCTCTTTCCGCGCCGATCGGTCCTGGACCGATTTTTGCGGCAGCCGCCGCCGGATTCCCTCACCGCGAACCAATCGGAACGCGAGTAGAACATCCGAAAAATGGCGGCGCGCTTGTAATATCGCTGTCGTCGAAGCAACAGCGAAGTCTTTCGTAATCATCCTGTAGCTCTCGACAACTGCCAAGTGTTGTCGCGATTAGCATCTTTGCAATACATCATCGCGATCTCGCAAAACGGGTAGCATTATCTCGGCTCGACCAAGCTTCTCGCGTCTTGCAAATCAGGACGAACCAACCACAACTGCTTGCGTCGTTTCTTGTTCGGCGAATGCATGTTTCTCCTCGTCAGACATCGCCAGAAAGTTGCTTTCCAGCAAGCCCAGCAGTTCGACGACTCTGCTCCTGTTTATGCGCTTCGCCATAACGCAAAGCAGAGCGCGTCGACGCCAACGTTCCTTCGCGCGAAGGGAGGATGACAACTAGACGCCCTAGTTTCTGCGGTGCCGTTGCTAAGTGGTGTGAACAATGTAGAATTTCGGCGGCGCGCGAATTCCGGTCGCTGTGGCCGGCGGATTCCCCAGTGTGAATGAGCCATAAGACTGAGCGTCGGAGAGTTTTATTAAGCACAGAGCCCTTGGTTTAACAAACAACACCCAAAACGTTTAATTATACACTGAAGGAGAAATAATATACACAAGTAAACGTTCAACAACAAGTTCACTGCACACGATAAAACCCTTCCTACGACACACAAAACTCAAGTTCAAAGACCTAAACTAGACAGTCTAGTTCTGACGCGGCTGAGCAGCGGAGCGGGCAATAATAAGAGAGCAGTGTCACCAAATCGCTTAGGGCTGTCTGATGTTCCTAGGACCTGTGTCTTAGGACACAGGTCTTAGGAGCTGCGTATAAGACACAGGTCTCTTCTCCTTGCCTTCTCCTTGCCTCGTTCCCTTCGAACTCCCAGACTCTTCTTCAACCCAAGTTTTTTCTAGGTCTCGGGTCAACTTGTCCCGTCCTGATTGGCGATGCTGAAGTTTCTTGGTGCCCAACTATTGGCCCCTGGAATTTCCGTGGTGACTTCCCATTCGGCGACTTGCACGTCGAACCTTTGCGCCACGCGCTCTCGTGCTGGACGTTGTTTCGACGTCGTCGTCTTCGTTGGCCACCGTTTGTGCGCGCTAGTCTTCTTTTCATGTTGCGCACTTTTGAAAGGCGCACACTTCAAACGCGCACCACACATCACAGAGAGTAAACAACTCAAGCCTTGCAAGTCAGGAGTGCAAGAAAAACCATGCCACCCGTTTCGTCCCGTACCGGGTGGGTGTTATCTACGAGGTCGCCACATCCTGCGGCAGCAACTACATTGGTCAGACTAGCCGCTGTGTGAACGCTCGCCTGTGTGAACGTTCCAACAACATTACAACAAAAACAGGTAGCAATCTGGAAATGCATTGTGCCGCGTGTGGATGCACTCCAAACTTTCACCAGATGCGCATCACGCGTCGGTACCGTGATAATCGCGCCCACGAAATATATGAAACCTTCGCCATCCATGTGGCAGGTCACTCTTGTATCAGCTCCCCTTCTATCACAATAACTGACAAAGAGATTAACTGTCTTCGCAGTGGAGCGTTCTACGCTTCGTTGACAAAGCACAGCAGGTGCGCATGTGCTTGGAAAATCCTCTCCCTTCCCTCCGTCTTTTCACTGTTCTAGAAGCGTATATATTTGCACTGCAAAAATAAACGCATTTGTTGGTAGACAGCGCTAGTCCTGTTTCATCTGTCTCGTCCTTGTAGCCTTCGCGCTGTTTTTTACTATGAATAACACGGCACAGCACAGGAAGCACAGGACCGGGTTGATTGGCGGAACATGGGACAGGCTGCAGTGGGCGTGTTCAGGCTGATGATGACGATGGTTAATACGGCCTTCGCCGTGTACTGTAGTGAATGATGATGAGTGGGCGAAGCTGCGGAGGTTCATCGGTAAACCGTGAATCTTCCGTGAATTCTGCCCAGTACATCATCACCGACGTGAGATCGGGCGCGTTTATACTAAAGGTTCGATGAGTGTTATGACGACTTGCAGCTCACTTTATTTTACATGTACGCTGTAAATTTTCACTGTTTAATCACGCACAGGAGAAATCGCACCCACGCACTACCTTGGAGGTCAAAATCCAGTGCCTATATATACGGGGTGGTCAGTGAACGGTTGTGCAGCGCGAGCGGTCGGTTTTTTCAATCAAGACGCTGCCGCGACGCTGCCTGCGTCGGCGCCGCTGCGCCGCGAGGCAAGATGGGGGGGGGAACCGTAGGAGAGGAGAAAGAGGGGGAAGCGTAGAAGAGGAGAGGGCGATACATATCACGTACTGTCGCAGCGCATTGTCTTTAGGGAGCCTTCATGTGTGCACGCCCCCTCCGTTTTAGGGGCGAAGCTCCTTATTAAGGCGGCACCCGTTCGTCCCTCGTAGTCTTAGTAGTCGTAGTGCGTAACCAGTCGTGACGCTAGTACCAGATCTTGACCTCCAAGGTGGTGCCGGTGGGAGATTTTTCCTGTGCGTTGTTGAACAATAAAAAATTCGCAGCGTGCGCGTTAACTAAAAGCCGAATTCTTCTGTCTCTCATTCCCCATTAGCAGCCATTGGCATGTTCCAGTAGGAAACGTTAGTAGAAGTAGAAGTGTAAGTGTTAGCTAAAAGCCGACTTCTTCTGTCTCTCATTCCCATTAGCAGCCATTGTTTACCTCAAAGGTAGTGCCTGGTGATATTTCTCCTGTGCGTGATTAAACAATAAAAATTTTGTTCAAAACGCCGTTGATTGATGAAATAAACCAACGAATGACGCCAGATGTTTTCTAAAAGCAAAACGAAAAGACGCCAGCTGCTTAACGAAAGGCGCCAGAAGTTTTCTAAAGCAATGGTTTTCTAAACAATGAAAATTCACAGCGTACATGTAAAATTAAAGTGAGCTGCAAGCCGTCATAACTCTCATCGAAACTTTAGTATAAACGCGCCCGATCTCACGTCGGTGATGATGTACTGGGCAGAATTCACGTAAGATTCACGGTTTACCGATGAACCTCCGCAGCTTCACCCACTCATCATCCTTCACTCCGTGGATATGCTGTGATTTTTTAAGACTGGTTACACACTACTACGGGACGAACGGGTGCCGCTATAAGGAGCTTCGCCCCTAAAAATGCCCCCCCCCCCCTCTCCCCGAAGGGAATCGTGAGGAAATGCGAATGCATTTCTTGCGCCGAGAGATCACGGCGTAGTAATCGCTTCACTCCATTTATATATACGTGCGAGCGGGCGGACGGGAGAGTGGGGCGCAGGGAGGAGAGAGAGTGAACGCCGAGAGAAGGAGCGGCGAAGCACTGCACCTTCCCTCTCCTACACTCTCTCCACATACGCGGGAGCTCCGCCGAGCTCCCGCGATGCGAGCGCCCTCACACGCCAGAGCGCGCTCCTCCGTCTCCGCTACTCCACCCGCACCACCTGCTCCGGCTGCTAGGGGCGAGGATAAGCGCGCGCGCCCGCAGCTGTTGCTATGGGAGAGGGAGTGAGAGCGGAGAGATAACACCTGCCGGCGCGCGGGCACCGACGCCTGACATAGCCTGACTAAGAAATGCATTCGCATTTAAAAGTGCATAATAAACAATGATACTGTATATACACTCCTTTGAGGCGTCGTGAAACGCGAACAGAAACGTGACCCGCGTCGCGTCTTCCCTCTAGCCTGGCCGTTCATTCTCACAGGGCGAGCAAAGAACGCGGTGCAACAGCCAGGCGAGCGTCGGAGAGCTATTTTTTAATTTGGATGGATGCTATGATGCTAGGCTCGGGCTAAAGCTGCCACGTCGCGATGTGTTAAAGCTTTGACGAAATTACTTTCCAGTGCGGCCGTGATTATTCTTCTCCTATTGGAAACGCGCTGAATGGGACGGTTGTAACAGCGGCGCGTCGCCGGAGCTAATCTCCGAGGCTACTCATTGCTTTCCTCTACAGCATCCAGATCGAAATGTGAGCGTCCAGACGGCGACACTACTCCGCGAACCAAGGGCACTGTGAGAGCAAAGTGTGAGATATAAAAGGCGCGTTCGTGTAGCCTCCTTCATGTGTCGTGGCGGTAGCGCTCTGGGTTACGCCCGGCAGCCATCATCGCAGACCGAGAGGTCATGGGCTCTCATCCTGTCAACGGAACTTTGTTTTGTTATCTGATGGCGTTCATTTTGCTGACATATTTCGCGGACCCCTGCAACGAATTTAAGATTGTACGTGAAGACGCAGCCACGAGCGAAACATGGCGAAAACGGGCCTGCCAAGTGAGTGACCCGCCGGTCAGGCAGAAGTGAAACAAAAGCGGAAATAGCGCTGTGTCCCTTCTTTACCTGTCGCCGTCCGTGTGATTCTTTGCGCTACTGTTATGAGTTATGCGCTACCAACTAGGCCATCAGTCTGTCCTTTTGAACAGAAATTTACTAGTCAAATCGAGTCGCGCTCCATCTATCGTTAGAAGACTGTAGGATTGGGCGTGTTGGTACAACACAATTATGAGTGCAAAACAGCGCAGCCGATTGTGTCTTCTTCTGTCCCCTCCTGTCGTTAGCTGCAGTAAACATACCGTACAATGAATGCAAAAGGATGCCGTGTCTGGTGGATACGACAATATGGTGACTTTCATACCGTTTCGACGCCAATATCTCGTGATATTTCGACACGGCGTCATCGCATGAAGTCAAGTTATGATATGATGCCCTGACATAACGCCCTCACTGAAAGCATCAATTAGTTACTTAATGACGTTATCACATGGCCACGTAAGTTCTTGGCATACGGTGGTAAAGTCGAACCCGGACGGGCGCGGCATTTTTTGTTTGAGGGGGCACATAATGATTTCAGGCTGTAAAGAGTTCACGGGCGCTTTTTTATTTAGCTGCTTCGGAAATGAGGTCGCCACCTACTGGAATTGAACCTGCAACTTTGAGATAAGTCCAGCAATGCCACAGTTGCGGAGCTACTGCGTTGTATAAGAGTCGGGCTTATAGACGAGTAAACACGGTAAGTCAAGCAAGGGTGTTAACACTATCAACAAATAAAAGAATGAAAAGCAAGTTGCAACAAGGACACTCCCAATGCTACTTCAGACAAACGCTACAATAATAAAATAAAAAACAAATAAGTGAAAGAGAGAAAGATTGGAAGAGATGGTAAACAACATTGGACGTGCGAAGAAACCCGGATTTGACAGCCCAGATGACGATGCACGTCGGGAAGAGGACTTTTTCCGCCATTCCGAGCGAAACAGCGAGGAAATGCAAAGAAAAAATAATAAAACATAAAAACATGTTGAACACGCTCTTGAGTACAAACCTTTACCGTACTTCTTTGGCCTATATACTGTTTTCTTCGTTTTTTCTTGTTTTTTTTTCGTTCTCGAATGGCTGCTTGTCGCACTCCTACGGGTTGACAGGCGTGTCCACTGGCGAGTTCTGTTGTGCCTTTCTCGCATGGACCTTTCTATTTTTGTGTTTTTTGATGGCACAGCACACTTGTCTGCTTTTCGGTCGTCGTCCGAGCAAAGGACGTCTTCGTGTTGTCTAGACCATGCCAAGAGTTCAGTGTCCATATACCACAACGAAGAACCGTGGCATCGGGTTAATAGACAAGCAGTATATTCGCTTAATCAGTCGTTTAATTAATGATTGTTTCGGTAATTGCTCTGAATCACTCCGTCCAGGTTTGCAAGATTTGGCTATTTTGCGCCAATTCGGCTACTGTTTTAGGCTGGTGCCGGTAGGAAGAAGTGGCTTTGCTGCTTGGCTACTTTCGGATATTTTTTTTCGTGTTCCCTCCTTTTCAACCGAAATATCAATATCTACAGACGTCGCGTGGCAGCCGCTGGTGTACGATTATGCGATGTGAAAACATGGCGGCCAAGGCGTACTTATAGCTCCCGAAATTGAATTTGACACTTGTATTACTCAAACGAAAAGGCTTTTGGATACGTGGCTGGTTCTCATGGAAAACTGTTGCACGGGGCCTTATTTTACAGACCACCCATTGTCGAGCGCGAATTAAAACAAAAATTGGCCGCGTATCTGCGTGCTTCGCTGCAAATGTCGTGTAAAGACGATAGAAGAGACGCTGTGTGAGATATGGACGCCATCTGGCAATACGTCGGGAAACATGAGTGCTGTGTTGCGTGCTGGTAGTCCCGGCGCAGCAGCAGGCGAAGACCGGCGGTGACCAACGCGACCGGCGGGGACGCCAGCCCACTGACCTCCATTAAAAGCCTGGACGGCGCATCCCCGCTCTGCGAGGCGGGCGCTTGTGAAGCCACCGGAAGGTCCCCGGTTTGTCCCGGAAGCTGGCGTCTTCTGTCCGTCGCAGTCGCGCAATTCAAATATTCTTGGGTGGCAGCTGTTGTTATGATCGTTTTCCTTTTTCATTTTTTCAAACTCTGCGATTACGCCTCACTTTAGACGCCGACGAACGCTACACGAAAGATGGCAGACGCCGTGCCGACACCGTCCGAATACGGCGGAGTGCTGCAACGTACAAAATGCGTAATAAGTAATGCAACTTTGAGGTACTTACGCGCGAAATGTCTTCCCTGACGACTTTTCCGGTTGATTCGTACAGTTTACTGTGCTACAGGCAGATTTTTTTTTGAAAAAGGAGAGAAAAACTCTCTTCCGGGACAAAAACGGCGGCTTCCGGTGGCTTCACGCCCGCGTGCTCGATGCGCTATCCAGCTCCTCCTAGTGGAGATCAGTGCGCCAGCCAGCCCGAAAACGCGGTTTGGCGCGAAGCGCTGAAGCAGAGAAACGTCCGCACTCAACGAGTACTCTCCACACACTCTTTTATTTACACGTCGCCTGGGTAAAACAGGAACGCCAGAGCGGCGCCCACAACCGGCAGCCTGAAGGCCGCCCACAACGCTGTTTTTCATTTTTTAAATATTTTTTTTCACCTTCTTGGCCTTCTCAAAACTAAAGTTTTTCAACACCAACCCATGGCATTCGTACAGTGCAATACAGAACCGAAACCGAAACACAACAATGAGCTCGTGCGAAGGGCACGGAGGAAGGCAAATTTCAGCGCAGTCGCATTTTCAGCTTTGTTGAAACAGCGCTCACTAGACGACGACGAAGTAAAAGAAGGCACAGGACAGGCAGCGCCTGTCCTGTGCCTTCTTTTACTTCGTCGTCGTCTAGTGAGCGCTGTTTCAACAAAGATGAACGCATACCAACTCGCTCAAGCTTCCATTCTTATTCATTTTCAGCGCAGCTTAAGAAACTAGGGTCCTTAAAATTACGTATGTATGCATTTTCTATTAAATGAACACGCCACCTAATACCTACCTAGTGATGTTGCACCTCAGATATGCATGATATTTACTTTTTGATCGACAACGTTCACAAGTATGAACAGCCGTAGCAGTTCAAGACGGCTGGCCCTTGGGCAAGTGGTTCAACTTTGGCCGAGTGGCTGAATCGAGGGACGTGCCGACAAACAGAAAGACAGAAAGACAGACCAAAATTTCTGCGTTTAAGTTCCCGAAGAAAGACTATCGTCTTTAATAATTGGAAGTGAACAGGACCATCGAAGGCGCTCCGAATCCACGGCACTCAGCACTCGTAAATGCAGATATTAGCACTTCGGCTGACACTTGCAATTGGATATCCGACGAAGTGCTTGCGTTTTTTCTTAAGATGAGGAAGGAACTGCCGCTAAGGAATATATGCTCGGACTTTGTCAACAGACAAGAAATGATTACCAAAGTGACTACACTTTATACATAAATCCCAGAAACTGTGATTTCGAGCACACTTATGAGATACTCATTTTTATTGTCGCCACAAGGTGCCGCTGGTCGCTTTAAGAAAATAAAACGGCCGTTCATGTAGGCTCCCTATAAGAAAAGCAAGAGACGTGAAGAGTCTAATTTTTGCAATAGGGCAAGAAACTTCGTTTTCCTGCATGAAATGATTGCTAAAGTGAACAACTGATGCTTGAATCTCAAAACATTTGATATTGAAGTGGTCATGTGGTACTTGTTTATATTTTGACCAAATGGCTTTTGCATTTAGTCATTCAAATAAAACCTGACAGTAGTTTTTACACACGCATGACCACTTTTGGCAACTTTGATTGCGCCTGGCTCAATTTGGCTACTTTTTTTGGCTAGCTTTACCATCTTTCTGGCTATTTGTTGACTTTTCGACTTCGCAGCCATGGCTACATCCAATAATTGCGCGTTTACAGCACGCGCTTAATGGGGAGACATCACGATATCGACACCAGTAACCTCACACGTGTTCACAGTGACTTGCGCTTTAGCGAACGTTTATCGTCGACCGCATTTATCGAGCTTTAATAGAGTAGCAAAAGCCGGTACGTGGTCATCCGTATTAATTCGCGTACTACGAGCACCAGCGAGCGCCGGTTATCGTTTGCTAGCTGTTGCAATCCTTGACTTAAATTTGACTAGCGTTGGCTATCTTCGGCTAATGGTGTGGCCATGTGCTGTTATAAGAGCAAGGCTTCCTTTCCTTCTTTCTTTTTCTCTATCTTTCTTTCCTTCTTTCTTTCTTTCTATCTAGCTGTTCAGAACTCAAAACTTCATGAGTTTGTGAGAAGCAAAAAACTAACACAATCCCTTAATGCATTCGCCTAAGTTGACTCCACAGGGAAAGCATTTTCTTCCTTTGCTTCTCAGTCGATGTATCGATGCTCCCTGCTACCCTCCAAAAGCTCTCTGCACCTGACATGCTTTTGCACTGTCTCCAGGATTGGAGGCATTGCAAACTTTCTGCACCTGACGTGGTTTTGCACTGCCTCCGTGATCGGCCCCTATTTGACGAAACGACGAAGTCATGTGATGACGTCATCATGTGACGCAACAAATTTCGGCATTCTTGTGACGTCATAATGGTATCCTAATTAACACAATCACGCGATGATGATTATTTGCATCGCTCCTGTTGGCGCAGACGGTGAAGTTTCTCGTTTGATGAGGCATCTAGGGCTTTCGCCTGTTTGGAGCCCCTTCTGCCCCTATGTGAGTCGCGCATAAGCAAATACCATTTCATAATCCTGCAGCCCAGGATGAATAAAAAAACATACAACCGCAGTGAGAGGGACGCGGTGCTTGTGGAAACGACAGACGAGGATTTTCTACGACAAAGGGCAGTCACTATTGCAAAGGTGGTTATCAAAAAAAAAGGAAAAAAGAAGAGCCGCAGGCGACGCCTGAGCAGACAGTCGAATGTCGTCGTGGCGTTGCCAACAAACGCGGCAGCTGCACGTGCACCCGAACAACGCCGTCGCCACTCGGAGAAGCGCGCGCCCATGGTACCGAGGCCAGCAAACGTTTTCCAAACACGGATTAAGTAAACGGGGTGGGGAAGGGGGGGGGGGCTGGAGTAGCTTAAATTTCGAACTTATTATGGGTCCGGCTTTGAATGAGGCACCACTAGATGTTTACATGTATCGCCATCGCATCCCCAACATACATTCTGAGGCACTGTGAATATGTATATCAGGATGAAACAAAACACAACTTCGTGGTCATTTTTTGTTCCTCCGTCCAACGTCAGTGGGGAGAGAGACTGAGAGACTGGTAGTGGTTTCAGGCTAGGAAAGATGCTCATTTCTGCAGGCCGCGAGGGTGCATGCTCGCGCTGCACAACCGTTCACCGGCCACCCCGTATGTATAGGCACTGGATCTTGACCTGCAATATAGTGCCGGTGGGAGGTTTCTCTTTTGCGTGTTGAACAATAACGATTCGCAGTGTGTACGTTAACTAAAAGCGGACTGTGAGTCTCTGTGTCTCATCTTTCTTCAGTGTCTGATTGCCCATTAGCAGGAATTTCGCTGTGGAAAACGCTGGCACACACCGCATGCTTCGGCCCTCCACAGGTTTCACGTTAATGGAGCTGAAACACCCTTCCCTCTATGCTTCGCGCCACCCTAATTTGTTTATGTTTTTCTTATTGTTTTTTCTCTTTCTCATACGTTAGCGTCCATTTCACCGACGTCATATCCGTGACGGAAATACGCCACTGAAATCTTTGTGGACCTTGGCATAAAACACTTTCGTGTTAAAAATACTCACAGGGTCCCTCGTACATTCTCCTAAGACGACTCGAAGGCGAAAACCATTTTGTTCTTTTTCTTTTCGCTCTGTGTGCTAATCCCCGCCGCCTTAAGTATTCTGCATTTACCGTGGTTTTGCATAGCCTCCAGAAACGTAGGCAGTGCAAGCTTTCTGCACCACACCTGGTTTTGCACTGCCTCCGAGATCGGCTCACCTTTGACCAAACGGCAATGTCATGTGATGAAGTGTCATGATGTGACGGCACGTTCTGTGGCGGCATGCTGATGTCATGCTGTCGTCACCCATTTTACCATCTGTAACGTCATTCTGACGTAAAAGGGTGACGACAACAGTGATGATGACTTTTTGTATCACTCGTGTTGACACCGCCGACTAATTTGTTGCTGATGCATCATCAATTGCGTCATGCATTGATGAAGCGTCGAAGGCTTTCGCCTTAAGAGAGAGTGAGTGAGTGAGTGAGTGAGTGGGTGAGTGAGTGAGTGAGTGAGTGAGTGAGTGAGTGAGTGAGTGAGTGAGTGAGTGAGTGGGTGAGTGAGTGAGTGAGTGAGTGAGTGAGTGAGTGAGTGAGTGAGTGAGTGAGTGAGTGAGTGAGTGAGTGAGTGAGTGAGTGAGTGAGTGAACACTTTATTGTGGTCCAAAAGGGGCAGAAGCTGAACGTGACTGGAGGTGCTGCTAGCTCAGCCAGGTGGCTCCACCCAGGAAGGTGCCGGAATCTGGAGCCTCTCGGCGATGTCCCGGGCCCTCTGGACTGCCAGGAGCTGGTTGCTGAGTTCCATGCTGCGCATGGTAGCCTCCCAGGAGAATTTGTCTATTAATCTTGACCCCGAATTAAAGGGCACAGCCAGAGCATACGTTCGAAATTGGAGTGCACGTGATTATAGTGCTGATAGTGAGGTGAAAAGTCTGGATTGATTCTGTTTAGCATGGCTGGAGTGATGTACGTTTCGTCTGTAGTTGTCGTAGTGTGACCACTTGCGCTTTATTCAATTTAGGGTGTGGAGGGGGAAGAGCCTGCGCCATAGTTTGTGAGCTGAGGTGATCTCGTGGAATGATATTAATGGATCCTTGAAGTCCACACATCCCCGTTCACGTCCCGTCTGAGACGACCGGTCACCGCTGCGGTTAGCTAGTTCGCGCGCTAGCTGGTAAGCCCTATTGTTAGGGTTGCCGGTTGGGGAGGATGAGATGTTACCCATGTGGGTCGGGAGCCATATGATGTGTGTTAGGGGATCTTCCCCTTCGTTAGCCACAGTACTCGTCCTTATTCACAATGCTTGCCGCTGCGGTGGAGACGAATTCGGATGAAAATTACCTGATGGCAGTTCGCGAGTATGAAAAGAGGGTTATATCCCTCCTTCGTTCTTGCAGAGCTACCGCGATAGCCAGTTCCTCGGCTTCGTGAGTGAAGCCGCTGACTACCATGGCCGCGTAGACTAGTGATCCCTTGGCATTGACGACTGTGGCGACATATGCGTCCTTCTTCCAGTATTTGGCTGCAGCAACAAAAAGGGTGGTTGAGCAGGAACGCTCGATCTTACCCAAGATGGCCTCGGCTCTTGCTTTTCTTCGCCCTTCATTGTGCACGAGATGGATATTCCTGGAGACAGGGTCGACGCATATGGCCCCTTTTATCGCCGAGGAGGTCTTGTCTTTCTCGGGGGGCATGAACAAGGGTTGCACCCTGCCTCCAGGAGGATCCTGGTGCCTGCTTTTGGGAGTGACAATCGGCAAATTAAGAAATATATCTACTACGAACACTGATAAAGGGTCTCCCGTGAAGTTTGGCAACATGTTCGGGTTCTATTCTAAAACGAGCGGCGAAACGACGTATTTGTATGGCAGTATAGCAGTCTTATGGAACACAGAAAAGTTGCGGACGTCACGAAAATGAGCGTACGTGATTGGCTGTTGACTTAAACTTCCGATTGTATTGGAGGGCCGTACTCGTTCCACTGCAGCCTTATGTTGTCGCTAAATTAATGGGATGGCCTATGCACTGCGCGCCATGTACCCAGAAGCGAGAGCCGCGATATATTTTAACGACGCTGTGACGGGGAAATAGGTTGCGCCTTCATTGCGCATTGAGATCTGCGCCGAACGTTGCTAACCGCCTTCGTGGGTGAAACCAGAATACTTCAAAAATAAAGCCGTAAACACGCGTGTCAATATGTACTACATGCATGCAGTGCTGCAAAGCGCGTGGAAATCCCCAACGTTTTTCGAAAAATGAATAACCTTTCTTTTCATTTCCTGTCAACTACGGTGTTACCCCGTAGTTGCCCGCGGCAGTCTTGCATGCATTACACGCACGCAGCCCCGCACTTGTCCTGAACGATAAAGAAGCGGCGCTTCATAAACGCCCCTGCCGATTTGTCAGCGGTGAAAAAACGCAGCCACTTGCATCAGGCATATTCGCCACGGAGAATACAGCAAATGCTAGATAGAACTTTGGCTGTCCGCATTTTCACGGACGAACTGTTCAGAGCGACGGCAAAAACGAACAAACAAAGACCAAATTAAAAATCAGATGATAGATACATCAATAGTTAGAGACATCTGAAACGCGCGACAAAATTTTCGCGACGCATATTCGGAAACACCCGCATACAGTCTGGCCAAGTCAACAGAAGCAGCGTTGCACGCATTTATTATGTGTAGCAACGAGCAGTCGTCGCTGCGTGGCGTTTTAGAGAACTGTTGAAAGACTCCCGAGACACCAAATAAAATTGCTGTTTCTTTCGTCATTTACCAACCGGTATACTCAACCTTTCTTCCCCACCATTCTGCTTACAAAGAATGCAACCGCACGACGTGTATCTGCCTACATGCGGTTCAGACGCTGGGTACCGGCTCAAAAACCGTGCGCGGCTCTGAATAGGCGAACCACAAGCTCAACAAATATAAATCCAGAAGGCAAAGCATTGGGAATCTGCGCCAGTGCCACATTCATATTTTTAAGCTCCCTTTAAGCGCAGACGGCGAACTCTTGGACCTGTTTATAAAAGAGGGCACCACGCTTTGAAGACACGCGCGATTTGGAAATCAATAATACGATGGCAACGTAAGGGCAACGCGCATGAATTGAGGGTCAAAGAGAAACGCCAGTAGGTGAATGCGCCTTTCGCGAACTTGGCGCACAAATATTTGTTCAGATTTGCTGACGCACAATTTCGCCGGAGTTCTAGGTGTGGTTCGACGAAAACCGGCGCAACTGGACAGCGTTTCGACACTTGTGGATATAACAACCGGCTGAACTCTCCCAGAAGCGGAAGGGTGCAGTCAGTCTCCATAAATTATTTCTCTGAGTATAAAGCGTAGCAAATACCAGATAAAGGTGGAATGTAAGAGTTGTGGTGTTTCAACTTCAGCGGTCCTTTGTTCATGGAGAGGCACCATAGATAAGCACCAAGGTTGTGAAACACGGCCTCATTATTACTGTAGCGTAATTATTTGCCCTATACATTACAATTTCCGTTATTAAAATAGCACTTTAAAGTAAATGGCGACGTGTACCACATATACATCAAGAAAAGAGGTGTTTATGCGATTACGGGTACGACTGCGACGACGGCAATCAGCCAAGATATATATATATATATTGTCACATGGTCGTCACGTTGATACATTTTATTTCGGCAAACGTGTTCCCGGTAATCGAGAAATCAAACTATAAGCGATACAGGCTCTACACTGATAGCGTCGAACAGAGCGTCAGCTGTCGATAACCCGATCTGCGGTTTAGATGCATCGGCATTTATACATGCGGCATAGAACGTTCGACTCTTATCGCTGGTGGCTGTGCTAGTTCCAGAATAAACTCAACTGTTCGTGTTTACGCGCTAAAGCCTGTCAGAGTATTTTAAGATAATCTGGAAGGTTCCCAGGCATTTGTGCGCGGTTCGCGAAAGGCAGTGGTCGTACTACGTGTAAGAAACCGGTTACATATAAATTCAAAAAGCAGCGCGGGTGGAATTGCCCCAGTCCGAAAAACCATCGTCCCGATGATCAAAAGAAAACATGAAAGGGGAGAAAATATACATATACAAAGAAAGAACAATAACAAAGAAAGCAAGAAGGAGAGCACCCAGGTTCGCTGACGCATGCAAAGCTGTTTAAGGCGCATGACATGGACGACTTCAGGTCGTGTGCGGCGGCGCTCAGAGTTCGTAATGCTGTCCATGATCACCTCGCGAGTAGTCAAGAGCGCCGAGTACAAGCACCTAGTACGGGCCGAAGCATCGCTGAAGAAGTTTTTCGCTGAGGCTACGTCGGCGTATTAGCGTCCAGACTTAGACGTGGTCGCCGGGCTGGTATTCCACGAAGCGTCCCCGCAGATCGTAACGGCGGCTGTCGGTTGTCTGTTGATTCTTGATGCGTAGGCAGGGGAGCTGTTGGGCTTCTTCTGCGGGCTGAAGGTAGAGCGCAACATCCAGGTTGCCCTCGTCACTGACGGCCGGCAGCATGGCATCAAGCGTCCTAGAGGGGCTCCTACCGTAAACTAGCTTAAACGACGTCATGTGCGTTATCTCTTGCACTGACGTGTTGCAAGCGAATGTTATGTACGGAAGGATGGCGTCCCATGTCTTGTGTTCGACCTCGACGTACATGACCAGCATGTCCGCGATAGTCTTATTTAGACGCTCGGTGAGGCCATTGATCTGTGTGTAGTAGGCGTTGTCCGGTGGTGGCTTTTCTGGCTGTATTTCAAGATCGCTTGGGTTATAATAATATCTAGGGTTTAACGTCCCACGACCACCATATTGTTACGGGTACGGTTGAATTATGTTTATTTACAGGGCGAGGTTGATGGTCAGGGAATGATGGCGTCGGTAGGCTCGACCAGTTCACGTCCTCTTCTTCTTCTTCTCGCTCGGATCATACCCGTTTCATTCCCCGGTTCCCAGACGAAGCCCGCTGGGCGAGTCCGAATCACTTAGTATGTGTAGAGTGAAACCGCTTAAGACGGGCAACATGTACCAGCTGGGTCCGGCTTGACCGACGGCCAGCTGACGTCAAGCGCGCCACCACGTACGTCAAATCGCTCAAGCGATCAACGATGACGAACGGGCCCGTGTACTGGGGTAAAAACTTTTCGCATAAGCCACGTTTACGTTGCGGGGTCCACAACCACACGAAGTCTTCTTTACAGTACGAGACAGCCTGATGGTGGCTGTCATAGCGTTCTTTCGATCGCTGCTGCGATGCCACAGTATGAAGGCGAGCAATCCGCCGGGCTTCTTCGGCAAGACACAGCGTTCTGGCGACAGAGTAGTCGCTATGAAAGTCAAACGGTAGTATCGTGTCGATGCAGCTTAGCGGTGGACGTGCGTAAAGGAGGTAAAATGGACTGTATTCGGTCGTCTCATGCTTTGCAGTATTATAAGCATAAGTGATGAAGGGGACAACATCATCCCAGTCTTTATGGTCGGAAGATACGTACATGGCCAACATGTTAGTCAGAGTTCTGTTCGTACGCTCTACAAGCCCATTCGTCTGAGGGTGATAAGGCGATGAATGGCGGAACTGCGAATTGCACAGACGAACCAGTTCTTCTACGGCGTCCGCGACGAACTGACGACCACGATCACTAATGATCACACGGGGAGGACTATGTCGAAGAATAATAAATCGAAGCAAAAACATTGCAACGCACGCAGCTGTCGAAGAAGGTATGGCCGCCGTTTCTGCGTAGCGGGTCAGATGGTCGACACATACTATCACTCATCGATTGTCGTTAGATGATCGTGGAAATGAGCCTAAAAGATCAATACCCACTT